>NW_026000185.1:19658122-19771431 GCF_001458135.2 Marmota marmota marmota | reverse complement strand
TTTTTTTTTTTTTTTTTTTTTTTGAGAGAGAGAGAGAGAGAGAATTTTTTTAATATTTATTTTTTAGTTTTTGGTGGACACATCTTTATTTCTATTTACTTATTTTTTTTTAAAGAGAGAGAGAAAGAGAGAGAATTTTTTAATATTTATTTTTTTTTTTAAGTTTTTGGTGGACACAATATCTGTATTTTTATGTGGTGCTGAGGATCGAACCCAGTGCCCCACACATGCCAGGCGAGCGCGTTACTGCTTGAGCCACAACCCCAGCCCGGGAAAATTTTTTAAAAAGTGACACGTGGCTTCAGTGACACACACCTTGTAATCCCAGTTACTCTGGAGGCTGAAGCAGGAGGATGGCAAGTTTCCAGCTTTGACAGCTTAGTGAGATCCTGACTCAATATAAAAAATAAAAAGGGCTGGGGTAAAACCCAGCTTAGTGTAAAGCCCCCTGGATTTAGTTCATAGTATCACAAAACAAAAACAAAAAACCAATAAAATGACAAACCAAAAAAAAAAAAAACCCAAAACTCTAAAATACCAAAGTACAAAGCCATGACAAAAGGGAAAAAAGGAAATCAGTGATTTTTTTATATTATATAAATATCCCATAATTTTCTGAAAATTTATCTATAGCTATATATCTGTAGATGGATGAGGGATACTTAGCATAAGTACTTTTGTTAAGAAAGTGAATGTACTGATGCTTTTTGATCAGAATATTTAAAAAATAAAAACTAAATTACTGTCACTTATTTTGAAATAATTATATGATCACAGAAAGTTGTAAAACTATGAGTTCTATGTACCCTTCACCTAGATCCCCCGATGGTGGCATTTTATGTACCTTTGTGCAATATCAAAACCAGGAAATAGGCATTGGTATGTGTCAATTATTGACTAGACTACAGGCCTGATTGAGTTTTTACCAGTTTTAGACCTGCATTTATTTGTATGTATATGTTTCTGTGCAGTTTATTCCATGTGTTGATTCGTGTAATCACCACCCCAGGTAAGGTACAGAATTCTCTCATCACAGAACTCCTCATGGGTACCGCCTCTTTGTCTTCGTACCCCCCCCCACCCCAGCAACTACTCATCTCTAGGGTTTTGTCAATGTTATTTTGAGAATGTTATATAAATGTAATCAGCAGTATGTAACCTTTTTAAAAATTTTTTCTTTTAATTGTAATTGGACACAATACCTTTTATTTTTATGTGGTGCTGGGGATCCAGCCCAGCGCCTCACATGTGCTAGGCGAGCGCTCCACCACTGAGCCACAACCCCAGCCCCAGTATGTAACCTTTTGAGATTGACTTATTCACTGACCATAATGCTTTTGGCTGCTGTCCATTTCACTTGAATTTATAGCAGAAAAAGAAAAAAGTGAAACTGAAAGGAAGTAACACATTTCAAGTAAGTCTTTGTCTCAATTATTAGTGCTGCATAAATCCTCGTTGGTTAAGGAAGAAGACTATAAAAAACATTTGGAAGATGGCATCATTTTTTATCAATATACTATGTCCCAGTTGTAATCAGTATTGGTGAACTTTGTAACAGCAAAAATAAGAAAATTTGTACTCTTTCCACTTCCCCTCTTCCTCCCTTTTGATTGTTAATTTACTTTGTTATGTTTTAGAGCATTTTTATACTATTTTATTATCATAATTTCCTCACTTTAGTGTTACATGTTTTCAAGGATTCAGTATTTCCCACTGGTTTTTTTTATGTTTTTTTTTTTTTTTTTCCCCCTCATATTCTGTAGTTCATTTCCTTACTGCTGGATTTTATTGTCAATTTTTGTACAGAGTGCCCTATTTGGTCATGTGTGTTTGTATTTTGAAGAACATTTTGGCTAGGTATAACATTCTTGGGATTTACTCTTTCCCTCTGATTTTGTAGACATTGTTCTACCATCTGGGATGGAGTGTTCTTTTGATCTTTTCTGTCATTTATTAGCTGATAATCCTTTTTCAAAAGAGTTTGTAATTGTTATTTTTCTGGAATTATTTCATATTTTAAAATGCCTATGTATTATCCTTATCCATAAATGGTAACCTTGCTGGGCATAATACTTATAGGTAGTGCATTCTTTTCCCAAGTATTTTGGAGACCTTTCTTCATTGTTTTCTGAAGGATGACATGTGGAATATAGTAATTTCTACCTCAGTGAGAACCAGCTTGACTTCTGCCTGGCTGCTGGAAGAAATCTGCAAGTTCAGTAACTTCAGCATCTCTCAGAGTAGATAATTTTTTTTTTTAAATCAATTTGCCCTGGAACACCAGTGGTGTGCCTGTGTTAATGAATTAATACTGAATGTTACTGTGTTTCTGTTAACTTACTTTTTAAGTTTGTAGGATAGATAACTTTTTTTTTTTGGTGTTGGGGATTGAACTCAGGGGCACTCAACCACTGAGCCACACCCTCAGCCCTGTTTTGTATTTTATTTAGAGATAGGGTCTCACTGAGTGCTTAGCACCTCACCTTAGCTGAGGCTGCATTTGAACTTGGACCCTTCTGTTTCAGCTTCCTGAGCCTCTGGGATTATAGGCATGCGCCACTGTGCCCTTCTAGATAACATTTTTGCAATACTCAAGAGTTGGGTAGGCCCTATTCCCCACTTTTGGTTAACATTATTAAAACTAATTAATGTGAAGGGTGAAATTGAACTTCAGGTTACTTTTTGAAATAAAATACCAAAAGATGTTCCACTTCACTCATCACTTATCACCTAAGGCACTCTTGAGTGGAGTGGAACTTTTTTTGATGTTTATTACAGTATATATTTAATTCCCATATCAGCTTACCATTCTTGATCTCCTGATCTTTGTACATTTTCTGTTGGGTCAGCCAACATTTGTTTAATTTTAAATATAATTTGGTTGGATAATTTTGGAGTAGCTTGCACATTTGGTTGAGCAGTTATAGGGTAAATTGAACACAGGTACTTTTGTTGAAAGGAGAGCGCTAACTAGCATTTCATGTGCACTAATTATTTGGAATTGAATAAAATGAGAATATCGAAGGGGCTGTGGAATCTGATGGTTTTCTAAATCACTGCACATGTACCTTTTGTCTTATCGTGTAATTAAAGTGTTCATTCCCTCCTGCTTGGCTAAAGGTTTATTTGTCATAACATAATTTAAGAACTTTAGAAATACAGGTCTCATTGTAGGATAGAGTTTCCTTTACAAGAAAGTAGTGGAGTTTCTTTGAAGTGATTTTCCAGTAATTTTTTATTGTTGATTCTGTTAGTTGGGCTTATGAACCAAAGTGTGAATTTACAATGTTAAGAGGTCGTTTCATAGAAGGATTGGCTAGTCATGCTTAGAGTTTCTGTAAAGGAAAGCACATGTCCGTGGACTACAAGTCATAGAAGGCTTCCTGTAAACTTGAAAATTCTTGAAAATCTTGGCTTGTACCTTAAACATTTATTGTTTAATAACCAGTGTAGCTAAGTGTGGTCGTGCACACCTGTAGTCCCATTTATTTGGAAGGTGGAGGCAAGAGGATCACCGAATTGGAGGCCAGCCTGGGCAACTTAGCAAAGACCCTGTTTTAAAGTACATCAGTAAGTCTGGGAATGTAACTCAGAGGTAGAGGGCATGTTTAGCATGTGAGACCCTGGGTTCCATCACTAGTATAGGGAGGAGGGAACAGCGTGGAATCTTTTTGCTTATCTATTAACTAGTCATAACTGTTTGAATCTTCACAAGGAAATAAAAGTACCAGGCACACATGTTTGAGGAACACAATGTGGATTCATCTCATTTGTCTGTGGGGTGAGTGGCTCATCCTCACATCCTCATCTCACTCTGCACAGACATACTTTATTGAGACATGCTACAAAATCATATCTTGATCTATTGGTAAGTGAAGCCTCTTATGAAGAGAGAAAACTTGAAGGTGTTTGAAAAGGCCTCAAAGCACTATAAGAAAACATTTTGAGAAATAATGAAGAACTCCCATTTCAATAGTGTCAGATTGAAAGAGTTTTGAGTTGATACTCTTATTGGGATACTTAACAGACCAGTTGATAATTTAACATTTGTGTTTCTGACTGCCAGGAACCTTCAGAGCTTTTAAGGAGGAATTTGTTAGGATCTGCATTGCCTCCAGTGGTCTGGAGCAGGTCACAGTGAGTGGACCCAGCTTAAGGCACTTCCTAAAACTTGGATGAGTGGTGAGCCTTGGCAAAAATTGCTGATTATTTATTTAGAGAAAGTTGAAAAGACAAGTTGTAGAGAGAATCTGCACTGAAATGCATGAAATTTGTAATTTTTTTCTAAAATGGAAAGTCAGGAGCTGGGATAAGCACTGGTTCATTTGGGGAATCACTTGAAAAAAGTTACAAATAGTTGGGCATTCGTCTAGTCCACAGATATAGATGTAAGAATGGAAAGGGGTGAGTAGAAGTTTTGAAAGTTTATAATTCCTGGGTGAGTCTAATCTTGGATGAGGGAGATGTACAGGCCAGCGTATGATTTCAGTGCTGGGGATAAGTGCAGAAATAGAACTTGTAAGAGAGAGAGCTGCACTTAAAAAACAAAAATAAGCCTTGCTAAATTGGGGATGGGAGTCTGTATCAGGGAAGGCTTCCCAAAGGAGGTGATGTCTAACTTAAGTTTCAGAGCAGTTGTGGGAAGTCTTTTGGCAGAATGGTTTTTCTTTTGATTCATGAGGAAAGGAACCGTGGACTTATTATCGCCCAGGAAACTGTTCATGTACATTCTGCATTCTGTTTTTAGAGAAAGACAAATTAAGTGATATCAGGATTGATTTATTTTAAGCCTGTTATTGAGATACTTTTAGACTTATAGAAAAGCTGCTAAGATCTTACAGGGAATTTCTCTGTACTCTTCTTTTGTAGGGATTTATTAAAAGCAAACATCAACAAAAATCGCAGTAGCCACCCTTTGAAACATTTGTGACCACTCCGGTAGTTCAATTTTTACCTTCTTCATTCTGGTAGAATGAAGGAATTAAAGGAGAAACTGATGCTCCTACAGAATCATAAAATCTGCCGCCTCTTGATTTTGCTTAGTTAACTATTTTGAACTCTTACAAATATTTGAAAAAAATTTTTTTTTAGTTGTAGATAAACACAATACTTTTATTTTATTTATTTTTATGTGGTGCTGAGAATTGAACCCAGTGCCTCACACATGCTAGGCAAGCACTCTACCACTGAGCTATGACTGCAGCCTTCTTAAAAATATTTGATAGCTTAAAAAAAAAAAAAGAAATTACCACCATCTGATTCAACTATTAATAACATTTTGGTTTGGTTTGCTCCCTTCTAGCTTTTTTCTCTTTACATATGGTTGAGGTCATACTGTCAATGCACTTTCTTCTTTTTTTACTTAACATTATAGCAGAAGTGTTTTTTGTTTTGTTACCAGGGATTGAAATTGGGGGCACTCACTGAGCCATATCCCCAACCCTACTTTGTATTTTACTTAGAGACAGGGTCTCACTGAGTTGTTTAGCCCTCGATTTTGATGAGGCTGGCTTTGAATTAGCAATTCTCCTGCCTCAGCCTCCCAAACTGCTGGGATTACACCATTGCACCTGGCTAAAAGTTTTTTTTTTTTTTTTGCCACGGTAAAATGTGATTAAAGTCTTTGCAAAAAGCTTTTTCTTTATTATAGAAAATTGCTTCATAATAGGGTCCCAGAAAAGCCCAAGGGTATCAAGAGATTTTTTTTTTTGTCATAAAAGTTTTTATTTTCAAATAATTTTTACATTCGGTATGAATTCTTTTTTTTTTTAATGTGGTGCCAGAGATTGAACCCAGGGCCTTGTGCATGTGAGGCAAGCACTCTACCAACTGAGCTATATCCCCAGCTCCAGTATGAACATTTTTAAGGCACTTCATCACATGGTACAATAGAAAGGTTGCACCAGTTTATTCTTCCCACTAGTTGTACATAATTATGCTCATTAGCATTGGTAATCTTAAGAAAATTGTTGCTAGTTTTTTTTTTTTTTAACTGTAGATGGACACAACACCTTTACTTATTTTTATGTGGTTCTGAGGATCGAACACATTGCCTCACACATGCTAGGCAAGCCCTCTACTACTGAGCTCCAACTCTAGCCCCCAAACTTGCTATTCTATACAGTACAAAATTCAGCAACAGGTCTGGGGGTGTAGCTCAGAGGTAGATCACTTGCCTAGCATGTGCAGGGCCTTGGGTTCCATCCCTAGTACTATGTGCAGCATATAAAAATCAGCTCTATTAAGTACATTTATCATGTTGTGTTCTTTCATTACTCCGAAGGAAACCTCATCACTTCCCATTTCTCTCCCCAGCCCCCGGCAATCACAAGTCTACTTTCTGTGTCTATGGTTATCCTTATTCTGGACTTTTCATAGGAATGAAATCATGTAGTACATAGCCCTTCAGTATCTTTTCTTTTTTGAGATGGTAGTCTCTCTATATTGGCCAGGCTTGCCTCAAACTCCTGGGCTCTAGTGATCCTCCTGCTCCAGCCCCCTGAGTAGCTGGGTAACTACATCAGTATATTTTAAAGCATAGAAAAAGGTGAAGATGAATGAGCTGGGTGTGGTGACATGTGTCTATAATCCCAGCCACTTGCTGGGATCCTGGTCTGGGCAACACATTGCCAAAAAAAAAAAAAAAAAGTTTAAATTGGTCAGGATGCCCCATGCTCCAGCCATTAGGAAGAAATAGTTTACAGCTATTGTCAGTGGACAAAGGGCTCTAGGGAAGGATGGAACCTAAAATAAGGAAAAGGGGGAAAATTTATCGTGCCTAGAGAGTGAAAGCCAATGAAATGACAGCACATTTCCTGGATGGGAATATGCAGGAAACTTCTAGACATTACTCTTGATTTGGAATGTGATTTGGAGAACTTGCAGGTAAGGTGTTTTTATTTCTGTCATAGAAAATAGCCAGCCTAGAAATGAGTATGACAACATCTAATACAGAGGACCTTAGGAAATGTATGAATTTTTGCCTAAAAACAAGAGTTCTATTGGATGTCAAGGAGAACAGACAAGGCTCCAGAGCATCAGTTTCTCAGTATTGGATATTTTCACTGGGACCCCTGGGGAGAGAAGTCCTGTGTTTTTATTTAGGTGAGTGGTTTTTATCCTTCATGTAGGATTTTTTCCAAAACTGGGACTGAGCCCTTCAGAATTTGATCTGACAGCTGTTGGAATGGGAGTGCTTGATGTAGACGAGGATTTTATGTTAACAGTTATCACTTAGGTATTACATTCAGGTTCTGGCTGATAAGTCAGGTCTTGTTTTGATCAGTGTGTTAATCATTCCCCAGGGCCTGAGCCCTTAGGGGTGGTGGTGGGGGCTGGAAGATGTGAATCCGCAAGGCCAAGGATCAGAGCCTGCATGATGTTATGAAATATTTGGTCTTCACTTCCTAAGATCCTTAGAATCTCCACAGTGATGTTCTTTTGTATGTCATTGAATTGACTGATGGCTGCTAGCCTCTAGGGACCTTCAGGATGGGGACTGGTCATAGGAAAAACAAAAGCAGGATTAGAGAATTGGGACTTTGAGCTCCACCCCTCGACCTCATGGAAAGGAGAGGGCTGAAGATGGCTAGTGATGAATCAGTAATGCTTACGTGAGGAAGCTGTCATAAAAGTCCCAAAGGACTAGGTTTGGGGAGGTTCTGGATAATGTCACATGGAAGTTCCTGGAGGGTGTTGCACCAGGGGAGGGAGTGCCTTCTGCCCTCTCCGCATCCACCTATGCATCTCTTCATCTGTGTTCTCTGTAGGATCAGTTTTAATAAGCTGGTAAATGTAAGCATTTCCCTGAATTCTGTGAGCCACTTTAGGAAAGGAATTGAACTCAAGGAAGGGGTTGTGGAAATGTGGATTTATGACTTTTTAGAAGCATAGTTAGAACAGCTGTGCTAGGTCTTGGTGACTGGCACCAGAAGTGATGTGAGGCAGAGCCCCCCACCTGTGGGTGGGATCTGATGCTGTATTCCAAGAATTGAGGTGGCACTGAGATTTGCACACCTGAGTTCATTTTAGCTTATTGAATTCATTGTAATGTGATAAACCCAGGGGTGGCTGCTCTGTGTGGGAATTGCAGTAGTCATGGTTATGCTTATTCTGGACTTTGGTGGTGACTTTGCCAAGGAGTGAAAGGCATTCTAAAGAGAAAATGGCATGGACCTATAATGTGGAGGGAAAAGTGAGGCTTTGGGTCTGGCTGGAGCAGAGGATGGATAGGGGGTCTGGGTAGGGACAGTAAATTGTCTGTCATACATTAGGGCCAGAAGGTGGAGTGACTCCATCACCCCTGGTGATCAGGTGGCAAAGACACTCGGTGTTGGTGGTGTGGTGATGTGCAATTGAAAGGTGCTTGAGAATTAACAAACCAGTATTTCAGCGACTGTTTATTAGCTGGACTTGATAGAACCTGAATCATGAATCTGCAAGGGCTTTGGCTCACAGGTGGTATTAGCTAAGGGATTATTTTTTCTTTTCTTTTTTTTTTTTTTTTTTTTNTTTTTTTGCTGGGGATTGAACCCAAGAGCAAGGGTTTCTGTGCTCTGTAGGCCCATAGGGTTTCTTGGAGATGTCACAGGTGCTGGGCTTGGGAGTACAGGCATTTTGGGGTCATAGTAATTAAGCAGAGTCTCTGAGTCTGTTTTAAATGGTGGAACTCTGGGCAATACATTTCTTTAAAAAACAAACAAAAATGCAGCTTTTGCTGCTGGAATAATGGATCTGTTCCCAAACCCTTCCTGTCTCGAGCACAAATGGAGGCCCGAAGGGCATGTGGTGTCATTGTCTCATACTTTGTTTGCAGCACATTTTTATATGATCCATATAAAAATGAAAGTGAAGGCATTTGGTATTATTGGAACTTTCTGAGCATTTGGTTGGTTTATTATGTGGGATTTTTGTTTATTTGGTTTCTTTTTTAAAAGCTCATTGAGTCACCCATGATATGTGTAGTGAAGGTAGTGATGTAGTTTTGTTTATGGTTAGGGTGTCATTTAGTTCTCACAACTACCTGGTGAAGGGATGTGCTTTGTAAGTTCATTTTGCAAATAAGAAACTTAAGGCTCAGAGTGGTTAAGTAGTTTGCTCATCATGTCATTACTGTATAGGGTGTTAGGGTTAAATCCTTATTTTAAAATAACAATTTTTACTTAAAACAAACACAACAACTTTATTTTTACTTCTCCTTGCCCCCATATTCTAGCAGGGTTATTTGAGAACTGTGGAAAAGATGATCCATGCCTCTCTCCCATGCTAATTATGCTTGTCCTGCTGGGAATTGGAGGTTGACAGAAAACTGTGTGTAGGGCTATCTTTCCATTATCTAGAATGCTAGCAGGGCCAAGGTTTTTGGCAGGGTAACAGGACACAAGTGAAGTAAGTACTTGTTTTCTTCCTCCTGTGTACCTCCACCACCCCTAAAAAAGTCACCATCTGCTTTTCAGCTGCCATAGCCGTTTGGGAATCACAAGTGGGATGGGGAAGGAACAGTGTATAGCCCAGCATTGCAATATAGTTTTCTTTTTTTATTACAATTTTTTTTCTTTTGGTGTATTTTGGTGAGATATATATATTTTTTTGGTGATGGTGCTGGGGATTGAACCCAAGGCCCTGTGTATGCTAGGGAAGCACTCTCCCACTGAGCTATGTTCCCGGCCCATTTTTTATTTTTGTTTGCAATAGTTTTCTATATTGTATACATTATAGCTATTTTTAAAATCATAGTTTTAATGAGAAAAATTGCATTGATTAGTAGTACTGTCTGGAACCCAGAGCACACGAGTTCCTGGTTAGAGAGTTGCTAAGCAGACTTCTCACTTTGTGGCTAGTGATCATCTGTGGTGATGGGAGGAGTATCATCCCCTGGCCAGGAAGAGTCACTTCCTATTAGACAGATCTCTGCTTGTGCAGCACCCTCACACTTCCGGTAGAATGTAATGCCCTCAGCAGCTGCTCCTATGGGCTCCTATCTCTTGCATGAGATACTGCTTGGCCATTGGTTATGAGCCTTTGAGAACCTTCGAAAATGTGGCTGAACAGCAATTAAAAATTGAAATATTAGGGTTGTGTTAGGCATATTCAGAGGGAAAAGTTGGTGACTGTCTAATAGACTTTGATTTTTTAAAAGCAAGTGCATACGTGGAGTTTGTGCAAGGAAACGTGTTATGAGAGATGGCTCTTACAGTGCTTTAAAACCACACACATTGTACACACCTGATCACATTTAATGCCCAGGGTGCTACAGGAGCTTTCAGGGTTTGTCTAAAGTTTTATACAGGCTGTCCTCAGTGGAGTCAGGCAGGACTGGCTCTAGCCTGGTCCTTTCTCTGCCTGCCATGCCGGGCTGTGTTCCTCTCTTGGAGGTGCACTGTTCCTGTAAGTTTTCTCCTTGCTCATGTGGTGGGCACCCTTTCTAGGTTCCCTCATTCTTGCTTTGGTTTACATTCAGGGGCGGGTTGTTTGTACCCCAGGTGGGAGCAGGATTGGAGCAGTTCTCCTCTGCCCTGTCTCCATCCTCTTTGTTTCTTCCTTTCTACAGGAATGATTGGTGCACTGGGGACAGTGTGACACGTTGGCTTACATCTGCCAGGTGTAAAGTCACTGCATCAGAACACTGCGTAGTTTCGGACTTAGAAACTGTCTCACCTGCTTGAAATGTCTCACCTGCGTATCCCTTAAGAGAAGCCTGTCCTCCCTGTTGTGGTCAGAACCAGCTGTATTTTTGCCTGGCCAAGGGGTATGGGGTGGTAAAACCAGTTCAGAATGGTAAGGAGGAGGCATTGTGGCTTTGTGAGTAATAGGGACATTCAGCTTTGATCTGCACTTGGTTTCTTGATAGATCCTGGAGGGGAGAAAGAAAGTGATTCTGCTCCCCCAGTTCCCAACAGTCTGGAGGTTTCATCCGACATTAAATATATTTTAATTGGTATTTAAAATGCTAGATCTGTTTGATAATAATTTAGGATGAGGTGATATGCGTTTGACAAAAGAGACTTAGGACAGGTGGTAACAGCAACTGCAATGAAATTATTTACACATGAGCAGTAGTGTTGATCATGATTTTAGATTTGCAGCATGATTTTATAGTGGTCTAGCAGCATCATACTCATCATCACCTGATTTCATCCGATGCCAACTCACTTGTTATCTTTAAAACCCATGGGAGCGGAACCATCACTGTTCAAGGGATGGGGAACCATCACTGGAAGGAGCTTTGCTGGCCTCCATGTCTTGACTTGACCAATAACAGGAGACTTTGGGCAAGATACTCTGGCCTGAGACTTATTTTCCTTACTGGTAACGCACGTTCGACTTGCTGTTCTTTGAGGTTTATTTTTGTCACAAGATTCTCTGATCCTGTTGTAGAATTTCTTGGTAGCATGCCTGTGTTAATGTACTCAGTATAGGTCTTTGGAATTTAATTGACTAGGCATACAAACACTTATCCTCCTGGGATATGTACCTGGGAAAGAGAAGCAGATGGGATGGTGAAGAGAGAGCCTGTTCTCTGCTGTATTACTCATTATGTTCCTGTAGAATAAATATTTTTATCATTTACTTTTTTTGGCTGTCTAATTAAAGCTGTCTGAAATGTAAAATAAGTATATAAAATATATGTATTCTAGCTCCCTGTGAATATGGTTGTTGCCCAACTACTAGATGCAAAATTTTTTAATGTCTAGTCTATATAGCGTTCTTTTCAAAAATAGTGGATGAAAATACGCTTGGAATCTGAGAGACAAGAAGAATACTCTCTGCTTTTATCACTTTCTTACCCTCTTTACTGTTTGCAAAGCCAGCTTGGAGTAGTAGTGAGGAAGGAGCAAGGTGGAAGATGGCAGTCCAGTAGATTTTTTTGGGGGGGATACTAGGGGCACTTAACCACTGAGCCACATCCCCAACCTCCACTCCTTTTCTTTTGGTACCAGGGATTGAACTCAGGGCACTCAACCACTGAGATACATCCCTAGCCCTATTTTGTATTTTATTTAGAGACAGGGTCTCCCTGATTTGCTTAGTGCCTTGATTTTGCCAATGCTGGATTTGAACTCGCAGTCCTCCTCTCTCAACCTCCTGAGCCACTGGGAGGGATTACCACTGCGCCCAGCCCCAGCACCCCACCCTTTTAAAAAAAATATTTTATTGCACTCTAAGTTGCTGAGGCTGGCTTTGAACTTGTGATCTTCCTGCTTCAGCCCCCAAGCCAGTGGGATTACAGATGTGTGTCACTGTGCCTGGCTCAATTGATGAAATTTTAAAAAACCTTTTAGAGTTGGGGAATGGTTCAGTGGTCCAAGACCCTGGGTTCCATCCCTAGCACTACAAAAAACCCCAAACTAAATCAAACAAACAGAAACACCCCTCATTCACTGTTAACATTTTGCCCTGTTTCCTTTGTTTTATAATAAGGATACTTTTTTATATTGCCATTTATACTTACAAATCAACTTATTGCTTCAGTACTTTTATCTACCATCTGTAGTCCACTTTTGTCAGTTGGCGTAATTATGTCCTTCATAGAATTGTTTCCCCTTTTCAGTACAGGGGCCAGTCAAGGATCAGATGTTGCATTTATTTGTCAAGACCCTTTGGTTTTTAGATTTGTTTTAAAATTTTGAAACTGGTGTACCTATACTTGGTAGCTGCTTGGTGACCCTTGTTCTTATGCATTCAGTAGTACATAGATAAGTTTTCCCAGCATAAAATGTACTGTCCTCTGTCTACAAGGATGTTTCTTCTGATTGGTCCCCATGGGGACAGAATAGATGCCTCCACCTTATCACTCCCACAGTGGGACCAGTTGAACTTGCTAGCTCAGATGCCTGGCAGTCACCCAGCATCTCACTCATGGTCCTCAGAAATAATCAAGTCCCTTTTTGTTCTTGAAGGAGACAGAATCTGACTTGGCAGTTTGTACAAACCCAAGAAATACTGGAGGAATGTTCTACCATTGATCAGCTTTATGGGAGTTTTAGTCTCAAGCAGAAAAGTGCCCTTTAATGACTAGAATTATGTTTGGATGCAGCCCAAGTGTAATAAATATTAAGTCTCTACATAAAGATACTGTGCAGTATCTATGGTATCAGAAGATATTTTCCCTGCAAACCCTGTGCCTAAATTTTTAGAGTTAATACCATCAGTGCATATTGGTACCTCAGTATCCTCTGTTTCACCAGCCCTCACTCCTCTGTCACAGACAGGCTAGGGCAAAGGACTGCCACACCGCATGGGTGGGCTTGTGTGGGAGTGCTCTCCTCACAACCTCTGTCTTTGAGGGAGTCGTTCAGGACCTCAGGTTTCAGCACTGCCACTTCTGACTGCTGGACTTCAGAAGGGTCAGCTGGCCCCACCCATTTGCTTATGAAGAAGTATAGTGAGATTCCTGCTTGTGGGCCTGTGTTTAGTTTGTGTTTTTAAAGGAAAGTACCTGCAGGCTGAGACACAAAAGAGCAGTGATGGGGAAGCGGGAAAATGGGAGGAAGAAACCTTGTTCTGAACGGTGCTCTCCCAGCGGGGCTTTCCTTCCTGTTCTTTGCTATTTTCTAGCTTTTTGAGCAGCATGACTTCAGGAGGGGGTTAGGTAGACAACACTCACATTGATTACCACGTGGGTTACTTTGAGTTTAGTATCTCATCTCATATTTATCTGCAGGCCTACAATAGGCCAAAGAGATTTTCCCCTGTGTTCTTTGCGGTGGTGAAAGGCTTAGGGAAGAATGAGAGTGCTCATTAGAGAGTTTAAACATCTATGATAATCCTGTTAGCTTTCAGGGAGAGTTTACAAGAGATCAAATTTCTTTGCTAATGGCATCTGTTGTAACACACCAGGTAGGTTTTGCATGCTTTTATACCTTGGCTAGCAGCTAGCGTAGAATCCATTTTCTCAGAAGCATTCTTTATATACAAGCAAATAGAGAAATAAACTTGTTCCAGGCATACCACAGGATGGGCATATGTTTGAGGATCTTGTTTGAATGGGACTCTGGGATGCTAGCCCATTTTGTTGAGGTTTGGTATCAAGGAGGCCATGAACCTGAATACAGGACACCTGTATAATGCACTTTGTAGTAGGATATACAAGATGCAGCAGAAAGTGAGAAAAACTTTTAAAAGTGCATGCCTGTAATCCCAGCAACTTGGGAGTCTTTGGTAGGAAGATCTTTAAAGTTTGAGACCAGCCTGGGCAACATGGCAAGTCTCTGGCTCAAAGAAAGGAAAGGCAGGGAGGGGACCTAACCTGTGTGTGGGGCCTGGGTTCTTCATCAGTACTGCCTCTTCCTTCCAAGAAAGGTAATTTTTTTTAATATAGTTGTGCTGTAGAGGTTTATTCAGGGTTTGAGAAAACTGTCTTCTAGGTGTCTTATCTTTATCTTAACAGACAAAAATATCATTATTATCCACCGTCAGCTTAGTGTCTTTTAAGAAAAATTTTAGCAATTTCTTACTTTTCAAAACAGATTGACTGTGAGCAAAGGTCATTATGATCAGAGCCCTTAATGGGGAATTTTTTTTTTGTATATAGACACAATATCTTTATTTATTTTTATGTGGTGCTGAGGATCAAACCCAGTGCCTCACACATGCCAGGCAAGTGCTCTACCACTGAGCTATAAGCCCAACCCCAACCCAGAATTTTTTTTTTTTTTTTTAAGTTTCTAAGGATTGAATTCAGGGGCACTTTACCATTGAATTACATCTTCAGCCTTTTTATTTTATTTTATTTATTTTTTTATTGTAAGACAGGGTCTCAATAAGTTACTTGGAGCTATGCTAAGTTGCTGAGGCTGGCCTGGAACTGGTAATCTTTCTGTCTCAGCCTCCTGAGCAGCTGAGAGTACAGGTACCACTGTGCCTGGCTAGGGGTTAATTAAATAGATAATCACATGCATCTTAAATATGGAGGAATTACAGATATTCCTTAGATGCTGAAAGCCATACTAGCAGTCTTCTTGTTCCTTTTACTCTCCTGAATTTGATCCATTTGAGACCAGTCTTCGCTGGATGTTGTAGAAAATACAAGGATATTATGCATTCTCTTTGCAGACAGCTATGTTGTGATTAGATAGAAAAATGTAGCATCTATGAGGCAGTAACAGTGCTGGCCACTATATGGAGATTATTTAATCCTCAGAAGAACCCAGTGCTTTTGTTATTCCCAAATGTGCACAAAAGGAAAAAGTGACTGGTTAAAAAAATAGGCCAACATTGAGGTGCGTTTGGGTTGGAGCTCTAGGAACTTGTCCTCTGAGGCTGCTTTCTTTAGTGTTTTGTCATTGGAAATGACCAAAGAACAGTAGCATGGGCAAAAGTCTATGGTACTTGGGGCTGGGGTTGTGACTCAGTGGTAGAGCGCTTGCCTAGCATGTGTGAGGCACTGGGTCTGATTTTCAGCTCCACATATAAATAAACGAATAAACATAGGTTCATCAACATCTAAAAAATATTTTTTAAAAAGTGTGATATTGATTACAAGACAAAGAATGAATGGGTTCATGCTGTAATCTTTGTCATAAATTTCATGAAGGTCGAACTATGAATTGCAGACCTATGAGCAGGTACAGGATGGGAGTAGACATTTACTTCTGAGACCAGTGAGTTCAGATGGAGTGATGGTTTCCTATGGGGAGTGATGTGGAGCCAGGCACACTCTCCTCTTAGTAAACTCTGCATTCTTCAAGACTTAAGGTAGCTGCCACCCCTGTGGAGCTTTCCCTCAGTTAGTGTGCACTCTGGGCTCTGAGGCTGTGATCTGTGTGCCTCTACTATAGGATGCTAACCATCACATTCTGTTTTTCACTTATAGGTTCTGCTTTCCCCTCTCAGGCAAGCTCCAGTTCTTTGAAGTCAGGGACCAAGCTAGTTTAGAATAGTTGGGGTAGGACGTCATATATGGGAGAATTCATCTGGTAGTGAAGTACAGATTGGATTGGAATTGGAAAAGCTGGTATCAGTGTGACCAGGTAAAAGAAGGTACAGTAATCTAGGCAGGAGGTAAGTAGGGCTTGGTAGAAATAGGGACGAGAGAGAAGATACAGATTTAAGAAACAGTGTGAAGAGTCATCAGGCCTGATGGCATTTGTTGTGGGCATAGAGAATATGAAGAATCCAAGAATATTCCAGATTATGTGACCTTTTCCCTTGTCTCAAGTTTTCTTTTATGAGTTGATTTTGAGTCTTGGTTGACTTAGTAGTCTCTCTTAATAAATGAGCCAGTCGCACAGGTCTCTGAACTGCTGACCCATGAACAGCAATAAAAGGAGCAGATAAAAATCAAGGCAGGCTGTTGAAAGCTTATCAGCTTTGTAGGTTTTAACTGTTTCTGGAACAGAAAACTTTGAGTTTGTCTTAGCTGTCCAGGAGTATATTTTGAGCCAAACTTACCTCATCATCGGGGCCAGGGATGTAAGTATGTATGCCATTTGCTATTGAGGTGAGTGAGCCATGTAGTCCTCTGGGATGCATGGGCAAAGGGGGTGCTAATATCTTCTATTGCTTCTCTGGTGGCGCAGAACGTAAACAGGTGACGGTACCAGAAGTCTTATCTGCATGTAGTCCCCAAATTGCTTTGAATAGTTGTGCTAGTGGAAGGAAGACAGTTTTAAACTCAGTCTAAAAATGCCAATCTAAATTTTAAAAATAAGTATAACATAGTTTTAAATATTGAAGTATAGTACATACAGAGAAGTGCAGAAATTATAAGGCAAAACGATGAGCCTTGTATAATTAATATAATTAACACTTACATCAAGAAATAGAATATTACTAGAATTCTGAAGTCCTTCTCTAAAAGTCACCACTGTTCTGATAATAACACCATAGTTTTTTGCTTCTTTTTAATATAAAAATCAATAATGGAAGGGTGTGCTTTGGTTACTCTTTAAGTAGTATATGTGAGATTTTTGCATGTTGTTGCAATTAGAGTCATTCATTTATGTATATTCTTCTGTATAAATAAAAAAGTTTATCCATTTCACTAGTGGTATACAGTTGGGTTCTTTTGGGTATTGGTATAATGGTGCTGAACATGTGTGTACCTTCTTTTTCTTATCCATGCACAGATTTTTGTTCGTTATTATCAAGGAGTAGAATTGCAGGGCTATAAGATATGCATATGATTAACCATCAGTTTTCCACAGCGATTGTACAGTTTATGCTTCCACCAGTGGTGTGCATGCATGTTCCAGGTGCCTGGCATTCTCACCAGCACTTGTTATTATCAGTCTTTTTAATTTTAACCATTATACTAGATGTGTGGCACTAGCTAGTTTTTACTTGTAGTTCCCTGATAATTAATGAGGTTGAACAGTTACTCATAGGTCTTTTTTTAAAATTTTTTTTAGGTGTAGTTGAACACAATACCTTTATTTTACTTGTTTATTTTTATGTGGTGCTGAAGATGGAACCCAGCCCCTCACATGTGCTAGGCGAGCTCTCCACCGCTGAGCCACAACCCCAGTCCCCTCATAGGTCTTTTGATTATCTTCTTTCTTAAGTACCTATTTGCCTATCTAAAAAAGCCTTTGTGTTTTTCATATTGATTTGTATGAGTTACTTTACAAACTGATATAGGTTCTCGGTCACTTACTATATTGCAAATATCCTTTTCCATTTTGTGGCTCTCTCTGAACTCTATACTGTGCCATCTGATGATTATTCCAATTTATCAATCTGTTCCTTTGTTTCATGCTCTATCTTTGGGAAAAGAAAAAATATTTCCTGCCCCTGAATCATGGAGATACTATAAAAACTTTATTGCTTTACTTTTCACATTTTGTATCTATAATTTGACTTTTTTTTTTTTTTTTGCATGTGAATGTATCTCACTTAGTTTTATTTTTTTGTATGGTGAGAATTAAACTTGGGGCTTCATGCCTGCTAGACAAGCACTGTACCCCTGAGCTACATCCCTAGCCCCCTCACCGAGTTTTAAACTAATCTATCTTTATTTTGTCAATACAAGAGGCATAAATCCCTAGCCCATGATGGGAAGCAGTCAGATAAAATTGGATCATGAATGTTCTTCATAAACGAATTAGTGTAGTGTAGAAGATAAAGTGAATAGGCTTTGAGAATTGAAGTCTTCTCTTCTACCACACAGTGTCACTTGATTTTGTTTTAGATTCTTTGTCCCTTTCACAACTTGAAAGTACAGTGATTTATGGAGTGTTACCAGTTCCTCACTTGCCATTAATTCCTTAACCCACATAGTCTGGATTCTGGCTTCACCACTTGATTGAAACAGCTGGCAGAGGTTCCAGTGGCCTTCTTTCCAAGGGCGGGAGGGCATTCTGCAGGATCCTTCAGCTGTTCGCAGGTCTTGAACACATCCTTTTTTCTTTGTTTTTGTCCTTGGCTCTGATTGTATAACTTTGGCAAGGTCTCAGCCTCTTTTTTTTTTAACCCCCTCTAAATTTAAATAGTTTCATTTTGAAATCTGATTGAAAAACCTAATAAATAGGTTTGGGATGAAGCCCCATGAGTCTCTGCTAGGCCCGACCTCCTCTGCTCTGCATTGGTCTTGCCTTGGTTGTTTCATTTTGAATCTAGGACCAAGTGAAAATGAGAGCAGCTATAACTAACTACTAGTTAAGACAATTCCTTACAGTTTATGTGGCAGTTTTATGTGGATCACCTCATTTGATCCTCATAACACCCTGTGAGGCAGGTATTAGCCCACGGCTCCTGCTGGGAAGTACCTGGTGATGCTGCTGGATTAGGTTCTGGCGTTTCCTTTTCTCTGTAACCATCTGTAATCCTTACATGTACTTTTTTTTTTTTTTTTGGCAGTACTGGAATGGAACCCTGGGCCTCAGGCATTCTCGGCAGACACTCTACCCCTCCACCCCAGCCCCCTTATGTGTGCTTTTGTCTTTTCATTTTCCTTAGCTGTTTGGATTGGGACAGGGAATGTGGAGTAGGTAGGACTAGGGATGGAGACAGAGTTGGTTCTTCGGGACTCTCATCCAGGGTGACTGGGATTACAGCAGGCTCACCGCCTGGTACCTGGACTTGTAGTTTGGACACGCAAGCAAAGCTTATCATAACTATAAAGTTCCTCAAACTCACAAGTGCTGGAACTCTGTGATAATTCAGTACTCAGCAGGTTGGAGTTCAGTTGTCATTGTGTAGCCATCACACTGTGGATAGTCTGAGGGGGACAGCTGTGCCTGGCACTGCTTAAACATGGCCCATGCTCTAGGTCGTGAACTTGTATGTACTAGTTGATGTGGATGTGCTTGTGCAAGCCTGGGTTGGTTTCTTAATTGGTACTCATCCTGGGAAGTGCTGGTGATTGTCCTCAGTCTCTACTAAAGTAAGCTACTAGTTGGAGGCCTTTCTAATATAGTTTGACATGGAACACATTTGAATGTGGGCCTGTTGTTTTAAAATGCAGTTTTTATAGTCAGCTCTCACTCTGGGGTTAATAGAGGGGCTCTGGGGGAGGAAGGGATATGAAGAAAGGAATTAAGACATAATTCAAAAATCAGTAATGCCTTAGGCTCGTGATCCCCTCAGGGGTAGGTTAACGCCAACAAGGATCCTGGTCTGAGAGTGCTCACTGTTTTGCAAACAGGTGTGTGAAGTTTTGACTCAAGTTCATTGCTGCAACAGCTGTTTGTCCTCCTACTTATCAGTGAAAAGGAAGTGGGTTTTGGGGACTCCATATGGAAGAGGGAGAGGATGAGCACTGGGGGCCTCGGTACCTTCTCCTTTCTCAGCCTGGGGAGTTCTGGGAGTCCGGTTCTCTGTGGGTCTGTGGTTTGGAGGTGTGGTCTCTGCTCAGCTTGGCTCTGAGCTGCATGCACCTGCTCTCTGTTGGCTGCTCATGCAAGATTGAGAACTGTCTGTATGCATGACTCCTGAAGCATCTTTAGTAACCCCAGGGATCCATGAGGCAGTGCAAAACAATTCCTGTGAATCAAAATAGGTGATGATTCAGACATGGAGCAAGTATATTGTGGAAGGAGAGTCTCCAAGTCTCCCTGAATCTCTTCAATCTGCCTATTCAGGCAGAGTCAGGGACTGTTGATTTTCTTCAATATCATTCCAGAATTGACTTATTTGTTCCCTTTTCTTTAACATAAATAATTAAAAATTACACAGTATCATGAATTACTAGAGGATACAAAAACTTGTGTTTCAAGCCAGCTGGGAAATTCCCTTTAATTTTTCTGGCTTATACCACATATTTGAAGAATGTTGAACCCAAATGTTTTGAGGAAGTAAATTGCTCTTGCTATTGAGTGTGACCTGGAAGGAAATGAGAACAGTAGAACTGAAGATATAGTTTATTGATGTTTTTTCAAATTCTTTTGTCAGGCATCTGAAGAAGCCTCCCTCAGGGCATTGGAAAGTTTGATGACAGAATTTTTCCATGATTGTACAACCAATGAAAGAAAACGTGAGATAGGTAAGTGAAGTGTTGTGCTGTGAGGAATTGTTTACAATAAGTGGGGAGGAAGGAGTTGGTGCCTTGGCTGCTCAAGCCTGCTTCTTTTCCCTTGAATCATTTCTCTTTTTCTCTGATTCTCTTGTGTGGCTGGTGAGGTCTGCAAACCTAGCTATAAGGGCATAGTGAAGGATTTTCTTTTTCTTTTTTGTGGGTTCTCTATGGCTGAGAAACATCCCCAACCCTTTTTATTTTTTGAGATAGGGTCTCACTAAGTTGCTGATGCTGGCCTTGAACTTGTGATACTTCTGCCTCCGGAGTTGTTGGGATTATAGGTGTGCACCACCAAGCCAGGCGTCAATGGATTTTCTTTCCATTGGTCAAGTGTAAAACTTCTCTCCCGCTTTATTCCTAATTTCAACAATGTTGTTGAACTTTTATAAGAAGCCTGCAGCTGTTGATTAAAATAAACGTGAGAATTCACTGAAGTGTGAAACATGTTTTGTAGGCACAGGTCTGATCTGAATCCCTTACCTGGTATTGCTTTGGGGGCTTCAGCTTTTTCTTATCTCTGCTATTATCTTTTTCATTCTGCAAATTTTTAGGAACTAAGGGCTTCAAACAACAAAGAGATGTAGGTGTAATCACTTCAAGTCTTCTGGGGCCTCAGCATGTTCTGGAACCCACTTTTGATTTTTATATTCATTCACACAAACAATATTAATTAAAGCATACCATGCAATAGAAACTGCATTCAAGTGTCAGATTCTGCATTAGGGGCATGCTGTATTGTGGTGCTGGAATAGTCTTTTTCCCCCCAAATTTTCAGTAAATTGAATAGAAAATGCTTTTCTCTGTCCAAACCTGCAGGCTTTTCTCTTGGGTGTCTGCTTTGTACTAATCTTGTATTCATTGCTTCCACCTCCTTGGAGGTCTCTTTCTGTGACTCCTAGGCCCTGTCTTCATTGGTTTCTGTAATCATTTTGGCCAATTAAATCTCATGGTTGAGTCCATCTTTGGCACAGAGCTCATTTGTGGTTCAGATTTTTCCAGGTGGCCAGAAGACCTCTGGCTGCCTCCCATTTCCCCTGCACATGTTTTAAACATCACATTGGCTCCTGAGGAGATGCTGCTTCTCTTTCAGTTTTAAACTTGAAGGTGTCTTTTGGGCCTGCCCCCTGCATGTCTTTCTTCCTGAGGGAGTACGCTGTGTATCATCAGAGCATTTATGAAGAAGGAGTCACTGACATACTGAGCCCCACCTGCTCTGCCCCTCTTGCTTCTCTGATTGCTCTTATCCAGGTGGGCAGACCCTCTTGCTGCTAAGTGGACCACTGGCTAGTTTTATGCTACCAAATGCCTTACACTTTCAGTGAAAATACGAGCTGGGATTTTTACCAAAGGAGGAGGAGGAACTTTCCCTCACATTAGTTTACTGTATTCCAGATTCTCATTTCTTTGAAGGTTTTTTTTTTTTTTTTTTTTTTTTTAAAGCTTATGATTGAAATGCTCTTTTTTAAAAATTTTGGTTTGCAAATTAAATGTTGCTCACCTTGTGTACTCATGAATTAAAAGTGTAACCTTCTATAACATGTTCATGTTTGAATTTGATTTTAAAATAGGTCTAAATAACCAGATGCCCCAGTGTCTAATTAAATGGAGTCTGAGGGGAATCCGAAGGTTTGGCTCTACACAGTGGGCATGTCTTCTTTCAGTTCTCTTTGTACCCAGTCTTTGTAGCGTTGAGTGTGTGGGCTATAGTCATTTGCTTCTTTTCTGTTGTCTTAGGATCTAAAGGCTCTATTCCTAGCAAGGTGGGAGAAAGGAAGGAAGTCTTTTCTTAAAAGGGCTTCCCCTTCCTCCAGCAAAGGCGAGTTACTAGTGCCTAGAGGGTGACAGAGCTGTTAGAGGGGACCTTGAGAGGGCATCTGGTTCTTTTAACAGTGTAGGAAATGGAAGCATCAAGGAGCACTGACTCGCTTGGGGTCAGACTCAGTAAATTTGTGGCAGGATCTGTGCCTCGGGTACAGCCACAGCTCATTCTGTCTGATTTGACTTCACCTCTGGGATTCATAGAGACTTCTGCTCAGTTAGTAGGACAGGCATCCGTTTCCTTTTACGGAGTTTTTAATGAGACTGCCTTATTGCATTTAGCCTAGATGGTCGGGGACTAGCAGAGCAGTGCGTTTAGGATTGGAAAGCGTTCTGCCTTTCCACAGGCTTCCTAGAATCTCAGCATTGGGGCCTTTTTGGGTTATATTTCACTGCCTGTGCAGCAGGTCAAGGTGACTGAGGGGCAGCATGTCTAGAAACATGGTGAAAGTCTCCCAGTGCTTGCTGTCTCGTGGATTTTGGCTGATGCTGGCAACAGCCTAAGCAGGAGAACCATTGCCAACTGATTCAGTGTGTGGACACGCTGCTCCTGGCAGCTCTCATGATTGTTAACTCTCAGATTTTTTTTTTGTGTGTGTGTGATTTTTTAAAAAATAAAACTGACCCGAATAAAGAGAGTTAGCCAACTTGAATTCACTTAAATTTTTTTTTCTGTCGTCTTTGTAAGGTCTTAATCTTTTTTTTCTCCTCATTTTGTATGAGCATGTGAACAATGTAGACTTTACAGAAGATTTATAGAGGAGTGGTTGGGAAATCCATAATAGCTCAAATGTGAGGAAACAAGTAAGCCATCATTTTTAAGAAGGTGAAATGACAGTCTTATGACTTGCCATCTACAGCTGAGCTTAAGTAAGAACTTTAACAGTGAGAATTTCTGTACCTCAAAAAGAATTCACAGTAAAGTTACTGGCTTTTTGATGGCTGAGAACACTGCATTGATGGTTACCGCAGAGTCAGAAAAATATTGCATCATCTGTTCTATCTTGAGAATTAGCTGGGTTTTGTGGTTGTTTTTGATGCCATTTAAATGAAGAAGCACACTAAAAAAAATAAAAAAGCCCAGACTTCTGTTAATTGCATGTGTTTTTATAAACTTTCTTTTGTTGCTTTTTAACTTTTCCAGAGGAGCTTCTTAATAACTTTGCCCAGCAAATAGGAGCCTGGAGATTCTGCCTCTATTTTCTCTCCAGCACGAGGAATGACTATGTAATGATGTACAGTTTAACGGTTTTTGAGGTAAGTTGTCAGATAATTTCACACTTTTCTGAAATGTTTGCTGTAGTCACTTTGCCATGTTATTGGGACTAGACTTTAGCTTTAATGTACCAGGTGACTAGGAGCAGTGGGAACTCAGCCCAGGGACTTTGTCCCACACACTGCTTCTGTCTAGATACCTGGTGTTCTGAGGCACCTTTCTGTCCTTGACACCAGACAGATCAGATGGGTGGTTGACTATATTGTTGAGCTAAGTTGTGTTTAATGACATGTACCTTTCCCCTCCCTATTATTATTTAAAAGAGAAAAATAACTAGAGAAGAATGTTATTAGAGGAGAAATGAGGCCCCCAATATCATTATCCCCCGCCACAAAGGTTTCATTTTATATTAACTTTCTTCCAGTGCACTTAAAAAATGTAATAATCATGTTAGTTAAGCTATCTGCCCGCCACCGCCACCATGTTATATTCTCAGAAATGGTTGTACCATTATTCATCGCTAGTTTTGAACAGTGGTTTAATTGTCATTATTTTTGGGTGGCCATTAGAGTCAATGGTATAATAGAAAATTTTTTGTACATATTACAGCCTTTTGTTTTTATTAGATTATTTAGCAGGTTTTCCTAGGAATGTGGTTGTTATATCATAGGATTTTAATATTTTTGTTGCTCTTTTTGCCAAATGCTTCAAACCATTAGGATTTTTTTGGAAGTGAACTAGTTATTTTTGCATGTAGATCATTAATTTAAAAGATGTATGTTTGTTTTTCAGAATCTGATCAATAAAATGTGGCTTGGGGTCCCATCTCAGGATAAGATGGAAATCCGCAGCTGCCTGCCCAAACTCCTTTTGGCTCACCATAAAACCTTACCTTACTTTATCCGGAACAAACTCTGCAAAGTTATTGTTGATATAGGACGTCAGGATTGGCCCATGTTCTACCATGACTTTTTTACTAATATTTTACAGGTGAGGATATTCCTGAGGAAAATTTATCCTGTCAATTATTTGTTTGCAGAAGTTATTGTTTCTTTCCCTTGAGGAACACTGTTTTAAGATCAGTGACATGGGACTTCAGTCCTGAGGTTATTGCAGGATTATTGCATTCACTTAACTTTATATTCCTGAGACATGTCGTCACTTTCTGTAATGGAGGAATGGGGAAGAAACCCCACCACTTTGTTAACCTCTGGTGAAATTGGGTTCAGTCTGTGAGTTATTGTAGGTGTTGGGGTGTGAAGATGAGGGCTTCTGTAGTTTCTGAAATTAGTGGGAAAATAGCTGTGTGAACAGTTAACCATTGACAACGGTGTACTTACTATAGTAGAAGCACACGCAGAGTGCAGAGCTGTCAGGGCACATAGGCTCAGTGTTGCTGGGCTTAGGGGTGAGCTGGGGAGGCCGTGGTGGGGTTTCCATGTTTAATTCATAGTACTTTCTTGGGAGGTGATGAGAGGGGAAAAAAACAGACACATTTTCACATTGGAATGATGATGCTCGCATAGAGGGGAGGCAAGAGGGAAGGGGACCTGTAAGGCAGCTGTTGGAGTCTGGCAAGGTTTTCCAGGCCAAGAATGAAGGAAAGGGAATAGTTTTGGGTAGAAGATGGTAACTTCTGTTTGACAGAAAGTACATGTAAGATTTGTGTATTTTAAATAAAACAACAAAACCCCAAACCCACAAAAACCGAAACAATAGCAACCCAAACCAGGAAGCAGCCAGGAAGAAGAATGACTGTTTTTTCATCAGGCTTCTTGCCTTGCCTCTTCCTTCCCCTAAATGATGAGAGAAGGGAGAGCTTTATGGTACATTTCCCATTTTGTAGGATTTTCTTTTCTCTCCCCCCAGGAGCACAGAAGCATTAACTGTCTATAGGAAAGTACATAGTGCCAAAGGAAGCAGTTGGCAACACAAGTCCTTCCCAGCTCAGAAAGTAGGGCTGAGGGCTTGGGGGAAAGTAGGGGCCAAAAGAGGAAGAAGAGAAAGGAAATAAAGGGGAAAGGAATGGCAGCTTTTATCTGGAGCAGAGATTGGTAACCCAGAGGTCTCCTGAAGAGGGCCAGTTCTACTCCACGGTGAAAAATGTGTAGGGGCAGGTTTCCTGTTCCTCTAGTGTGTGATTTGATTTTAAGTTAGTGTTAGAAATAGTTCGGCTTTGTAGGAAAATGAAGAGAAAAATTGCAGAGGTGGTAGCACTCTACAGAGCTGCCTGTCACAGAGCTGTAGCACACGGCTGGTGGTTGCTGGCCTCACAGGGTGCTGTCTTTGTGAGCAGGTGGAGTTTTCTTATGGTTCCTCTGGAGAGTGCTTTTCCTACTTTTTGGAGATGAGATTTTCCTTAGATGTGATGGGAAGAGTTTTCAAGGGAAAGGAAGGTGCCCCTGCAGTTTTTGAATGAAGAACATCTGGTTTGTGGGTGCACTTCCTGAGCCTATGTTTCGTAGCTTGAGTAAGGAACTTATGTGTGCCAGGGAATGAACCACATGTAAAGTTCATGATGACTAAAGGAAAAGTGAAGTTCTCCTTAAATTGTTTGCTTTTAATAGATTGTAGATATAACTCAGCAGAGAACGTGAGTGGCAACTTGAGCTTACTTTGATCATTTCTGGAAACTAGGAAATAAACACAATAATAATGTTCTGAATTTTGTGAAAATGATTAGGAAGATATGTGACCTTTTTTTCCTATCTTTTATTTAATTAGACTTATGGTAGAATATAGAAAAAGCAACTTAATTCCCTACATAATTATTTGCAAAACTATAACCATAATCATAGTTTAATGACACGTATGTGTGTTGCTGCTTTGCCATGTTTAATCTTGAATTTTCCTGAAGCATGCAAAGCTTAAGAATGTAAAGTTTACTTAACAACCTGAATGTTGAAAAGAAAACACAAATTAATTTACACATATTTTAATCACTAATATGCAAAATATAGTGGTAATATATTACCACTAATATATACAGTGATGTGCCATTTAACAATAGGCACATTATGAAAAATGCATTGTTAGTGTGTCTTACACA
Source organism: Marmota marmota marmota (assembly GCF_001458135.2). Classification (NCBI taxonomy): domain Eukaryota; kingdom Metazoa; phylum Chordata; class Mammalia; order Rodentia; family Sciuridae; genus Marmota; species Marmota marmota. The sequence continues at coordinate 19,744,893 of NW_026000185.1, read as the reverse complement.
CCACTGGGTGGTGTAGCCTACTACACATCTGGCTGTGTGGTGTGACTTGTTGCTGCTTTTTGCAAACCTGTGCAGCCTGATACTAGACTCCCAAATACTCTAGGCACTGTTAACACAGTGGTGGATGTTTGTGTATTTTTAGTGTATTTAACATTGAAAATATGCAGTAAAAATGCAGGATGATAGGAATTTTTCAGCTCTGTTGTAATCTTATAAGACCACTGTAGAGTATGTGGTCTGTCCTTGAAGGAGATGTCAGTACTCTGTGTGCTCCGTGTGTGTGTGTGTGTGTGTGTGTGTGTGTGTAATCAGGTCATTAGGCAAAGAGTAACAAGGCTCTGTTGGGAGTCGGAACTTGTATAAAAATTGTCATGTTATATGTGAGAGCATACTGTCTGGTTGTCTAGTTTTTAAGTTCATGGTATTAGATTTTTGTACTTAAAGTAAGGGAATTTTTTTTTTTTTTTCATTTTATTGTACTTCAATTTTACTTCAATAAAGCTATGGGGGAAAAAAGTAAGACAATTTTTTTGTGTTTGTTTTTGCGGTACTGGGTATTGAACCCAGGGCTTTGCATGTGCTAGGCAAGAGGTCTACCACTGAGCTACACACCCAGGCTGGTAAGAATATATTTTGAATGGTTAGTAAGGCTATATAAATTGTTCTTAAATTGTTTTTGTAGTGTTGATTTATGTAGCCTATTCATATAAGATCAAACATGTACAAAGATACTACCCAGGTTTGGTGCTATGAAGTCCTCTTTGTGCCCGACGCTGCTCAGAATTTGTTTTTTCTTACTAGTTGATCCAGTCACCTGTGACAACCCCCCTTGGGCTGATCATGTTGAAGACAACTTCGGAAGAACTAGCTTGTCCACGCGAGGATCTTAGCGTGGCTCGGAAGGAGGAGTTGCGGAAGCTGCTGCTGGACCAGGTGCAGACGGTGCTCGGGCTCCTGACAGGTGAGCAGTTTGGCACCCATGGACAGGGGTCTGCCAGGATAGGCAGAACTCAGGCCTTTGAACTGTTCCTGAACTGAGCATAAAAGTGTAAAGAATATAGTGCTGCTCTCCCAGCCCAGTGTCTGGCACGGGATAGGACTACAAATAGATTTGTAACTTAATTTTCTTATAGTCTTGATTGATCCTCACCATTCCTGTGATTAGCAAGGTAGAGTCCAAGTCATGGAATTTGATTGAAATACTGATACTGTAGTGTAAGGTGGGTGGCAAGCACTTTATTTAAAATGATTTGAATTTAAGATCAGGAGAATTTGCAGGAATAAGTCGATATGAAAATTTCCCATTCTTTATTGGGAGGTGAGATGAGACGTGGAATCAGCCCCCGTGCCCTGAGGTGTATGTAGCTTCTCACCTTGTCTGTTCAGTTAGAGCCTCATGATATGTGAAGGATGAGAGTAAACAGGAAGCAAGCCACCCAGCGAGGCAGGCGGGTGCAGGGAGAGTGGAGCACAGGAGTACCAACGGCCGGGTGCCTGCTCAGTGTGCGGGGGGTGTGCCGTGCCAGCCTAGGTCCCGAATGTCCGGGGCCAGGCTCACTACTTGAAGGAGTGCTGTAGTCAGAAGAGATCTAGTCTCCAACTCTTCTGCTCTAGGTTTTCTGTATGTTTAGGATTTCTTTCTTTCCTATGTCCTCTTAAGTGCTTGGCATGTGTGGGCACTTAAATTATTGATACTATGATTGAGAGTGAATTTATCATTTTCCCCTCAACATTTCCCTAGATCCCAGGTGGAAGCTCAAGCGTAGACCATCCACTCAGAGCACACTAGGTGCTCAGTTGATAGTTAGGGACCTCATATTAATAGCTCTGTGTCCTGTGCCTACCAGCATTTTAAATATTTTAAGACTTGAGATATAATTCACATTTCATAACTTTCATCATTTTAAAATGCAGCAGTCAAGTGGTTTTCATATACTCATAGGTTGCGCAGCCTATCACCACTAACTGCAGAACAGTTTCCTCATCCCAGAAAGACACCCTGTACCCATCAGTAGCCACTCCCTGGTCCCTCTTCCCATTCCCTGGAAACCAAGACTCTCCTATCTGTGTGTGGATTTGCCTATCTTAGACTTTTCTTAAAATAGAATCATAATATACAATTTTTTGTGTCTTTTTGTGTCAGGTTTCTTTCATTTAACATCTTTTCAAGATTTATCCATGTTGTAACATGGATTGATATTGTGGGGACAAAATATTTTCATAAGCCTCTATGAAAATCTCTTGTGCCAGGTTCTGTAGGTACACAGAGAATAAGAAGTTCTTGCCCTCATTGGGGAGAGGCAAGGAAACAGGTAAAACAGTGTCTTGGGGTGAAGAGGTGTGTTCCATGTGCAGGCACCACTGAGCAGGCAGGTAGTCTTCCTGGAGAAGGTGACAGCTGAGTAGAATTCTGAGGGCCAGCCAGGTGGCAGTTCGCCTGGAGGAAAGGTCAACTTGGGATTTGGAAGAGGAGTGCAGGTCAGAAGTTGAGAAAGAAAGAAGACACCTGTTTAAGGAACAGCAGGTGGTCTGGGCAGTGCATGTGTGCATGTGGGCTGGGCTGCAGGCGGGGTCTGAGGGCTGGGCCAGAGGGGTGAGCAGAGGCCTGTTTGTAGGTGAGGAATGTATGAGGATTAGTGACAGGTTTGGGGATGGAAGAAAAATTGAATCTGGGACATCCAGGAAGCAGATGGACCTGCAGGACTGTGAGTGAATGGCTGGCCTTTTTCTAAATCCCTGCCAGGACTGGGAATCGGTGAATATAGTTTGGGATGAGTTTTGGCCTGAGAAACTCCACAGGGTTTTGTTGAAGCCGTGACTGTGGGTGAGCTACTCCAGCTGAGAGGGTGAAAGGAGAGGAAAGAGGGCCAACGAGAGAAGCTGAGAAAGACAGGTAGTATCGTGATGGATGGCAGAGCATCGTAGAGATGGTGAAAGAGGTGGAGTCTTAAAATTTAAAGAAACCAAGAAAATCCAGAAAAGGATGGCATCATGGGGCTCAGAGAAGAGTTTGGGCAGCGCCCAGAACATCATGGAGTTGTGAAGGAGGATGAGGTTTAAAGCAGCCCCGAGAGGACACAGCAGCCAGCTGGCCTGGGCACGAGCAGAGCTGGGGGAAACAGTGGGGAGAGCCACACGGCCAGCAGAGATCCTGAATGAGGACCGCGCTCTTCCAGAAGGCGGCTGGAGGTGAAGCAGAGAGGTGCAGCCATTAGCTAGAGGGGCCATGTGGCTGAGAGCTGGCTGTTTAAACACTGATGGTTGATTATAAAGGTATCAATAACTCACAACAAATAACTTTTTTTTAAAAAAAATTTTAGTCCTGAGGATTTAACCCAGGGGTGCTTTACCACTGCGCTACATCCCTAGCCCTTTTTTATTTTTTGTTTTGAGGCAGGGTCTAAGTTGCTGAGGCTGGCCTCAAGCTTATGACCCTCCTGCTGCAACCTCCCAAGTCACTGGGATTACAGTCGTGTGTCACTGTGCCTGGCTTCAATAAATCACTTTTTAAAATTTGATTTTTATGTGCTGGATTTTATATCTCAAACTCAGCTTCTCTTTTCTTATAGGTATCTTGGAGACTGTCTGGGACAAACACAGTGTTACTGCTGCCACTCCACCACCATCCCCGACCTCAGGAGAAAGTGGTATGGGCTGTGTCCAGCTACAGCATTTCTGTCTTTAAACACGGTCGGGCGTCTTGCAGGGCCACGTACAGACGCTTGTTCTTTCCTAAGCTATTTTTGTTTTTCTTCCCCCGCTATCTGAGTGGCTAGCTTTCTGTTTTCATAGGTGCATGTGCTGTTTAATATAATATTTTTGAAAAGCACTTCTTCCTTGTCCATCATGCACATGGCGTCTCTGATCTTCTGTCATTCACCTCTGTTTCTGTCAGGTTTAACTGCTGCCCCTCCTAGTTGGTGGCCATCTTTGTTTTCCTCTTTTTCTCAAATTGTATTGCTGTGTTGCTTGTGCTGAGGTTGACATGAGCCTGAGGGCTTTAAAGATCTGCTCCCCCTTCTGTAGGGTGGAGGCAGCCCGAAGGGGACGATGTAGGAATGTGGAGCACTGTCTTCCCCCTTGGACCAGGGCAGAAGTCATGTTGGCCAGGATAGATTGGGGAGCAGTGTGCAGTAGTCAGTGCTGAATTTACATCGGTTAAGAATAATTCAATCAAGCCTGGGTGTATTAGCATTGGTTATTAAATACTTCATGGGTAGGTAGTAATTGTCCACAGTTATATCTGTTTCAAAAGTCATCTAAATATCTGCTTCAGAAGCCATTGAGTACTTTCAAGGATGGATAGAAAGAGGAAATTGTGTATGAGCAGGAACTTTTAGTTTGTAAATGCTTCTGTTTACACTAAATATCACAGATGCTTTTCAAGTAAAGTACATCCTGTGAATTGGCACATATTTCTTCCTCTACTGTAAAAGTTGATGTGGCTAATGAGAAGTATTTCCACATCTTTCTCTCTTACCCCAGGGAAATGGACTGTTGAATGCAGACGTCTCTAAGCTCAGGCTGTTTTGTATAGCCTGTTGCTGATAATGTAGAAATTGAAGTTCTTTCAGTTATTGGAGAAATGAAAACATTCCATGAATTTTGAGGCTGCTGATAGTACTGTATCTCAAATTGCATTTATCGTACTTGGATTAAAAACTGTTAGATATTTATTAGACTACTTGATTAAAAACTATTACAGAGAGTCCTAGAGTATATTAAAAGCCCATGGGAATTTCAGCTTTATTTGTACTTGGTGGCAAACCCAATAAAAGTTGGGTGTTTGAAGTGGCTCAGCATATTTGTATTTTGAAGTGTTTGAAGGATTAAAGAAAAATTTGTAAATGATGTATAGATTTGATTTTGTGATTGGACAGATACTTTGTAGCATCCTATTATTTGCCTACTATATTTGGGGGGATATGGGGGAGTTACCGGAAATTGAACCACTAAGCCACATCCCTATTTTGTATTTTGTTTAGAGACAGGGTCTCACTGAGTTGCTTAGTGCCTCACCATTGCTGAGGCTGGCTTTGAACTCATGATCCTCCTGCCTCAGCCTCCCAAGCCACTGGGATTGCAGGCATGTGCCACTGTGCCTGGCTTGCCTAGTTTTAAGTTTGTCCTTTAATTGTGGTTTGCAAAGATTAGTTATTTGGAATTAGATTTGTCTTTAGGTAATGCAGTACTAGTCTAGCATCTAGTTTAAGTTAGCCTCAGCTGTTTACTGCAGTAAAATTTAATTGTTTTTCTGAACTCATTTTCCATTACCAAGAGCTGTGTTTTACTTGGCTTTGTTCAGGTATGTTCTGAGCTAACTCCATTTATATTCTGATAGACTTGATTTTCCTTGGGGTCCAGTTGGGGAATATCAGATCTTACAAATCAGAAATATGTGCTTGTCTGTTTTATGGGTTGCATAGGTTATGCTTATGAGTTTAGGTGAAGTAACCTGACACTTTGTATTATAAAACCTAAACACATTGGTGCCTGCTTCTTGGGAATTGCCATTTAGATGCTATTCAATTTTTTGAAGTCCTGAATTTTGGTATTTGAGAAAAAGCTAAATAAATTGAGACTTTTTTTGGTGGGGAGTGGGGATCGCAGGGAGTTAAGTAAGCTGGTTTACTTCCTCTTTTTTTTGTTTTTGAAGAACTGCATGTTCATTTGTTAAGTTTCTTCTCTTTGTAATTGTACATGAGGTCATCAGAGCTTGCTCCATTATTTGCACAGTGCTGATGATTTAATCAACATTTATTTTGCTGCTTTTACTCAACTATCTTTGTGCACTTAAGACACCAAGTAAAATTTCCTGAAAACTCTTTCTTTAGCAATCTTAACCCCATAAACTCAATTTTGTAGAGGAAATTCATTCTGAGAAACTCCAATGCCAGAAAATAAACCAAACTAATTCCTTAGCGCACCCCATGGGCAGTGCCTGCTGGATGTACACTGTTCTGCCTGAAGTCTGTCACTCACAGTCAGATTTAGGAGCCTCCTCAGGCTTTTGGTCCTCCTGTCCCACCCCCGGGTGCTGGGGATTGTACCCAGTGCTGTACCGTATACTTATCAGTCATCTACCGTGCCCTTTCTTTTGGTATAATTTTCTGTTTGTCACTGTCAAAGAAGAAAGACCCACAACAGCTACTCTAGGCCTGGATGTAGAAAAAGATTTGAAGGCCACGTATGGTTCGTTTCTCAGTCGTTCCCCTCCTGAGCCTCCTCCAATGCTTGCCCAGACTGCTGTGGAGCAGCTGGTGGTTCATCTCTCTCATTTACAACCAAGGGAACTGGGGCTTCTGGAGGAAACTTGTGGAGATGACAAGTCTCGTGAGTGGTGGAACTGACTGAGTGAGTGCTAGAACATTGTCCCAAAGTCTGGGCACACAGTCTGCCTCTTAACTTCGGCCTTCTTAGTCACTATCACCGCTACTGGTGGCATCCTCCTTCCCCTGGTTTGAGTCCTAGCCTTGCTACTTACTGTGTGACCTTAATTTGATCTTTTTACCTTCTCTGACCATTGATGTCCTCAGCTGTAAAAAGAGATTAACTACCTCTGAGGATGAATGGAGGAGGAAGATGTGGATAGTGTTTCCCACCCAGGACGGCCGTTCCTTCCTACTGCACTTTTGTGGCCGGTGCCTCTTAGTCTCCTCTTGGCTGTGTCTCTTCCTGTTTGGACAGATGACTCTTCCCAGTCGCATTTGCAAATCTTTTCACTTATCCCATATAAACTACCTGTAGAAAGATGAGACTCAGGAGGGTCACCCACAACTCCTTGTGATCCCATGTTCTTCTCCTAGGGGCTCCTTGAATAGAGTCTTCCCTTACTTTATTGAGTTGAGGCTACAGTTACAGTAGTGGTTCTTAGCTGGGATGTTTCGCCCCACAGGGAACATTTGACGGCATCTGGAGAAGTTTTTGGTTAACACAACTGGAGAAATGCTGCTGGCATCTAGGCCACGGAGGCCGGGATGCTCTGAAGAGGCCTAGATGAGAAACATGTTAAAATGTTCTTTTTTTTTTTTTTTTTGAGGGGATTAAAAGAAAGCAAACAAACCACAGATCATCTCTATCTAAACAATTTTTACCCTTTTACCTTGCATGATTCCATTGTATCTTTGTTCTTGTGCATATAGTTGCAGTTATGGCATATACAGTTTATTTTATGTATGATTTTAAATCCTGCATATTTTTCTGCATTATTACCTTTCTCACTATTCTTTTTTTCCTAGGTAAATAATCTTTCTAGTTGACAAGTATTTTGGAAAGGACATTGGCTTTGGAGCCAGACCTGATTTCAGTTTCATTTTTCTGTCTTATTGGCCGAGGGACTAGATGGAACACTTGATCCATCTAAGCCTAGGCTATCCTAACAGTTCCTAATCATAGCTATTAATAATTTTTACCTTACAGCTATTAAAATGAGAATTGGCATTAAAGGAGAATGAGAACACACATGTAAAGTTGTCAGCATGAGGCTGCCGGGCCAAGCAAATAATAACACAAATGGGAGCTATTAGAAATCCCTTCCTGAGAAAATTTTTTTGAGCCCACAGAATAGGGACAATTTTTAAATCTACTTTTAACTAGGAAATTAAGCCCTGTTATTAAAAAATAACAGCCCTCATGTAATGGCTGAGGAGATTAGGGTCAGACTGAGAAAGGTTAACTTACTTGTTTATATTAAAAACTAAAGTAGAAGTTCTTGACAGGTCTGGGCACCTTTGGAGGTCCCCCTTCCCCCTTTTTGGAAGGTCCCACAGGTCAGTTGTATATCCACAGAAATCCTAAGACATTGTCATTTAGTCCCATTCTCTTACCACAAAATAATAAAATGTTCAGATTCTACATGGATGTGAGCCTCACATGTGCTAGGTGAGCGCTCTACCACTGAGCCACAACCCCAACCCCCAAAGTAACTTCTTAATAGGGATCCCTTGACACAGTGCCCATGCTCCTGCCAGTGAACATTCTTCTATCCCTTCCTCATCCTCTGAATTCAGCATTCTCCAACATTCTTATTTTTCTCACTTTCCTTTTAATTTGTGTTTTCTGATTTTTAATTTGTTATCTATATGCTGGTTTTCCTTTTGTATTTCTTCTCCTGAAGATTGTCTCTTAACATGCATTGACTGTCTTTGTATTGGGGTGGTACTTACTAATGTGCAGCATTTTCCCTTCCCTCCTTCCTTCCCCCACTCCTTTCCTTCCTCCCTCCTTCCTTCCTTCCTTCCCCGGGGATTGAACTCAGGGGTACGCAGCCCTGTTTTGCATGTTATTTAGAGACAGGGTCTCACTGAGTTGCTTAGCGTCTCCCCATTGCTGAGGCTGACTTTGAACTCGTGATCCTCCTTTCTCAGTCTCATGAGCTGCTGGGATTACAGGCCTGTGCACTGTGCCCAGTGCAGCATTTTTCTTGTACATTAAAATAGATTTAGATTTAAAGTAGAAATAGATTTTAGTCGTCCTTGGTATTAGACATTTTGACCATCTTCTTGTAGTCTTTATCTGCCTGGTCATATTTCTTTCATGTTTTTCATTGATTATTAAGAGATTTGATACTGGATGTTGTAAAAACCTTTTTTAAATTTTTAGGTGACTTACTGAGTAACCTGTTGCAAAGTCCTAGTTCAGCCAAACTGTTGAATCAGCCAATTCCCATCCTCGATGCGGAGAGTGAGTATATCTGTTCCCTGGCCTTGGAGTGCCTGGCCCACCTCTTCAGTTGGATTCCTCTGTCTGCCAGCATCACCCCGTCCCTCCTCACCACCATCTTCCATTTTGCGCGCTTTGGCTGTGACATCCGGGCCAGAAAGATGGCATCAGTGAATGGTAGCAGCCAGAACTGTGTTTTGGGTCAGGAGCGCGGCCGGCTAGGGGTCCTGGCCATGTCCTGCATCAATGAACTCATGTCCAAGAACTGTGTGCCTATGGAGTTCGAGGAGTACTTACTGCGTATGTTCCAGCAGACTTTCTACCTCCTGCAGAAAATCACCAAGGATAGCAATGCCCACACAGTGAAGAGCAGGCTAGAAGAGCTCGATGAGAGGTAATGGAAACAGGTGTGAGTGGGTTGTGTCCTGAGAAAGGGCCTTGGCTGTTTAGCATGCTGTGCCGCAGTGTCTGTAATCCCCTTTGATTTCAGAATGTGGGCTCCTGGTGAGGACCAGAAAGGTAGGTGTGTACAGTAAGTCCCAGATGAGCTGGAAGGGCTAGGGTGGTCCAGGGCAATGAGATGACATGAAAAGTGATGGTGGATGGTGTAGGTTGTTGTTTTTTCTTTCCCATCCATTTCCTGTCTTCCCTCCACCACTCTTCCCCCCTCTCCCTCACTATTTGCCTGCAGGTCTGAGGTGGTACAGGAACTGACTCTGCTGCTCCTGCGTAGGCAAGAACAGGAGAAGAGGTCCGGGAGGTACAGGAGTCACAGTCGCCCTTTCCCACGGGGTGTTGCTTGTCAGTTTTTACTCTTTGACTTTTTCCAAGTGAACATCTTGCAATGTAAATGTACCAAGGATTACTATTATTGTGAGTTTTACCCAAATGACAGGTGCTCATCAAATGATAGGAGAGATGGTAATGTGAGTCCAAGTTAATGTGGAGCACATCTATTTTGCTTTGTTATGATTCCCTGGAATGGAGCCCAAGATTGCCCAGGCCCATTTTTCTTAAAATATTTTAAAAGATGACTTCATCACAGTAGTCAGAGGCAGTGATCATTATTTATTTCCTTTGCAGATGATGTCATTTATGTATCTTACAACTTGCATTAACCCGATGCCATTGCTGCATAAACACAAGGGGAATTGGAAACATATTATGAACAATCCTGTTGACTGTTCAGAAACATCCAAGCTGATAAATTGTATTGAATTAGAAAATATAACTTGCCTGACAGTAAAAGTTGTTAATATCTTAATGAGTTTTCCTTGGACTGTGTGTTGTTATTAAGCTATAACAGAATTAAGCTATTTCCTTTTTCTTAAAGTAGCAGAATATAAAGGTAATTGCCTAAAGTGAAGAAAGATTTATGCTTTTGAAATCAGACACTTTTTTAATGTTTCTATTTAAAAAATTGATAACGTATGATTATTTTGGTTTGGTTCATTGTAAACAAGGTTTGTGTGGCATTTGCTTTGTATAAATACAGAAACTCATGGTATGGTATATTTTTTCATGACTTAATGGTAACTTTCTATAAGAACACAAAGGTTTTAGTATTCACACAATTTCATCTCCTTTCTAGTTTTGGTTAAGAAAGTCTGTCTTGTCTTCATATGTTAATAAAATGTAGCTGCTTGTACCAACCATCAGTATCAGTTGTTTTGACTTTTCCTTGAGGCACAACACAGTCCCATGCACTGTTATGCCTTAGTCCAGATGGTATAGAAATGTCTTCATGGATTATCTGTGTACTGATTTTGTTCCATGTAACTTCTGTGCTCTTGGTTTCATATTTTAATCCTATGCTTCCTCTTGCCCTGTGAAAGCTGAGAGGTACCTGGAGGCAGAAAGGTGACATAAATAATGCTGTGTGCTTGTTTCTGGTTCTGGGGTCCCTTGTACTAATTCTAAACAGCTCTGTCCGTCCTCAGTTGTTTAGGAGCTGCTTAACCGGGTCCTTGGCTTCTCTCATCCTCTATTGCCTCCCCCTCCTAACTTCCTACTGTTCATTAGCACCTGTACCAGAAGGTGGGCAAGGGAAAGAAAATGAGGTGAAATCAAACCTATAGTTTAAATATTGAGCAGCTTGTTTGTAATTTTTAAAAAATTGGGTTGGACAGTAAAATAAAATTGAGATTGCTGGATATCTTACCCATGCTTCTCTTTGGTCTTTTATGGGTGTTAGGAAATTGAGTGCATTTTACTAAAGAGCAGTAAACTGGGTGACTTTGAAGATCATGTAAAAATATAATGTAATAAACATGTTGAGTGAGGAATGAGGGGTCTGCACCCGTGAGTGTTAGTGATTGGAGACATCAGAGAGCAGTCTCCCTGTACTTTGCTGTCTTTCAGCCATTTAGTGCATGTTTCCAAGTGTTTGACTCCTTGGTATACAGAAATAGCCATTCTCTTTATCCGATCAAAATCACATATTTTCAAAAAAGCTGAGAATAAGCTCATGTATCTGTGAGCTGGCTGAGTAGAAGTCATACAGGCAGTTGGCCACCCTTGTGGAGATAGGTCCTGCGAATGGCATGGGACATTTTATTTCTGGACCAGTTTTGCTCTCTGAGGAGTAATTGTCTTTTCACCTTTATTATTTCACACCTCTGTTTTAAAAAACAGCTTTTGCAGGTATGAGTTTCAGAATTGCTTTTAGACATTAATTTTTAGCTAAGGCCTATTATGTTCTTACTTTTTTGTTGGTCTCTGAAATGTGATTTTTGGAGGTATGTCCATCTCATTTTCTAATCACCTTTTGGTATCGAGGGGCTTAAAATGACAGTTCCTGAAATGTGAGAGTGATGATGTGCTGTGTATTTAATAACAAAAATCTCTTATCCTTGCAGCTGTGACCCACACTCCTCTGTGAAATGATTTTGTGAATACAAATGAGTTGGGGATTCACTGTGATGTGAAAAGAAAGAGCCCTGGATTGGGAATGACTTTGGCCCGTCTCTGGGCTTCATCTGTCAAATGGAAGTGTCAGACTAAATTGTCCTTGAGCCTTGGCCAGCACAGCCTTCCTTCTTAGAGCTGAAAATCACTTTTAGGGTGGAGTGGGATGTGCTAAGCTTCACTGGCTCCAGGAGCCAGAGGGGGAGACCTGAGTGTTAGGGTGTAGGTCTGAATGTCTTTTGCCTAGATGCCACGCCCTCATGTAGCCTTGTTGTTATGTCTGTAGCACAACCTGTTTTAATATTTTGGCCTCTTGGTACAGAAGACCAGACCTCTAGATTTGCAAGATTGAAATAACACAATAATCTGCCATCAACTTCTGAGCACCATTTCCTTTCATTCTAATTGAGTCTTAATACTAATGAGTGAGGAAATAAGAGAGCACTAGCTCACAGCAAGCCTTGGTGGATGGTGTCTAAGGATTAAAGTTGCTTTTCTGCTATGTTTCAGGTGGTAATGGAATGAAGGGTTGCCTGTCCTGTAGGTAATTGTTGTAGGTCTTTATATTTTTAACTGAAAAAATATATAAATCTATATAGTTCTATACTGAATGAAATTTGGGTTGAATTTAAGTTCTCTTCTGAGGAAGATGGCTAGGTTCATTTGGTCACTTTTTGTCCTCTTGTCTTATCTAGCTACATTGAGAAGTTTACTGACTTTCTGCGGCTCTTTGTAAGTGTTCATCTGAGAAGAATCGAGTCCTACTCCCAGTTCCCGGTGGTAGAGTTTTTGACGCTTTTGTTCAAGTACACCTTTCATCAGGTAAAGCACCAATGTGGCCTTTCCTTGTTCCTTCACGGTGTTTACTCTGTGTGCTCTGTACCAATAAACTAACACCTTAGTCTTTACAGCAGCCTGTGAGGATGGCACTGCTGTTACAGCTCCACTTTACACACACAGAGACCGAGGCACAGGAGTAAGTGTGCTCAGGTCATATAGGCAGCGAGTGGTAGAACCAGGGTTTGGACACACAGTCTGTGCTCTTTACCACTGTTATGTTAGGGAAGCAGAGTACAGAAAAAGTCTCAAATTAGGGACTTTAATTCCATTCTGTAACTGTCACTAAAATTCCACAGATTATATATGGTGAAGCTCTTGAGTTAAGTTTGTGTGGTATCAAGTTTTTTTTCCTATTCAATAAATATATTTGAGCTCCCATTATATTTTAGGAGCTAGGCATATAAACTTCACTAGCCGCCTTTGCTTTCAATTAGTTGGTAGCCAAGTGACCCAGGTTTTACACACACACACACACACACACACACACACACATACTTTTAAAAATTTTATTGAGGTATAATTTTACATACCCTGGAATTCACTCATTATGATTTGACACTTCATTGAACTGATAGTCACGTAACTGTTACCACAGTCTAGATTTAACGTTTCTGTCACACCTTGTCCCTTTGCTTATTTGTGGGTATGTTTAAAACAAATAAGCTTTCAAATAGAGCATGACACAATACAGAAAAATACATAAATCATGTACAGCTTGATGAATTTTCTCCAAATGAACATGTCCATGGAATTACCACCCAAGTCAGGAATAGAACTTTACCAGCACCCCAGAAATTCCCTCACGACCTTTCCCTGAATCACTCTCCCTCCCTTCTACTTAGAAGTAGCATGGTTCTGGCCTGGATACCACAGGTCAGTTGTGTCTGGTTTAGAATTTCTCTGAAAAGCATATAATGTATGTTTGGTATTTTTTTGTCTGGCATCTGTTTGTTTTTCTTTTTTTAATATTTATTTCATAGTTGGACACAATACCTTTATTTCACTCAATTATTTTTTACGTGGTGCTGAGGATTCGAAGGCAAACGTTCTACCTCTAAGCCAAATCCCAGCCCCCCAGCCCTTTTTATTTTTTATTTTTTTGGTAGCAGGGTTTGAATTCAGGGACATTTGACTGCTGAGCCCCAGCCCTATTTTGTATTTTATTTAGAGACAGGGTCTCACTGAGTTGCCTAGTTAGTGCCTTATTTTTGCTGAGCCTGGCTTTGAACTCATGATTCTCCTCCTGTCTCAGCCTCCCAAGCTGCTGGGATTATAGATATGTGCCACAGCACCCAGCTATTTTTTATTTTGAGACAGGATTTTGCTAATGCTGAGACTGGCCTCGACCTTGCCATCTTCCTGCCTCTGCCTCCCAAGTTCCTAGAATTTAGGCACGTGCCACTGTGCTTGGCTTTCTCTGGCTTTTCTTTTTTGCCCCCGTTCGACATTTTGCATGTGAGCTTCCTCCATGTTGCTTGTAGCAGAGGTTTGGTAGCAGGTTTGAATTCAGGGACATTCTTGCTCATTGTGTTGTGGTAAGCCATTGTCTGAAAATCCATTCCACTGCTGATTTGGCTGCTTCTGGTTCTGGATAATTATGAATCCTGCTGCAGTGAGCACTCTTGAATTTGCTTTTTGATGCACATGGGTAGCTCTTTCTGTTTGTGTATACCAGGGATGAGATTGCTGGATCAGAGAGGACGTCTGATTTTAAAGATTTAAAGAAAAAAACAAGCACTGACACTATACCTTAATAAGGCTAGAAGAGGCAAGGGTCGAGCCTGGGTGGTGTGGGCAATGCGTTTGTGATTGGGGACTTGGAGCAAGGGTTAAAAGCCAGCCTTTCTCAAAGAGGGACTTGGTATGTAAAAATAAGATTCCCCAGTGGTAAGGGTGACCCTTTCCTGGGAGCAGGGGCAAGGGCTAGGGCACAGGTGGCAGGACAGAGGAGGACCCTAGCTTGAGGATGTGTGGAAGGGGAGGGGGTCATTGTGCAGAGCAGGGAGGAGGCCACCTGCTCACAGGCCTGGTGGGAGGGCAGCAGAAGAGGTGACCACGAGATGATGGGTGGGGGCCGTGGGAGGAGCAATGGAGATGGAGAAGCTGTTTGAGAAAGATGCAGAGCAATCTTAAAGGGACAAGGAAAATTGGATTTGAGAGAAGTTTGAGTGAGTGTCAGATAGATCCTGTATGAGTGAGGCAGAAAATAAAAGATAAGGAGTCAGGGCTGAGATCATAAAGGAAGGGCTGCTTTGGGAAAGAGGGATGAAAATGTCTTGAAATTCCCTCCCCTGCCAGATGCAGAGGAAAACTGGAGACTGCCCCAGGGCTGGGCTGGGCCTCAGTGAGGAGCGCTGGCCCAGCCTGGGCAAGGTCCTGGGGATTGTCCCCCCCCATTAAAGAACAAAGACTTTTCAAGTGTGCACATCTTACTTGTCCTTCTTCATATGTGAACCCCAGAAGTTCTATGTTCCAACTCTGGTTATTTCTATGGGTCTGTGTCTTGGATGAGCCATTTTAGTTTCTTACCTTAGATTTCAGTTTCCGCTCCCAATGAGGTGGGTTAGGAATTTCTTTCTTTCTCAAATTAATGGAATTTTAGTACTGGAAAATATATTTTGAAAGAAGAGCAATTAGACAAAGGATGATACTGATGTCTTCAGCCATTTCTTCTTTTCCGTTCCTTTCCCTGCATTTTTCTTCAATCTGTACTTCCTGCCACCAGTTCCTGCAGCACCTCTCTCCCGGCTCGGGGCTTCCACCTGACTGTCCGACCGCTGAGCCTCCCGAGCCTTCTGTGCGAGCTCCTGCTCTCCTGGGCCTGCAGCTCCTGCCGCTGAGCATTCATCTGCCCCTTCTTGCTAAAGCCGTGCCTGAGGTGGTGTGGCTTGGGGGACAGATTCTGGACAGGGAGCTGATCCTCGTGCTGGTTCTGATTGTGTTGCTTAGTTGTCTTGTCATCTTGGCTGGGTGACTTGACTTATAAAACTTGGCTTCTTTGGTATACGGGGAGGGGGGGACACAAGCCACTTTCCAAGGTTACTGTGAAGATCAGATAGAGCAGCGCAGATGAGAACAGAGCGCTGTAAACTCCCTGGAAGACAAGATGGGGTGTCGTTCATTTCTAGAGAAACGTGTCAGGATTCTCAATGATCAGGAGCCCTAGAATGTGAAAAGTGAACCTGAGTATAGGTACCTTCTAAAATGCACCTGTGAGAGTTAGGAAACTGGGTGACTCCAGAAGTGGTGTCAGGCTATCCTCGTAAGACCTTCCTGACTGGATCCACAGATACCATCAAAGGCCACATCCTGGCCAGCCTGTGTGCAGCGCCAGGCTCCCAGTGGGGCCTCCAGGTGCAGATGTGAATGGCAGCGTTTCTGGCTGTACAGGGGTATGCCTCCACCCCTGCCCCCTCAGGGTAGTGAGTCCCCAGTTCAAAGGCACGGAAGATGACACATGTAACTGTAAAGTGCTTAATGCAGCCATCAAGGTGTAATTATATGGTGGCTTTTCCCAAAAGCACTTCTGCATGCATCTGATCAGTCATTTTCTTTAGAGGGTGGATATTTTCAACAAAGGAAGGATGATTGGGTGACTGACCGATTTAAGGGAAGTTCAGCAAGTGATAGCAGGACAAGTCGCATCTTCTGGATGTGCAAGTCTTAGGGCCTATCTGCTGACTCCCCACGTTATTTCCACGTCTTTCTTATTGTTTTTCTCGATTATTCTCCTGGTTCACTTCATGTCATAGACATCCTGGCTTTTACCAAGTAAGAAGTAGAGGCAGGACATGGGTCATTGAGGTTGGTCCTGTCAGCTCCTGACTGATCTTAGCAGTATAGTCCCAGGGATGCTTTTCAGGTTGTGAGGTTGGCATCTATGGTCAATTGTGATTTCGGACGATATGTAGGACACCATGGCTACCTACCACCAATGTTAGTTATTCTTGGCACATTCCTTCTGTGCCCTTGTAAACTTTTGAATTTCCTCGTGGCTCAGAAACAGAAGGAAACTGATCCAAGAAGGTAAATGTGTTCTTTCTTTCCATATCTGACCCTGTCCCCAAATATGTGGTTCATGAGGCAAGACATTAGCAAAACCAAATAAAGGACTCTTGTGGACCAGCATTTGGGGGTCACAGGTTGACCTGAATGTGTGTGGTAAAGATTAGCTATTGGAGAGAATGGTCCCTGGATTTTTCATGAAAGAGAATCTCAGGGCTCTTAGTAAAGTTAACAGTGTAGCAGTCCGGGCACTAGGACCCTGCAGTTGCTCTACTCTTGTTCCTTTTTGTCCTTATCAAAACCTAGTTTGAGGTTGCTGCCAGCCTGTTGACACCCTTGCTTTTGCAAATGGCATGTGCCTTGGGGGGTGACACTTAACAGCTCCTTTTCAATCTGTTATATAAGAAGACTTGCGAGTAGTACTTTCCTTATATTCAAATGTGTAAATCTGTCACCTTTGAAGCCACTTTTACTTTTGGTTTTGTAATGGTTTGTAGCAGAAAAAGCATTGACTCTAGAACTGGGCACTGGGCACTCGGTTTGTCCTGCATAGCATCTCCCTAATGATGTGTTCCACTGCACCCTTGTCTTGTTAAGTTCCATAGGGGTCAATGGTGAAGACACCAAAAGCCCCCAGTGATGGTTACAAGGAAATAGAGGGAGTTTGTCTGTGCGTATGTTGTGCCCTTTTGGTGGAGGTAAACCCTGGTGAGTGTGTTTCTAAGCAATAGTTGCATTAAGTAATTTCATTGTTTGGATTTCTTTTGTACCATAGCCTACTCATGAAGGTTACTTCTCTTGTTTGGATATCTGGACACTCTTTTTGGACTATCTGACAAGTAAAATTAAAAGTCGTCTGGGAGACAAGGAAGCAGTTCTCAACAGGTAAACCCCAGAAACACTGATCAATAGAAACAGTCATTTTTGCCAGTTATTCTCGTGGACTATAGGGGCAGCCATGTCTCTGGACCTTTTTAGTGAAATTTGACCCATGTGAGCTGTTCAGAAGTAATGCCATTGAGTGTTTTCTTCATTTTTTTTTTCTTTTAAAGATCTTATTTTTTAAAAACTTTTTCTAATTAAAAAAGTAATTGTGTTATTAATTTTTTAGATATGACAATTGTATGTTCTCTTTAAAGGCTTTTGTTTTAGAGATATAAACAAAAATATATTGAATGAAATGATATGACCTCTGAAATTTGCTTTAAATAACCCACTGAGGGTAGAAGGGAAATACTTTGTTACATTAAAAAATACAGGATTGGTTATGTGTTGATAACTGAAGTTGAAGTTAGTTGATAGAAACTTGGGGTTCATTATATTCTTAACTCCTTTTTATGTGTTAACAAATTTCCTAAACATACTGGTTGTGTGGCGCATGTCTATAATTCCAGTGACTTGGGAGGCTAAGGCAGGAGGATAGTAAGTTTGAAGCCAACCTCGACAACTTTGTGAGTCCCTGCTATAAGGAGGCAGAATGCTTACAGGCATAATGTTCCTGGATTCAATTCCCAGTTCCACAAAAAAGAAAAAGAACAAAATGTCCTAAATAAATTAATAAATATATTATGGAGGGCTGGGGTTGTAGCTCATTGGTAGAGCACTTGCCTAGCACGTGTGAGGCACTGGGTTTGATCCTCAGCACCACATAAAAATAAATAAATAAAAAAAATAAAAGGTATTGTATCCATCTCTACAAAAAAATAATGTCATGGAAAAAAATGTTCTTTCCCCCCCCCCTTTTATTCTTTTTTTGCCCATTGTTGTTTTGTTTTTAGTGGGGCTTGAACCCAGGGGCACTTTACCACTAAGTCACATCCCCAGTCCTTTTCATTTTTTATTTTGAGACAGGGTTTCACTAAGTTGCTTGGGCCTCAGTAAATTGCTAAACTGGCCTTAAACTTATAATTCTATTGCCTCAGCCTCCTGAGTCTCTGGGATTACAGGCATGAGCCACTGCACTTGGATCCTATGCATATTTGTTTGTTTTTAATGTATTTTTTTAAAAACAGGAAAAGATGAAAAACATAAGGGAAATATTTATCCATAATCCTTCACTCCACAGTAATTGTGTAATTTTTATCGCATTTTTTTTTAAACACAGATAATAGGGAAAGGTTGCCCATGCCCCATTTCTTGCTTGCAAGCAGCGTGTTTCTTGTACGGTGTAGTGCCACGGAATGGGGAGAAGAGGAGGGGAAGTTGGGAGTTCAGCATGCTGGAAAATTGCAAGGGCCACGTGTAGGTCCACATGTAGTAGAATGGCTGCTTTTCTTAGCAGAAATAGACACATGACATTTTCGCTGTTCCGGTGGAGTGGCTGTATTCCAGTCACATCCTCAACAGGCAGGCTGGAAGGAGGCAGAGAATTCTGTTTTTATTATCAATCTGGTTCTTAGGTTTCTAGTGCATGCGTGTAAGGATGCTGGGAGGGCACTGTTGGTGATCTCATCCCAGGGACTTTCTCACACTAGAGCGTCTCAGGTTCTGTCCAGTTTAGTCATAGCTCTTGTGTCTTTGCACAGTATTAATGAGAGGTTTCAGAGCAGGTAGTCAATGTGTGTGAAACTGACCAGCGGCTGAGGGAGGTTCTGCACTGTGATGTCATGCTTGGGAATTCTGGCTTTGTAGTGTCTTTCTTTGTTTTTAAAGAAATTTTATTTCATTCTGATTTGTTTTATATGATAGTAGAATGCAATTAAATTCATATTACACAAATAGAGCACAATTTCTCATGTCTCTGGTTGTACACAAAGTAGAGTCCCACCATTCATGTTTTCATACCCATGTACTTAGGATGATGATGTCTGTCTCATTCCACCCTCTTTGCTACCCCCATGCCCTCTCCCCTCCTCTCCCTCCCCTTTGCCCTGTCTAAAGTTCTTCTATTCCTCTCACACTGTCCCCTTCCCTCCTTGTAAAAATGGGGACAGTGATGGTTGTTTTTCAGACATTTAATAAATGTTGTTTAAAAGAGTGTTGTAAGTGCTGAGTACATGGGACCTGTGGGTGGTGGTAGCATTAGTGGACACCCTCCTCAGTCATGTGCCCCGGGGAGGGAGGCTGATGGGAGAAACTCCACCTGGGTAGAGAGGCTGGATTGGATCATTCTAAGTAAGACATTTTAAATTTAAGCATGTGTTCTTTTGTTTCCAAATATCATTTTTGTTATTACAGAATAGTGTCTAAATTGCTGTAATGTCAGGGCAGAAATTACACAATAGTAGATTCTGTTTTTATTGAAATAATTGTCTTTTTGAATGAAATTCTTCAAAGAGAATCTCCTTCTACCAAAATATCTTTCTCATACACTGATCAGACATATCTTTTGATTCTGGGATTGTGCCAGATTTTTCTGTTCAGTGATAGGTATTTCTTCATATCCCTCAAGCTTGTTGAGAGATAAGCAGAAAGAGGGATTAATATGAAAATGCTTTTTTAAAAATAATACAATTTGGAGGTGTGACGAATATAGTTCTGTTGAGAAAGCATATGCTAGCAGATTAGTAACATTAAACATGTAGATGAGGGCTGGGGTTTTAGCTCAGTTGGTAGAGCACTTGACTCACACGTGTGAGGCACTGGGTTTGATCCTCAGCTCCATATAAAAATAAAGGTATTGTGTCCATCTACTACAAAAAATATTTAAAAAAAACATGTAGATGAGTATTATAGGTAAGTGAGTATTACTTTGTGCAGGTTGTTGTACCTAGAGATGGAGCAGTGAGACAGTTTAAATTCTTTTCCTGCTCTGTGATTGCAGTGTTCTGTTGGTCAAATTTTATGTGCTCATTTCATTTCCAAGATGGACATACTAATGTCTCATATTTTTTACTTTGTTTTGTTTTTAATGTGGTGCTGGGGATAGAACTCAGAGTCTCACACATGCCAGGCAAGCATCCTACCACTCTACTACTGAGGTGCATCCCTAGGCCACTCACATAACTCTTGAAGAATGGTTAGTATTCAGATAAATCACGTACATAAAACACTGGCACTGTGTCTTGATATATTAGGCACTGAATAAGTGGTCTCATCGATGATGATAGCAGCATGTAATGGAAATGTTACTGCCAGTCAACAGTAATCCCTGGAGAGGCTGAGGGCCTTTATCCCGTGCAGATGTTGACCTGGCTGCCTAGGTACCTGTTACCTGATGATATCACAGGTGATCGAGTTGCTGGCTAGCCACTTCAGACACTAGAAATTTTCTCATTGATTGTTTGATTACACTAAAAGAGGTGTTTTTTTTTTTTTTTCCTTCCCCAGATATACACACAATATTTTTATAACACCCCCCTTTTTTTTTTTTTTTTAAATGCCTTTTGAAAATGAAACAGAATAAGGGAAAATCCCTCAAAGCTGGTCTGGATTTATGTTGTTCAATAGTAACCACCATCTGGGAACTGCCTCTTCTGTCACACACCCCCTCGTGGGTTAAGGTGGTAGACTGTGAAGAAGAGCATATTGGGCAGTCCACTGGTGCACAAAACATTTGAACTTTGCTTATGTCACCCTTACATTGTACGTTTGTACAAGTATATGCTCCATAGCTTTTAAATGAAAGCTTGAAAGTTGGTGATCACTGCTCCATGTTACGAGAGCCCCAGTTTATCAGAGGTGTGCTGTTTTTGTTGGAGCAGCTGATAAAGACCATTGGCTACTGGTGATCACATTTATTTTAACTGAGAGCTTGCAAACATGGTCAAATGTTTTTTAACTGATAAAATAATGTGGGGATGCTTTTGGAATCACATTTGTGGCTTAAGCCAGAATTTCAGAAGCAACTAATCTTGCAGGAAGTTTTTTTTTGTGTGTGTCTTAAATGGGAAACGTAGGTGTGGTTAAGTCACAGAGACAGCACTTAGTTCCTGTCCCTTGTGGTTTAAGGTTTTGCATCATTCATCACAACAAAGTGGTAGGCATTGTAAGCTACAAATTTAGAAGCACAAATGTACATAGGTTTATTTTTGGTTCTAGGAGCTTGGAGATTGGAGCTTTGCATGTTTCTTACTCAGAATGCTCAAGAGTGTCTTGATCAGAGCTGTGGGGACTTGAGAGAACTGGGTTCCAGTGTTAATGGGATGAACGTTCCGCTGAGCAAAGTTGCTTTTGGAGTGATTGTCCTGATTGCCATTGTGAGCGGTCCTATGTAGAAAGGTGTGGGTTTCAGGCTCCTTTTCCTCATTTGTACTTGGGGGATGGTCGCACCTTCACAGGCTCCTGAGAAAACGGGCCGAGCCAATGCACGTGAAGTGTGTTGGCGGTTGGTGCTCACTAAATGGTGTTGCTTCTCTTCCCTCTTTTCTCTCCCCCCTTTCTTTACGCTCACTGATGTGAAGGGAGGCACCTGTGTAGAAACTTATTTTTACAAGAAGATGAGGAAACCTGTGTGTGTGAAGCAACCTAAAGTATTTTGAGTCATGTCCTGTGAACCTCTTTGTCATAAGAATAATGGCAAGAGCTGGCCACCAGCAGCACAGGAATTCTGGGTAACATGAGATTTCCCTGTAAACAAATGTGGATGAGAAAGACTGCTGCTCTCTTTTTGGAGTGGATTATTCAGCTTCATAGAGGAAGTGCCATTTCTACACGTAACATTGATGTACTTAATAACGTAGTGCAGAGGAGCGTTAGACCAGTGGCCTTCTAGCTCCTGCTAGGAGAAATTATTTTGTTATTTTATTTTCTGTTAGGAGAAATTAATGCCCCAGATTGCTCTGGATAGCAAATGATGGGATCTTTGTTATTTTATTGAGTTGAAAAAGCTATCCAGGATCATGCTTCTATCTTTCACCATTTCTGACTCGGAGTTTTGTTTATTGCCTATGTGCTTATTCATTTCTTTGTTTGTGTGTTTATTCATTATGCATTCATTAGGCAACTACTTTACCATAATAACGATACATTTTGTTTAACTTCCAGAACTTTGTGAGGTATATAGGGTTTTTATCCATAGTGTATGTAAGCATTCAATGCTTTTATTGGCTTTATCCATCAGATTTTAATGTTGCGTATCATTGTTATTTGATTTACAGTATTTTCTAATTTCTCTTGATATGTCTTATTTCCAAATATTTGGGGATTTTCCTTGTATCTTTTTGTTACTCTCTTCTAGTTCAGTCTTAGTATGGTCTGTAAACATAGATCTTTTAAATTTGTTAAAGATTGTTTTATGACCCAGTCTTCATGCACCTGAAAAAAAGATGTGTATTTCTGCTATTCTTGAATGTTCTATAAATATCAGGTCAGGTTGGTTGATAGTATTGAACACATCTTCTTTATCCTACTCATTCTATCACTTAGAAGTGGATTCTGCCAGTGTAATTGTGGATTTGCTTATGTTTCCTATTAGTTCTGTTAGTTTTTGCTTCTATTTTTCTTTTGAGACGCTGATGTTAGTTGTATGCACATTAGTTTTCCTCAACATATCTATTAGTGCTTTTTTTTAATATATATATATTTTAGTTGTAGTTGGACACAATACCTTTATTTTGTTTATTTATTTTTCATGTGGTGCTGAGGATCGAACCCAGGGCCTCACACGTGCTAGACGAGTGCTCTACCGCTGAGCCACAACCCCAGCCCTCTATTAGTGTTTGATCATAACTCTCTATATATGGGTATATTTTAGTGGTTGCTCTGGGTCTTTATTCTCTTAATGTGAAAAATTAACATTTTATATATCCATGTAATAGAGGAATCTTACCACCATAGAGATTCTTTTTACCCTCCCTTCTTTACTTTGTGGTTGTCATGTGTTTTATGACTATGAGCTTTGAAAACCCAATCAGAGAATGTTACAAGTTTTGCTTTTATCCATCACCCATCTTTTAAAGATCTTACCAGCAGAGAAATAGTCTTCTCAGATTTACCCAGACATTTGGCCACTCTTTCTTTTCGTCCCAAGTTTTTCTTTCTTTCTTTCTTTTTCTTTTTTAGATTTATCTTTTAGTTGTTGTTGGACACAATACCTTTATTTTTATGTGGTGCTGAGGATCGAACCCAGGGCCTCGCACGTGTTAGGCGAGCGCTCTACCACTGAGCCACAACCCCAGCCCCCCCACCAAACCCCCTGAGTTTCTTTTTCTTATCAGTTGTCTTTGATATTACTCTGCTTGGGCTGCCATAACAAAAGGCATAACAGGTTGTGTGGCTTAAACAGTGGAAGTTTATTTTCTCACAGTTCTGGGGGCTGGAAGCTCAAAGGTAAAGGTGCCAGTGGTTGATTTGTGGTTAGAACTGTCTTGATGGCTTGCAGACGACTGCTTTCTTGTTGTGTGTTCATGTGGCCTTTCTTTTCTGTGCATGTATGGGAAAAGAGACCTCTCTTGTGTCTCTTATGAGGGCATCAGTCCTCATGAGAGGATGAAGATCCTACCCTCTCACTCCACTTAACCGTTATTGCCTCTTTGTAAGCCCTGACTCCAAATATAGTCACACTGGGGGGTACTTTTAGTGCTTCAACTTGTGAATTGGGGGTGTGGAGGGACACAGTTCTGCACAACACTTTCCATTCAAAGAACCTCATGTTATAATAGTGCATTAAAGTCATTGATAGTCCCAGCATTTGTGACATCTTGATATGGGCATCTTTGATTGGTTGTCTTTCTCTTGGGAAATGGTCAGTGTCTGCTTTTCTTTGTTTACCAAGTAATTTGCTGGATCCTTTTGCCTGTGTTTTTTACCAGTTTTACGTGTAGAAACGGCCTTCCTATCCACAGTTGCCCTGTGGTCAGTGATGAATGCTGGATGATGCTGCACCACAACCCTGACTTAGGAATGATGGGTGGCAAAGGCTTTCCTAGAAGTCTCAGTGACGTCACTGACAACCTTTATATTCTGCAAGGGAACCTGGGAAATGTGTCTTTCAGGTGGCCTCCATACCCATTATTCTCTTAGACGGGGAGAATGGGAAGAGGGCACAAAACTCGCATCCCCACCCTGTCCCTGTGCCTAGTCCAACTTTGTCAGACACCTTGGGAGATAAATGAGTAGACTTCACAGAGGGGTGACGTCAAAAGCGGTACCTGCAGCACAGTTGCTGGTAGTTTTCTAAGTGATTTTCTAAGTGATGAGGTTTTCTTTTCTTTTTCCTTTTTGGCAGCTAGAGTTGCCAACTGCTAGTAAGGATTTGAGGTCTAATTTACAGTTCTCTTTTCCATACAGAGTCTCTGAATTCCCTTTTAGTTCAGAAAGACTGTTTATGGATGATGTAAACAGAATTTATCTGTTCTCTTGTCTGCCCTCTTGTCTAAAGATTTTCTTTCTGTGAAAATGTTTTGGTCTGACACAGCAATTTATAGCATGAAATTTCTATTAACTTTAGGAATTTTTAAAATTTATAAATTTATAAAATGGAACTATAAGCTCTAAGTCTAAGTGTTTGGTCTTACCTTTCTGTAAAGTCTCCTGAAGTGGGATTTGGACTCTGGGGTAGTTGCCCCCAGGTGTTGCCAATTTTATTAATGGTTTTTCTTGCTGGCATTTTTTCCTGGCCATCTTCACTTGCTGGTCTAGAACCAATGCTTGGTAGGTTGTGAAGTCATTTGCACACAGTGGCAGTCACTGTTGGGGTGGATGGGCTGAGGCTCTGTGTTAAGACTTGAGCGGCTGTGCACATCAGATTCTGAAATGTGACATTCCAGGAGGATCTGTAAGGGCTGGAGATGGGCTCTGCAGAGTCTCATCTCCTGGGTTGCAACTTTTAGAGTAGATGGATTGTATTTGGTTTGAATTTTGGTTGTCTTCTTGTTCCTGGACTCAATCTGGATTAGATTGGGTGACATATGAGGGCACTCTGAGGAGAACAGAAAGCACGCATACAGAATTATTTTAACAGAGACTTGAGTGTAGGAGATTGGTTTAGTAGGTTTTAGAAGACCAGAGAAGCACAAAGGGAACATTGAGCTGTGCAGTTAGAAACTACAGGAAGCAGCTCCACCCCTACAGCTAGGGGCTCGAAGAAAGGAGATGGGGGTTTATCACAATCAGAGGGATGGGCCCCCGGGAGCCAGGACTCTGCATCTAGCTGCCTTCAGAGGAGGGCCCCCCAACCCCGAGGAGGTAGGCTCATTCCTTTGAGGAGCAGGTGCAGTCCACTTCTGGTAGCTCTGAGGGCCAGCAGGTTGGTTCTGGAAGTGTGGAATGAAGGTGGAAATGGGAACTGATTGCTGCTGCCAGGTGACCATTGCTGGAGCAGTATTGCCGTGACAGCAAGCCCATGGGAAGAATGGCGTCTCCTCATCCCTCCTTCTGCTTTCCTGTCCTCCTCAAAAGTGTTCCTTTTGGTAGAGCCTAACAGGCCGAGGAGATATGTGCTTTGCACAGCCTAAGTCCTTGAGTCACAAAGTATGGCGAGTAGATTAGTATTGCGGTTTGCTTTATGAGTGGGAGCAGTCCTTTAACTAGTCTCTGAAACATTTCAGGACAGGCAAGCATTTAGGCAATGATTTGTTTTTGAAAATGAGTTGTTTGTTGACTCATGTGGTAGCAATGTTGTTCTCTGCGTTAGGTTCTTATCAAATGGAAAGTATCCAAACCTAGGGATCCAAAGACACAGACCAGACCATCAGGATTTCCCCAGGCCTTTCCCATTGCTGCTTTTAGTTTCTGAGTCTTCTTAAAATTGACTCAAGGTTAGGTTTTGGAGTTGTGTGGAACAGGTTCAAAGTCCACTGGTGGTTTATGTGTAGAGGGAACATGGGATTTTGAGTCCAAAGTGGCTAAGCTAGCTTTGTGACCTCAGGCAATTTATTTTACTTTTGTTAACTTTGGTTTCCTCATCAGAAAAATATGGATGATACAGACACCTTTCCCAGCTGTTAAAGCATTGAATTATTATTTAATTGATTTTTATATATAATGTCTATAATCTCCAGGATAATTGCTAAAAAAAGAAATCCCTCAGGAACATATAAGTAAAAGAAATGACAAAGTATTTAAAATGATATACTAGAAAATATCTATTTAATGGGAAAAAAGGAAACAATGAAAGAACTTAGGAACTTAAGGGAAGATGCATTTCTTCCATTTTGCTACTTAAGTCTTATCAGCAATTACATTAAATGTAATGGATTAAATTCTCCAGTTAAAAGGCAGAGATTGCACACAGGTTGAAAGTGAAAAAATGAAAAATATATTCCATGCAAACAATAAACAAAAGAGCTGGGCTAGTTGTACAAGTATCAGACATGATAAATGTTAAGCACCCAAAGAGAAGGACATTATGTAATAATTAAAAGAGTTGATACATCAAGAAGATATTTGGTGCCTACTCTGCTCCTGTTCCACTCTCCATGCCCTTGCTGACCCATAAACCAAGCATTGGGGATTCAATTTATTTAGATGCTTCTTGTGTGTGGTAGCCCAGTGGATATCATTCCCTTCATAATGCAGGAGGCCTTTTTGAATTCCTGGAATAAAGCTCCCTTTTCACCTGATGTTGAGTTTCCCCCTCCCACATAGGTACGAAGATGCCCTGGTCCTCTTGCTCACAGAGGTGTTGAATCGAATCCAGTTCAGATACAACCAGGCCCAGTTGGAGGAGTTGGATGATGAGACTCTGGATGATGATGTAAGTGACATGCCTTAATTGACCCTTGATCATTGTCATGTGTATGGAGACTTGGAGCCTCTAACCCTCTCCTCTGGAGAATTCTTAAACCAGAGTACTATCACCGATTGAATTTGAAACTTCAAAATACATTTGAAATTCTTTTATCTCCTACTGGTCTCTTGGCTCATTGAGTATAAAAATTGCTGTACAGGCCACCTGTTTGGACCAGACATGCAAGTAGAGAAACGGTTGTGTAGTGAAAAGCGGTTTAGTGCGAACTCTGTACCCTTACTTCCCTTGCCTTGCTCCCCCCACTCTGCTCTCTATCCCTAGTGACAGAGAATATTTGAGCGGATATTGATGGAAATAGTTTAAGAGATATTTAAATGATGAGGCTAGAATGAAAGGAAGTCTGTTTTGAGTATATGTTGTATGGCTGATTTTGTTTTCATTTTGTTTTGTTTTGCAGTTCTGGGGATGGAACCCAGGGCCTTGAGCATGCTAGGCAAGTGCTCTACCACTGAGCTACTTCCCCAGCTTAAGTTTATATCTTTTTGATATAATCTTGAATGTATTGATGCTGGTGTGTTCAACATTGATAAGGAAAATGTCTCTAAGAACACAACTCCAGTCCTCCTCTCTCTTAACCACCAGGCACTTTAAAATTTTCAAGTAATTGCTATCATTCTTGAAATTAGAGTGATGGTGGTGTGGTGATAGCCACATTTGGGTTGGGAGGAAGAACAAGAACGCTGTGCTTGGAACCAGGTGGCCTGAATTTGAATCCCTGCAGCTTTGGGCATGGAACAGATGGAGGGTCTGGGAATCAAGTTTCTCTGAGCCATAATTTATGCTTATCACCCCAAAGGGGAGTGACTTGCCTCACTGACTTGTGTTAACAATTACATGTGGCAACATATATGGCAGGGCTGGTCGAGTGCAGGAGACACAGAAGGTGCATGGTAAACTTGGGTTTCCTTTCTTATTAACTGATTTAGGCTACTGCTTCTTAACCTTTAGCTTGGTTGAGAATCACTGGGCCAGCTTCTTTAAAATAGAGTGATTTTGGAGGTCTGGGTAGGGGCCAGAGAGTTTGCATTGCTGACAGGCCCTTGGGATGGGATGCCCATCTATGGGCCACACCTTGAGTGACACTGAGGTAGTCAGTATGTTCAGATACATGGTAATGGACTGTCTCAGAAGGTGAAGTGACCAACTGATTCCTACAGATGGAACCATGTAAAGGGCTCTTAGACCTTTCACAAGTGGCTCTTGGGTATCTGCACTCCTATGATCATAGGGAAAGGTAGGTTATTCTGTGTAGATCATTTACCTTCTGAGAAAACAGCTTGTTATGAAATTAACATAACAATTTTTGTTGGATTAAAAAATAATTCTAACTTGGCCTTTTAAAATACCTGGTTCCATTATTGATTATTTCTTCAGAATTTTGTTTGAGAGTGAATTTGAGGCAAAAGGGAGATTGGCAAGGAAGATGGCGAGGTTCTTCCTGTTTGGGAGAACTGATTTCCTTTGTTTCCCCACAGCAGCAGACAGAGTGGCAGCGGTACTTACGCCAGAGCTTGGAGGTAGTGGCCAAAGTGATGGAGCTCCTTCCCACACACGCCTTCTCAACCCTGGTAACTCACGAGGGAGGGGACAAAGAAACCTCTTACTTTCCTACACCTGTAGCCTGGCTTTTTTTCTTTCTTTCTTTTTTTTTTTAACTTATCTGTCTGCCTTAATCTCCTCTTTAAAACAAACAAAATACACACACACACACACACACACACAGAATAACTCCCATAACCAACTCTCAAATTTTACAAATGTTAACAATTTTGCAAACTATTTTAAACTAACTTTTAGAAGCCTTGTTTAGTCTTGGATAGAACACGAATTTTACTCTTGTCTTAATACCTTCATTGAAGTTTGAAGGTAGTTGGGCCACACAGAGGAGATGTTATTTTTAAAAGTGACATTACTGAAAAGCTAGACTCTGTAGAGCTTACTATGGGCTAATTGCTAGCACTTTCTGCCTGTGTTTGTATATTGGTGTCTTTAGTCATAGGGACGCATTGCATGCACTGAGTCGTGCTTGCTATTTGAAGAGATGTCATTAAATTCATCTCTTCTTCAAAGGCAAGAACTTCCTGGTTCAGCTTTTGCATATCCAGCCCGGCTGTATTGTGTCTTCTTATGGAAAGAGCCATTTTACCGTGCTGTCTGCCCCTCTTAGGCACATACAAGGGGCACATAAAAGTCTTTGTTTTTATCTTGATGGTGAACATATCAGCTTTGCAAAGAAAGACCCATCTCTGGTTGTCTCCTTGTCCCATTCTAGAAAGGGAAACTGACTTCCAAATAATGTGGCCCATCTTTTCACTTTGCCATGCTCTTTAACAAGGTGTGCCTGATCTCTCTCTCCTTGAGAAGGGAGACATGACCCTGTAGTAGAGCTCTGGAAGGATAGATAGATGATTTAGGGGCTTGATAGTCTATGCTTGGAATGTAATAGCCATGCCCCAGTATCCTTTGCTTTGCTTAAAAACAAAAAACAAACCGAGATACTATTTTCTTTCTTAACTCTATTACTTGGTGGTTTTGGCCATAGGAATTGTTGGCATGGCGGGTGTCTGAGGTGGGGGCGCCATCTCATCTTAGCTGCATGTGACTGTTCCTAGAGAAAAGTCTTTTATCCTGTCCTTCTGGCTACAGGCACTTAATGTTTTAATGTTAAAATTTTATTAAACTGTGCATTTTATTTTGCTTTTTAAAACTTTGTTTCTTTGTTTTCAGTTCCCAGTTCTTCAGGACAATTTAGAAGTGTATTTGGGATTACAGCAGTTTGTAGTTACTTCAGAGTCAGGTAAGCAGGTTTTTATTTTCTAATGTAATCAGACATTTAAAAAATTGCACCAGTATTTAATTCCCACTGCCCCTGCTGTCATGTGTGACTTCCCCACTGTGGCCCCTCCTCTCCCCAATTCTCCCTGCTTCTAAACAGAGAACACTTATAAAAACTCATGAATAGTGAAGCTGTGGGGAAGTAAATGATAAGTTTATGACATTGTATTCCAAAGAAGCATTTGGAAAAGAAGCTAATCTGGAGCGGAGATAAGACTTACCAAAATCCCCAGAATATTTCCTTATGTCCTTTAAAATAACAAATAGGGTGAAAAGAAAGTGGCCTTGGACTTCCCCGAGATGTGCTCCTTCTCTGGTTTGTAGAATCAAGAGACAGGAGCAGGTCAGAGCAGGCAGGGTCATGGTGGAGGTGACGGCGAGCTCAGCAGCTCTCCTGCTGCAGTGGCCTGGAGGTGCTCCTGCGAGCCTGCTGGGAAGACTCTGGGCCACTGTTTAGAGTCCTCACCCGCTTGGGATGTAGACTGAGCACTTGTTGTCACTTGGCTGTTATATTAATAGCCTCCATTTGTTGAGCACTCCTTAGACGCCAGGCACCGTTATTCAGATGTCTCTCAACTGTCCTGGAGGTGTCCGTGCTATTACTTGGTGCCTGTGTTTTACAGAAGAGGACACTTATGTTCACAGATATCATTGACCCAGAGTCTCATAGCTGGTTAATGCTAGTCCCAGGTGATACAGTGGGGAGCTATAAAACATTGACATGCGGGGTGTTCCTTTTTGCCAGCTACAAACACCAGTGACTTTAAGTCCCATGTGCCATCCCCAACCCCTGTCATGCATGTCTTGACACCATTTCATACCACTCTCCCTCCTACGTGGCATTTTCTTACAGGAGTTACCCCTGGCCCTGGCCCTGGCCTGGCCTGCAGCCTGCCCCTCTGTAGTGTCACTGTTGCAGTGGCACCAAGCTCCCCTGGACAGCAGCCATCTCCTGGGTGAGCGTGTTATTTGTGGCAGAGCCTCCAGGGGAGGCTTTTTCTGAGGCTGCCCTTCCTGATGGCCTGTGGTGGCCTGTTTCCATGATTATATTAGCTTCTCAATGACCCAGTGGGCCCCAGGAGGTTGATGGGACTCTGCATTCCCCAGGGCCAGGCGCAGCTTTGTGGATGGAGTAACAGCAGTATATGCATAACTCTGAAGGGCACTTTTCAAAACAAGCATTCCTATAAAACATACTTTCAACTTATGAAAATCATTTGACTTTGTATAAATGCTGTAGATGTTTCCAGAATCCATTCTTGGAACTAATGTACCCAGGTGTTCTCTTCCTCAGGACTATTATTCAAATTAGCATGTACTCTGGACCCTAAAAACATTCTTGATATGTTGAAAAAATTAAGCATGTACCCCTACCCCATTGACCCGTAAGTTTCCTATTCAGTGTTATTGTTGACTTTTTTACATTATAGAGTCTGTCTTGAAGTAAAAATCTGCAGTGAGTCTTAAATCCTTTTTCTGAGACAACTGATAACTGAAGAGTTTCCCATTCTAGAAAGATAATCTGATTTATTTTCCTCCTAAATCAAATATCATCTACCTGCTCTTGTTGCAGCCCATTTACTAGCAATTTCACAGAGCACTTGGTTCTTCCAGGTCGTTCATAAATCTCATTCCCACCATGATCCTCGGTGCATACTCTAGTGCAAAACCTCTCAGGCTAGAGAAACACTTATTTCCTGTTTTAAAATGAGCTTTCTTATCCATGACGAAGCATTCTCCCATGTCTTAGTGGTTCAAAAGCCAAGTTTCCAGGGCAGAGGCTATTAAAAAATTGAAACTGTTGAGTACAGAGTGTTCCCTGGTTCCCAGGCCGCTTACTCCCTCAGATAACTGCCTTGCCTCTCAGTGGAGACCATGTGCTCTTTTCCCCTGTCAGGGGATGGCCTGCTCCTTCCATTTGCATTTACCCTCTACCTAGCCCTTATTCTTGGGTTCCTGGAACTTGTGTGGGTGGGAGTCAGCCACAGTTTTTGCCCTCTTCTGGTACTGTGATCTTTGTGGTGTTATTACCAGAGTGAAAGCTGTGGGGTGTCACCCAGCTCACCCTTGGATCCCATTAGAGCATGTGATTGAGAAGGTCAGCTGCGCTTGCTGTTGCCCAACGACTGCTGACCCTCTTGCTTCCACCATAAAGACCAGGGCAAAACATGTTGTGTGGATGTGGCCATCACTTGCTGTGTGCCTGTGCTCTTGCAGGTCGTCCTCTGTTCTCTCTTTCCTACAGTGTGTGGGTTATAGAACCTTCTCATTGGTTCTTCTCTTTATATCCATTGTGCATTTGACCTCTGCTGGTCCTCCTCACTGAGACAGTATTTCAGCTGAGCGACCCTTCAACTTTTTTGGTCAGCCATGCAGGCTCTTGCCAAAGAGATTGTGTCATCTGCGATATGTAAGATTTCGACTTATTTTCTTTGTACTGCTTGGGTTCATTTAATATTTGTTCTCTCAGGGTGGAATTCCTCCAGTGCTGATTCTCATACCTCTACCCTCCCTCACCTCCCCGAAATGAGAACATTGTGCTGTGCTTAACTTGAAGACCCCCCCCCTTCCCCGGCAGTGACTGCCAAGGAGTGTTCTGGAAGCACATTTTATACACTTGCAGATGACTTTGTTTATGGGAGATGGGATATTTAAATGTCTCTGCGTAAGTCTGCAGAGCAGAATTCTCATCTGGAGGTCCCACTTCACACATGTTCTGTGCTTTTGGAGGTGGCAGTCTAAGTCGTAGCCAAATAGCAGAAAACGTGGGTAGGTGTGAGCAGCTTTCATGTCCCCCTCAGCTTAGTTGGTGCTTTGTGTGATTTTAGTTGGGGGGAGACAGTAGGTTTCTAGGCTGGGGAATTGATTTGGGGTACGTCCTGCTTGTGTGTTTGCCTTGGAGATGAAACCAAAAAGAACCTGCAATTCTCAAGAATGGGAACCATAGAGGGCACATATGTATTAATTGAATTCTGTGGAATGCAGTTTTGTTGTTGTTGTTGTTGTTGTTTTTAAAGAGAGAAAGAGAATTTTTTAATATTTATTTTTTAGTTTTCGGCAGACACAACATCTTTATTTGTATGTGGTGCTAAGGATCGAATCCAGTGCCTCACGCATGTCAGGCGAGTGCGCTACCGCTTGAGCCACATCCCCAGCCCTGGAATGCAGTTTTGTTCAGTCAGAAATGGCCCAATCTCCCAATTTCGTGAGGTTTAACCTAGTAGTTTACACACATAGCACTGCCAGGCCCTTCCATTCCAGGCGCTGTGCTTCTCTGGTCAGGACAGCCAGGGTTCTCAGAGGAGGGTAGCACGGGAAAAGGAAGGGACCCAAGAATGCGTTCCAACCCAAGGGGGATTTGGAAGGACAGCCAGTCTTCCCATCGTGTGCTGGCAGGCTGTGACTAGATTAGTGGCCTACGGAGTGGGTGGGACCAGGGATGAGAAGGAAGAGTGATAGGGAGTCATTTTCCCTGTGTTTTGACCAAATTGTCCAAAGATGGAGGCCTCCCTCAGGAGACTGAGCTCCCTAGTGCTCAGGTGAGGTGTCTAGGGGAGACTGGGCCAGGAGAGGAAGGGGAAATGCTGGAGCAAGGGGCAGTGGGGACGGGCTTGGGCAGCAAACCCTGAAGTGCTCGGGGCTGTATTCAGAGGCAGGCTGAATTTAGGGTGGGCTGTTGGTTTGTTTTTTAAAAGAAACAGTGTGTTTCCTTTATATGTTTAAATACTTCAAGACCTAGATCTTAGGTATCCCTAAGGGTCGGAGTGTGCAGTACAGGGAGGAAGAGGAGACCAGCCAGTGGCCTGGAGAGGAGGACGAGCTCTAGCAGGAGGGTGAGGGCTACTGGCGCCAAGTCCGCGGCCTTCCTGAGCTGCGCCTTGAACACCACCTGGCCGCACCTCTTCCTGCCCCTGCCCCATTCCAGGGGGTCCTTTTTTTTTTTATCATGGAGCAGTGATGCTTTAGTGAGCACTGGAGGGGCACACCTTCAGGAGCAAAATGGCGGCAGGCCACCATGAGGGTCTGGCTTTTTTTTTTTTTTTTTAGTTGATTTTATTTTTTAAATACATGACAGTGGAACGCATTACAATTCTTATTACACATATAGAACACAATTTTTCATGTTTCTGGTTGTATATAAAGTACGTTCACACCAATTCATGTCTTCATACATGTATTTTGGATGGAAAGCAGTATGGAGATTCCTTGGAAATCTGGAAATGGAACCACCATTTGACCCAGCTATCCCACTCTTCGGTCTATACCCAAAGGACTTAAAAACAGCATACTACAGGGACACAGCCACATCAATGTTTATAGCAGCACAATTCACAATAGCTAAACTGTGGAGCCAACCTAGGTGTCCTTCAGTGGATGAATAGATTAAAAAAAAAAGTGGTATATATACACAATGGAATATTACTTAGTAATAAAAGAGAATAAAATCATGGCATTTGCAGGTAAATGGATGCAGTTGGAGAAGATAGTGCTAAGTGAAATTAGACAATCCCAAAAAAACAAATGCCGAATGTTTGCTCTGATATAAGGAGGTTGACTCATAGTGGGGTAGGGAGGGGGAGCACGGAGGAATAGACAAACTCTAGATAGGGGTGGGAGGGGAAGGTAGGGGCAGGGGCTTAGCAAGGGTGGTGGACTGTGATGGACATCATTATGCAGGTTGTCTTTTTCATTAGAGTTTAAATCTCACAGAACCCTAAGGTTTGGTCAGAAGGAGCAGCAGGCTTTAGAAGCTGGCCCTGGGAGTTGGTTGCACTTATACCTTGGCATTCAGAAGGTGTGCAGTTGTGGCACTTTTGTTAACTTACCAGTTAGGGCCGTCTCACTCTGTGGCTCACGAAGGCAGTGTTCCCTCATGACCAGAATCCACGCCGTGGGCTGTCTGCCTGGCCCTCCCCTGCTCGGCTGGCAGAGCTATTGCTCTCTGAGCTGCCAACCCAGCATCCCCGTGGAGCTGCCAACAGGCTGGGGATGCTGTTTTCTGCACCAGGGCGCTGCCCCATTCCTGTGGAGCAGAGGAGGAGGAAGCGGGGAATTGGGGGCAGGTCAGAGCTGATTTTTGTCACTGCTTCTCCTTGTAATGCCCTTCCTTGAGTTTTTCCTTCTTTCACCCTGTTCCTTGGGCTGTGGCCTGCTGTGACAACACCCTAGCTAAAGTGTCCCCTTCTCAGGCTTGTCTTCCTTTGGTGGCTGTCACAGGCACCACTGCTGGCCTCATCACTTGGAAGTTCGTGTAGAGTCCGGGGCATTGCTGCCGCTGCAATCACCGGTTTCTGTGTGTGTGTGTGTGTGTGTGTGTGTGTGTGTCTGTATCTCTCTCTTGCTGGCTTCCTCTGAGTAGGTGCTTCCTGTCCATGTTCATCTTTAAATAACAGAAGTGAATAATTGAGGGACAGTAAGAGGAAGGCAAACTCCTGGAGACCCCTGTCGTGCTCTAGACGGCCACCAAAATACTCATACACTTATGGTCACTCACTAGTACAAGGTGCTATGCTGGTTGCGGGGGCGTGGCCCTTCACCACGGGGGTCTTCATGGCTGGTAGGTGGTCGTAGAGTTCCTGGGGAAGAGGGTTGGTGACAGGTAAAACCTTGGGATGGCTGAGGAGGGAGCAGATCTGAAAGAGAGCTGTGGGCGCTCAAGGGCGGGGCTGGGAGCTCACTGATACTGCCTCCGTCTCTCCTTAGCCTGCATCCTTACTGTTCTCTGCTTTGTGGACATAGTGAGGAGAAGGGACTGACTGAATAAAGGATATTTTTGTCCTTCATTTTAGCACCCTTCCTAGGTTGGACATCTGTCGAAAAGTAAGAAACTTCAGGTCTTAGAAAATCCCTAGTTCTTCATTCATGATAGTCATGACATTGAACAGTGCCCTGTGGTTTATAGGTTTTCTTTATGCATTCTGACTTAGCCTTAAAATAGTGAATGGTGCCCCTTTTCCATTTTAAGGATGAGAAGACTGAGACTTGGAAGGGCTCGTGAGGTTGGAGCCGGAAAATGGGAGGGAATCGTGTCCTCTGAATGCGAGTCCTGGCTCTTTATTCTAGTCTGTGCCACCTAAAAACCTTTTGGGTGTAATGTGGGATGCACCCTGTTCTTCTAGTGGGGGATTGCTATCTGCCATGGGGGTTTTATTCTGAGAGGGGCCCTGGGTAGGGCAGCAGGTTTGGAGCCACACACCTAGCTAAGAACACCAGCTCTGCCTTAGAGATAGAACCCATGTTGGGCAAATTACTGCCCCCCCCCCCCCAAGTCCTCATTGTGTGAAACTAATGGCATCCACATCTTGGGAGGATCCTGAGGAACCAGGTCAGGCTCTTGTCTGTGACATCACCCCAGGCAGTCTGTTCCGAAGTGCGTGTGGTGATGGCTTTGGTGGAGCTGGGCTGTTCCCCACTGGGTCCTGGGGTCTTGGGTCTGCCCCACGCAGCTGCTCTGGACGAGGTGTTCTGTGTTAACTGAAGCGTGTTCTTCCTGTGACAAACTGTGGCGCGTTGTTGCAGGACACAGGTTGAACATCACAGCGGAGAATGACTGTCGGCGGCTGCACTGCTCCCTGAGAGACCTGAGCTCCCTGCTGCAGGCCGTGGGCCGCCTGGCCGAGTACTTCATCGGGGATGTGTTTGCTGCAAGGTTCAACGACGCCCTCACGGTGGTGGAGAGGTAGGCCGCCTGCCCCCAGGGGCCGCTCCTCCTGCAGAGCTGCTTCACCTGCCGCACACTTCCCCTCTGGTGCCAGCTCTGCCACATTCGCCTCTCTGAACTTCAGGTTGCTCATCTGTAAAGTGGAGTAGGGGTCGTTTCTTACAGGCCTGTTGTGGTAAGGCACTTAGCACAGTGTCTCGCGTCTAATCCAGCAGTCCGCAGCCTGGCCCATGTTTCCACTGCAGTCTGAGGTGTAGATGTGGAGACAGGGTTGAACTCAGAAGGAACCAGAGCAGGTCAGTCCCCATGACTTTTCTCATAGGAGCAAGCCACATTAAGGGGACAGCATCACTATCCTAATAGCCAGATATGAGAGCTATGGGGCTCTTCCTGGTCGGTCTTGTCCCATTAGGGTCCTATGGGGTTAAAGCTGGGTGGCTCCGAGGCCTGGCCTGAGAGCTGGTCTCAGCCTTTCACCAACAGGCATCTTTTATTACTGCCTCCCCTGAGGTCCCTTGAAGAAATTTCCCAGCTGATTTTATTCTAGCTGTACGTAAGAGGGGACTAGATCATTCCAGACTAGCTAGTGAATTGATTAGATCCACCTGGTGGATGTGGCTCCAGCCTGACGCCCAGGCACCTGCTGCTTTCCTTGGTGCAGTATCCTTATTGCTGTAAGACACAGGGAAACCAAGCTCAAAGAGCTTAATTACGTGTGTACCAGATTTTTAACTGTTAAATCTTAGCTTAAAAGCAGACATAACTAAGAATTTTAAATCCCTTAAAAGGCAGATTGATATTAATTCATAAAAGGCTGGTCGTGATAGCTCGTGCCTGTAATCCCAGCAACTGAGGAGGCTGATGCAGGAGGATCATAAGTTTGAGGCCAGCCTCAGCAATTTAGTGAGACCTGCAGCAACTTGATCCTGTCTCAAAAAGAAGGACTGGGGATGTAGCCAAGTAGTAAAATACCCCTGAGTTTAGCCCATCCCTAGTACTAAATAAATAATAAATATTGATAATATAATAATAAAAGCAGCATCCAATAGAAGGACATTTTCAAAATGGGTTTTTTTTTGTTTTTGTTTTTTTTCATTCTACACTTTGAGAGATGAGGCCATTTTACTGGTGAGTAAATTGTGGCTCAAGAGTTGGCAAATATCTTAGTCCATGTGGTTTATAAGAGGGAATTTTAATGAGTTTCCTGAATTCAGATGTCAGGCTTTCCATACGACAGCCTTTCCTCTTCCACAGTTGTCTGTCTTCTTCATCCTGTACGAGGCCCATTCCCACTGATGTTTAGCAGGGATGAGACAGGTTGTTTGAATTACTCTGTAAGCAATATCAAAATGTCTGTCAGTCAACTATGTAGTGAGATGATTGGCAGAGATCCCAAGCTGCTATTTTGTAAGTTCTTGTTTATACATCTTTCCGCACTGCTTAGAGATGCTTACTGTTTTGTCTTTATATAGAATAAAGTGTGAGGGAAGGCTCTCCTGTGGCCACATAATCTCACTACTTAGTGTGATTAGCAGTGTTTTCACTTATAAGTCACATAGAACAAACCTAATGTGAAAACTATGAAATATAGATGTGTTAAGAGGGACATGTTTAGAAGTCCATTTTTAGTGTAGAACAGGAGAAACAGTAGGTGCACATAGTGCCTTATCACATTGTAGGTGCTTACTGAGAGGTAAGTTTTGATTCTTAGTTATTACCAACACTTTCTTGGGCTTCAAATGAAGAACGTGGCTCTTCACCCTCACTTTCTGGACTCACTGGAAGTACCCTTTTTGAATGCTCTCCAGCCCTGAGCAGTTTGTGGTTTTCTGTTTGAATAAAGTCCTGCATTTTCTCCCATCAGACAGGAATGTTTTCCAGGGTGTGGGCCTTCATGTATCAGTCCTGGCCGCTTTGTAGAGGTGCCGATTTCCAGATCCTCTTCACATCTGCAGAATCTGCCTGGGGGTGGGACTAGGCAGCTGGCGTTGTAGCACTTCCCCAGTTGATGGCCCTGTGCCCAGGTTTCCATGCAGAGTAGCCTAGGGCCTTGGCAGCTGTGGGATTCCTCTCTGGGGAGAGAGGCACTTTCCCAATGGAGCCGGCTGTTGGTTACTGTACTTAATGCTCATTTGTATACAGTGAGCTCTTGAGCAATCCTGGGCTCACTTGACCTCTGTTTACCCTAAAAACATTTGCTCCCCTCTCTCTCTGTCCTCCAATGTTTTATTATAAACATTTTCAACCCTTCAGAAAAGTTGATACCTATATCGCTACCCGCCCTCCTGATTCTGCAGTGGACATTTTGCTGCATTTTCTTTGTTACATGTAATTCCATCTGATACATTTTCTTTTAAAAGTAATTTTACAAGAATGGGAGTTTGCAGTGACTCAGACATGCACAGATATTCACCCTGGCATTACTTATAGCAAAAAAATATTGAAAATAGTTTAATGTCGTATAAATACACTGAAGTAGGAACAAAAGGAAAGAATGATGAACATCTCTGTGTACTGATGTGGACAGAGTTTTCAGATGCTCGCAGGAGAAAAACAAGGTACGAATGAGTATATCACAGCAAAAAAGGCATATGTGTTTGTTGAGATATAATTATATTGCCATTAAAGCCACCATTTTAAAATATAAAACCAAAACGGGGAGTGTGGTTCAGCTGGAGAGCACTTGTCTAGTGTGTGCAGTGGCCCCGGGTTCCATCCTCAGCACTATAGTCAGACAAAGTTTTAAGTCAAAGTTAAGTTGATTTTAACATTACAAATTTTATAAAAAGGTCTTTGTCAACCCATTTAGATAAATTTTCAGTAGAACAAGTCTGCTTTTTAAAAATTTTTTTTTAATTCTCATTTATAAAAGCATTGTTTATTCATTATAGAAATACAGAAAAATAGAGGGGGAAAAATCATCCATACTCTACCTATTCCGTCCTACCCCTAAGAGCAAGTGATACCAAGAGCACATTTTGATGGGTTTTTTTCCTTAACAGATACACATTTGAAAAGTTAGGACATTTTCTCTGTGTGTGTACATAAGAGCCTTTTCACGTTTTGAATACCTTGAACATTTGTCATTAAATATACCTCTAGCATGGTTTTTATTGAACATTATATTACATACTTTGTGTTGGATATTTATTTTGCTTTTAAGTAATGTAGATAATGCTTTTAGTATCCTTGTTATATAAATCTTTATGTACATCACAGATTATTTTCTTTGGAAAAAAAAAATGATGATAATGTATTCCCTCCCTCCCTGCCTCCTTCCCTCTCTCCTTCCTTTCTTTTTCTTTTTCTTTTTTTTTTGGTATGGGGAAGAAAAGTATGTCCTGGGGCTTCTCCTTGTTGAAACTTGTTAATTTTGTCACTTTAGTTCCTAAGCTGAATGTTCTTTCTTAACCTGCCTCTTTGCCAACAGGTTGGTCAAGGTCACTCTGTACGGATCTCAGATAAAACTGTACAACATTGAAACTGCTGTGCCATCGGTGCTGAAGCCCGACCTCATTGATGTGTAAGTGTGGAGTTTGGGATTTTGCCTTCTCAGGAAGCACCATTTACCCCCAGATCATTTTATAGAAAATAGGAAGAGTGGGAGCTGCTACAAGAAGGGGGGAGTGACTTTGAACTTTGGAGGAAGGATTGTTGGGTTTTGGGGACAGGAGGGGTGGGCAGGAGTGGCAGGGGCAGGGGGACTCCCCATCAGGCAGCTGAGAGCTGTGGTGAAGGGGCTGTGAGTACTGTGTGGCAGGAGAGGCTGGGAGGGTCCGCAGGACTGACACGGGAGCTCCTTAAATGCCGTGAATATCAGCCTGCCCAGAGCCCATTCACCGAAACCGAGATGTGTGGAAAAAACAGCAGTTTTAATTCCCAAGATGCTTCTGAGGCCAGATGAGAGGTGGGGTGGATATATCTCCCCATTCACAAGCAGCAGAGACCAGCTGGCTGTCCTCATAATTTAATTTAGTTTGACACCACCTGGAAATAGTGTCAGATCCTACAGGTCATACTCAGTTCCCAGTTCTGTCCCCTCTGTGTCCCTTCTTTCCAATGCTGGAGACAAGCTCCAGGTTGTTTCCCTGTGCTTCTGCCCAATTGGCAACAGGTTGAGGTTGCCCCAACCTCTTCTGGTTTGTAGAATTTGCCTAGAGTTGGTCAGAACTCAGGAAAACCCTTAGGCTGCTGGTTTACTTGTTTGTACAGGGTATTACAAAATAGACCCAGGAACCCCGGATGAGAGGGGGGTGGGGCGGATGGGGCGGAGCACAGCTGCCCTGCAGGAGCCTCCAGCCCTCAGGCGATTGGTTCTCTAGAAGCTGGCAGAGCCTCTACCCAGTGCTTTTGGGTTTTTATGGGAACCTCATTAGGAGGTGTAAGTGTGTGATGAATCATCAGAGTGACCTCCACTCCCTTCTACCCTCCTCAAAGCTTAGGGGTGAGACTCAGAGCTTCAACCCTCTGAGCAGAAGGTTCCCCTGACAGCTAGGTTCCATCCTGTGCCCATCTAGGGATTTTCCAGAAATCCCCTTATTTTAACATTTGCTCAGGGGTGTTGAGAGGGCTTGTTACCAATAACAGGAGATTGTATTTCACTACTTGGAAGGGACTGGAGGAACCCAAGACTAAAGGCCAAATATTTTGTTGTTGTTGTTGATGTTTGTTTTGGTGCCAGGGATTGAATTCAGGGGCACTCAACCACTGAGCCCCATCCCCAGCTCTATTTTGTATTTTATTTAGAGACAGGGTCTCACTGAGTTGCTTAGTGCCTCACTATTGCTGAGGCTGGCTTTGAACTTGCTCCTCCTGCCTCAGCCTCCTGAGCTGTTTGAATTACACTTGTGCACCACTGTGCCCGGCTGAAAGGCCAAATATTTTTAAACAAAGATGCTGTTTTAACCAAAACACATGTATCATAATATCCTAGAAAGGTACAGGAGAATACTAGGGGAACACAGTTCTTCAGAGATTCTGATTTGGGTAGGATGGTGTAGGCATTTATTTGATATTTGCCTATTAAACAAGAACTTCAGATTGTTTTGAAACAAGACATCCAGGGACTGTCTTAAGAGGAGGAGGCCCCAAGGAAGTCCTGGAGAAGGGAACCTCAACTCAGAATGACAGATTCCTTGACCCACATGAAGGAAAAGAATCTGAGCACACATAGATACCAAGCCACACAGATTTATTTAGGAAATCAAGGTTTATACCTTGAAAGAAGAGAGCACAGGCTCTTCAGAGTGTGGAGGCCACCCCCGGGTCTGGGGTGTTAACACTTATAATGCCACAGTGGCTAGGGCTGGACTGAGGTCAGGTTCTGCTGATTTCCCTGGCTTTAGCTGTTGTCCTTGCTTCCTGG
This sequence comes from Marmota marmota marmota, assembly GCF_001458135.2. Taxonomy (NCBI): domain Eukaryota; kingdom Metazoa; phylum Chordata; class Mammalia; order Rodentia; family Sciuridae; genus Marmota; species Marmota marmota. The sequence continues at coordinate 19,702,989 of NW_026000185.1, read as the reverse complement.
TGCTACTTTCTGCAGACAAGGAGGGCTGAGGACACTGGCTGGCTCACTCAAGACCTGCTTGTTTTGCATTCCAAAGGTTTAAGGGCACTTCTCTCTTTAGATTCAGTTCATCTTTATTTCTCTGTACCCTCAAATTCTTAGGACCACACTTTGAGGACTGTACACATGGGAAGCCATTAAGAGAGTGACATGGTCGGGATAGAGGGTGGGGCTGAGGTGGGTCCTGTCCCAGAGTCTGTCCTGATCAAGTGGCTCACACTAGAGTACCACAGCTGCCCCCCCCCCCCCCCGCATGTTTCTGTAAATAGTTTCCGAGGACAGAATGACAACAAGTTAAATATCTTAATTGCCTTTTTTGGATTCTAGAATCAGGCCATACTTAATTCCATAAAATAGAATAAGTGTTCCAGTGAGTTAAGCAAGAGACCCTCCTCCTCGTGTGACCGTTCCTGGATGTCTTGTTTCAAAATAATCTGAAGTTCAATATGCAAATATCAAACAAATGCCTACACCATCCTACCAAATCAGAATCCCTGAGGGAATGTGTTCCCCAAATATTCTCCTGTACCTTTCTAGGAAAAGTGCTTTGGGTTTATCCATTAGAACAACAAGAGCATCTTTGTTTAAGAGAGAACATTGGTTTAGTAGATATAGAAAGGATTAAAGAAAACAGAAACAAAAAACAAAAAGGGGATTGGTCATTTCAAAGTTACCTTCCCTGGAAAGCTGGGACAAGAACACAGAACAATAGAAATATAACTGGTTCACTTCAGATTGCCTTTTTGTGTAAAGATTAAGTCAGAGGGACTTCATTTTCATGCCATTTGAAACTGACTTGTTTGGGGAATTTGGCTGTTCTGTCTAATCCTGAATTCTAGGACTGGCAGGGTAAATAGCTTAGTTTCAGCCTGGTGGTGTGGAACTTGAGCTTGAGTGACTGCATTATGGTTTCTAGCCTGGGATGTTGGACTAGTGCAGCAGCTTAGCCCAAAACAATGGCCTCCTGGAATTTTTTTTTTTTTTTTTTTAAATTTAACAGGAGTTTTATTGGAACAGGCCCTTGCCTTGTCATTTGAATATCACCTGTGGCTGTTTCACACTCAGCAGAGTTGAGTAGTTGGGACAGTCTGTGGCCTGCAAAGCCTAAGACACGTGCACTGTATTTACAGAGAGAGAGAGAGAAGGCTGCTATTCCTGTTGTAGAGCATTCTTGAGCTGCACATTAAACAAGTGAACTTTAAGAAGAATCTATATACTGTGGTCTTAAACTTTTTCCCTTAGTTATTACTTTCCACTTTGAGAATTAGAGGAAGCCGTGATGCATCCTCTGGGTGAGACACCAATTTGCTCATGAACTCCCCAGCTTACAGTTTCAGGAAGTTTGAGAGCACCCCCACCACCTCGCCTTTTTCAGCCGTAAGACGCTCCAAATGTGGTAGACTGACTGAGATTCTTGGGTTTCAAAAACTGACTTTGATGTCCTTCCTCTTTAGTTTTGATGCTTAGAACTCAGGTAAAATGATCAATGGATTCTGAATATAAAATACAAAATAACTGCCTGGTCTCTCTGAATTTTAAACTCTTGATTGGCATGCATATATGTGTGTGTGTGTGTGTGTGTGTGTGTGTGTATTTTTTTTTTTTTTTTTAAACCTTAGGGTATTTAGAACCTTTTCTTCCTATTTTGATAAAGTTCAAACCTATAGAATATGGTAAAAGCAGAATAGATGCCCTCATTTTTTTTTTCTGAGCCATTTGAAAGTAAATTGTAGATAACATGTCACTTTACCCACAAATCCTTTAGCGTGTGTTTCCTAGGAATAAGGTCATTCTTCTACATAACCATAATACCATTGTCAGCACTTAATACATTTAATGGATACAGTAATATAATTTGATAGTCCAGATTCACATTTCCCCATTTGTCCTTTATGTATATATAATTTTTTGGATTGAAGATCTAACTAATCGTGAACTACACATTAAATTTGCCCCAGATAATCTAGAATAGCTCCCCCAATCATATGTCTACCTTTGTCCTGTGTCTACTGAGAGGTTCCAGAAACTGTGACATCCCCCAGCAGTGCACCTCTTGTGCCTACCCCCATCTCCATTTTTAAAGTAGTGTCTCCAGCATAAGAGCCAGAGCTCCTTGGAGAAACGATCCAAGTCTGGGGCGGGGCGATCCTGGAGAATCCTGTTCATCAGTGAGTGGGGAAACACGGGGCAAGTGTTGAGAACGTGTGAGAAGGACATGTGGGGCTGACGTGAGACCAGGCCATTGGATCATCCAGAAGAAATAAGGGTGATAGTAAATTATTCCATGTTGATTGATCTTTTAAAATTAGGTCATCTCAAAAGTATCACCTTACACAGAGTACTGTATAGTTCTTAACAGGAAGAGGAGAGGTTACACTTAGGTGTATTGCATGGTCTGGTGTTATCTTGGAAGAATTATGAGCTTTTGTGATGTATATTTTATCATATGTCAGATGCAGTTCATCCTTTGCAAAACCAGAGTCTTTGCTGCCTCAGTTAATCTCTAGCCAGATGTGTGGTGTGATGGAAACTTAAGCTTTGGGATCTTAGGTCAAAGCTTTATTTGTAAAACTGCAATACCTAGTATTTACCTGAATCTATGGATGTTCATTATCACTAATAGGTCCTCTGTGAGCAGGTAAATGGTTTCCATGCTGTTGCCATGTCTGGGGACAGCCAGCACAGTGGGTAGTTTTTGTTTTTTTGGGTACTGATGTTTTTGAGCCCAGGGGCACTTCATCATGGAGCTACATCCCCAGTCCTTTTTATTTGGGACAGGGTCTAAAGTTTCTGAGGCTGACTGTGAACCTGTGATCCTCCTGCCTTGACCTCCTAGGTAGCTGGGATTTCAGGTGGGCACCATTATGCCCAGCTATCGGGTTGAATTCTTATCTCCTGTGGGAACAAGTTTTATGAATGTTCACCTGACCCTCTGGACCGCGTCTTCTTTCCTTTTCGAAGGCATGCTCAGTCCCTGGCTGCTCTCCAGGCCTACTCCCACTGGTTAGCACAGTATTGCAGCGAAGCCCATCGGCAGAACACGCAGCAGTTTGTGACACTCGTCTCTACCACCATGGATGCCATCACACCCCTGATCAACACCAAGGTTTGAAATAGTGAAGACCACACCTTTTATCTAATTTTCTGTCCTTCTGTTTATGATTTGTTTACTATAAAATCAAAATATTAAACAAAGTTCAACAGATAATTCTTACTACTCTGATGTAACGGCTAGCTCGTGTCCTTCATAGTAGTAGTCCACGTGCACCCAGGTAATGCAGGTAAATTTTAATTCTTTTAGTCCCACATGACGCATTCTCATTGTGAAAAAGTAACGTATTGTTCATGTTCACAGAGTAAGAAATTTTGCCTTCTTTAATCCCTTCCTTAAAACACTTTCTTCCCAGGGGCAGCACAGTCAGCTGCAGGTTATATATTATTCTAGGCTTTTTTCTATTTTACATACATAAGTAAAAGTTGGTAGGTAACTGGAGATGGCCCCTGCTTTTTTAAAAAAATAGGCATAGAACAACTACAGTTTTTCACATTGGCCAGTGCTTTCTTTTGTGGGATTTATTATGATTTTCTGTTGATGAAAGGACTCTCCTTAACGGCCCATTTTTCTGTATACATTAGTGGGTATGGTTTCCCATAAGTGGGATTACTGAGTTAGAGGTTAAGTCTGGAGGAAGTTTGTCCTCCAAGAAGACTTCCAGTTTGTTACTAGACTATACAGATGCTTACATTTCTTAATTTTTTAATGTAATTTTAATCATGCATAGCATTTTGTACCACTTTTAACAATGTATTGTTTTAATAATAATAATGTATTTTTTTCTATAAATTTGTGTTGTGTTTATAATTATAATTTGTAAAAGAGCTGTAATATCCCCTTAGGAGTGTATTTCATAATTGACCTGACTGTTGCTGGACTTTATGGCTGCCTCCATTTAAAAGAAAAAAAAAATTAGATAATTCTGAGATGCATGCATTCATGAATGTAGCTTTATCCTTTTAGATCATTTCCTTAGATAAGTAGAGATCATAGTGTTAAAAGTTGGAATATTTTGTGGTTCTAGGGAATTATAGTGATATTTCTTTCCTAAATAATTCTGCGTGCCTTGACTCTGGTGTGCTGTGGCCATCACAGTCTTACCAGCATTAGGTCCTATCTATAAAAAGTTTTCTTGGGGCTGGGCGTATAGCTCAGTGGCAGGACATGTTCATAACATGCATAAGGCCCCAGGTTCAATCCCTAACCCCCCCACTCCCAGGTTTTCTCTTTTGCTAATTTGAAAGTGACAGTGACACCTACACCCAATTTTTGATAGGCATGTGGAGGTCAAAGCAGCGGGTGAGATGAGTTGATTGATGAAGCGCAGACAGGAAGGGCTGAGGGAAGTCTTGGCTTGGTGGGAGCCAGAGGAGTGAGCTGAGGAATCCCACATTGTTTGAAGCAGGAAGACTTAGATGCTGTACCAGGGAGTGTGCCGTGTGATGTGACAGCTCTCAGGGATCCACTGTAGATTCTTGAGCTAAGAATTTAAGAATTGACTGAGTTTAGAGATACCAGTTACAGTGAAGAAGAGTCTAGAAGAAATAATACTGGCTCGAGGGCAGGAGCTATGGATGTGGCAAAGAAGAAGGAACCTTGTTGCTGATAGTTATCTTGGGAAGAATTCTGGAGGTAGAGCCTTGTTGGTATGATTTGGCAGCCAAGAACTGAGTTCAGATTGTGGCTGCCTCAAATACCAGTCCCCTAGGGCATGTGGCGCGCTCACATGTTCTCTCCTTTTCCAGGTCCAAGACAAGCTGCTGCTTTCTGCGTGCCACTTACTGGTCTCACTAGCCACCACTGTGCGGCCTGTCTTTCTGATCAGCATTCCTGCAGTGCAGAAGGTGTTCAACAGGATCACGGATGCCTCTGCCCAGCGACTTGTTGATAAGGTGAGACCCAGGACACCCTGGGATCCCCACGACATGTGGCTCAGATCCAGGGAAGCGGAAGAAGAAGAGGCAGGCTTTGTGTGCGCTCTCGGCTTACAGGCCATGCCAACACTGGCACACTTCAGGGGTTCATCTCCAGTGCCAGTGCAGGTGTCTTCCCGACATGCAGAGAGGTCTTGCTGCTCTGAAGTCTCATGATTTGGCCAACGTCATGAGAATCCTCTTTGTGTACTTTTTGGTTCAAACCATTCTGGTTTGCGTTGTTTGTGGGTTGAGAAGTTCCAGGCAAGTGTATTCTCTAGAAAAAGAAGTGGAATGGGGTGGGGTAGGGGGTGGGGCAGGTTCTTTAGAGTGTGTGCACGTGCGCTCCTGCTGACGAGTCCCCTCGCAGTCCTGTTCTAAGTGGCTTCTCCAAGACTGTCAGAAGGAGCTGCCAAGGTCCTGGCTAGATGCTGTGTCCTCAGTGGGACTTTTCCCTCTGTAATGCCCAGGTGCTGGGTTGGAGAGGAAGTGTGAGCACCAGTAAGGATTCTTGAGGGCAGCCCTGGGGGCTGCTGGACTGACATGGGGGGTTATTTCTGCCTTTCTTTTCCCTGCCTGGGTTACCTTGGAGATGGACTGCAGACTGCACTTAAGTTATGAAAAAAGGAGCCTGGTAACTAAGCTCTAAGGCAGGCTTCTAAAAGCTCGGTCAGGCATGGCCTTCTACTCTGGTCTCTGACCTCATGGTGCCTTTGGATCTCTTTCAGGCCCAGGTGCTGGTGTGCCGAGCACTCTCCAATATCTTACTGCTCCCATGGCCCAACCTTCCTGAGAGCGAGCAGCAGTGGCCCGTGCGCTCCGTCAACCACGCCAGTCTCATCTCTGCACTGTCTCGGGACTATCGCAACCTGAAACCCAATGCCGTCGCCCCCCAGAGAAAGATGCCACTGGATGACAGTAAGTGACCCCTGGACTGGGAGAGCACAAGGAAGACAGCAAGGCAGGCATCGCTCTCCCTTGTGGCAGATGAGCATGTCCACAGTCACTGCTGAGTCAACTGTGGGCGTGGGTCCAGCTCATCCATAGAGCCCAGGTAACACAGCAGCTGGACATATTTCCTGAGTGCAGGCTGCCCTTTCTCTTAATTAAAATGTGAAAAACATTGGAGACCCTAGGAAGACATCCACAGAAGACCCTTGACGATACCATCAATAAATACCACCAAGATTATTGACCCATTTCAGAGACTGCGTAAGCAAAGAAAGCCATTCCCCTCTACTGGGAAAATGAACTTTAGAACTGCCTTTGAGATTAGTTTGAATCTTTCCCAAATACAACTACTTCAGAGGTTTTGGAAGAGGTTTTTTCACAAGTGGTACTTGAAGTTTGGTTGTTTAAAAAAAAAAAAAATGAATTAGGAGAGCTGTAGTTTAAATAAAAGGTGACAGGTTTCCCTGAAAAATCTTCCTGAAATAACAAATATTATAGAAATAATTCTAAATTGTAGTCTGTTTTTACAAGAAGAAAATAATAAGGGTGTCATTTATGAAATGTCAACAGTGGTTTATGAAATGTCAACTAGTATTAATATTTGGCATTCTATTTAAAAATAGTGTTTTATAAACAAGTCAATATATGTTTGCTCAAAAATAGTAGGATAGTATAAAGAAGGAAACTCTTTAAATCTTACCAGTTCTGATATTTTAGAAAGAAGCCATTTAACCATGCTGTGTTTATCTTCCTTTTTCTACTTTTAAGTATATTTGTAGTGACATGGTTGGGTGAGAGCAGCTGATCATCGAGGGCATACCGTGTACGAAGCTCTCACCTCCATGATTTTATGCCCATCATCAAATCTCTGATAGTTTCAGCATCAGTCTTCTAAGTCTGGTATTTCTGATTTGGGGTCTAAGTATTTTTTTAAACATTCATTTCATGTTCATATTAGCCGTGAGTTAGGTGCTATTATCCTGATTTCATCCATGAGGAAACTAAGGTCCAGGAAGGTTAAATAGCTTGCCCTGGAGGTCACGTGGCAAAGGGCACATGGCACTGTGGAGGAATCATGTTTTATGAGATTTAACCATCTTCTTTTCTCTTTCTTTTATGTGGTCGTCCTGTCATAGCACAGGCTAGATTGTGCTATGCAGTAACAAACAATCCCAGCGACTTAGTGGCTTCTTGTGAGGGGCAAATAGTTCTGCTCACGTCTGGCCTGGCACAAAGCCCAGGAGGCCACTCAAGCTCCAGGCTCATGAGCCTCCCCTTCAGTCTGTGCTCACACTGGGAAGGGCACGTGGTGAGGGGTGGAGCATTCCCAGAGGTCCTGCCTGAGAGCGACACGTGTCACTTCCATTCACATCACATCAGTCTGAGCCAGCTGTGTGCGGTCTTGCCGCACCCTCAGAGCGGGTGCTAGGGACAGAGGAGCATCTCTTTCCCCCAGGGAACATGGTTGGAAACACTGTGCGTGGTTCTGAGTGTGCCAGCGCCAAGCGGGAAACTCGGTGCACAGAGTGTCTTGTGTGACCCTGTGAGGTGGTTCTTACATCCTGATTCCAGAGCAATGAAATGAAGATTCAAAGGTTTTCTTTCAACTTAATATTTTGAAAAAATTTCAAACCTACAGAGTAGTTGAAAGAATAAGAAAATGAACAAATATATGTCTTTCACCCAGATTCACCAGCTACTAATGTTTTGCCACATAGGTGCTTGAATGCCTGATCTTTATTTGGAAACTTTACATGGAACCTAATTAGAACCTTTATGTAACCCAGTCTTCCATAACCCAAACTCCATCAGCACAGCCAGGATGGTAACCATTGTCACAGTGTCACGTAGCATTGAGACCACATTGAAAACTCCCACAGTTGGTATCAAAATGTCTTTGTTGCTTTGTAAAAGTCCTGGATTGTGCATTATATTTGGTTGTCTTGTCTCCTTCATCTCCTTCAATATAGAAAAGCGTCCCCCTTTTTTGACTTCCGTGACATTGGCATTTTGAAGAGTCCATACTTGTTCTCTTGTAGAATGGTTATCTGATTGTTCCCAGAGAGTTTGATACTGTGATGTGCACTTCCTATTGCATCACTTTTGTCAGTTTTCCGGTGGCTGCCAGTCTGTCATTGGAGAGGTACCTCCCCCCGAGGCCTGGCAGGTGTAAGTTGCTTAGAAACCCAGGGAATGTGGTGGGTCAGGGGTCCCACCTGGCTGAGTGGCTCAAAGGCTGGACTCTGCCATGTGGCTCTGTGGCCTCCTTGGGAATCTGGTTTAGAAGGGTTTATAATATCCTGTCCCCATAGAAGTACCATTCTATTATTATGTACTTACCATGCTTTCAATTTCTGACTTTTACAATTTTGCCAAATAAACTTTGCTCTTTGTTTTAATTTTCTTAAGTCAGAGGTCAGATTTTTGTCTCTTGATTGTTGGTTTTTCTCCCTAAACTGCTTCCCCAGGGCCGTGTTCCTCTTAGGGAAACACCTGCCCTGTGTGTGGGGCCCTGGCTGGGTGGGTGTCCTGTGCTTGCCGTCGTTGTGGGGGCTCATTTCAGCCTGGTCATGCCTTGCCTTTACTTTCCAGTCACCACCACCCCGGGTCTTAGTGGACAGGGCCTGTTGTGAGCCCGTCTTCTTCCACCCTCAGTCGTGCAGGTCAGGTGATATGAGCTACCTGTGATTTCAAATCAGGAAAATAAGACTCAGCTTCTCGCACAGTTCGGGGTCAGACCCAGTTCTGTGCATTCCCTGTCACGTCTTCTTTCTGCCATACCCTGCCCTGGAAGTGGCTTCAGCTTGGACTGGGGAGCTTTGCGGGTCAGGACGGCTCTCAGCCTGGTTCTGGTTCAGCCTGGAGGTTGAGTCTTCCAGGCCTGTGCTGAGCCCTGGGAGTCTCCACGCATGCTGAGGACCTTCCTGTCCTGGACCTTCTTAGGTTCCAGGTACCTTGTTAGAATTATTCAGAACCAGTGTCCCGTCCTCGTAGCACTGCAAAGGGGGTCTGTGGGCTCTCCCTCGTGTACCGAGGAGGATCCTGCCCAAGGCTCAGAGCTGTTTTCTGACCTCTGGGTTTTCTCTCCAGGGCTCTCTGACCGCCTGCCTGTGGCTGTCTACCACCTTCATTTTTCCTTGTGCTTTGTGAAACACTGATGTTAACTCGTACAACAGGGTACTGCAGGGTTGTGTATTGCTGATTACATATAATAATAATTATATATTATCAGCCTACAGGCCTACTAGGCCAAGGATTGATTGGGCATTCTGTTTCTGAATCCAGCATCACTGCACTGCACGGCAGGGTATGAGTGTGGGTTGGCAGACTGGGGAGCATCTGTAGTTGAAGGAGAAGGTTTGATCTGCATGTGTCCTTTGTGGTGTGTGGTAATTACCTTCTGACACTTATTTTCTCACCAGTCTTCTCAGCGCCTTATAGTTTTGATTAAGTCCATGTCACCTAACTTGGAAGTACGAGTCATTTTTTCTTCTCTGTGAACTTGTTGCTGGTAGGTAGAGGCACAGCCTGTACAAGCAGATGCCTGGAGTCTTGGCAGTAAAAAGGTGGGGTAAGGTGAGAGAGGAGAAGATGTAAAGGAATCGAGGGAAACTGTTCAGCAAAACTTGAGTGTGACCGTCTTCCTGACCCCGTGGCAGGTGTCTTTCCCTCCCTCTGTGTTCCCTCGTCTGTGCTTTATTCTCAGATAACTTACAGCCTGCACCTTATTCTTGATTTGCAGCCAAAGTGATTATCCACCAGACACTGAGTGTCTTAGAAGATATTGTGGAGAACATCTCCGGGGAGTCCACCAAGTCCCGGCAGATCTGCTACCAGTCGCTGCAGGAGTCCGTTCAGGTCTCCCTGGCCCTCTTCCCAGCTTTTATCCACCAGTCAGGTAGGAGCTGGCCCAGAGGCCTTCCGTGGGCATCGTGCTAACCAGGCCTGCTTAGATCTCCTGAGCGCGCCAGGATGGCGCAGTCCAGGCCTTGGCACGCTCTGGTGGAACACTGGGGTGTGGAAGGCAGAGGGCAGTGCTGTTTCTTTGGAGAGTGTGGCCCCTGGCCCTTGTCACGTGGCAGCGAGTCACTTGCAGCCCCCTTCCTAGTCCTTGTGTTCCCTCAGCGGGGAAGACAGATGGGTGAGAGGGTAAGGGGCTTTACACAGGAAGCAAGAGAGCATTTATGCATTTATGCATTCATTTATGCAGCCTGCGTATGTGGCAAGGTGAGCTTGGCTGAGATTGTTCCCTTGCCACACTGTCACTGACAGGCTTTTCAGCTCTCTGGGTGTACTTGTCTGGCTCTCCTGAGAGCATTTAGAGTGGACTTGCCAGTCTTGTGAGAGAAGTGTGGGTTCTTCTCAGCATGTGTTCACTGATTGCCTCTTGCAAGCTGAGCATGTGCAGTAAGAGCCAGACGGTTGCTGAGGTCTGGAGGAGGAACCACACCAACTGTGACCAGTGTTTTCTGCAGTTAATTCATTTGATGGAACAGGGCCATGCAGCCTGGTACACCCTCATTATCCACTTCAGCCACTCAACCCCTGACCCAGCTGCAGAGATTCTTGGTCAGAGAGAGCAGTGGCTGCGGCTGTGAACAGTTCCATCAGCGTGGGCCCCAAATGATCCATCTGCAAAGAAAATTTTGACCGTGGCTGGATGCTAGGCCCTGAGTGAGGCTTTCAGTTGACCTCCATTTCCTGTTGTGAACCATCAGGCAGAGGTTTCCTGGACCAGAGTTGTTTTCTCAGCAGGTCCTTAATCATTTTCCACTTTCTATCATTGGCTCTGATGGTACTGGGGAAATTTCTTCCAGCAGGAAGCATTAGAGAGAGATGACAGTGCAGTTTGCAAAAGAAGTCAAGCCGAGGGCTGTTTGCCCCGTGTGTGGAGCTTTGACCACGTGTTCTGTCCTTTTATTTAGATGTGACTGATGAGATGCTGAGCTTCTTCCTCACTCTGTTTCGAGGCCTTAGAGTACAGATGGGTGTGCCTTTCACTGAACAGATCATACAGACTTTCCTCAACATGTTTACCAGGTAACCACGCACACCGCCGCCCAGGCTTTCAGGCTTTTCAGATTCAAGTGAGAAGTAGCGGGACCTGGCTACAAAGTATGGGTCTCTGTTCCCTTTCTTCATTGGCCACAAGCATTGGTTTTCATGTGCTCTGTGGACAGAGTTCTTTAGTTATCATGTGGCTGTGTCTTGTCTGCAGAGAACAGCTGGCGGAGAGCATCCTCCACGAAGGCAGCACTGGCTGCCGGGTGGTGGAGAAGTTCCTGAAGATCCTACAGGTGGTGGTGCAGGAGCCGGGCCAGGTGTTCAAGCCCTTCCTCCCCAGCATCATCGCCCTGTGCATGGAGCAGGTGTACCCCATCATTGCAGAGGTACGCAGGGCCGAGGGAATGAATTTTCAAAAAACACCTTGTATTCTAAAGTGCATTTGTTAGTTGTTTTAATGCTCTTAAAAAATTATTTATTTATTTATTTTTAGTTGTAATTGAACACAATACCTCTATTTCGTTTATTTTTTTGTGGTGCTGAGGATCGAACCCAGGGCCCCGCACATGTGAGGCCAGTGCTCTACCGCTGAGCCACAACCCCAGCCCCCCCCTTTTTAAAAAATATTTATTTTTTAGCTAGACACAATATCTATTATTTATTTGTTTGTTTGTTTATTTTTAAGTGGTGCTGAGGATCGAACCCAGGGCCTCTCACATGCTAGGCGAGCGCTCTACCACTGAGCCACAACCCCAACCCTGTTTTAATATTCATGTAAAATTGTTTTTGTTTTTTCCAAGAAAGAATGCCTTCAGCTGACACAATCTTATTAAATTGGTCAAGTTAGTTAGAAAGTCTAGGATAAGCCTAGCAGGCCAGTCATCACAAGATTGGTCGGTAAGGAGGGTCAGTTTGTAAAGTCGGGGGCTGTGTGGTTTTCTACAGGCAACACGACAGATTTACCTTTCCATTTAAAAGCATTCTTGGTCTCAAGGATGCAAGGCAACTCTTGGGACCAAACAAACCTGTCACTGTTAGAGGAAAGTACTTGGTCCTTGGAAAACAAGCCCTCAGCATGACAAGGTCCAGGGTCAGTATAGCTGTAACTCGAGCTTTCTGGAAATAGTTATGTAACTAAGAACTAACCTTTTTAACTGTCTGAACTAAGACCAAAGCGAGTGCCTTGCATCACGAGATACATGTGAGCCCTGTATGGTTTTCTACCATGGAAGCTTGTGACCCGAGGTGTTGGTTTTAATTTTAATTAAGGCTGGGCCTTATAGTTTTGAATTTTGCAGAGACATCTGGAGTCATGTGACTTGCATGTTCTCTAGTAATTTTGGAGATTTTCTTTAGTTAAAAAATCCTGCTGAGCCCGCCCCCTGCTCCTCTCAGAATCCAGGCTGCCAGCGAAAGAAGAGGCCAGTCCAGAGAGCAATCAGCTCAGCCTGCGGCCTCCACCAAGGGGTCCTCTGTAGTGCTGCTTTCTGTGGTTCCTGAGTGCTCTTTAAACCCTCTTTCTATGGAGAGCAGCCCTGCTTTTAAGGATCTTACTGTCTTTAGCCTCAGAGGTTGTGGAAGACCAGCAGGTTAGCTGGGATAGTGTTTTTATCCTGGGAAAGGGAACAGCACAATCAGGAAGAGAAGACACATCAAATTGGCTGTTTTCTCAACAGAAAATCCATATTCCTAATTGTTCCTCTGCTCCATAGCCTTTTCTCCTAGTGTATAAAGCTGAGTTCTTCTACCAGAGAAAGGGCCGTGGGCACTGGCCTGTGCATTCTGAATCAAGTGCCCTCCAGTGCTCAAGCATTCTGGTGTGAACTGCCACCTCCAGGGGCTTGAAGCTTTCTGCCCAGGAAGTGACATGGTGTAGGGGGCTTGTTGACACTGCATGCTTCACCTGGTGTCTCTTAGGCTTCTGTGTTGCCCTGGCACCAGCTGTGAGTGGCTCCCTGAGCTGCATGAAGAAAGGGCTGAGCTTGTGTGTGTGTGTGTCCCCACAGCGCCCTTCCCCTGATGTGAAGGCTGAGCTGTTCGAACTCCTTTTCCGGACGCTCCATCACAACTGGCGGTACTTCTTCAAGTCCACTGTCCTGGCCAGCGTGCAGAGGGGCATTGCTGAGGAGCAGATGGAGAATGAGCCCCAGTTCAGTGCCATCATGCAGGTAAGGGGGACGAGCCAGTGAGCACGTACCCTGGAGCAGATGATTGTCCTGGGGGCCACCTGGGCCCACTGAACTGCTGCCCTTGGGTAGCCTCTCAGGCGCGTAGTCCCACTTCCCCAGCCTGACCACATTGGCATACTGACTTTGAACCCCTGTAGGTTGGGTCTGAAGCTCAGCCCCGCCTGCCTGTCTGTATTATTAACTAGCGTCTTGGGGTCTTAGTTTCTTCACCTGTGAGTGGGGCTCTTACTGCCTGTGTGATGGGTTGGCTTTGAGGTAAGTGAGACAACATGTGTGACCAGCCTGGACGTGTGACCTCAGCTTGCTTTACTGTAGAGCAGTATTGCCCCAAGTGTGCAAGAAGCGGGGACGAAGAAAATGGGAGTCTTTCTGGGAGGGGCCCAGCAGTCTGTGTTTTTCAGAGATGGTTCTGGCACATACCACATTGGGGGAAATGCACCCCCGTGGATCAGTCCTCACCTTCAGGTCAGTGCAGCTGTTACAGCAGCAGGCTTGATAACATTTTTGTTCTAAGCCCTCATCTAAGTGGAGGTTTTTTTAAGTACAGGCTTTTTGTCGCAGGAAGCTGGGCAGAGGGTTTCCTCCTTCCCTCCCTCCCTCCCGCCCACCTCCCAACCCACAGAAAACCTCAGCCTGCTGGGTCTTCCATCTACCATGCTGTGCTGAGGCTGGGGTTTGGGGTGCTCAGGACTTTGCTCCCCTCTTGCCTCTCTCAAGCTTAAATTCTGTCCTTGCTCGTAAGACTTCTTGGGAAGATTGAGGCCTGGTCCCACACTCAGAGCTGGTAAAAACCATTCTGGAAAACAGTCTCACACTTTGGCAATTTCTTACACGTTAAACATAGGTAGCGTGTGACCCAGCAATGCCATTTCTAAGGGTTTTGCCAAAGATAAGTGAAACCTGTACATATTTATTTGAAGTGGCTTTTTTCATAATTGTCAAAACCCAGAAGCAATCCAAATGTCCATCTGCTGGTGAGGGGGTGAACCCATGGAGACAGTTGTAAAGTAGGTTACTGCTCAGAAATACAAAGGAACATATTATTGGTGCAAACAACAAGCGTGGATTTCAGGTACATTGTGCTAGGTGTGAGAGGCCTGACCCCAAAGGCTGTGCACTGTGTGGTTCCAGCCATTATGGGACATTCTGGGAAAGGTGAAGCAGAGACACAGAGTGTCACTCGTGGCCCAGGGGCAGCGGGAGATGATGCTACACGGGGCATGAGGGAGCATTCTGGGTCAGTGGGAATCCTATGTGTCTTGACTGTGCCGGTGACTGACTCCTGTAACGGCAGCCTCAGGAGGTGCCTCTGTGTCACCCTCAGTAACCCTGATGTTAAATAATAAGTCAGTGGAAACTTATCATTATGGAGGTCCCAGGGCTGCAGCAGGGGTTACAGGAGCCCCCTCTCAGCAGCCCAGGTGGAATGATGAAGTGGTGACACTCAGAGAGATTTTCTGTGGGCCACCAGCCTCCCTTCCTACCAGGGTCACTTTCTATTAGATCAAGGCACTTGGTGTTTTGGGGGGGCATGCTTCATTTTGGTCCTGAACTAGTAATTTTTATATCCAGAGCTTCCAGGGCAGTTTCAGAACTGGTGGTCACTTAACCCTGAGGCAGATGCAGCTGATCAAGAGGAGCCCCCAGGATTCGGGGCCTGGGAGGCCTGGAATGCCGAGGAAGGGGGAGGTGGTCACTTACTGGAGACACACAGATTGCTGAGGGGTTTGGCCAGAGCTGTGGGCTTCCTGCTTTAAAGTCAGCCCCTGTGAAGGGATTCTAGAGATTTCTTATAAAAGGTGAAAGATGAGGCTGAAGTAGACATCAAGGCCAGTGGGGAAGACTTTAGCCTGGAGACTCCAGGGAGCACCGTGGAAACCTAGCCAAGCCTGAGAAGTCCAGCTGGGCCTCGTCCTGGCATCGGTGTGGGGAGCCACACCTGGGAACAGGTTTTTTGGCATAGGGTGGCTGTCACAGAGGGTGGCTCTGGGAGGCCTTACCTGATGGTCTCACTTCCAGGCTTTTGGACAGTCCTTTCTCCAGCCCGACATCCACCTTTTCAAACAGAATCTCTTCTACTTGGAGACGCTCAACACCAAGCAGAAGCTGTACCACAAGGTGAGTGCCCCTCTCTCCCAAAAGAGCCCTTCATCCAGGTGTCCTTGAGCTTCCTCACTGGGGAGCATCATGGGGGATAGGTGGGACCTGGGGCAGGCCCAGGGGCCTGAGGGCGGCCCCACTCACCATTGCCTCTGCCCGTAGAAGATCTTCCGGACCACCATGCTGTTCCAGTTCGTGAACGTGCTGCTCCAGGTCCTGGTTCACAAGTCCCATGACCTTCTGCAAGAGGAGATTGGCATTGCCATTTACAACATGGCCTCTGTCGATTTCGATGGCTTCTTTGCAGCCTTCCTTCCAGAGTTCCTGACCAGCTGTGACGGTGTGGATGCCAACCAGAAAAATGTGCTGGGGCGGAATTTCAAGATGGATCGGGTGAGGAAAGAAAGGTCCAGGCCAAAAGGAGGGCAAGTGTGGGCCTCAGGTGTCACCTGCCCAGCGAGGGGCAGACTGCCTCAGGCACATTAGGTCCTCTGGGCAGGGCTCTGCCGGCTGGCAACTTGGTAGCAGCCTGAGCAGTGCTTGGGTGACATACTCTCCGGCCTTGGCTTCTGTCGCAGTGTTCTTAGTCTCAGCCATTGAGGCCTGCTGCTTTGTCTCAGAGAAGGGACTTGTCTCAGCTTGCTGTGCGTACCCACCCCACCCGAGCACACCCTGACTAGAGGGTTTTGGGGGGATGAGCCCCCGCAGGGCCAACACTGTAGAGTGTGGTAGAAGACACACTTGTCACTCTTGCTAAAACTCAATGAAGAAGACCGGTGCTTTGGGGCTGCAGCTGTGGGCCCCCAGGGTCAGAGACGGACTCAGGTTGCCTGGACTCTCTCCAGATTGGCTCCAGCTCAGTGTGGGCTGACGTGCTCCATGGCCATGGAGGGCCCCTTACAGCACCAGTGCTCTCTACCTCAGGGACATCCAGTGGGCTGTCCCTGCCTGAGCATTACCTTGGGTGGGAGCTGGTCTCTCTTGTCTGTCTCCGTCTCTCCCTCTCCCTCTCTCTCTCTCTCTCTCTCTCTCTCTCTCTCTCTCTCTCTCTCTCTGGTAGTACTGGGGATTTGAGCCCAGGGCCTCATGCCAAGCAAGTATTCAGCTGCATCCTGAGCTCTGTTTATTTTATTTTGAGACAGGGTCTCGCTAAGTTGCCCAGGCTGACCTCAAACCTGTGACCTCTTGTCTCAGCCTCTCAAGTGGCTGAGATTACAGGTGTGCACCACCGTGTCTGACCAGGCTCTGCCTCTTCATGCCATCACCCTGGTGCCAGCACGCCAGGCCCCCTGGTGCTCTTGGTGCTCTTGACTCGGCTCTGCTGAGCAGCCTGTGCAGTTCCTCTCCAGGGCTCACAGCGCCCCTGCTGGGCAGACGCTGCCTGCTGCCACTCTGGCCTCTGATAAGCACCGGGAAAGTGTCTCCTAGACTGAGGTCCTGCTGGCCCTTGTCTTGGAATCTTCCTTTCCTTGAATCTTTCCTGTTCCATCCTCAGCTTGAGGTTCACTTAGGAACCTAAATGGGATTCCCCGCTTCTTTTTCCTAGAGCCCAAATCCCAATGACCAGTTTCTGAGTACAGCACTCAGTAGCTTCTTGACTAGCACAGTGGTTTCTACATTTAGTTATTCCTCAGAAGCACCCAGGGTGCCGATTAAAAATGGAGAAACAGATTCCTGTGTTCCACTGGAAATTCTGATGAGGTGTTTGTGTGCTGCATCCCTTGGTTGGTTTTCTTGGGGGCGAGGTGTGGAGTCACGCTGTGTGCTTGTGTACTCCCCGTGTGTGCCCAGGCCCAGCGCCAGTCTCTGCCTTCACCCCGTCTTTTGTAGAAGACAGTCAGCACAGCACCCTCTGGGCCCAGAGCAAAGCTCACTCCAGGCCCTTGCGGGCTGGGGCTTCCTTGGTGTCTGAGGAGCAGGTGCTGTTCCCTCCCCTCATGGATGGCTCAGGCCCGGGCTCAGGGCAGCTGGCAGCGGTGGCATTTGGAAGTTGCAGAGCCAGGGAGCAGGGTCCTGACCTGGGTGTTCTGGCTCCAGAGCCCCAGGGTGAGCCAGGGGTGCCCAGAGGGCTGTGAGCAGGAGGCTGACCGGCCAGGAAAGAGGAGAGTCCAGGCAGAGGAGGAGGCCAGCTTTGAGCCAGGCTCTGGAGAAGCTGGGGTAACAGGAGAAGTCCTGGTGGGTGGGTGGGTGAGGAGAGCCGTAGGGCTCCTTTAGCCTTGTCCTGTCACCGGCCAGGGTGGTGTCAGCTTTGTGTTGCCTACTGTGCTGCTCATTTCAGCCTGCACAGCAGGTGTCAGTGGGACATGGTTCCAACTGTGAGGCCCTCACTTCACAGCCCTGGTGCTTCCCACGGTTGCTGCTCCCTGCTGGGTCACTAGGGGGTGCCATGTGCACCTCTACACCCGTCACTCTTGACTGGCGGCAGTGCTGGAGCCCTGTGTGGGAAGGCTCTGGATGTTGCTGAGTGCTTGCTGCCTGCCTGCGGCAGCCATGCCAGAACCAGAGAACCTGGACTTGGCAGCAGGCGTACTGACTCCACCTGGACCCTCTCCCTTCCCGTCTGTGTAACAAGCAAGGTTCCTCATGTGTCCTGCTGACGGAGCCTGTGGTGCAGTGTCACTTGGAGGGTTTAGTGGGCTGATAGCTGAGCTGAGCCTTGCTTGCAGGAGCGCCTGGTGTGGTGGGCCCAGGCCGTGCCTGCGAGTTTTCTTCCCCCATAGTGCTCTGCAGGTAGGATTTGAGGCTATGCGTTTCAGCCTAGCTCCAGAGCCTGCTGAGGCCCCGGGTGTGGGAGCAGCTGGTAGGTTCTCGCCGTGGGGCCTGGGTGTTGGGGGCGTGGGCCGCAGCCCCCTGCATCTAGTTGCAGCTGTCCCCTGCCTTCCAGGACCTGCCCTCGTTCACCCAGAATGTGCACAGGCTGGTCAACGACCTGCGCTACTACAGACTCTGCAACGACAGCCTGCCCCCCGGCACCGTGAAGCTCTAGGAGCCCTGCGTGCCGCTGCGGCCTGCTCACTGCCTGAGGGACACGGGCTGCTGCCCCTGCACCACCTCCACCTTCTGCCGCAGATGTCTCCCAGACAGGCCTGGCCACCCCCCGGAATCTCACGCCCTGAGCCACGCTGCCTGGATTCAGGGCCCATCTTAGCGCTGGCTGGAGGTCCCAGTCCAGGGAGCCCCTGGCAACCCCCAGGGGTGGGCCGTGCAGATCATGTGCATATCAGCCGAGCAGAAACGCCAAGGACAGCTTACAACAGTGCCACCTTCTCACCATTCCACCTCCCCACCCAGCCTGCCATGGAGAGAGCCGCAAGTGGGCGCTGCCTCTGTGGAGCCCGCCCGATTGCCTTGAAGTCCCTGCTCTTTGTCAGGGATTTGCAAAGACTCCTGGTTTTTTTTTTGTTGTTGTTGTTCTTGTTTTCTCATCATTCCATTGTGATACTAAGGAACTAAGAAGCTTAATGGGAAAATAAAAGCTTACAATGTTGTTCTATAAATTCCGCTTCGAGAGCTTCATTCCGTTCCTCCTCAAGGCTCCTCCAGGTGAGTGGGCCGTGCTGGGGGCACAGTGGGCAGCAAGGACGCCCGGAGCCCCTCTTTGCCCTTGGCAATCACAGCAGAGAGGTGCTTACCGGGTGGGGTCTGACTGCGTCCCACGGTCTTCTAGAAAACACCCTAAACTTCTAAGCCATGTGGAAAAACGCACTCAGTGCCGGGAGTGGGTGTGGCCAGCAGGCAGCCTGTGATGGAGCAGGACGCAGGCCCTGCACTTTGGCATGGCGAGCCTGGACCTTCCCCTCCCAGAAGAGGATCCCTCCCACAAAGGGCCCCACAATGGACCCAAGTCTCACCTGAGCACGGCAGGGAGGTGTAGAGGTTGCCGTGGGTGCCAGAAGACAGCTTGGCATGGGTGAGGCCCCGCGCCCTCTGAGTGAGGGCCGGGTGGAAACAGCATCCATGCTTGCATGCTCCAGAACAGATCAGCAGAGGCTCTTGCTCCAAGACGCAGCGTGACTGGATGGACAGGCAGAGCCGGGGTGGATCTGCTCACCTGGAAGTGAGGCGGGCAGTGGCTGCGCCTCGGCTTCTTGGTGAGCTAGGATGCAGGAGGGAGTTGGGGGATGCTTCTGTTTCTGAGGCCTTTATGGGAAGCCTTTGCCTTAGTCTGGGCCAGCCGGAGGTGTGTGAGTGTGTGTGCATGCGCACACTCGCATGGGACTTCAGATATGCCTCGCGGCCCCTCTGCAGCCCCTCGCCCCGGCAGCTGCGGTCGGCCCCTCTGCAGAGCTGGAAGGGGGTGCTTGGGAGCTGGCTGCTCTTCTGCAGGGGCATCGGCCTCCAGTTATCCCCAGGCTATAAATAGGCGTCACCTGTGCACTAGGGAGGCTGGGGCGGCTTTCTCCTCTTTGAGGTGGGGGATGAGAGGTGGGGCTTGTCCCTGTGGGCCCCACTTTTGGACAGGGAACACCGGCAGGAGCTGGGACAGTAAAGGAGCAGCTGAGGGGAGGGAGCAGACTCGGGTGTTGGGGGGTCTTGTTCAGGACTGATGGGCAGGGCCCAGCTCTGAGTTCTGCTCCTGGTTCTTGGCAGTGCGGGCAGAGAGCGGAGGGAGATCTCTGTTCCAATTCTACTTTTTTTTTTTCTTTTTGATGTTGGGGCCTGAACCCAGGAGTGGATTACCTCTGAGCCACATACCCAGCTTTTCAAATAAGTCTTGAGACAGGTGCTCACTAAGTTGCCCAGGCTGGCCTGGAACTTGTGAGCCTTCTGCTCAGCCTTCTGAGTTGCTGGGTTCACGGGGGTGCCACCACACCCGGCTGTGCCTCCACACCTGGCTGATCTGGTTCTCAGGGGCAGTACCCCAAACAGGGCCTGTACCACGCAGGCCTTCAGAAGCCGGGTGAGTCAGGTGAACTACTGGACTCTGACAAATCCAGAGGTCGTCCTTGCATTCCGGGGATGGGGAAGGGTGGAGATGGACCTTACTGAGCCTTTGATTAGTCTCTAGTGGAGACAGATCATGGCAGGGGCCTCTCAACCAGGGGGACTGCTTTTGGTCACCTTGGAGTGTGAGGAGGATGCCCCATGTTCTGCTGTGGCCCGCGTCCTGGCTTCTTTTGGTTTATGTCACTTATATCCACCAAAGACGAAGCCACCTGCTTTGGGAAATCTGATGAACTTTTTCTGTTTTCTTTTTTTAACCTGGGGAATCTCATTGGGCTATACTCCAGCCACTTTTATTTTTTGTGACAAGGTCTTGATAAATTGCCCAAGCTGGACTGGATCTTGGGATCCTCCTGTCCCAGCCTCCCGAGCTGGGACAGTGTTATGGTCTGGATGTGAGGTGTCCCCCAAAAGCTCATGTGTAAGACAATGCAAGAAGGTTCAGAGGGGAGATGATGGGTTATGAGAGATTCAACCCAAGGGATCCCCTGATGGGGGTGAACTGGTAACTGGAGGCAGGTGGGGTGGGCACTGGGGGCATACGTAGTTTGGGGGTACATACCTGTGTCTGGGGAGTCTCCACTTCCTGATCACCATGCCGCCTGCTTCCTCCCCCACACTCCTGCCCTGGTTTTCAGCCTCACCTCGAGCCCCAGGGACTGCGCCTCCAAATAAAACATTTTCTCCTCTACAATTGTTCTGGTCAGATCTTTTAGTCACAGCAGCGAAAAAGCTGACTAAAACAGAAATCAGGTTCCGCGGTGCCCTGGTGCCCGCCTGATGGGATCTCCATCCTCGCCAATTGTATCATTCTCCTCCACGGCTGGCCACTGACCTCGTGCAATGAAAGGTGAAGGTTTTTGTTTTAAAACAGCAAGTATTTTTCTCCCAGCTATAAAATGTTCATAACAGACTGTAAACTATGCAGAACATTCTTTAAAAATGGCCGTCTAATGCTCTGCCACAGGAAACAGCTGCTGATATTTTGGTGCGTCCTCCTTTCTCCTTTCCCTGTATGTGTACAAATGTGCTTTTTCTTTTCTTTGTTCCCATTGGTAAACTTGAGCTCTCCCTGTGTTGTAGCTCCTTTTTGTACACTGTATTGTGACCTCCTCATCTTTTTTTTTTTTTAAGTTTTTTGTGCCTCTTTTTTTTTTTAAGAGAATTTTAATATTTATTTTTTAGTTCTCAGCGGACACAACATCTGTGTTTGTATGTGGTGCTGAGGATCGAACCTGGGCTGCATGCATGCCAGGCGAGCGCGCTACCGCTTGAGCCACATCCCCAGCCCCGACCTCCTCATCTTATTAATATTCTACCAAAATCTGCTCCCTGTGGCAAGTGGCATCTCCACACGCGGAGGTGCCCTGTCCTGACTGTCCACCTTCGTGGCCAGGGAGGTGGCCCTGAGTGTCCGTGTGCAGGAGTCCCTGTGGTTGTCTGGTTTCTTCCAACGAGGAATTGCTCCTTGGTTTGGCCTCATGGTGGGGATTGTTGGAGCTCAATTTCTGTTCTGAAAAAGGATGGGAGGTGCAGGCTTTGGAGTCGCCAGGAATCTGAGCAGAGAAGCTCCGCACAGACCACTGGACTCCATCAACCCTGTCTGTGCATCTTGGAGACTCAGGCCCTTGGAGAGTCAGGTCCCTGTGCACTCTGAACACCTTTGCTGTCCCAGAGCCCTCTCCATTGCCACATGTCTCAGGGAGCTGACAGGGACAGGACAGGTGGATACTTCTAGTTGGCTCCCCGGGCTTTGGCAGGACCCTGATTGGTGGCCAGTCATCAATTTAACACACATCATTTGTCAAACTCTTCTGCAAACCAAGTGCTGGCTGCAGGGGGCGGGCGGCGAGACAGACCCGCAGATAGCTGCAGACTGATGTGCTCAGCACATAGTGGGTGGGGACAGGTAGAAGATGCTGGAGGGAGCAGGTGGGGCTCTCCCCAAGTGACAGTCATCGGGCAGCTCCATGGAGCATGTGAATTTGCCAGGAACTTGGCAGTGGGCAGATAGGGGGGCCGGGTGGGGTCTCCAGGACAGGGTGAAGAGCCAGAGAGGGGACAGGATTTTCCTTCTGGCTGGAGCTGACACATTGTGGGTCACCAGGAAGGTTTGGTGGGGCACTGGGGAACATGGCTGTCATCTTTTCCTTTGAAGCCAGGACATGGTGAGCAGAGACATTCTCGGTGATAATTGTGGGGCAGCAGGTGTATGCCAGGACTTGTCTCCTTGGTCATGGGAGAGGAATCCCTGACTGAATGTCACGGAGAAGACAAGAAGCCCTGGGACAGATGGGTGGCAGGCAGCATTCTGGTGGGCGTGATCTGGCCACCTGGGGCCTCCCAGGCAGCTCTGGGTAGCTACTGGCTCCTGCTCCTACTGCCCCAGGGCCCCTTTGTCCCTTCTGGTCACTGGTGCCAGTTGTCCCCCCACCAATAGGAGAACTCGAAGGCAGAGATGGCCCTGCTCCCCAGCACCGGGCATTGGGGCTCAGCCTGCAGCAGATGCCCCCAGGATGTCAAGCTGTGAGGATTTTTCAGATGTAGCCAAACGGGGTTTTCCTCCCAGGAAGCAGCTTGGAGTCACACTGGGTGCCCTTGACTAACTTTCAGCTTAAGGAAGCCCCGTCCTTGGCGTCTGGGGCCTGGGCTTCTCCTGAGCTCCGCAGGAGGCGGGAGTGCAGCTCTTAGTGAAGGACCCCTTCAGCTCCAAGCCCCCCCTCCGCACTCTTCGCTATCACTTGCAAACATCTTTTCAAAGCCTTGTTAATTAATTGGCTCGGGCCTTGGGCAGTGGCGAGGTGGCAGCTCGAGAGCACAGGGCAGATCCGTGTCTCCTCGTCAGAGCTGCTGCCCGCTCCCGGGGGCTCTGAAGGGCAGTGACAACCTGCACAGGGTCACGGGTAGGGGAGGGTGGAAAGTTAATTATCTAGACGAACCACCCAGGAGATCCACAGGCCTGACGTGGAAGGCGTTTTGACAACCGGTAGATTTCCTTTTTAGAAATCAGGGCCTGGGGTGCGGCTGTGGCAGGACACTGGCCTGGCCTGCTCAAGGCCCTGGGTCCCATCCCTAGCAGTGCACAAAATACCAAGTGTTTCTTCCTCCCTTTTAGTGTGGAAATAATACGTGTCTTTGTAGACAAATAAGCCTCTGAAGGCACTCAATAATGGTGGGTGGGCTTCCCGACCTTTCTGTGCATTTATGTGCATATACTCATCCATCAGGAGTAAGGCCATGTTACATGCAGGTCAGGGTCCTCCTGCCCCCGGGGCCTGGCACAGACCCCTTCGGGAGGCCCCTGGAGACCCCAGCTGTCAGTCTGTCTCCTTCTAAGCCACAGACTGGCCCCTGGGGCAGACCCAGCCTGTGTGGAACACGGATCCGGGCCTCATCTCCGACCCACACTTGTGTTGGGATCCTCAAGGGCCAAGGCCAGGTGCATGAGACACAGGTCACCTTGGAAACCCCGAAGATGGTGGAGCCCCATTTGCCAAGGCTACAGCTTCCTCCCGCCCCAGTCCCAGTGCGCCACGCAGGGTAGATGATTCCCAAGCTCCCGAGTCGCAGTGACCTTGCTTCCAGCCTCTGAAGGGCACTCAAGTGGAAGTGATGCGGCTCCTGGAGAAGGATGTGCCCGGCATCTTAATCTCCCCTCACCCAGCTGCCCGGGGAGGGCCTGGAGCAGGGGAGTCTCTGGGGCTGGTGTTAGGTCACTGATCTGTTCTGTGGCATTGCCCAAAATGGTCCCCCTGCCTTCCACAGCGGACACCAGCCCAAGGGTTTGCCTTCTGCAGACACCCACCCCACCCTTTAGGATTCCTTAACCTTGAAGCAAATACTTCCTCGTGAGGCCTCTGAAGCCCAGAGAGGGGAATGATTTGCCCAAGGCCACAAAGCCCGGGCTCGCTTGTCTGCCTTCTCATCCACTGGGGACCTCGGAGCAGGGGCCTGGGAAGCCTCAGCTATCCATAACCTCACACTGACAACAGGGGAAACAGGTCCTCTGTCACTGTTCCCACTGAGCCAGAAGGACAGGCTCCCAGCTTACATGACTTGCCTGTGGTCACACAGCTAGAACGACCTAGGGGACAGGAATTCAGGCCAGATTCTGCAGGGCACCAGATTCTGCCCTTCCCTCTGTTCTCACAGAGGAGTGGCCGCGGGTTCCCTCCTGTCACCACCCGGGGAAGGCCTGAAATGGCTCTTCCAGGCTCTGTGTGGCTCTGCCGGAGGGGTCCAGGGCTGGGCCTGGCTTCAGGAAGAAAGGAGGCCAGCAGTGTGTGGTCAGAGTCCCTTTGGGCCCTGGACTGGCCCTGACTGCCACATCCCCTCAGGCCTCGTAGGGCCGTGTGCGCCAGGGATGGCTGGGTCCTGGCTGGTTCTGCTTCCCCGGCAGCTCGGAGCTGGGCTGGCAGAGTCCACCTGCAGGTGGCCCAGGAGCGGCTGCCCCAGGGAGAGGCCCCGGTGCTGAGCCGAAGGCCCGGGACTGTTGCATGGCATCTGACCTGGCACCCCCTCCCCAGGATGGGGACACTTAGGCATCACAGTCTCTCTCCTACCACCTCCTGAGGCTCTGCCTCCCACTCACAGAGGCGACTCCCGTCCTCCGGGGTTGGGATCTCTGAAGGGGGTGCACCTGGTAGAGCCCCTGCTGCCCCCAGGGTGTGACCGGCCCCAGAGAGTTGACTTCTCTCCCCTGGAGAGGCGGGACCCACAGAACTGCCCCCAAACTCTAGAATCCACCTGTTCTCACTGAGGACACTTGGGCAGGTCTGGGCTCACGGTCACACAGACCGCTTACTAAGAACAGGGTCGACCCTCAACCCTAACCCTGGACAGCCACGGGTGCACTACTGCAGTGCGAGTCCCCTCTCCACCTCAAGGTAACTCAAAATGTAAACAACACCGAGCCACAGAATGAGGTTTCATATTTCAAGGCAATGCTCACCTCGTGAGGCCAACTTCTCTCTCTGGGGCTCTTAGCTCATGCATCCATCCAGCCTCGTAGACCTCAGGCGCATCACTTAGGTTCAGTCCTCATCTGTAGAGTGGAGTTGGTGAAGGACCCCGGGAGAAGCTGGGGGAGAGCAGGATTCAGCTGTGGGCCTGGGTCGCAGTAGTTGCTCAATAAACAGCAGCAGGTTATGGGCTCTGCAGTCTGTAACCATGGCAATGGTGGTCTTGTGGCCGCAGGTCAGCAGTAGTTGGGTGATGGGGTTTGGCTGATCCCTGACCTGGAAAGGATGAAGAGTGTGACCCCTGGGTGGACAGGGTACAGATGGCCAAAGATGAGCCTGTCCAAGCCCGGGCCCCCAGGGCTCATCTCACATCCCCACCACGTCCCTTGGGCATTCCCCAGGCCTTGGCACCGGGGAGAGTGGATTAACTTCCCTTTCAGAGACTCAGAGACGCTCAGAGATGGCCTGAGACTTGGGCAGTGCCAAGGGCGGGGAGCTGGGCGGCTGCAGTGTCCCCGATCAGTGGGAGGGAAGGCCCAGCGGCTGACACTCCTGAGCATACACTCGGCTCAGTCCTGGGGTATAAACGGGAAAAGATGTCCTTCCTTCAACAGGACCGCTCAGGGCTGGGGCGACGCTCAGTGGAAGAGCATGTGCTGCGCAAGCCTGAGGCCCCGGTTCTAGCCCAGCCCTGCAAAAAGAAAAAAAAAAAAAAATCAAAGTAGAGCAATAGCACCCGACAGCCTCCAGATCCCAGTGACCCGCAGCCAGATCCTGCCCCCTCACCCTCTGCTGTGTGAACTTGGGCACCTTAGGACCCCTCAGCCTGGGTGTCCTTGTCTTTGACACGAAGGTCATCGTGCACACCAAATGCCAAAACAGTGCAGCCCTCCGTATCCACGGAGAGCACGTCCTGCGTCCAACCAACCCCGGGTCAGAGACAGCCAGAAAAACACTGCGTCTGTCTGGAACATGCGCAGCCTCTTTTTTTCTTGTCATTATTTTCTAAACCTCCACACTTTTTACAGCATTTACATTATATCAGGTATCGTAGTCATTTAGAGAGGATTTAAAGTAGACGGGGGCTGGGGATGTGGCTCAAGTGGTAGCGTGCTCGCCTGGCACGCGTGAGGCACTGGGTTCCATTCTCAGCACCACATAAAAATGAAATACAGATATTGTGTCCAGCTAAAACTAAAAAAATAAATATAAAAAAAAGTAGACGGCAGGGTGTGTGCAGGTTATATATGCAAATACTCGCCACATAAGGGATGCCAGCACCGTGCACTTTGGTATCTGAGAGGATCCTGGAGCCAGCCGCTGTGTCACAGAGAAACGCATGTGCTGTTCTTGTGGGGTGGCCTCAAAGCTCACCACACAGAAAGCACTTAGAGCTGGTGGCTCTCGGAGGCCATGTGTGCGGGGTTGCTGTGTCCTCTTTCTTAGGTGGCTTTTTTTTAGAGAGTAGGTACCAGGGATGGAACTCAGGGGCACTCGACTACTGAGGCCCATCCCCAGCCCTGTTTTGCATTTTATTTAGAGACAGGGTCTCACTGAGTTGCTCAGGGCCTCGCTGGTGCTGAGGCTGGCTTTGAACTCACGATCCTCCTGCCTCAGCCTCCCGAGCTGCTGGGATGACAGGCGTGCGCCACTGCACCCGGCGGGTCCCCTTTTATTTTTACAGTAGTGAAGCTTGGGCCTGCACAACTCAGTCTTCAGGTCAGCTCAGAGCGTCCCTCCCCACCTCCCCACCACGGGCCAGAAGGCCATGTGGCACTGCCCGTGGTGGAAATATGGTGGGCAGTGCCATGTGTGTGACCCACGCCCCCCAGTGGCCCCCACCTCCTGAGGAACTGCGTCCAGGCCAGGGGGTCACGGCGTCTGAGCCGACATGAACTGGGAGTCCTGGCAGAACTATCCAGGGCTCCTTGCTGACTCCTTCCCCACCTTCCCAGAAGAGCAGCTGCCCAGCTGGGCTGCATGGGGACTGCCTGATGTTTGCCAGAAACAGTAAGAAGAGAGGTGGACCCCGGCGGAGGCTCTCTGCCTGCCCCTCCCTCCTCCTTTATTTCTTCCTCTGACGGACATTCGGTAAGACTTGACCTCCTCCCAGGCTCTCCTCCAGGCGCACAGGACTCAGCAGTGGGGTGGACAGCCCGGACCTGCCCCTGTGTAGCCGGCAGGCCAGTGGAGGCAGAGCAAACAGTCCAATTCGTCCATTTCCGTTACTATGATAAAATGCCTGAGGCTGGGTAATGCGTAAAAAAAGGTTTATTTAGCTCACAGTTTTGAAGGCTGCAAATCCAAAACTAAGGACCCCCCTTATCTGACTCACATCATGGTGGATGGGATCCTGATGGAAGCATGAGAGACGGAGACGCCTCAGCAGGACAGGAAGCCAGAGAGTCTGGGGAGGGGCCAGCCTTGCTAGTGTGACCCTCTCGTGAGAACGAGCATTGCCTCCTTTCCCAATCACCCAATTGCCACTAGTTCCCACCCCCTCGAGGTCCTACCACCTCTCATATCTCCACTCTGGGGACCCAGCTTCCGACCCACAAATCCTTGGGGGCCACACTCCAACCATATCCAGTCACAGCACTGGGCCACACAGGGGAGGCCACGCTGGGATGGGAGACGGACCGTAGTGGGGAGTGGACGCCTGTGGATGAGCAATCGGGGAGGCCTCTGCAGAGGTGACCTGGGATTGAGTCCATAGAGGGCTCTTCAGACAGCAGGAACAACGTGCAAAGGTCCTGTGGCAGGGACCGCTGGGTGTGTCTGAGAACAGAAGCAGCCAGTATGGTGGAGGGCGCGGGGGACGCGGATATCATCCCTTTATGGAGACGTGTGCGTGCGTTATCTGGACAGGATTTTCAAACAATAATTGGGAAACACCAGCAGAGTGCAATACAGGGCTCCCCACCCCCTGCAGTGTCCGGGTCAGGGCTGCCGTCTCGCCATGGCCACCTTGTCTGGGTGGGGGCTCAGCCTTCCCTTCCTGCCCCAAACTCAGGCATCCGAGCGGCCCCCCAGCCCCTCTGGCCCCACAGAGGGAAGTGGTCAGGGCGGTGGCTCAGAGCGGGCGTGCTGGCCTGTCCGGAGGGTGGAGGTTCAGTGCAGGGATGTTGGATCTCCTTCAAAGTCACGCAGGACCGACCCCCCCCGTCCTCCCCAGCGCCACCAAAGCCTCCGCTGCGAGAGGAACCCATTTGTCTTTGGTCCTCCACTGACCTCCTTTTCCTTCTCTTTGTTTCCTGGAAACCCCTCGCAGAAGCCCCGTGAGGAAGCGGTGGGGACAGGGGACCCTGGGCTGGGGTCCCAGCTCGGTGGCCTCCTCTGGAAGTGACCCCATGCAAGCGACCTCAGTTTCTTTATCCAAACGATGATGAGCGTTTTGATTATTAAAAGACGAACAGATAACTGGAGGGAAAGGAGAGGAGGAGACCACCTGTCCCTCTGTCCCCCCCACGCGTGACACCGGGGTGGGGACTTGGCCCCCAACCAGCTCCCCAGGGACCCCAGCCGGCCTCCTGAGCCAATCGATCCTGACCCTGTCCACCCGGAGCTGGCCCTGGATCTCACAAATGAAGGGCTCCGCCACGGAAGACTGACCCCATTTCAGATGCCAGTCACCAGCCCTGGGTGTGGCCTGTGCTTCTGCCCAACAAGTGGTACCTTCGGGGCAACTCGCGGGACTCGGGGTAACACCCCACTGACGTTTCCCCCCTTATTCTAAAGGCTCTGATAGAGGAGAGGGACAAGCAGCCCGGAGAAGAGAAGCAGGTGACATGCCACCCTCGGGCATCTCCCAGCCTGTTCAGCCCGGCAGCCGGTGGACCGTGTCCTTTTGGGTCTTACGGAGTCCTCGTTAGATGGCACTAGATGTCGGTGACCAGCCAAACTTCAGCCAGAGGTCGGGGTTCCGGGCAGGGGGGGCTGGAAGTTCCAACTCTCTCGTCACACAGTTGTTTCCCGGCCCCCTCCCCAGGCCATCGGGGGCCCATTAGCAACCTGCTCATTAGAACAAAAGATGCTCCTTTCACTCAGGAAGTTCCAAGGGACCTAGGAACGGTGTTGGAGCCCGAGTCAAAGATCCAACACCACAGCGAGACTCTCAAATGTCCCCATCTTCAAGAGTTTTAGTCAAGAACCGGGGACAGAGACCAAATTCGGGGCATATGTCTTCTGACAAGAGCAGGCCCCTTCTTCCCCAGGAGGTTAACCGTGAGAGCTTCAGAGGAGGCTGGTTGAAGGCACAGCTCATCCCGGTGAAGCGTGGGCCCAGCAAGGACCCCGGGGAGGAAGCCGTCCTTGTTGCATGGTAACCAGTGGCACCTGGGACCATAACTACTGTTCTGTCCCGTGCTCACTCCCACCCCAGCTACAGGTCTCCCCTGCGGCTCCTCTGGGTGCAGCCTCCCCCAGGTGTCCAGGGCTCAGCCTCTGCTCAGGAATATGCAAGTGGGAGCCTCCTCCCCCTTCTCCCTCCTCCTCGATCTGCCTTCCTCTTGCTCACGGTTCTTATCCACACCTGGCCCGTTATTCATTTGGCGTGGAGGGTGCATCAGTCCGCTTTCCGTCACTGTGACAAAATGCCTGAGGTAATCAATTTAAAAGGAGGAAAGGTTTGCTTGGCCCTGTTGCTTTGGCCCTGTGGCAGCTCCGTACATGGTGGAGGGAGCACACGGCAGAAACGGACTGCTGAATGGTCATGTCTTCCTTCAAAAGAATGGAATCTTCTAGAAGGCACGGAACCGATTGTATTGGTTGAATGGTGGCTCCCTTCCCCAGACCCATATCCACTTCCCAGAACCTTCGAAGGTCACTTTATTTGCAAAAAGGAAACTTGAGATGAGACCATCCTGGATCACCTGCGGACAAGTCTCCTTGTAAGAGACATAGCAGGAAGACACGCGGAGGAGATGGGGACAGAGCCTGGAGCCCGGTGGCCACCGCAGCACGACACAGGGCCCGGGGTGTGGCGGGGCTGGGAACAGCAGTCTTCCCCAGAAGGGCTCTGCGGGCCGCGAGCGCCTGTCACAGACGCTCCAGGTAGCATGTAACCAGCGGCCTCATTCGGATAAGACTTTATTTACAGACACCAAAATTTGAATTTCATATCATTTCCACGTGTCACAAGATATGATTCTTATTTTGACTTTTTCAACCGCTTAAAAATGTCAA
Organism: Marmota marmota marmota; assembly: GCF_001458135.2. NCBI lineage: Eukaryota > Metazoa > Chordata > Mammalia > Rodentia > Sciuridae > Marmota > Marmota marmota. Next base: position 19,672,649 of record NW_026000185.1, on the reverse strand, counting down.
GCCCGTCCTTAGCTGTGGGTCGAACAAAACCAGGTGGTGGTGGGGGCTCCCGCCAGGGCCCGAGGCTGCTGCCTCTGTGGCAGATGCTGCGTGAGTATTTGTTGAGGTTGAGGAAGCGTCAGAGGTGGCAGCTGGATGTTCCAGTCCAGTGGCCCCGAGACAGAGATGAGCCATTTGCAAACTCAACTCCCCGAGAATAAAAATAGACGTGGGCTCCGCTTCTTGGCAGCCACATCCTGAGCCTCCGCCCCACGGTCTGCCTCACCTTGGGCCCAGAGCTGTGGGGCCCGCAGACCTGGGGCTGAACCTCTGAAACCAGGTGCCTGGCTGGCGTGCAGTGCTGGTCAGTGGTCCCCGGCCCTTCCTGCGTGGGACTGGGGGTGTCACTCTGTAGGTATGGGAGGGTGGACCCTGGCACCAGGAGCTGGTGGAGCTCTGGAGGACGGTGAGCCACCACGCTGAACAGAGGTGGCAGACGGTGGGGATCCCGGGATCAGGCCAGGAAGGCAGTGAGCAGAGTAGGTCTGAAGCAAGACAGCGGGGCATGGTGGGGAATGTGGCCAAGTGGGGACCCGTCCCCTATCTAAAGCCGTTGTCAGCTCCAGCCAGTTCTGCTGGGTGGGGACGCAGACCCAGGGCTGCAGGACTTGGACTGCTCCTGAGAAGCTAGAGAGTTCAGGGGTTCACGTGAAATCTGATTCAGAAATGGGGGGGGGGCTGGGGTGTCACTCAGGGATAGAGGGCATGCTTAGCATGTTAGGCCTTGGTTCTGCCCACTCTTTCTCACACACACACACACACAGTGAATAACAAATAAATAAATAAAATATTGACTCCAATACAAAAAACAAAAGTGAGCTGGGAACCTAGCTCAGGGGTACAGCACTTGCTTCATGGCCCTGGGAGAAAGAAAGAAAGAAAGAAGAAAAACCAATGAATTGTGCCAGGTGGTTGTTGTACCTGTCCTACGGAGAGTTCTGATGGGCTGCGGCATTTGATCAACAGCACACCACCAAGAGATGGCCACAGAGACCTCACATCTATCTTCCAAGTTGCACCTCTGTGTGGCCCTGTAACTGGGGGAAGAGGGAGAGGCTCAGAGGGTCTCTTTCCAGTCAGATTTCAGCCCCAGTCGGAACTTGGAAACTAATTCTAGCTCATCCATTTCCAAAGAGCGTTATTTCAGAGCATTCAGTTAGTGGCTGGAGTGGAATGCTCATTGTGAAGTGTTTAAGCTTACACACACACATCTAAGAAGATTCTAGAACTACTATCCTCTGGTCTGTTGGAAAACAATTTTCAGAAAAATTGATACAGTGACCATGTTTGTGTTAGTCAGCTCTCTACTACTATAACAAAATACCAGAGGTCATTGCCTTAAAAAGAGGAAAGGTTTATTTTGGCTAATAGTTCTGGAGGGTTAGTCCATGTTGCTTTCAGGTCTGTGATCAGGCAACACACCATGGTGGGCATATGTGGAGGGGCACACCTCACTGCAGCTGGAAAGTGAGAGAGAGAAAGAGATGAATATCCCACTATTCCCTTTGAGGTCATGCTCCCAATGACCTAACTTCCTTCCACTAGGCCCCACCTCTTAAAGATTCCACTATCTCCAAATAGAGCCAGAGGCCTTTAACACATGGGCCTTTGGAGGACAATCCAGATCCAAATGATCATATTTAAAGACACAGGCATTAAAGAAGACATTAACATGGCTCCGTGCTCTCCTCTTTGTGAACAGTGACAGTAGCAATATTATGATCATTATGATATGGCTATGATTTGATTACTAATACTATAAACCTGAAGGCTCCCTCCTAAACCCCAAGAATAAATCTCAGTTTTAACTGCCAAGCTGTGCCACCTGCACCCTAAAACTCTGCCCTCCCCATGGCTGGGCCATCTGGGCCATCTGGTAGACCTTCTGCACCTCCAGCAAGGTGGACTGGTGGCTCCTGTGGCCTCCATTCACAGGGGCAGGAATCCTCTGGCTCCTGGAGGGACAAAGCCATGCGGGACCCCCTTGGGCACAACACAGCCGGGATGTGGCTGCTGCTCAGGGACCGGGAGGCCTCGGCATGAGCTCAGCTGTGAGACAGCCTCTTCTGCAAATCCCCTCTGTCCGTCCCCAGCTCCAGGTTCCATCAAAACCCGCGATGGCACGAGTGCAGGAGGATTTTCTCTTAATGAGTCTGCCCAGAATTGCCTTGTTGTTTGACGTTGACAAACTCTATCCCTTAATAAAAGTTTCATGACTTAATTCAGTGTGGGAGCGATGTCATCCCAGCCCCCCACTGATCTCAGGGACTGCCTCTGAGCACTGGTCCTACCCAGGCTGGTCTCGGGGAGGTCACCCACCCAGATTGGTGAGGGCGTCCCTGCACCCAAGGAGCCTCCTCTGGGAAGGCCTCTCTGCCCTGGCCTCCTCCTGTCCTCTCAGGGTGGCCACGGGTGACTTGGGCTGTCCAGATCTGCCCTCGCGCTGGGAGAGAGATGGCTTTCAGGCAGCCACACGGTCCCTCCACCCTGCCAGCCTGGGGCAATAGGCTCCTCCCCAGGAGGTGGAGCCAATTCACTGCCCCTCCCCCAAGAGGCGGAGCCTATCTACCATCCTTTGCTTGGGCTCTTCCTTTGCCCAGTGGAAAGCAGCAGCAGAGAGTCCACGAGTAGTAACTCAGAGAGTCCTTGAGCCTCGAGAGGCTGCGCAGCTTCCACCTGGGCCTTCTTAGGCCCAGGACTCCAATGCGCAAGAGAGGCCCAGTCTAGCTCCCTGGAGGGGGAGGGCACATGAAAATGAGAATTGGGGCACTCCACCCAGTGCCAGCGCCAGATTGTCATTGACCCTACAGCTGAGCCTGCAATCCGTGAAGGATCCCAGGAAAGAAAGGGTCCCGGCCACCCAGGTTCCAACCCACACCATCGTGGGGAATAATTGTTGCTTTAAGCTACCGAGTTTTGAAAGTTTGTTATGTAGCTATAGACAACAGTTGTAGTCACCTCTGAGCCTCAGCCATGATATTTGTGGGGTCATTGCAGCTCCGGGGATAGGTCTTGACTGGTGTAAGCCAATCAGAACACCCCCTTCTCCCTATCCACAGTGAGACTTCAGAAACCATTTGCTAGAGCTTCCCTAGCATCTTAAAAAGAGATGGTGTGGGATGAGAATGTGATGTCTGGAATGGAGGCAGCCGTTTTGTTCCACATGAATTTCCATGTGAAGCCAGAGGACAAAAGAATGAAAGTTAATATCTGAGAACGAAAACTAGAAGTTTGGAAGAACCCAAGTCCTTGATATCTTTGAGTCACCAGGTCAAGTCACACCTAAAGCAAGATATCCCTGTGAGCTTTTCAGTTGTACAAACCAATGATATCCCTAAATGATATAGCTTCAAGTTGTGGCACAACTGTAAGCAGAGATGTATTTATAGCTTTTGTTTTTAAAAGAAAAGAAATTGAAGCCTGTGGGAACAAAGAAGTGTGTTGAAGGATGTCCATTACAGCCTTGCTCCTGTTGAAAAGCTAGAAATAACCTAATTATCCAGCAGCAAGATATTTTAAAAGTAGACCAGGACATCTCTGTATGCAGTAAAACACACAGCAGTCATTAGGATCTAATAGAACTCGTCAGATCTGATGTCTCACGGAGTCACTTATTTCCTGTGTGACCCTAAGCTAGCCGTGTAACTTCTCTGAGACTCTGTTTTTGTCTGAAAAATTGGTACATGAGCAGAGCCTACCCCTGAGATTTTTATGAAACGTAAATGAAATATGCAGAGAGATCGACCCAGCGCCTAGAGCATTCCAAATGTTTAATTAATGACCTATTATTATTAACATCTAATGACATTGGGCCGTGATCTCGATACGATTTCAAGTATAAAAAGTCAGATTAAAAAGTGGATATGCAGTGTAATTAAAATTTTATGAAATGTACACGCGATTTTGCGATAAAACCTTGACTTATCCACTGGAATGCATATCAAATACTCGTGAAATTGCAGGCAGTTTAAATAAAATCGTGTACTTTTTTTTTTTTTTTGTATTCTCTAAGATTTCTACAACACAGACCTTTAAGTTCAGAAGGAAAAATTTTGAAAAAGAAGAAGGGGATGGAGGGGAAAAGGAAGGAGAGAGGAAGGAAGGAAGGAGGAGAGGAGGGGGGAAGGCAAAGGAAGGGACCCCGCCTCCTGTCAGTCACCCCTCTGTGTGCTCCTCTCCCATGGTGCATAGCACTGAACTGCGTGAACCACAGAAATGACAGCGTGTGACATCAGGACTTGATTCTAGTTGTGTTAGTCAGCTTTCTGAGACTATAACAATTATCAGAGATAATCACGTTATAAAGAAAAAAAAACATCAGGGCTGGGTCACAAAAGACATTGTAGCTTTCTCTATGATCACTCATTCTTGTGGGAGTGGGCAGCCATGGTGTGAGGACACTCAACCAGCTCAGTATCTGTCATTTCCACCATTACTACTAAAAATAAGATCTTCCCCAGAGGACTCGGATGATACTCTGTTACCAGAAGGGGAGGAGAGACCATGTCCAGGTGACACCAAATGGCTGCTAAGTCCAAAGATGAGTTTCAAGTTTTTCTTTTGTGAAAAAGACACGTGCTCACATTTGCTAACCTCTTCTGGGGTGACCCGTGGCTGTAGCAATTTGTTTCTCCCCAAACAAAGCACCTAATCTGCCTCTTCAAGAGAAGAGTGTTTTTTTTTTTTTCCCTGTATTGGGGATTGAACCCAGGAGTGCTTAACCACCAAGCCACAGCCCCACTCTTTTTTATTTTTTATTTTGAGATAGGATCTCACTAAGGAAAGTGATTTCTAAACAAGGGATAAGAGTTATGTTAGTCAGCTTTCTGAGACTATAACAATTACCAGAGATAACCACCTTATAAAGAAAAAAGGTTTCTCTGGCTCAGTTTTGGAGGTTTCAGCTCATGAGCCTATTGGTCCTATTTCTTTTGAGCCTGTGGCGGGGCAGCCCATCATGGTGGGGGTATGTGGTGGAGCCAAACTGCTCCTCTCAGAAACAGAAATAGAGGAAAGGACTGGGATTCCACAATCCTTCAAAGGCATGCGCCCAGTGACATGAAGACCTCCCACTAGGGCTCACTTCTTAAAGGGTCCAGCCTCCACTCTGCTGGTACCATGGACCGGGGCCCAGGCTTCTACCACATGGGACTTTGGGAGGACATTTAAGATTTTAACTATAGCAAGAACGAAACTGCATTTTGAGAGAAACTCAATGTTTTAGGAACAGTTTTTATTTTTATTTCTTTTTGAGGTGGTGGGGATTCAATTCAGGGGTAAGTCTACCACGGAGCTGCATCCCCAGATTGATTTTTTGAGACTGGGTCTCACTAAGTGGCCCAGGCTGGACTTGAACTTGCAATCCTTTTACTTTAGTTTCTGAGTTGCTGGAATCACGGGCCTATGCCAAGGCACCTGGTGGGAAGAACAGTTTGAAAGCAGAAGTTTGGAAATGTTGCCACTGAGCTTTTATCTGCCCCAAAGCTGTGAAAGTATGATTCCTTGTAAAACCTCCTCGATCTGCACACTTTAAGAACTGGAAAAAGAAAAATTTCGGATTTAAGGAAGAGATCAATTTCAGGAAGATAGCCAATTCCAGATTTAAGGAAGATATCAAAGGAGTGAATCTATTTGTTTACAAAACACACACACATGCCAACACTCTGATCTGTTTGGCGGACTGAATGACGGGCACCCGAAAAAAAAATGGATGCATATTAACCAAATCCCACCCAGCATCGTACCCTACTTGGTGAATGGGATTCTAATATGAAAACAAAATATTAAAACAAAACAAAAAAAAGCATATCCAGTTGCATTGAGATCAGTAAAAAAAATAATTAAGAATGTTTAAATGAAGGTCAAAGGGTCGTTGTAAAGGAAAATGAAAATATTTAAAAGCAATGTTTAATTTTTATGTTCTCCTGTATCAATCTCTTGGCTTTGTATGCATTTGATATCTGGCTCATGTGCATCGTTTGCAGTGTGCAGATATTTCTACCCCTTGGAGACCTCTGTTCCTAATCACGTCCCTGAGTGCGGGTCCCCGTCTGGGCAGTTCAGATTCTTGAGGTGCAGGTGGGCGTGGAACTGGGCTCTGCTTGGTCCCAGTGTGGCCGCTCTGATCTTGGCCCCTAGGGGGCAGCAGAGGGATGAAAACGACAGCTCCCAGCACTACCCGAAAATCAGCCCAAGAAAAGGGACCGCCCCAGACACCCCAAATCCTCTTGTTCCCACGTCCTGACCTTCCTTCCCGTCCCTCCTCAAGAACGGAGTGAAATAAACCAAAGACCCCGAGGACCGAGAAAGATCCCGCCCAGTGCGGGGAGGGAGGATGGGGGGACTTTAACTGAAGGCTCGTCTCATTTGAGGATGACAGAGAGAGAGATGTGCCAGGCCACGAAAGGTCGAGGGGACCCCGGGTGGCCCTGGACTCTGGACCTTGCCTTGCTCCTTCTTGAGGAGCCTCAGTTTCCCCAGCGGAGATCTGGGAGTGCTGGGGACTTGGGAAGGATTCCCCCAAAGCCTCAATCAATCCCATTCCTTTGGCCAACGTGCTTGACATGCAGTTGGTGCCAAATCAATGTTCATCGGCCCCAACCTTCCTCCTCCTGCCCCTGAAGACAAGGTCAAGTTGAGTTTGATGGCTGCCCAATCACTGGTTCCTGAGCACCTCAGCCCTGGTCGGTCTCCTTCAGGAAAATCCTGGTTCAGAGAAACTTCCTGAAGCCCGTGAGGGTTGCACAGACCAGGCTGAGGGGCCGAGGGGTGGCTCAGGGGTCGACTGCTAGCCCCGCAGGTGCAAGGGCCTGGGTTCCAGCCGCAGCACCCCACCCCAGCCGGGGACCAGGCAGGGACGTCCAGCCAATGACTCTCCCAGGGCGCTGGGCCCTTGCTCCTCTGAGACTCTACCCCCCCCCCCAGATGCCTTTGATTGCTGGAACTGCAGACCCCTCTGTCCCCTGGGGACCACCCCAGCAGCAGGCCACCCTGCAAACGCACCTCTGGACCTGCGTCTGAGCTGAGGAGTGGAGGGGGCATCGGGCGAGGGGACCTTGGGAGTCAGAGTTTAGGACAACCTCTGATCATTGGAAACGGCTAATCCCTTGCTATAATTAGGAGGCCCCAGGCCAGCCTGCTCTGCTTTCCCAGGCTCGTGTTTTGAAGGTTTAAGAAACAGGAAGTGACTGTTTCGGAAGCCCAGAAGCTGGCTGGTGTCTTTGTAGCCGCCGACTCCGAGGGAAAGTCGCAAGTGGGAATACACTGGGGACGTGTCCCTTCAAAGCGCATCCGTAGTTCCTGAAAAGAGCGGATTCATTATTAATGGCCACAGTCTTTCAGGTAATTTTTGTTGAACATAACAAAGCGGACAATTCCCAACTGTATGGCTCTGAGTTTACAGGAACTGAACACACCTTATGACCAGCCCCCCCAAAGTCCCCTCTCGGGGTCCCTCCCAGCCCCTACGCCAGTCCCCGAGGGGAGCCATCGCCCTGACTTGTAGCAACATCGTAGGTTGGTTTTATCAAACGTGCTTTGGGCCTTGATTCTGAGTTCTCAAATTCACATGGCCCTGGTGACCCCATAAGTATCTTTAATGCTAGAAGGGCCTGGGGGTGCCGTGGGTCCTTGTGCCCTCATGCAGGGACATTTGCCAATGTCTGTCAGACAAAGGCTCTGGGCTGGTAGGTCGGTGATTCGATCTTGCAAGAGAAGCTCAAGTACAGACTCTTATGTGAGCCCATTATATCCCATGCATGAACAATTAGGTCCAAACGAACCCCAACAGTGTGTGCAGCTCCAGTGCACGGAGAGAACGTTTTAAAAAATGAGATCTCATGGTTCTAGAATGTTGGCTGCGTGGAGGCCGCCCGCATCCTGGCCACACAAAACACGCTTTGGGGGCCAGATTTGACCTTCAGACTGCCAGAGGGTGACTAGAGGGTCCCCAGGCCGTGGGAGACACAGGGGTGGGAGACAGCACAACTGGGCGATTCACTGAGATCCCGGTGGGAAGAGGGGCGACACACCGCAGGGACAGTTGGGGTGGAGGTGAGGGAAGGCTGTGTCTAGGAGAGGGATCTTCAGGGACACCCGAAGTCACCCAGGGAGAGAAGAGCCAGGCGTTCTAGGCAGAGGCAGAGGCAGTGGTTTTGACCTGAAGGACAATCGGAGGCCATTAGACTTGGGCGTGCTGGGCTGGCCCCTCTGGCAGCAGGGGCGGGGGCGGGGGAGGCCACCTGGGGTGGCCGGGTCACCGGAGGCTGTTGAAGGGACTTGACCTCTGCCAGTGGACCAGGAGGGCCATGGGTCCCCAATTTCTGGCCTAGTGCACAAATCCCACCTCCCACAATCCCCTGTCCAGGCCCAAGGTTATTACCACGGTGTCCTTATCCGAGACAAACATTCTCCTGTGTCCAAGGGGCTTGCTGAGGAGTCTGGACTCGTTTCAGGAAGGGAGCCTAGAGGTGGCCCTAGAGGTGGCCCCGCTCAGCTCCAGGTAGAAGGCCCAGCGTGGAATCAGACAGAATTGGGGTTTTCTTGGCAGGGGCTGTCTGTCGCTCGATGGCGAGGGCTCCCCTACCACCACAAGACCCCAAGGTCCATGGCCGGCAACGTAAAGTGAAAGAATTTGAATTTTCCCTGTCCCTGCCCCCTGCCACCAGGCCTGCATCCATCCCCGGAAACGTGGAGCGGAACGTGGCTGTCACCCCGGGGTCCATCTTTGAGAAAATCCTGCTGGACCCACCTTTCAGACCGACTCGGATATTGGGGTGAAGCTCCGTGGGAGAGGGCTTACCTAGCACATTTGAGGTCCGTTCAATCCCAGGACCCCCCCCCCCAAACACAATCCAGAACGCTCAAGGTCACGGCCACCACCCTGGGCTGAGCCCTCGGCACCGCTCACCAGCCCCCTGCTGGCCTCTCATCTCCCACAAAAGGGCCCCAAGTTAGAGTTGGCCCCTCTCTGCCAGGACCCTCTGTGGGCTTCTGCCTCGCTCAGTAAATGCCACAGTCCTTACAATAGCTGCCCAGGCCTCTGTGGTCTGTCCCCAGCCCTGTCATCTCTCGGACTTCTTTCTTCTGCTTGGCCTCTTGCTCCCCAGGATCTGCTCACCCCATGGGGCTGGCGGGCTCTATCCTCAGGGCCTTTGCACAGGCCGTCCGCCTGCCTGGAACCTTTTTTCCCTGGCAGATATCCTCAGGGCTCCTTCCCATGCCTCCTTCAAGTCTTTGCTCCAATGTCACCTTCTCAACGAGGCCTTCCTCAAAGCTGTCACCCCCCTCTATCATTCCCTGCGGTATTTTTCTCTGTGGCTGACCCTCAAGGCAGTCAAGATTCTTTATTGGGGGGTTCGGCAGTACTGGGTTTAAACCCAGGGGTGCTTAACCACGGAGCCCCATCCCCAGCCCTCTTTATTTTTTATTTTGAGACAGGATCTCACTAAGTAGCTCAGGGCCTCACTAAGTTGCTGAGGCTGGCCCTCAGACTTACAGTCCTCCTGCCTCAGCCTCTAGAGTGGCTGAGATTATGGGTGCGCACCCCATGCTCTGACCCCTGGGTATTTCTTCAGAGACTGGGTGATCCCTAAAGTCGAATTCCCTGGGCTTTCTTGGCTTTGTGCGCCCAGGATATGGTTCCTAATCGGAAGGGCATTGAGTCCTGCCACATATAACACCAACCACAGGCTCAAACCCACAGAAGCGACAGATTGAGGCACAGATCCTGTGGACTGGCTTTCAAATGTGGACAGGCAGAGTGGCAGCAGCAGACAGTGAGCATGGACCCCCCACAGGAGTGAGGCAGTTCATAATCCCGGTCACCTTGAGTTCTGCAAGTCCCGCCACTTGGCCAGCCGGGGGTAGTTGGAATGTTCAGCTTGGGCAGAATTCAAATCAGCCTTTGCAGTCAACATGTGGTTCATTGTCACATACCCTGGGCATTGGTCACTGTGCGAGGTGCCCTGGGGAGCTCAGAGAAAAATGCCCAACTCAGGGCCGAGGTGGGGACGGAGGTGTCACAGTTGGGCACTGGCACTTTGCACGAGCCATCTGAAGAGGCTTATCTAAGTTTGTCATCTGTCTTGGGTACAGATATTAATAACAGTGGCTAGAATTCAGTGCGTGATGGGCCAAGTGCTTTTGGGGGACATGATTTCAGCAGCAGACCCCTGTGATGTGCCTCTGGGGTGTATTCCTCCCCTTTTCATAGACACGGAAATTGATGCTCAGAGACAGCAAACCACTTGTTCCAAGTCACACAGCTGGTCAGGCCCTAGATTTGCCTGACCCCAGTCAGTATACTTGACCACTCGGACCCACCCTGACCTTGGAGATTCCAAGTTGGCAGTCAAGTTGCTTTGCCTCTGCAGGGCACCCTTTCTAGGTGTGGCAGGGGACCTCCTTAGGTCACGCTTTGCAGGATCTCAAGCAAGGACAAGCCATGGGGTCCTGTTTTTCTTACCGTACACTTGGCACCTGTGTGCGCACCTCTTTGCCTTGAAGGAAGCCCAGGTGACTGCTTCCTCCTTAGAGGAGGCTGTTCCCAGACCCTGGAGGTGACCTAGGGCTACACAAACCTTCCAAACTCTGGGACCCAGCATTCCTGGTAGGGCACCGCTCCTGTCCTGCTTTTTGACTCCGGGTCCTACAGGTCCCTGGCTGTGGGAAGGCCCGTGTTCAGACCCTTTGGAGAACTCCCCTTTCGGTCTGGTGTGAGGTTCTTTTCCTGGGGTCGGGGGGACTGCTGGTCCATGTCCCTGGTGGGCACCCACAGGCTCTGGCCTTATTTTTCACCGGCAGGGCCTCTCTGGGTCTGAGTGAGATGCCACCCCCTCCTACTCGGGTGCCCTGTTGTGTCGCCCCATGTCCCCATGTCGATCCTGTCTTTGGGAGCGCCTTGCCTACAATTCTTGTTGCTCAGACTCTCCACTCGGGTGCGGGTCTCCCTCGGGGGCGGCCCTTCTCTCCCNTATGACCAGCCCCCCCAAAGTCCCCTCTCGGGGTCCCTCCCAGCCCCTACGCCAGTCCCCGAGGGGAGCCATCGCCCTGACTTGTAGCAACATCGTAGGTTGGTTTTATCAAACGTGCTTTGGGCCTTGATTCTGAGTTCTCAAATTCACATGGCCCTGGTGACCCCATAAGTATCTTTAATGCTAGAAGGGCCTGGGGGTGGTGGCGGTGCAGGGGGTTTTGCGGAGGGCTGCCCTCCCATCGCAGATCCGCGGGGCCAGGAACTCGGGGGTCATTCTCCTACCCCCACCTCCCGCTCCACTCAGCCTCACAGACGGGCTTGGGAAGCACAGGAGTGGGGACTGGCGGGAGTCCCGTGGGTTCCTGGGAAGCTGCACGCACCCCGAAGCCGGCCGGGGAACCCTTGGTATCCTGTCCCCCTCCTGGAATAGGATGTGGCCAGAGGGACACCAAGGCAGGCGGGAAGATGGGACAGCTGCCACACTCGGCTTTGGGAGTCTGGGAGGACTTGGCTCAGCAGGAGGCTCTTGGGAACTGGGGAGGGGGCTTGGTTCTCTGGAGGCAGGTCTGTGTCCCTTCCTCTGTCCTCCTGAGGCAGCCAGGGCTGGAGGGAGTGTCCCCGAGGCAGGCATATGGTAGGGCTCAGGGGACAGCTGCCTGACGGGGTTTGCTGGGTAGTGGTGGTGCTGGCCCCACAGGACCCAGTGCCGCTGACATGGTGTGGCTCCAGGTTGTGTGTGGGACCCTCCAGTGTGAGTGGACCTCTTCCCCAAGGTTAAACCTCCTCCACGCATGTAGATCTCTTCAAATGCACTTGGCACGTGTGGCTCAAGGGTGATGGCAGTGGACATCAACAGACAGAACAAGCCACTTGCTTACTTGGCTGAGGCAGGGTCCTCTGGGGAGAAGACCCACGTCCTTCCCACTTTCGAGGCAAGGTCTCAGGGTATTCTCACTCTTGCTTCTGTGTCACCACTCCAGCCACCGTCTGAAATTCCCTGGGGCCTATCTACCTTTGATCCCTAGCATATTGTCCCCCTCCCCAGGATGTCCCTCTGTGAGGGTCTCACTGGGAGGTCTGGCTGCCTCCCCGACTTCTGGGGAGTGTCTGTCACACAGTAGGCCTTCAGTAAATAGTTGCAACATAAACATGTTAATTTGCAATATAGGGACGTTGGACGGGGCCTTGGGATGACAGGCCAGTGGTTTCTTGGGGTGCTGTGTTGTCCCCTGTCTTGCTTCTGGGGCTGCTGACTGAACTTTCCTGGACTTCACCTGGTATGTGCTGGCCCCTTGTCAAAGACATGATGTGTTTGAGGAGGGTCCTGCCTTGACCAGTTCACCCCATCAATTCATTTCTGGGGTGCATTCAGGACACGAGTAGTCACTGTGGCGTGTCACAACACTAACAGGAGAAATCAGCCTCAAAGCCATCTTGGCTCACGTCCCTGCTTCTACCAGCCTGGCCCTCACCTCCCCCACGGAGGCCTCATACACCGGGCAACAAGGTCCGTCTGCACCCTTTGGGGCCGAGGTCCCCGTAATTCTTTCTCCAAGTTCAAGAATATGTTTCTGAGCTTCAGGAGACCTTCCCTGGGGACGTGTGGCCTGTGCCTCTGGCCAGGTTTCTGCTCTGCGTGGAGACCAGCCTTCTCCCCGCGCACACACTTGGAAACACAGACTGTGTCTTGTCAGTGACAGTCCCCAGGGTCCTGTCCCTGCCTCGGTGGCATGTCCCAGCCCCACACTGGCCAGCCGGAGCCTGTGAATTATTGCCAGTCTCTCCTGACCACTCCTGAAGGTCACAGTCCTGATGCTTGCTGTCATTTCCCCGTAGCTCACGCAGGCTCCACTCGGGATGTTCAAACCTGTGTATGGCCCTTAAAAAAAAAGTGTCAGTTGAAAATATCGAAGAACAAATGTTGGGGAGCACTTATGGAACCCTCTGCGCACCCCAGGCCCTGTGGGGACATCTCCCCTGCAGTCTTACTAAAATCCCGGCCACCACCCACCTCAGGGGCAGGCAGATCTAGGGGCCACCTCTCAGGTGAGAGACTTGGGACTCAAGGGCTTCTGGAAAGGGGTCCTCTATCTTCTTTTCAGGGGCAGAAAGAAACCCCGGAGAAGTGACGTGGGAAGAGAGTGGATAGTCTGAGGTCAAGGTGGCATCTGGGGTAGCTGAGATGAGACCCCTGTCCTCTGTGAGTCCATCGTGGCTGGTTAATTCATTTCCTGGGCAAATAAAACGAACCCACGTTTCTCTCATCCCTCCCAGAAGAATCCCGATTTTCCTCCCCGGGGCCTGGGACCCAGTCAGGGGCTTGTCTTGTCCTGGCTGGTGAGAAATCGGGGTGGCCTGCTGCTGCTGACCCTGCAGCTCCCAGATGCTCCCCGAATCCTCCACCTCTGGGCCTGAAAGGGTGTCCAAGTACCTGGCCTCAAACTTTTGTTGCCATGACAACCTGTCTTCTGGGTTCTGTGACCATTTTATTTTATTTTATTTTTTCTCCAAGAGGAAAAGCCATCCCAACATCACCGGATAAAGCCCCTGCCCTCTGCTTCCTCCCCCCAGGTCCCCCCAGGTCCCCCCCACAACAGCGGGGACCACTTCCTCCAGCCCCACCCAATGCAGAGACGCCCCGGCCGCAGATCCAGCCTCTCGGTGGGTGACAAGCAGCCGCTCCAGGGCTTGCTCGGCCACTTCTCTGTGTCTCATTTGTCCCCACCGAGGTCACTCCCCCCCACCACCACCCAGGGCGGCCCTCCTGCGACGCCCCCTTCCCACACCCCAAGCCGCAGCCTTGGCAGAGGAGGCCGCGTCCTGAACAGACCCACTGTCGCAGCCGGGCACAAAGGAGCCCTTTCTCCTCCGTGTCCCCGCCCAGATGGGGGGGTGGCCAGGCCTCTGCAGAGTCGCCCCCAGGCCTCCCCGGGAGGGCGGAGGATGAAGTCCAGGGGCGGATGGGGCCGGGGTGGGGGCGCTGGGTGTGTTTGAGCCTGGGGGAGGCCTGGAGAGAGGACGAGGGGGACAGGTCACAGGTGGGCCGCGGGTGGGAGGGTCCCACGTCTGGGACCCCACGTGCCCCCGCCCAGAGAGGCCCCATCCAGGGTCCCGGAGACCAGGGAAAGGGCAGGTTTGGGGTCTGACACTGGAGCCCCTCCCCCTGGGGGATGGGTGGGTGGGTGTCCCCTCGGGGACAGTGCAGGCAGCTCTCCGGCCACCCGTGCCCTAGTCCCAGTCACCCGCCTCTCTCCCCTGGACCCTCAGAGGCCTCCCCGCCTCTGCCTGTGCCCCGGCCCTGCTCGGGGTGGGTTCTCGCCCGGTATCAGAGGCTCCCCAGGGCCTCCCCTGTGCCCAGCGCCCTCCCAGGGTCCTCCCTCCCACCCAGAGCCTGAGCCAAGGCCCTCTCTGAACTCGTCTCCGCTGCCCCCAGGGTCCCTGCGCTCCTGAGTCTCTGGCCTCCCTCCCCCCCCCCGCACGAGGCCCCCTCTGGACTCAGGGCCTTTGCACTGG
>NW_026000185.1:19624832-19657123 GCF_001458135.2 Marmota marmota marmota | reverse complement strand
GCACGAGGCCCCCTCTGGCCTCAGGGCCTTTGCACTGGCTGTTCCCACTGCTCTTCCCCCAGACCCACCCGAGACCATTTCCTGGAACTTTAAAAGATCTGGGCTCATTTTCTCTGCCTGATTCAAAATGAACCCTGCCCCCCTATGAGTCCTGCTTGATTTTTCTCCTGGCACTTCCTGTCCTTGACCCTGTACCCACGTCACTCCTCTGTGTTGTCCACCGGCTCCGTGAAGGTGGGGATTGATCTTTATGGGCATTGTTTGCTTAGAACACTGGCACATAGTAGGTGCTCCATAAATCTTTATGGATGAGTATTAGCTGTCGTCACCGTTGCCGTTGTGTGTTGGTGGGACATTGGGCAGCCTTCGTGTTGGGAGCATCTCATGGGCAAAGACTTGGACTTTGGAAGCTGTTGCCATGAGCCCTGGACAAGGGTTATTTGCTGTCATTCCGATAGTGGCAGGTGCCATGGTTATTAGCCCCTTTTCCTGCAGAGGAAACAAGGCACAGAGAGGCAAAGCAACTTACCCCAGGTCACAGAGCAGGCAAATGGCAAACCTGGTGTGTGTGCCCAGAGGCTGCTGTGCTGCTTGTGCACTGACCCTGGCCTGACGCCTCAGTCTCCCTGGGCCCCTCCAGCCAGTCCTGCTGGAAGGGCGCTGTGCAGGGACCCACGAGCCTGGGCGCGAGTCTAGATTCTGCTGCCCACTTGCCGGGTGGCTTCTCAGAAGTCCCACTTCTTTTTTTTTTTTCTGGACTTTTCTTTCCTCGGGTGTAAAAATGAGTCTTTATTTATTTATTTTTAAATTTTTTTTCCTGCAAGTTGAAGATGGCAGAGCGCTGTGCTTGTGACCACAGGCTTTGGAGTCAGGCCCGTCTGTGTACAGTCCCCACACCACACTCAACTGCTGTGTGGCCTTGGGTAGGAGATCACCCTCTCTGGGCCTCAGTTTCCTTGGCTGGGGCATGAGGACGGTGCTGTTTGCCGGGTCTTACAGGAGTGGCTGCTGTCCCGCGGGGGCATCCGCAGTTTGCCCACCCGCCCCCTCCTCACTGCTACCTGCAGGTGCTCAGGCCCTGAGACGTGGGTCCTGCAGGACACGCTGCCATCTGACGTCTGGCTGCTGGGGATCCCACCCGTGCCTCCCCAGAGTCCAGCCACCTGACTGTGTCCTGACAGCTCCGCCCATGTCTGACCCCAGCACCTCTCCCGGGCCTCTCTGGGCCCCTGCTTCTGCCCTCGGTCTGTTCTCCACCCCACAGCCACGAGGAGTCCTGTTAAACCCGGGCCAGACCACCTCCGGTCCTACTCAGGACCTCTGATGCCGTCGGTCACACCCAGGGTCAAAGCCGAATACCTCCAAGGCCCCTCTGACCTGTCCCACCGCCTCTCTGACCTTCCCTCTGTCTTCTCTCCCCACCAGTCCCCCTGCCCCAGTCACACCAGCCTCCGCACTGGCCCTTGAACAGGCCGAGATGCTTCTACCTCAGGGCCTTTGCACCTGCCCATCCTTCACCTGGAATTCCCTTCCTTGATTTGTGAAAAACAGGTGTCTTCCATCTCGGCTGCCTTGTCCGCTGTGTCCTCCCACAGCATTGCCTGGTTGGGAACTTGTGCAGGTGTTTACCTCAGGACAGAGCAGAGACCCAGACCCGGTGGCCCTCAGTAGGTGGCTGAGACTCTGGCCCCAGGGCGTCTCTGCCCTTCCCTGGAGAGACTCGTGGTAAAGGAAGAGCAGTTTAGGAGGGAGCCACTGAGGGCTGCCCGGAGGCCTGGCTGGGGACAGAGAGGGACTGTGGGGCCGGAGCACACGCCCCCCCCCCCGGGCTGTGGGGGGCTCCAGGGGCGGATGGAGGGGACGCGGCTCTCAGCTTTCTCTCTGAAGGGTGGGGACGCGCCCTTGGTGGGTTCCTTGCCGGGTTCCCTGGTTGCTCCAGCTGCCCTTGGGGGGCCACGATCTGCGTCCAAAAGTAGCCCTTCGACTCCGAAAAAACTCTGGCTGGTGCGGTGGCCTGGCCCCAGCTGCCCGCGCCCGGCACTTTCAGGTGACTTGGCGGCAGGAGCCAGGTCCCCTCCTGGGGGCTGTGGTCTTCCTGGTGGTGGGGACGAGGACGGAGCCAGTTCGGCCTCTGGAGGTGGGGCAGGGGCCTTGGCCTGCGACCCGGCCTCCCGGGGAGTGGGTCAGACACAGCCACAGGGAGGAGAGGAGACGCCACGTGGTGAGGGGTGACAGAGACCAGGGGGAGGGTGACACAGAGCCACAAAGGCAGGGGCCACCCAGGTGTGCTGCGCCCTGGGAGGGAGGAGGGAGGGGCCCGGAGTGGCCGGGGCGGTGGGGACACCTGTCCCTGTCCTGGGGACGGCTGCCCACAAGCCCAGGACCCCCTGCCCCGACTCCCTGTCCCCGGCTCTCTGCGCCTGGCTCCGTGGAGAAGGGAGGAGGAGGCAGGCGGCAGGATGCATCCTCTGAGCCGCCATCAGCCCAGCTCCTGTCCCTCCTGCCTGGACAGGGCAGTCCCGCTGGGCCCCTGCACAGAGGTCTTCTGGGTGGTCCCCAAGGAAGCAGAGGTCAGACCCTCCCTAGAGCACTCTGGCCGGGGCAGGGGACCTGGGCGCAGGCCGCTGGCTATCCACTCAGCGGGGCCAGGCCAGGGCTGTGACAGCCTGTGACAGCTGTGTCAGCCTGCGGGTCCCTCCCAGCACTGGCTTCCTGTTCACAGGCCCCTGGCAGGTCAGCTGGGCTCTGCGTCCTGCTGTCCTCCCTAGGGACCCAGCACAGGAGGGTCCATCCCGGGGTTTCTGTGGCGGTCGCGGCAGGAGAGGGGATGAGCTCTTGACCACGTGTGGCATGCGCCATTCTGGGGACATATCACTGGCCACAACAAACCACTGGCCACGTCCCACCATCTCCTGAGGCTGGAGGATGGTGGTCCTACCCTCTGCCCAGACAGCAGAGCACTGGGAAGGGTGGTGGGCACACGGGGAGCCCTCTGCCCCACCCTGTCCCCACCCTGCCCCCACCCTGCCCCATCTCAGCAGGTCTCTTCAGGGAAAGCGCTTTCTGACCATGAGTGAGTTGACTGGACAGGCTGCCCCCGGGAGCCCTGCAGAGAGAGTGGCCTGGCTTGGAGTCTCCGGGGTCTGTCCTGGGACCTCCCGTCCTAGGCTCTGACGGCTGACGTCCCAGTTCTCTCCTTTCTTCAGTCCACACAGGGGACAGCGTGGCTCCTCCAGGGCCCTCCCCTGCCCCTCCACTCTCCTTTTTAAGGCATTGGTAATTGTGTATTTACTAATTGTTTAAATTTTCTGATTTACCCTGGTTTTCTTTGGGCCCGCTTTCCTGAGGTTTGTCATCGGTAACATTCTCAAGTTTTGAGGTCGAGGACTCGGTTTCTGTAGTACAAAATGAGGGATCCATTCAGTGCTACGAATTTGCCTCTGGGTAAAGCTTTGGCCACATCCTCTGGGTTTTAACAGGCAGGACCTTCTCCGAAACGACTTTCTAAAGATTCTGCAACGGCAAGTTGTGGAATTTTGGTTTTGTCGTTTCGTGGGTCCAAGGATGATTTAGTAGAGTGTTTAAAAATTTCCCCAGGGGGTGGGAGGGAAAGGGAGGGGGCAGGGGGGTTAGCAAGGACGGTGGAATGTGATGGACATCGTTAAACAAAGTACACGTATGAAGACTCGAATTGGGTGTCAACACACCTTATATACAAACAGAGATATGAAAAATTGTGGTATATATGGGTATTAAAAATCATAATGCAAAAAAAGTACATGTATAAAGGCAAAAATAATTTTCCTAGAGCTTTGTATTATTGCTTAAATGTTTGCCATTAATTTTAAACTGAATTTGTTAAATGATAAAAAAAAGGTGATGAGAGTAATTTCTGCTTTATTTTTTTTTGGTAAATATTTTATATGAAAAACCAGGTATGTTTCCTGAGTGTAGCTTAAAGCAGCTTCATACATAGGATTATTTAATGACTTTACTTTGCTATTCATCTATCTTTGCTGTCTTGATCTTCATCAGGCTAGATGAGGTGGGTGACAATCTTGCTCATTAGTGGGGGCTTCTCTCCATTTTAAGTTGCATTTCTCATAATTTTGGTTTTGATAAACTTCAGTTCTATAACATATATATATATATATATATATATATATCACAAAAAGATTCTTGAGTAAGATTTTCATTGTGGAGCTGTGGGTCTTAGCTTGTGTCAAGATGAAAATGACTGTATCCCCCGGTGAATGCTTTTTATTTTGAATTCAATTTTTTTTCATATTTTAATATTGCTCTTCCTGCCTTCTTCTGCCGGTGTCCCTTGATAGATCTCCTAGGAGCCTTTTATTTTAACTTTTCTAGGTCTTCTTGCCAGGTGCAGCTCTGACGAGAACAGTTGAGTCAGCTTTCTTTCTTTTAGTAAAACCTGAGGGTCTCAACCAAATAATATTTATTTCTGTAACAAATACATTTGGTCTCACTTCTTTCTTTTATTTTTGGTACTGGGGACTGACCGCTGGCGGCTTGGACTGTGGCTCGGATGCTGCAGGTGTGGGTCACCGGCTGTGTGCCAGTTCCCCTGCCGGTTGCCGGACGGGATGGCAAAGGGGCTGCCAGGTTCCAGCCCTCGCGGACTTCCAGTCGGGTGTGCGTGCACCTGTGTGCGTGTGGAGGGGACCTGGGAAAGCAGCCCTCCTCCCTGTGGAGGTGACGTGGGGTGGAGACCTGAAGCAGCTGCGAGCCATCAGAGGAAACGGTGGCCAGGCAGAGGGTTCAGCGCAGGCACATCTTTGCACAGGGAGATGACCTGGTGGCGGATCTTAAAGGGCTGGTGTGGCCGGGGAGCAACGGGAGGGAGGGCAGCCAGGGGACGTGGGAGAGGGACAGTGTGGGCCGGGGAGGGGCTCAGAGCCCAACACAGGTGATGTGCCTCTGAGCCCCAGTGGCTTTGGCTCTGGGTGGCCGTGTGGCCGGTGGAGAACACAGGCTTAACCTGTGGCCATGGCCCCTGCTTTCTGGCCTCCAGTGTTAGGAAGGACTGTTGGAGGCCATTCGGCCTCTTGTTCCTGGGAAGGAAACTCAGAGGTTTCTCCTGTTGAAATTCTTGAGGATTCTCCTTGTGCATCCTCCAAACGGAGACTCCACCACGGAGGGCAGAAATGTCTCCTGGTCACTTATTTATTCCAGCTCGGGTGGAGCCCAGGGCCTCCCATGTGCCAGGCAGGTGCCCTACCACCGAGCTGTGCACCAGGCCGAAATCAGCCTGGCACCTACTTGATTTGTTAGATTCATAACAAATCAAATGGGAGGTACAGAGATGTCCCATCTGTCCCTTGTCCTCTATAACCCCACCCGAGGGGTGCATTTGTTAGTGACCCAGATCCACCCTATAGAATCCCTTAGAACAGTCCCACTGTCCTGAATGTCCTCTGCACTCTGCCTGCCCATCCAGCCCCTCCTCTGTCCCCAGCAACCAATCATCTTTTCACTGTACCCATAGTTTGTCTTTCCCAGAGCGTCAGAGATTTGGAATCAAATATGTGTGTCGCTTTCTCAGGTTGGATTTTCTTCCCTGAGCCGTGGGCACTTCAGCTTCCTCCATGTTTTCATAGCTCATTTCTTTTTCTGCGCTGCATAATATTCCACTGCCTGTGCGTGATGCGGTTTATTTACCCACCCACCCACTCCAAGACAACCTTGGCTGCTTCCAAGTTTCGGCAATTACGAACGAAACCTACTATCAACATCTGCGTGCAGGTTTTTGTGTGGACACAAATTTTCAGCTCCTTTGGGTAAACACCAAGAAGTGTGATTTTTGGGCCATGTGATAAGAGTGTGTTTGGTTTTGTTAGGAAACTGCCAAACTGTCTTTCACGGTCGCTCTTCACTGTTGGTTCCCACCCGCAGTGACTCAGCCTTCTCGTTTGGCACCGTTGCCAGCGCCGGGTGCTGTTGGGGTCCTGGGTTTACCTTCTCATTTCTTTCCGCGGCTCCTCTTCCCGTCACAGCAGCGTTGGTTTCCGTGCCTGTCATTGTGTGGCTCAAGATTTCCGAGTTCCTTCTGCCTCCTCCTGTTGCGTTCCAAGGTGGTTTAGAAGGTTCCTTCTGCAGCGTTGGCCAGGGATCCCCAAGGCTCCTCTCAGCCGTGGTGTGCACTGGCTTAGGAGCCTCTGTCTGGGGCCGGTGGCCTCTGTGGTGCCTCTCCAGGGGCGCTCTGGCTTGTTTTTTTTTGGTACCAGGGATTGAACCCGGGGTGCTTTACCACCGAGCCCCATCCCCAGCCCTTTGAAAACATTTTATCTAGAGACAGGGCCTCGCTGAGTTGCTGAGGGCCTCGCTGAGTTGCTGAGGCTGGCTTTGAACTCGCGATCCTCCTGCCTCAGCCTCCCGAGCTGCTGGAGTGACAGTGGGCTCCATGGGGCCCAGCGTGGCTTGGTTTTCTAAGGATGGGCAAGTGGCTCCCTCCACCAAAGCCAGAGAGGGCAGGGGCTCTCCTCCCAGATCTAGCTCAGAGGACACAGAAAGAAGGAAGCCACCCTCTGCCCCCCGAGCTGGGCTCCTGACTCATGCAAAATACCTCCGCTGTCACAGGGAAGGAAGCGGGGGACCTTGGTGTCGCCGGCGGCGCCCAATGCCCCTCGCCGTGGGGCTGAGTCTGCACTTCCCCGTGAGGACATCGTTCCTCTGCTCAGGTTACTCGGTTGTCTCCGGGGCCGTCTGTGGTTGTTTTCTCCTTTTTCCTGCATCTTGGGGTGCGGAGGCTGCGCCCATCATCGGGGTGTCGGGGTGGCCCTTGCCCCTCCTGCCTGGCTTCTGTTGAGCTCTTACTTGATGACCTTAAACTTCCAAGTGCTCCTCGGCCTGTCGATCTCTGGGCAGCTTTTCTGAATTTACTTTTTATATTTATTTCATTTTAGGATTGACTTAGGTTTTGCGACTGGCTAGCTGAAGGTGAAGCCCCCTCTCTCACCTCCTAGGGTCTGCGTCTCGAAACCAGGAATCACCTCCCTGTTCCTTGAAGTCGCCTGTTGTTCCTTTCTTCACAGAAACGGTGAGTTAAGACTGCAGTCGCCAGCAGGCACTGTCCCCTCCGCCACCTCTCACCTGGCCAGCCCTCCTTGGCAGTTCGTGGGCTGCTGCTGCACCTGCCGCCACCCTCTGGCTTCCAGGCCACGAGTGGGCGGGGCCAGGGGAGGAGCAGCCCCGCGCGCGGCAGAGGCACCGCCCCCACCAGCCCGTGGCGTGACCAGGGGTGGAGCCCTTCTGTCCTCCTCGGCTGTGTCCAGTGATCAGCCGGTCAGCGGAGATTCCTTCTTGGTCTGATGATTGACAGGAGGCCCGAAGCCGGGTCGCCTGGGACACCTCCCTGCCTGGTGTCTCTTGGGCACTTTGCTTGAAGGCTGGGTGACCCGGCCAGGCACACGTCCCTGCTGCATGCCGAGCTTGTCGCCGAGGCCCTGTCCTCTGTCGGGGGTAGATTTGAGGACAGGAACGTGGCATCGTCTCAGAGCTGGAATCAGGGCCCGCTCATTCCTGCGCGGCCTCGTTGGCTTCTTCGTGGTGACCATTAATTGGCTCGGAGTCCACAGTGACATTAACCAGGAGCTTTATCCTGACGGAGCAGCTTGGGCCCAGCTGGTCCCGGAGATCAATGACAATTACCAGCGGCCTTGGTCCTCGGGGGAGGCCGCCATCCCTTGCTCCGGGTGACCTTGACTCCTGACCCAAACTAATGGAGCTTCCTTTCTCCCGTCGATGAAATGGACTCCCAAACCTCACGGCCTCCGGGTTCTCCACGAGGTGGCCAGGGTGTCCACAGGCTCAGCATCAGGACACGTTTGTGCGACGAGGTCCCACGGGGACACCCGGAATGCAGACAGTGGCTGCGGTGGGGACACTGGGTGGGGAAGCAGGGCCTGGTCAGATCGGAGCTGGTTCTGGGAGATGCCCGGGCGGCCCTGCTCGGGGTGCCAGGCCCAGGGCTGCCTGCAAGTCCCCACCCGCCCGCCGGAGGGAAGCTTCCCAGTCCAGGGGACCGTGAGACTGTCCTTAATTCCCAGGGACGTCTCCCCCGGGGTTTCTGGAAGGTGTCTGCCCTGGCCATTTCATCCATTCAAGATTTTTTTTGGTCTGATTCTTGCTTTTGCTTCTTCATAAGGTCGCAGGGCGCACAGGCAGGGTCTCTACGATAGTGGAGTTTTGGAGGTAGCAAGTGAACCAGCCAACACGGAGGGTCTTGGTAGTGAGGGTCCCAATGAAGGGTGCAGGGTGACCGGCGAGCTGCTCTGGTTTGGGTGGCCAGGGAGGAAGGACTCTACGGGGGTGACCTTCTTTTAGGACACAGATGTCCAGACAGAAGATGTCAGGAGAGAGAATCACCAGAGGGAATGGCAAGTGCAAAGGCCCTGAGGTGGGAGTGGGAGCCTGGGGGAGGTGCGTCTGGCGGGGAGCCAAGTCATGAGGCATCTGGTCCAGGGAGGGACAGCAGTGTGAGCTGCGGAGATGGTTGTGGGGATCATTTTGCAGGAAAAACCAGGGGCTCGATGAGGCCATTGGAGAAGGAGAGCAGGCAGGGATGACCCCAGGGCATTTGCTCTGCAAAACCGGTGGGAGATGCCATTTATGGAGGTGGAGAACAGGGAGGGAAGGGCTTGGGGAGAAGAGTCAGGAATTTTGTTCTCAGACATCTGAATGTGTAGGTGCTCCTGTGGACGGGCCCGCTGGGGACCGAGGACAGGTGTCCCAGCTCACACAGGGCTAGCATTCTGGATGGCATCCATCCTGGCTGGAGGGCGCTGTCCTGTGCGGTGTAGGGATTTTCCGGTACCAGTCCGATGGCAGCAGCACCCACCCCTGCTTGTGACAATCAATGATGTCTCCAGGCGTCACCAAGTGTCTCCTGGGGGGCAGAATCGCTCCTGGTTGAGAACAAGCATGGAACTTTCACAGGGACATTCGCTGACATCGTCGGAAGGGACGGCACAGGTGCGGGCACCTCCCCTTCCCAGCTCAGGGTCAGTGCTCCTAACTGATCCCGTTGCTCTTTCCTCCAAATCTATGATCCTCGGAATCCTTCCTAACACAGCTGACTGGTCACCTGTGGTGACGGGGCCTGGCGATCGGGCGAGGCTCATTCACTCTCCCTTCCCTAGGGACAGAAAGAGACAGAACCCCAGACGCTCTCTGTGGCGTTTGCAGTCAGACCCTGGACAGCGTCTCTCACCGCCTGGGCCTTGGGTCCCCTGGGTAGGTGGAGGCGCTGAGCTGCTTTCTGGGGACGCGCAGAGCCCTGAAGTGGGAGATCAGCGGGGTCACCTGGGTAACTCAGCTGGAGTTTCTGGAGGCCGCAGAGTGTTAGAGAAATGTGCAGCGGAATCATCCCGTGGGGCGCCGTGAAGGTGAACCCGTAAATAATTAGGAAATATTTGGCGGTTATCAAGTGCCAGGTTCGATCTCGAGAATAATGAAAAAGGAGGGTTCCCGGGGCGGCCTGGCGGGCGGCTCTCAGGCTGCGGTGGGAGGACGCAGTGGCGAGGCTCAAGGCTACGGTGATCTGCGAAGGATGTTTTGCTCAGGTTCAGCGTAACCATGGAGACAGACTCTCCCCTCCTTCCCGTGGAGCCGATTCCAACTCTTGTGCCAATGTGTACACCGCACACCCCCTGCCTTCCTCCCGGCTCTGTGTGACGCAGGTGGAGGCAAGAGTCGGGGGGGCCCTGGAGAGGGCCAGCCTGGTGGGATCTGGGGTCCAGTCTTGCCTTTGCCTCTTAAGTGCAGGGAATGAACCTGGGGGCGCTTAACCACTGAGCCACACCCCCAGCCCCCCTTTTTTTTAAAATTTTGAGACAAGGTCTTGCTAAGTTTCTGAGGCTGGCCTCAACTTGGGGTCCTCCCGCCTCAGCCTCCTGAGTCCGGGATTACACATGTGGGCCACCGCACCTGGCCCCTTTGTTGTATTTGTGTATTTAATAAGGGCCCCAGGGAACTGGACCGACCCCTAGTGCACCCTCCTATGGCAGGCGGCAGCCTGGGACATTGCTAAGGGCTGTCTCACCTCAGCTTTATGGTGGGTCACTGCAAGCTATCTGACCGCCCCCTGGCATGATGGCATCTGTCCATGACCTGCGATGGGGACCTTCTGACCACACGTGTAGGTGTAAGGCAGTCCCTGGAGGTTCGGGTGCACAGAGATGAGGAGGGGCTGGGGGTGGCCTCACCTGAGGGGGAATAGGTGGGACGGCACCACGTGGCACTCGAGGACCTGATGGGTGGGTCCAGTCTGTGAGAAGCAGCAGGGCTTGGCCAGCGGTGAGTGGATGGGAGAGCAGTGCCTGGCGCCTTATTATATAGCCATATGTCACTTGTATTATTGTGCTTATTGCTGCTGCTGTTACTGTTATCTTTTTACTTATCTATTTATTTTTTAGCTCTAGGCGGACACAGTATCTTTATTTTACATGTATGTGGTGCTGAGGCTCGAACCCGGGCCCCACGCATGCCAGGCGAGCGCGCCACCACTTGAGCCGCATCCCCAGCCCCAACTGTCATCTTTTAAATCAACAATGAAAAGTGATGCCCCCAAACCAGAATGTGACCTTGGGTTACATCAATAGAAACACTGAGGGGAGTGGCCACAGGAAGGGCACCTCAGGAGCGTTTGGGGTCCGTTCTGGGCGGATGTTCTGGGGAGGAGCCCGGGGACGTGTCGTGGGGAGACTGAGGCAGTGTCTGCTCGTCCACTGGGGGCTCCAGGTCCTGGGAACGGAGAGCTACAAAGGCAAGTTCTGCCCCGGGGAGTGCGGCCCCTCGTCCCCAGGCATGGGGGGGGGCGTGGTATGGGGGGAGCCGCAGAAAGAAGCGTCTGGAAGGAGAGTGGGAGGGCTCTGGGGCACCTGGGAGCTGTCTTGAAAGGTGCCCAGGGCTTCTAAGGGGACGAGGGTCCTGGCTTGTCCCACGAGCCCAGGGCCACCATCAGAGGAGATGCTGATGGGCGACCGATGGAAGGACGTCCAGCCAGAGCCGCGCCACGTGGCCACTGCTGCGGTGGCTCCCCCATTAGTCACACTGAAACGAGAGCTTGCCGACTCCTGTCTGGGCACTTTATTTGGGAAAGGAATTCCAGGAAGTCCCCGTGAAGGAGGGGACAGAGAGAGGGACATGGGAAGCAGCCCATGCATGGGACCCCCCTGAGCAGAGCCCCAGGGCAGGGACACCCAGTGAGGGACCCTGGATACTGCGAGGAGCAGGCCTTGGGGTCATCACCGTCCCCAACAGGGCAGGGAGGAGGGGCTTCCCCGCCATCAGGGACCAGGAAACTCCAACAGGGGGTCACAGCAGTGCTCAGCAAGAAACCTGGGGCATTTTGGGGACTGGCAAGTGCCAGGTGCACATGGGTGGCTTTGGGAGGTGACCGTTTCCTGACACAGGGTCACACAGCCATGTCTGCCAGGGTGACCCTGCGAAAGGGCACAGGCTGAGTGTGGAGGTGGCCTCAGGGGATCCTACAGCCTTTTGCTGCCCACTGGAGAGATGACGTCACCCCAGACCTCGCCGTCCACGGTGGTTGGGGAGCGGTGGGTGGCCTTGGAGGAGGGGACTTTTTCAAGCTGCTGCTCCTTCCCTGAGCCGCCCACGGGCCTCTCCCGGGCTGATTCCAAACAGGGCGCCCACGGGTGCTCGGCTCGGCCAGCGAGCCTGCTTTGCTGACCTGGGCGAGTCCCGCACGGTGAACCATGTTTTCCAGGGCAGGGTGGCCCGGTGGCCTGGAGGTGGCCCAGGAGGCCAGGAGACTCCGTCCTTTCCAGACTGCGAGACCTCAGCCAGCGCGTTCTCAGCCAGCGCGTTCCCGGGGTGGGGGCGCCACACTTGCCCTCGGCCAGGCCGGAGCTGACCTCGCCCCCTCGGAAGACTCTAAGACTAAAGCCATTAAGGACCCAGCTGCCGCAGGCCACCACCCCTGTGGGCCATCAGGCTGACTTGCCTGGTGGGGGCGCTGGGTGGGGGATGCTCTTTTTGTGATGACACCTTGGGTGACTGCCCTAAGGAAAGCTGGACACTATCTGGAGACATGTTGTCACCGTTGGAGGTGACATTCTTTGATGCAGGGACAGCTCTGGCAGGAACGGACCGCCCAGCCCCAGGTGTCAGCAGGCTGAGAAGCCTGGAGGGGGCCACCCAGCTGAGGTCGCCCCAAGTCCCAGCCTTGGCCCCTCGGCTGTCTTTGTGGCCAGCCCAGGTCCTGTGGGCAGCGCTGCCAGCCGAGTCCCTGGTCTCCAGGAGGGCGGGCGCTCAGGGCTGGGCGGTGGCCCTCACCTTCTGTGGGTCTCCAGTGACTTCCTACTTCCCAACTCTCTTTTCTTTCCTAAGTGTCCCCTCGGTGTCTTCCTTCCCACTGGTCACCATCAGCAGTTCTTCATGCCTCTGTTACGGACAGCTTCCCGCCACTCCACCCTGTTCATAAGGCCGTCGCTGTGTCCTGTGTCGCTGGACATTTAGTTTGGGTTTCTGTGTAGCCGATACCGCAGGATTATCTTCTTCCTTCTCCTTCTTCTTGGTACTGGGATGGAACCCGGGGCACTGAGCCACTGAGCCACATCCCCATCCTTTAAATTTTGAAACAGGGTCTCGTTGCAATCCTCCTGCCTCAGCCTCCCAAGCTGTTGGGATTACAGGCCTGTGCCACCACACCCGGCCCATGATGATATTTTTCTTGAAGAGACCATTTTTTGGTGGTTGCTGATTATTTCCTTAGGACAGTTTCCCAGGGTGCTCTTCCATCTCTCTTCTCCCCTTCCTCTCTCCTCCTTTTCTTATTTTATTTGATTTAGTTAAAAATTTTTGGAATAATACTGTATGAATATGATTTAATGTTCAAAGGCACAAAAGAACGCACAGCACAAAGTCCCCATATTCCAAGCTACCTGCTTCCTCTCCCAGGAGTGACCCCGGGCAGTATTTTTTTTTCAAGTCTACATCTGCATCCAATTTAAAAAGCAAATGATGGCTCTCTCTGCTCACTGTTTTGCTCTTATGGGTGTAAATGGGGAGCAGATGTCCTTCACTTGAGAAGAGCAAAGAGGAGGTGACATAAAGGATGATAAAAGTGGGAGTAGAGTGTCACAGGAAGAAGGGGCAGCAAGTGCAAAGGCCCTGGGGTAGGAATCAATGGGCAGATCTGAAAAGCTCCAAGGACACCAATGGGGCTGTTTCAGAACCAGAGAGGTCAAACTGCCTGTGAGGGACCTGCTTGTGCAGAGTACTGTTGGCTGACATAAAAGTTGGACTTTCCTTCAAAGACTAAAAGGGATGCCTTTGAGGACTTATAAGCAGGGAGCTGATAGGGTGTGATTTGTATTTAACAAAAGAATGTTTCAACTGATGCTTGGAGAATATTGGACAGAGGCAGAAATAGGTTTAACAAATGGTGTGTGTGTGGGGGGGAGGGGGTGGGAAGAGAGGCTGGTGCCCTGCCTCGAGGGCAGAGTGAGGGAACCGGAAGGATTCAGGATGTGGTTTGGAGGTAGAACCAACAGGAGCTGCTGGCAGTTGGTTGGTGTGAAGGAGAAAGACCCCCGAGGACCCCTCCTGGGTTTTTGGCCTGAACAAATGTTTGTGTCCATTGCTGAGAAGACTGAGGTGGAACCAGTTTTTTTTTGCTTGGTAACATAGTGTGAGGGGAGGCGTCTTGAATTTGGACCTTGTTATGTCTGGTAATATGCGTGTCATAGACAAGTGGACACGAAAGTACACCCTAGGGACCAGAGATGTGATCCAAGCTGGAAATACCAACATAGAAACCATCAGGCCGAGATGACCTAGGCAGCACCCACTACATCAACTGGTGTGTTTGTTTCACCCTAACTACACCAGATCCGTGTGTTATCACTCATTTTTTCTTCTTCTTAATTTTCTAATTTTTGAAAGCAAAGAAATCTGTAGAAAATTTAAAGGAACGGTGGGGCTGCTTGTATTTGGATTCTGGAGACGTCCACGCTTGTTTTAGTGGCTTTACCTCATCTGAGGTGAGAATCAAAGTCTGACGGATGGGAAATTAAGAAAAAAAAAATCCTTTCTGGTTTTCCTGTCATGTCCGCGCAGCTCCAGCCATTTCTGCCTTGGAAGTCAGAGGTGCTCACTGGAGAGGAACCTTCTGGTAAAGACTTAGAGCAGCCTCTTCTCTTCCATGTCTCCTGAATACCCAAGAGACGCAGCTGTCTCCCAACTTGCTGAGATGAATTCTGTTGCTTTTTTATTATAAGTCCTAGCTTTCTCTGCTTTCAGGTTGTATCTCTTTCCAGTAGGGTTATAATTCCTTGTGGAAGAGTCCTGAGCCATGTTCCCTGCCCCCCGCCCCACCCCCAGACATCAAGAGTGGAATTAGGAAAGTCCTTCAGAGTGTCTGACTCTGACACTTGGCATGGTGTGTGCACACCCAGGAGGGGGATCTCGTGTCTGTGCTACGTTTTCATCAGGTGGCATCAGCTAATCCTAATGTATGTAAGGAGCACCATCTGCATGTGAACCTGCCTGTCTCTCAACTTGCCCTGGGGAGTCTGGAATCTTAAAGTATGCAGGGAACTGTAGGTCACACCTACAGTCACACCTTTGGTAAATGGATGACGGGAATGGGCGTGCACTTTGATAACCTAGAGGGGCCAGGAGATTTTGGACATCCTGCTTTGAGCAAGTCAGGAGGTGAATGCAAGTAATAGTGTTCATAGTCTCAGTCCGGAATGGTGTGGTTTCCATAACGGGTCAGGCAGAATCCCAGCCCAGCCCACCCTGTCCCTATGGTCCAGAGTTCCAGGCATGGGTGTTGGAACCCAAAAATGAATTAGGAAACTTGTTTGCTTGAAAGTGACCAGCTTAGGCACCAAGGTGAATTTCTGCTGGCTCAATGAGGAAGAAGTAGTGTGGCTTCAGGCTCAGCTGGATCCAGCTGCTCAGATGATGTCAAGAGTTCAGTCTCAACTTTCTTTTGTCACTTTTCCGGTTCTGTTTTTTTCCTTCTTTCCTCCGCCTCTTTCAGAGTTCTGTGCCTTTGTTGGTTTTCTTTCTCTCTCCAGCATCCTTCTTCATGTGCTATCCCCAACAGCTCTGTGTATCTCCCCATTCAGCCCCATGAGGACTCGGATCATCCGGGTTCCTCAGGAGGGAGGCGTCCCTCGGCCCGGCTGGTCCTCTGCGGCCCTCTGGCGCTGGGGGCGGGGTCGGCACCAACCGTCTGAGCAGGGGCTTCCCGGGGAGATGCGGTGCTGCCACCAGAGGAGCAGGGCCCGGTGCCGCCGCAGCTCGGCCGCTCCTTCCTTCAGATGCTGCTCCAGCCGCTGTCCTTACGGGCAGCTGCCTCCGGAATGGCCCCATCGGCCCTCTTGGGGAGGAAATTCCCTCTTCCTCTGGAGTTGTTCTGTGATGCTTCCACCGTCTCCTCCCCACGACCTGCCATTGACTCTCCACGCCTGTTCTGTGCCTCCACAGCTCACGGAGAAGCAGAAAGCCGCCCCTGTGTCCACTCGGTGTGATTATCCGTGTCAGTGAACACACGGCCTGCGGGAGAAGGGGCCCCAGAATATGGCGGACCTGTGCTCTGCATGGCTGACTTCCGGGCAGTCCTAGAACTTCCGGGTTATATGCGACTTCCGGTGGTCTCTAAGCCTTCTGGATTATCATAAGACTTCCGGGCGGCCCTAGGCCTTCCTGCTATCATAGGACTACTGCGGGAGTCCTAGGCCTTCCGGGTTATCATAACACTTCCGGGCGGGCTCCAGGCCTTCCGGTGACTTCCTCTGCATTCGCGTCCTTCCGGCTTTAACTGGAGGCTGAGCCCTGCTGCCTTGATAAAGCCTCCCTGGGCCCTGGGAGTCATGGGTGATGCTCTTCCTCTGGCCGCCATCAGGGTGGTTCGCCGGCCGCCGCTCCTGGTGGAGGAATCGTTGCCGTCTCCGCCTCAGGCCGAGGAGGGCCCGAGAGGCCTGCAGCCAGGTGGACCGGTGGACCGGCTCTGAGGCCAAGCCGTCACAGGCGGCCCCGGAGGAAGGCCGTGCAGGTCCCGGTAGCGAGTCCCCCCGGAGCCTCAGTCCAGCCCTTGGAAGACCCTTCTGAGAAGGTGGCGCCCGCGGCTCGCGGCGTGACTGTGCAATGGTGGGCTTCCCCGCAGCCCGCCGGGCACAGCCTTCCTCAGTGCGGATGCAGGGAGAGCCCGCATCGGAGATCGGGGAGTCCGGGAGGATGTGGAGAGGGCGTCCTGAAGCCATTTTTAGAGCACATTCTTTTTTTAAAAAATTGAACACACATTGATGGAGCACTATGTCTTTTTTTTGTTGTTGTTGTTGCCAGGGCTTGAACCCAGGGCGCTTAACCACTGAGCATGTCCTCAGCCCTTTTAAAAAATATTTTCTTTTGGAACGGTCTAGCTAAGTTGCTTAGGGCCTTGCTAAATTGCTGAGGCTGCTCTCGAATTTGGGATCCTCCTGCCTCAGCCTACCAAGTGGCTGCGATTATAGGCCTGCACCACCATGTGATGTTTTGAAACATGTACTGAAGAACAGTTTTGTTTGCAACCCTTCCTCCCATTCTCTGGCAAATTCTCCCTCAGGATAGCACAGCCAGTCAGTGCACACACGTCTTTTTGGTTTGAGGCTTCAGAGTAGCTGGCATCCAGTACTGGAGTAAGATTCAAACTTCTCTGATGTTGCATGCTAAGCTGCATCTGGATTCTGTCACCCCTCCGCCGTCCATCCTTCTATCCATCTACCCAACATCCATCGCTCAGGCACCACATGCCCACCCCCTGCTATCAGTTACCCATGGACCATGCACTTGACTGATAGCTGCTGCTGCCTCGGCTGTGCCAAGCACTGCCTCAGCCACGGAGCTGCCCAGAGTGTAGTCAGTTGCTGCCCCTGAGCGAAAAATGCAGTTGAGGAGACAGATCTCCAAACAAAGGGAATTCAGAGAGAGCAGGGTCCCATGTCACCCTGGCGGTGGGCATTCACTTGTGCTGATGAATCCACTTGCAAATAAAGCTCTTGTACCCGAGCGGTGGAAACAACAGCTCACCTGGCCCGCTCTGCGCACAGCTTGTGCTCATGCACAGCCTTGTGTGTTTCTTAGCACCATTCTTCTTGGGGGTAGGTAAGAAAACAGGCAGAGAGGGCCAGGAGCAGCTCAGGGACCCTCACCTTGGGTGCCATGGGAAAAACGTCAGATAAGGGGCGGTGGCTGCTAACCCCAGGCAGGATGTGCTTCTGCAACTCCACCCTGCACGGTGTGAAGGTTTGTCCCTCAGCTGATGAGGCAGGCTGTGTGACACTGGTCCCTAGTGCCTGACCATCCACCACCCTTCTAAGCACAGCTGGGCTTGGAGTGAGAGCCTGGATGGCCATTGGCCAGCACAGCAGCCTCTGAGGCCCAGGCCTCTCCTTTCTGGCTGCAGGGAGCCACAGCACAGGTACAGGGAGGAAGTTCCTGCATCTGCCTGGGACTTGTAGCTCAGTGGTTGGCATAAGGCCCATTGAAACCCCTCTAGATAGTGTGGTCTGCTCTGAACCTCAGGCTCTCTCTTTGTTCAAAAGAGATTAACAAGCACTAGAGAGGTATTCAGGGCGCCAGCACCAAGCTGGGACTTTCTCCTTGGTAGTAATAAAAGGACAGGAGGAACATTAGAAAGGGAACAATTTTCTTTCTCTGAGAGTTAAAAGCTTGTGCTCTGAAGCAAAGCTTCCCGGGATTTAGATTCTTAAGCATGCGATGAGCATTAACTCTTATTAATATGGCTCTGGTCCTGACTGTGGGCTGAGTTGAAAAGCCACACGCCGAACAATGTGGGGTCAGGAACTCACATCTTGGAGTCGTGGACCTGTGTTCCCACCGCTGCTTCGTCACCTCTGCTAACTCCAGGTGACTTCTCTTCGAGCTTTGGTTTCTCGACCTGCAGGACTGGCCTGAGGATCCCAGTAGTGAGCACGGGGAAGTGGCATGAGGTTGGCACTTCACATGGAACAACTCATGTGGCCTTTGTGAGGCAGCAACTGGCACATCCACTGGACAGATGAGGAAACTGAGGCAGATGGAACAGTGCTGGCCCCATTATCACTCACAGCCATCCCTGGGTGATAGTGGGATGTGAGCCCCAGTGGGCTGGACCCAAGTTCCTCACCAACATGGTGGAGGGACTGTGAGATCAACACACACAATGACCCACCAGTGACCCCACAAGTAAAATGAGGGGGTTTGCTGCCGCAAAGCTGAGATTTCTACTAATGATGGGCGATTCCACCAACCTAAGGAAAAAATCTGTTTCCTTTGATAAACTACAAAGTCTAGGTGGCATCAGTTTCAGCTGGACACAGGGACTCTGTGTCACAAAGGGCTCTTGATTTCTTAGACTCTCAGTTCACCCAAGACCGTCGCCTCTGGCCATGTGGCATTAGATTGAAGGGTAAGTTCATGAGAATCAAATCAAATGTAAATGAAGCCCAAATAAACTTTACAGTTCTGTCTCTTTGGCACGGGCCACGTTTCTCACGCAGTGAGCAGCCACTGTGTTCAAGGACACAACGTCCATCCCTGCTACCATTTTGGACTCTGGAGATCTGTGTGGCTGCTTGTCAGGGGCACTGGGCCCCGCCTGCCTTGCCATCCCAGAGGGACTTTCTGAGCTCTGGCTGCAGAGGCTCAGGGAGGCTCTCATTGGCCTGAGTGACCCCAGGTGTCTCTTCCTGTGCCAACCATCAGGCCTGCAGGTGAATGGAGTGCTTTTATTGGCTGGCCTGAACCTCCTGCCTACCTGAGTGATGCTGGGGAGGGCCGCCCAAACAACAGGGGACAAGTTTCCAGAAGGAGGGGGATGGGAGACTGGAGAGCAGAAAGTCACATGCTGTGATAAGTGGCATTATCTGCCGGCGATTGCCATTGTCCCCCGGTGTCCACCAGGGATTGGCTCCCCGCGTGCACCAAACCCGGAGGATGCTCAGGCCCCTTGAGTGCAGCAGCACAGCGCCCGCGGGGAACCTAGGCCTGTCCTCCTGCTTCACGAGATCACCTCCAGGGTTACTTAGACCATCTAATAGGATGTAAATGCTGTGTAAATGGTTGTTACGCTTTAGCGTTTGGGGAATAATGACAAAAAAAAAAATAGCCTGTGTGTGTTTAGTGCAGACGGACTTTTTTTTCTCCCTAATATATTCTGAGATTGGTTGAACCCGCGGAGGGGAAGAGCTGATTCATTTCCTACCCCCATCATTGCTATGTGTCCCTAAAGGCCATGTGCCATTCCCATCCCCATTGCTGTTAGATTTGGTTATGTGGCTCGTTTTGACCACTGAGATATGAGCAGAGGGGACATGCACCCTACCCAGCATGGTGAGGCTCTGCTGTCCGTCGCAGGACAGCAAATCAGATCATGGCTCTTCCTTCTGCCTGGCCCTAGGATGAGAAACTACAGGGTCAGTGTAGTCCGGAGCAGCTGGGCCTCGCTGAGCATCCAGCCTGCTGCCTCCATGTAACAGGAGCACGGAATACATGCTTGGTCTTTGGGACTCTTTGTTGCAGCAGCAAAAGCTGACTCATACAAACCCTGTTCATCTTCTACCCAGGCCTGTCCTACTTCCTGCTCTAGCCGACTTTGGGCTTCTGTTAGGATCACAGGATAGGGTGAGGCAAATCTGGCAGATTCAGACTCCAGTGAGGAGTAAACTCAGGCTGGAGGAGAATCCTGACATTTCTGCAGGCTCCTCTCCTGATTTAACTCAGCATAAACATTTACTGATCTGTGGTTTGCTGGGGCCAGAGCTGCAAAATCTTGAGTCCTGTTCCCTGTTATCAAGGTGCCAGAATCCACAGAGAGAGAGACGGGTGAGCAGGTAAGGAAGGTGTGGCGGCACCTGGGCTCTGCCAGACCAGGGCCCACCGGGAGCTTGGCTTGGCGGTATTGGTGGGCCTGGACCCAGCACAGTGGACTTGACCCAGGACTGGACCTGTGACTGTGCTATGCCCATGCAGTGAGACTTGGGGACCCTGGAGTTGTGTGGTGGTGGGAGCTGTCCTCCCTGGGCTCATTATCCCTGACCTGTGTCACCCTGCATTTCTCTGCCTTGCCTGCGGGTCACATTGTGGTCCCGTTGCAGTCCTTGGGGCCATCAGAATGACAGGAGCATTGCGCCCACTGTCAGCCCTCTGCTGTCCCCACATGCTGTGGCCTGACTGTAGGCCTGGCCATTCCCGGTTACAGAAGGACAGGTAGGTGTGGGGTCCCCCTCTTTCAGAGCGTCTGAGGCAAAGCCTGGCCCCGTATTGATCCTTCATTGAGCCTGCGGTTATTGGAAGCCAGTTACGTCCAGCTGCAGGGCGGGGAGGGCCTTGGATGCCATCAGGCTGCTGTCAGCCCTACTAGCCAGGGCAGGGCCGAGGGTAGGGGGGAGACCTGGGAGATGGTGAGATGAAGGGCAGGGAGCATTTGGGGCAGAAGGACCAGCTTAGCGAGGATTGGAAACTTGGCCCCAGTTAGAGTCCGGCCTGTGGTTGGGGCCACGTCCTTCTTGGAGGACTCATCCCAGGCCCTGTTGGGTGTCTGCATCTGGGGAGGTGTCAGGCTCTCCCAGGGTCCGCCTCAGCTCTGGGCTCCCTGCCTCCCCTTCCTGCCCCGACCCCTGTGGATGCAGCTTCCGGGTGCCCTCCTGGTTAGGCCAAGGATGCTCCTGTACCTTTACTCTTCCAGGCCCAGCCTTCCTGTTTGGGCTCCATCCTCTCAGGACCCTGGGGTGGCACTTCCTCTGGTTCTGCAGAGGGACTCTTGTCACAGCAGGGGTCAGAACGGCTTGAGCCCCCAAATGGGAAATTAGATGACTGTGATTATGCCACCTCCCCTTATTGAGCACCTGTTATGTGCTGTGTCCTCTCAGGCTGCAGGAGCACACGGGGGCTGTGGTGTATTACAAATCCTGCCCTTGGGTGTGGAAGATGGGCCTGATGGCAGCCCTGCTCAGACTCACTCCTTGCCTTGTTCATGCACAACCTGAGCAGCTGTGCTTGGCGCCCTGAGAGGTAGTAGTTTCTGGTTCGCTCCTGCTGTACAGATGAGGAGACCAAATCTCCAAGAGCATCAGCAGCTTGTTTAAGGTCCCCCAGCCAGCAGATGTGGGGGCCACCTCACACCAGGCTGCTCCGATGGCAAGTGCCACCCTCTCTGTTGCACCCACCACCCCGCCGTCAGCAGCGATGGCCCCTTCCTGACGGGCTCTTAGCTGATTTTCCAATAACTCTCCCTGCTGTTCCGGGGCCTGTTATCATTCATTACTGCGTCCTGGAACTTCATAGATTGTTTTATTTTCCTCTCCCCGTGGCTCCTGGCTTGGAAGCAGCTGGGGACCCGAGGTGCCCCTGCTCTAAATGCATCGTGTCAGATGCAAGTTTATCTAATTTACTATCAGAGTCGGCGGTAGCACCTTGTCGATTCCATTTCCAGCTAATTTCCTCCCTTATGATTTCCAGGGAGGTGACCATCTCCTTGCCTCTGGGGATCTCTGCCAGCCCAGAGTCATGCTGCACACGCCTCAGCTGGTTGCGACTGTGAGGACATGGGGTTGACTTCAGCCCCAAAGAGGGGTCCTTTGTGGAATATCCCAGGAGTGCCTGCTCTTTAGAGGGCAGAACCTCAGATCATGGCAAGAGCTTGGGTTTGGAGGAAAACATCTGAATTCAAATCCTCTTGATACCACTCTCTTGCTGTGTGGTCTCAGGCAAAGTGCTTAAGCTCTCTGAACCTCAGTTTCTTCATCTGTGAGCGGACAATAATCAGACACTGTTTTCCTTCCCCAAGGTTGTTAGGGAAAGTGGAACAGTTAAAAAAATATCACAAATTGATAAGGATGTAGGAACATGGGAATTTTCAATAGTCAGCTTTCTGTTACTATGACAAGATGCCTGAGACAACTGACTTTAAAAGAGAGAAGGTTTGTTTTGCCTCATGGTTGCAGACCGTTGTTGTTTTGGGCCTGTGGCGGCACAGTACATCTTGGTGGGAGTGTGTGGTGGAGGAGCTGCTGATTTGTGGCAGCTGGGAAACAAAGTGGGGGGTCCCAATATCCCCTTCAAGGACACATCACTGATGACCTGATTGCCTTCTGCCAGGTCCCACCTCCTTCCAACAGTGCCACGGGTTGGGGACCAGGCCTTCAATATGGCCCACTGTGGGTATCCACGGTCCACTGTAGCAGGGAGGAGCCTGATGTGGTCTCAGTGGAGGACGCTCTGATGACGTTTATCAGCACTGTCCCTGCACATGCCCCATGCCCCCTGCCCCAGCAGTTCCGTCAGGTGGAGGCACAGCTGGAGAGACACTTAGGGGCACAGGATGTCCCGCAGTCCCCTTCTGCACAGAGAAGAGGAGCAGCAACCACATGCCCCCCGGGGGGAGGCGGGGCAAATGTGGGGGTTTGCTCCATGGGATGGGCCACAGCTGCTGAGAGGGAGGACGGGAGCCGGTGGGTACCTGTTGGCAAGTGGAAGAAAAGCAGCGTTGAGGTCGAAGACAGAGAGACAGGATGATACATTGTTATATGACAAAATAGAAAATAATGTGTTCTTAAAAACATAATTGTGAACTAAAGCTGGGCGCGGTGGTGCGGACCTGGAATCCCAGCAGCTTGGGAGGCTGAGGCAGGAGGATCCCAAGCTCAAAGCCAGCCTCGGCAATTTAGCAAAGGCCCGTCTCTAAATAAAATACAAAAAAGGGCTGGGGGTGTGGCTCAGTGATTAAGCACTCTTGGGTTTAATCCTAGTACCAAAAAAAAAAAAAGAAAAAAAAAAGAATTATGAACTTGACAGGTCCACAAAAGACCCACAAAACAAAGAGAAGCAAAGATACTCTGATTAATTATTTTACTTTATTTCATTTTATCTTATTTTATTTTATTGAGATGGGGTCTGGCTGTGTTGTCCAGACTAGCTCAAAAAGCCTGAACTCAAAGGTCCTCCTGAGTGGCTGGGATTCCAGCACCAGCCTAATGATTTAGCACAAACAGGACCTCACAGAACCACCTCTGAGGTAAAAAATAGAACCTCGCTCCCATCCAGAAGCCCCTGAGGCCCCCACCGTGGCTCTGAGCAGTGCCCGCTGTCTGGGTGTCTGGGTATTTATGGTGGTCAGTTCCTTAATTCACTTTATAATTTTGATAATCTGCTCTGAACTTGTGTGTGTGTGTGTTTAAAGGACACACCGTGCATGTCCTGTTGTGACTTGTGTCTTGTTCAGCATGTCTTGTGGGGCTCCATCTCCACTTGCTCTGCACATAAATTAGAACATGAAGGATACATGCCGAAGGTCTCCGAGGTGCACCCCAAAGTGGAGGTGTGAATCTGGACACAGGGACGGAACCATTCCAAAGGAGAGTTAAAGGTCTCCTCTACCATCTCGGTTCCTCTAAAGGAGAAAGGTACTGGTGTATTATTTGGCTGACTAAATTGGAATAGAATAAATTTGAGAAAATAAGGCCTGTTGTTGAGCTGTCAGGAGGGCATAGTGAGTTCCTGGGTCCGAATCTGGAACATGGAGCAGGCCCTTGGTGACAGGAGACAAACAGGGGTGGACACATGTAGAAGGGCTTTCAGAAGCAGTGGAGGGGCAGTGTAGTACAGTGGTTAGGGTTCCGTGACTGGATGGCCAGGGTTCAGATCCCGACTCCGCCACCTGCCGTGTGGGAACTCAGGCAAACTGCTCACCTTCTGACTTCTCCACTTGTGTTAATTAGCACCGTCTGACAAATGGCCCCCCAAGCAAGGGCTCCAAAGAACACTATCAGTCATCATGATCCCCCACTGTTTCTGTGGGGTAGGAATTTGGGAGTGGTTTGCTGGAAGGTTCTGGGTTGAGGCTGCAGTCACTCAAGCCCAGACCAAGGGTGGAGATCCCCCTCTAGGTGGCACAGATACTGGGTTGCCTGCTGGGGCTGCTGCTTGCTTTCCTTCCACGTGAGCCTTGCCACGCGGCTGCTTGAGCACCCTCACAGCATGGCATTTGAGAGACCAAGCCAGATGCGCCAATGCCTTCTGTGACCCAGCTTTGGGGTCTCTGTCTCTTTTTTTAGGGGGGAGGTACTGAGGATTGAACCCAGGATACCTGACCACGGAGCCACGTCCCCAGCCCTTTTTATTTTTTAATTTGAGACAGGGTCTCTTTAAGTTGCTGAGGCTGGCCTCGAACTTGTGATCCTCTTACCTTAGCCTCCCGAACCACTTTGATTACGGATGTGCACCAGCTGCTTCTGTAGTATTCTACTGGTCATGCAGGTCATCCCAGATTCAGTAAGAGGGGGCCCACAAGGATGCGAAAACCAGGAAGCCAGGCTCCCTGGGGCTGGAGGGACTGGCTCTCCCCTCTGAAAGAGGGACAGTGGTACCACCGTTCTGGGGTGTTAGCAAAGGTGAAGTGAATGACTCCGTGAAAGGCCCGGGACTGGGCTGGTGCAGGGGAAGCCTCCACCAACACGAGCCGCTGCTGAGTGAACCTGCTCCCTCCCCCCACCCCCCCCACCCCCGTTCCCCGGGTTTTATCTGACGTCCTAATTTCATAACCGTGAGTCCGTCCTCAGGTTTCCTGGAACGACACCCACGTAACCAGGACCGCGATGGCCACACTTTGGAGCAGCGCCAGGGCTGTGTTTGAGCCGCTGCACAAAGACGGCGCCCCGCGGGGCCCTTTGGCAGGTCTGCTGCGCGGGGACTGGGTCTCGGACGCCCAGCGACAGACATCTCTCTGGGAGCAGGCATGAGTCCCGACTTCAATCGCCTGCCACATCAATGCCTCGGCGCCCACAAAGACACTGATGTGAGAGTAGACTTGTTACTGTCACCAAAGAACAGGAAACTTGATGTCGCCAGCGCTTCAGTGCAGGATCCGAACACTCAAGTGCAGACGAGGCCAGACCGGGAGCCCACATTTGGGGGTGTCCAAGGGTAAGGGGGGCCTCGTGGGCGGGGTGAGAGAGGCGGCGCCCCTCGGCCTGCCCTCGCCTGTGGGAGCAGTGGGGACCGTGGCGGACAGGAAGTCACGTGCTCCGGGGGCTGCGAATCTAAGGCCACTCGGGCATCCCTGGAGCTCCTCATGGAGGACACAGGCACCTCTGCAGTCCTTTTGGGCTTCGTGGTCTGGGCTCCCCTCTCCCTGGGAGGCGGGGCCTGCATGATTTGATGGGTCTGAGGAATGCTGTCTATTTCTGTATTTGGAAGTGGTTGGATGAGGACTTGATCTCTGGAGCTGTAGCAGCTCTCTTGTGCCTCTAAGAGAAGGGCAGACCTAGATTCCTGATGCTACTTAGCACCTGGATCTACCTTTAACCACTTAATTCCAGCTCTTTTTATTATTATTATTTATTCATTTATTTATTCTGGTACTGGGGATTGAACTCAGGGGTTCACTACCACTGAGTCCCATCCTCAGCCCTTTTTATTTATTTATTTTTAATTAGCAGGTCAAGATAGCGGGTCTTGCTAAGTTGCCCAAACTGGTCTTGAACTTGCGATCCTCCTGCCTCAGCCTCCTGAGCCACTGGGATTACTGGTGTGTACCACTGTCCACGGCTTCAGCTTTCCTGTGTAAGAATTGACTGAATACCCTTTATTAGGGCCATTGCTATTTTTGTAGCCAAAAGCTGCATTCCTAATGTCATAAGGAATATTTGAGCATGTCATCCGAGGACATGGGTTGGAGAACTGAGTGTCCCTTAAATACTCACAAAAGCTTGAAGTTGGCTATTCTGGCTCTGTCCTGTCCCTAGGGCCATTTTCCTTCTCTTAAAAGAAATCTCTAGATTGAAAAAAACAAATGTGCACTCTGTCACTCATCACACTGTCCCTGTGGTCTGAGTGAATGGACAGTTGTGCCTCAGGGCCTCAGTTAAGGCCAGGACCTTACCAGGCTCAGGCACTGTCCGCCACACCCACTCCCCAAGGGTAACCACCACCCTTAATTTTGGGGTGATCGTTTTCTGCCACTCTTCAGAGTTCTCCCCACCTCGCACCCCCAGCGTCCCGATGTCCCCTTGTGCCGTCTTCCCACTCTACCTAGGCGCACGCGCACTCTGAGGTTCTTGCAAACTCGCTTTCCTGTCCTGCGCACCATCCTGCGTTTCTGGGCGTGTGTGTTGATGTGAGCAGGAGCCCTCTGTCCCCTTCCTGGCTGCACAGCCTTTTGTTGTGAGCTCAGTTTCCGTCGCAGTTGACAGACATGAGGATGCCTCCGGGTCTTCGGCCACCACCCGCCCCGCTGCTCGGAACCTCTGGTTCTACGTCCCGGGTCCGTGCTGTGGGGCGCATGCGTGCTTTTGGGTGGAACCACTGAATCCGAGAAAAGCCTGTCACCTTCCTTAGCGAAGGCCAGACAGTTTTCCCAGGTGACACCGATCCCTGCTCCTGCCAGCTGTGGCCGATGCTTTTGTCGCTCAGGGACCCACCAACATTTGGTCCTGGGCCTGCTCAATTCTGAGTGCCCTGGGACCCTGCAGAGGTGACCTCTGACCTTTGAAGATGCCCCGCCCCTTTGCCACGACCTAGCAGCTTCCATACTTTAAATGGCCTTGCGACTAGAGGCGGGGTCCTGGCGTCCGGGGTCGTCTCCGCGCTGCTCTTTATCTTTGGGATCTGCCGATTTCAGAGTTTCTGATAAGAGGAAAAACCAGTTTCATATTCCCAGTCACGGGGACGGCCCGGGATCCGACCTGCCCACAGACAGCGGGGCTTTCCCTGAAGGTCGCGGTCCTCGCCTCCTCTCCGTGCAATTTGAACAACCCAAGGCGGAGGCCAGGGCGCCCTGGACGTGGTGGCGGGAGGTTTGAAGGAAGCTGGGGGGACGCTCTGCGGGCTCTAAGTGCAGCCCAAGGACAGATCACTTGAAGTCCCCGAGCTCCAGTTTCCTCTTCCCTCAGGTCGCCCTGAAGCCGGGTCGTGCACGTCACGAGCCCGGTCACGAGCCCCGCGGGAGGAGCAGGGGCGTCTCCCGCGCCGGTTCCCGGGGTTCCCGGGGTGGTGCCCGGTGCAGTGGACGGAGGAAGGTTCCAGGCGTCGCGCCGTGGTCCTGCCTGCGCTGTCCCACCAGCCCTGGCCATCGGTAAAATCCGGCGCTAAGGGGAGCTCTGCTTGTGACAAAAAGAGTTGGGGGAGATGGCGAAACCCGGGGGACCTTGCACCCCCGCCCCAGCAAAAGCGACAGCGATCCTCACACAAATAGGGCAGAGCCACCCCCAGGGCCTCTGCACCCAGCGCTGCTGTCAGTCAAACGTTCTGACCTTAAATCCCTGGAGGCCACTGACCGCTGGCTCCTTTGAGATGCGGGTCTTGGAGGCCATTTGCTTCTAATCAGGGACGGTTCCATCCACATTAAAAATATGGTTGAAAGTGTCGCCTTCCGTCAGTGCACTGTTTCAGCAGAGGAGTCAATTTTTTAATATGAAGTATTAAAATATTAACGCGCTGGGGAAAGTCGCGTATGGACAGTTTCCCGGGGTCTCCACATCCTTCCCGTTTACCAGGCACATGGCATCAGGCCTTGGAGTCTCCAGGGCCACCTGTTGGTGTCACACTGTCTTCCAGAGGAATGCAGGTCACCTTCTGTGGGCCGGTTTTCCCAAGTGTCTGCTCCAACTCAAAGGTTCTCGCAGCATCTCGGGACCCTCAGTGCCATTTCTGGCTTTTCAGCTCTAATGTTCCAGAATAGGGGTTGGCAAACCACAGCCCAGGGGCCAGATCCAGCCCCTGCCTGTTTTAATTTGTAATTTGCTTTTCTTTTTTCTTGTGGTGCAGAGGACCAAACCCAGGGCCTCGCGCATGCTCAGTGGGTGCTGTGCCACTGAGCCACACCCTCAGACCTTAGTTGGTAATATTTTTGGGGGGAGGGGTAAGGGGGTTGAACTCAGGGACACTCAGCCACTGAGCCATACCCCTAGCCCTGTTTTGTATTTTATTTAGAGACAGGGTCTCACTGAGTTGTTTAGTGCCTCACTGTTGCTGATGCTGGCTTTGAACTTGGGATCCTCTTGTCTCAGACTCCAGAGCTGCTGGGATTTCAGGCATGTGCCACCGCACCCAGCAGTTTGTAATTTTTAATTGCAGATAAAAACACATAGTGGGAAACTTACCATCTTACCCATTTTTCAGTTTTGACTCTTTAAAGAAAAAGGTTTCTCATTCCTATTCTAGAATTACAAAAATCATGGATTTCTAATGTCGTGGTCTCTTCCTGTCCTGAATTCCTAGAGCTCCATCCCTTTGTCCTGCCCTATAACAGGATAAAGCTGTTCTCCTATAACAGAGGTGCTAGGATTCAGTGAGTCCCAGTTAGCCATTGCCAGTTGTATTAGTCTGTTTCTTGTTGCTATAACAAAATACCTGAAGCTGGGTGATCTGTAAGGGAAGTTTATTTAGCTCACAGCTTTGGAGGCTGGAAATCCAAGATAAGGCAGCCCCATCTGTTCCAGCCTCTAGTGAAGGTCCCTGTGGCTGCATCACAACATGAAGGACAGCATCGTGTGTCAGGCTGTGTGAGAGGAGAGACCATGTGATGGGACTGGAAGCCAGACACCCAGCAGAGGCCCGTCTCGTTCTTAACAGCAAGAGAGAACTTATTCTTTCCAGCATTAATCAGCATTAATCCTTTCCAAGTTCGAGGACCCCAGTGACCTAAATATCTCCCACTAGGCTCCACCTCTTAAAGACTCCACCACCTTTTAATACCACCACATTAGGGACCAAAGTTTCAGCACGTGGACCTTTGGGGGAACGTACCCCAACCACATCCAAAGCACAGCACTGACCAAGCTGCCTCAGTTCCTCCCATGTGACCAAGGACAGACCAGATCGGAAGAGTAATTGAAGAAGCTACAATTCGTCTGGCTGCCTTTGTGTGGGTGAGCTCCCTTTCCTAAGCCACCTCCTGTCCCTGGTGCCATCAGGAGACAAGAACCTGCCCAGGTCTAATAGGATGCTGCCAGGCCCTCGCTGGTTATCAAAGTCATGGTCTGATGAGAACGAACTTCTGGCTTCTGGCAAATTCCCAGCCTCTGAGACTTTCGTCTCTGGGAAAGTACTGAGCTCATTTCTAACTCATTGGAAATCAGTCCCTGCGATCCCAACAGTGGTCTGGGTTCTGGCCACACTGAATTCTGCCCAGGACTCTGAGGCCACACCAAGGCCTCCATTCAAAGCTCCCAGCCCTGCTGGGGCAGGACAGTGTCCAGTTAAGAGCTGAGCCTGCCCTTTCCTGGGAGGGCAGGACAAGCAAATTCCTAACTTCCGGGCTGGGGTTTAGCTCAGTGGCAGAGCGCTCTCCTCGCACGCGTGAGGCCCTGGGTTCCATCCTCAGCACCACAGAAAAATAAATAAATAAAAATAAAGACATTGTGTCCATCTATGAGTAAAAACTGTTCTT
This sequence comes from Marmota marmota marmota, assembly GCF_001458135.2. Lineage (NCBI taxonomy): Eukaryota > Metazoa > Chordata > Mammalia > Rodentia > Sciuridae > Marmota > Marmota marmota. The sequence goes on along the minus strand of NW_026000185.1, from coordinate 19,627,701 downwards.
TAAAAATTCCTAACTTCTTTCAAAAAGGCAGGAAGGTCTTATTATAGCATAAACAGGTATACATTGCCAAAATATATGACAGTCCTGCAGACAGAAAAGTGACAATTAAGATAGTCCCTCCCCTTCCTTTGTTTTTAGCCTACTCCTCCATCTAGAGTGTATTTTTCTAGAGTTTTCTCTCTGATCAGCCTCAAACTTACACGAAGCCGTGGAAGCACAGCCCTTTCCTTTCTTCCCGTGACAGATCCCAGCACCCCCAGGTCTGCGACAGGGATCCGCTCATTCTCCTCAATGGCTGTCTGGTCGCTCCCAACGTGTGTGCAGCTTGGTTTATTAGAGTATAGACTTCCTTTGAGCCAAGTGCAAATGCTGTCTTCCTCCAGGAACCTCCCCAATGCCTTCAGCACAAGGGCCACTTCCTGTTCCAAACCCCTAGGCCCTGCCTTTTCTCAGCCCCTGTCCCTTAGGTCAGTCAGGGCAAAGTTATGGGGCTGTGACAAAGAGACCTTGCAATCCAGAGGCTTGAAGAGCAGAGGAGCTGTTTCCTTTCTAGGTGGCCATCTTGACCAGTGGGGCTGCTTGGCCCCTGCCAGCATTCCAGGGTCCTTCTAAGCCATGGCTGTGCCATTCCTGGGGACACACCACTGTCTGCATGATTGAAACTGGACCACCAAGGCAGGCCTGCCTGATGGCCTCAGCCCTGGCCTGGAGTGTCCACTGTCAAGCTATGCATGGCCAGGCCTACTGCCCAGGAGTCCTGAGTGTCTTCCAACCATGAGGAGGGGACATAAATCTTGATGCTGATGCCTTAATCTCATGTTTGTTTTTCTGGACTGTATTAGTCAGCTTGCCATCACTATAACAAAGTACCTGAGATAATTAACTTATAAAGAGAAAACGCCTATTTTGTTTTATGCTTCTGGAGGTTCCAGTCTGAGACTGAGTGGCCCAGTTGCCTTGGGTCTCTGATGAGGCAGCACATCGTGGTGGGAGCGTGTGTTGGAGCAAAACAGCTTACATTCATGAGCCAGGGAGAAAGGAGGAAGAGGAAAAGACCAGGGTCCCACAATCCCCCTGGTAGGCCTCACCTCCTAAAGGTTCCATACCTCCCAGAATGTCACCCGGGGGACCAAGCCTTGGGTCTTTGGGACACATTCACTCTCCAAACTGTGGCACCGGCTGAGAGCAGGATCCAGGCTGGTGCATCTTCACATCTTCCTCCATGTCCAGCACAGCATCTGGCGTATTTCTGAGCCAGTGCATGGTCATGTAGTCATTGGGTCAGAGGTGGAGGACTCTGAACAGAGCTACTCACTCTTTTGTCCGACACCTGGTAATATTTACTATGGACCAAACACCGTTCAGGGGCCCTGGAGTTCCAAAGACACAGTTGTTCTGCCCTCAAAATCATTATCAGTACCCTTTTGGGCTCCAGGAATAGAAATTCTTCTTCTGCCTCAGGGCCTTTGCATGTACCATTCTTGCTTCTTCCCAATGCTCCTTCTCACTTGCCTAGCCAGCTCCTATTTTATATCTCTTCATAAAGGTCACCTCCTCAAGGAAACCTCCTGTGACCCTCTACCAAATTACCTTGGATATACGCATTATCTCTATATGTATCACATCTTTTTTTTCTGTATATGTTTAATTTTTTTTCCTTTTCTGATGCTGGAGATGGAACCCAGGGCCTCTTGCATGTTGGCAAATGCTCCACCTCTGAGCTACATCCCCAGCCCTGCTTTGCACGTTATCTGAACTGTACAGCAGCCACTTTTGGATGGGATTTTATTTCCGCTCTGTCCCTGCTATGATTTTTAAGTTCCGTGATGACAGGTGCAGTGTTCCATGCTCAGCACCGGGAAGAATGTTGACTACAAGAGGAGTTCTGTCTCATGCTTATTAAATGGTTAAACAGTATTGTCACCAGTTCACAGATGAGGAAATTGAGGCTCAGAGAGGTTGAGTAACTGGCCTTGGACCACACAGCATGTGAGTGTGGCATGTAGCTTTCAGCCTGCTGCCTCCAGAGCCCTGGCTTTCTGAGCTTAACACAATTAGAACGCCACATGATGTGTGCTATCATAGGGTTTATTAATAGGGTGTGTTTAAGGGGTGGTGGGAGGGCAGAGGAGGGCGAGACTGACTCAGCCTGGGGGAGAGATGGCTGCCTGGAGGAGGCGGTGACCTTGGAGGCTCAAAAACTGTGGGCAGTTTGGAGTAGTTATAGCGCCTGCGTAGGCGCCCGAGAGATGAGACCAAAAGCAGGGTGGCGGTGGGCCTGCTCTGGGTGTAAGGAGTTGGGATTTCTTTGAGCCGCTGTGAGTTCGCTGAGGTTCTAAGTAGGGGACCGGCATGATCCAGTAGGTTCCATTCAGAATGTCACCGGAGGTCAAGGCTGCAAAAGGGCAGCTGGTGGTGGCTGGGCTCACTTGGTGTCTTCAGATGGGCTCTGTGGCCACCTGTGTCAGCTAAGATCCAAATCCAGCTGCTGAGGCAGGATAACGGTGGCTACAGGAGCTCGAAGCTTCTTCTCACGTCAGAGTCTGAGCCAGGCAGGCAACTCACTGCCCCGGAGCCCAGGGGCCTCTGGGAAGCTGCTCTCCCTGTCCACAGGCCCAAGATGGCCACTGCCACCGCCAGTGCCCAGCCCCCCAAGGGGAGGCCAGGCTGGATCCAGGGGCCAAAGAGCAACTGCTCTCACGCGGAACCTGAAAACCCAGGACGTTCCACCTGGAAGTCAAGGTCCTGGCTTCTGGTGGACACAGGCTCTGGCAGTGCTGGGTGCTGTGTGACAGGGACAGGCTGGAGCGAGTGCACGCCCCTCTCTGGAGAGACAGTGCTGCTCTCCAGGTCTCCGCAGTCCCCCCCC
>NW_026000185.1:19601939-19624807 GCF_001458135.2 Marmota marmota marmota | reverse complement strand
CGCCGGTCGCGTCCCTGGCCCCTGGGGGGAGGTGTGGTATCTCTTGGCATCAGCCCTCTTCCTGGTCTCTTGGTCTTGCCAGCCGTGGCCCCGAGGGGCATGAGTTCCCTGTCCTTGTCTTGGGTGGAGGGTGTCCTACAGGATGCCACGCCAGGGCCGCATTCCAGCAGGGGCCGCTGGGACAAGGCTCGGCTCTGGCTTTGAGCTGTCAACTCCCCGTCCTTCTCTGGTGACTGCGATGCCAACCAGTTCCTCTGCCCTCGGGACCCGCAGGCTGCCCAGGACGCCTGGTCGGGAGTCAGGGTGAGGCCCCTTTCAAGTGGCCGTGAGGGTCTGTGTGCAGGGCCGCTGTACCTTTCCCGGGGGGCTGGCTGTCATGGGGTATCCCCGTTGGGGAGCCGGCCCCGCCAGCCTGCTCCAGCCAGGACGACCTGTCAGAGCTGCTCCTTGGCCCGGTCCCCTGCAGGGTTCTCAGATGCCCTTTGCTACCCTAGAAGGAGCTGTGGTGGGCACAGGGTCCCCATTCCCCTGGGTGCCATTCAGACCTCCCGTCCCGTGGGCTGTGACCAGCAGTGGAGGAGCGACTTCCTGTGTGCGGATCTTGGCTGCCACCTTTAGACACTCCTCCTGACCCAGGCTCCTTCCCAGGCTTGGCCAGCGGGAGGGGATGCGAGGTCTCCTCTTTAAGGGGCAGGTCTGAAGGAGGACGCTGGAGCCAGAGAGCAGAGAAGCCGGGTTCCACTGTCCTGCAGACGGAAGGCCCTGGGAAGGAAAGGCGCTGGGACGGCAGAGCTCCAAGGTCAGGTTCAGGAAGGTTCACAAAGGGCTGCTTTGCCTTCTGGTGGGTTCCTCCTTAACCCCAGCGACACCTGGGGCCTCTGTGCCTCCAGGCGCCTCTAGTACAACGCCCCACAGATGCCCTGGCCTCTGGAGTCCAAGCCCCCACACGTTCTCCTGAGGCCTCCTGTGCATCCGGGTCTCCTCCTGAGTGGGGTTGGCGTCAAGATGTGATACTGTCCCTTGTTAGGTTTCCATAGTGACAAATCCCTCTCAAAGGCGTCTAAGGATTCGCTGACTTTACTGAAGATCCGTGGGAGGTTCCACGCACAGTACAGGTTCCAGGGCACATCTGTCACCCACGGGCCCTCCCCTTCTACCTGGGTTCCCCGAGGAGTTCCCGAGGCCTCTCCCTCTGTCCGGCAGAGCTGCTTCCCCCCACTCTGAACTTGACCCTGCCAACAGTCACCCTCCAGCACCTTCCAAGTGTGCTTGGTGAGGTGGCCCAGTGTGGCCAGAGTGTGGGTGTCAGAGCAGAGCATCTGTCTACTGATCCAGCCACTTAGATGTGCGGGCGCTGCCAGGCCCGGCCAGTGCTGGGAGTCAGCGAGTGGTGGAAACCCAGCCTTATCCCCAGAGCTCTGTCCCCAGTCAGGTGTATGTGCCGCCGAGGTACCTGCAGCAGGGTCAAGGGTCAGGGTGTGTGGGGTCAGGTGCTGTGATGATGGGAAGTGGGATGGCCACTTGGAGGGAGCGAGTCCCACTGGTCCCCAGGGTCACAGGACAGGCAGGCGCAACGGTGAGCCGGTGCTTGGTGCATGTGGCGCCGTGAGGAAGCCCCAGGGCCCGGGTGCAGAGGGTGCAGGACAGGGTGGGATGCAGGAAGGAGAGCTCAGAGGCCACTGCGCTCAGAGCTGGCTGCACTCCAGGGCCACCTGGGTCCCACCTCCCGGACATGAGTCATTTTTAAAGAGGCCCCAGGTGGCTCGGCTGTACGAGAGCCACTCACGACGTGGGCTGCTCTCTGTGACGAGCAGCCCCTGGAGGGCAGGCAGGGAGGCCTGTAGTTGGATCAATTTTCTAGACGCTCTCGCTGGTGGCCGGGTTGGAACGGATGGAAAGGGGAGAGGAGGTGGGGGACATCCAGGGCTGCAAGGTGGCCAGGTAAGGGACATCAGTGGCTGGCCAAGAAACCAGTCTTGGCCAGGGTGCCCATGTGACCACAGATCCTCAGCTCATGGTAATACAGGACTCTCTTCCAGTCCCGGAGCCCAGCGGCCTCACCTCGAACTGGTGGCCATGCTGGGCTCTGGCCGGCGGCCACGAGGGTTCAATTTCCCTGCTGTTCTCAGCTTCTAAGGGCCACCTGTGTGCCTCGCTGTGGCCCTGCTCCACTTCACTTCTGTTCTGTTCCATCGTCCACTGCCCTTCTCTTGGTTGTTTCTTCTTCCTCCTCCTCCCTCCTCCCTCCTCTGCCACCCCTGTCCCTGCTCCTTAGAAGGATCTTTGTGATCCTTTTGGATCCCCCTGGATAACCCATGATCCTAATCACATCTACAAAGTCCCCTTTGCGACATAAGATAACATATCACAGATTCTGGGGATTAGAATGGGGACATCTTGGGGGGGCACTTTTATCACAATTGGGGTCCTCTCTTGAGGAGGGGAGAGGTCTAAGTGTGGGGCCTAGGGCTCTCTCATCTCCTTGGGAGACCTCAGATGTCCCCCTCACTGGGCGCAGGCACCCCTTGGCTTTTCTCTCTGTACGGATTCCAAAGTCCCCACTGTGCGTTCTCACCCTCTTTCCTGGGGATCCTCCAGGTGTGCAGACCTCTCTGCACAGGGTGGGACTGGGACGGCGGCCAGAGTTGCTTGCTGCCTCTAGAGGGCGCTGATGCCCACCTGGCCTCCAACTGGGGGTGTGTCCATCTGACGGCCACTCCCACTTGACTGGCATTTTCAGAATGTATCAGTTTTCTGTGGCTGCTGTAACAAATGTCAAATTTAGTGACTTAAAACAGCACAGATTTATGATCCTACAGATCTGCGGTGAAAAGTCCAATGCAGCCAAGGCCTTGTCGGGCTGAGTTCCTTTCTGGAGGCTTTTCAGGAGAATCTGGTTCTGCATGTTGTTGTTGGCAGAATTCATTTCCTTAGAGCTGTGGGACTGAGGTCCCCATTTTTTCGCTGACTGTACATTGAGGGTGATCTCAGTGTCTCGAGGTTGTTGTCTGCCTTGATTCCCAACCTTCCTCCTTCATCTTCAAAGCCAGCGATGGCTGGGTAGGGCCCTGCATGTCACATCTGTTTGACCTTGCTGCTCTCAACACCTTGCCGCTCAGCACCGCTGGATGGGACCTGTGCTGTTAAGGTTCTTGACTACACTGAATCATCCAGAATCATCTCAAGGTCTGCAGCCGCAATCCCATCTACAAAGTGCCTCTTGTCATAGAATGTATATTTACAGTTGCCAAGGATTAAGATGTGAGCATTTCGGGGGCCATTATTGTGCCTGCCACATTATGGTGACCTTATAATGTGACTGACACAGGCCAAGCCTTTGCTGCATGGCAGACTTGATTTTTTGGTAGCTTATTGACTCTTCAGAGGAAGGCCTTATTATGCCCATTTTATAGGTGAGAACACTGAGAAACAGGAAGGCTAAGAAATGCAATGGATTGAATTGTCTTCCCCCCAGTCGTGTTGAAGTCCTAACCCTTAATATCTCAGAAGGTGACCTCAGTTGTACATAGAGGTCATCAAGTTGAAATGAAGTCAATTCTGTGGCCCTAATTCCTCATGCGACGGGGTCATTTAGAAATCCACACACATGCAGGGAAATTGTTGTGTGTTCATAAAACTCACCATCTACAAGGCAGGGAGAGCCCTGGAAGGATCCGGCCCTGCCAGCACCTTGATTTTGGGCCTCCAGCCTTCAGAAAGGTGAGACGGAGCATGGCTGTATTTACCCAGGCTGTGGCACTTCTCCGGCAGCCCTAGCAAACTGAGATAGGTTGTTGTCATTTGATGTGGCAGCTGGATTCCAACTCAGGTGCTTCTCTGTCTTTGGCCCTTGGAGTGGTTTCTCTTTGCTTCTCTCCTCCTCCTCCTTCCTTTTTGGCCCCTGCTGCCGTTTGCACTGATTTTCCTTTTCCACGGTCTTTTCTCTCCCTCATTTCCCCCTGGTTGTCCCCCTTCCTCTGGGCCCAGAGTGCCCCTTAGCAATGAAGCTGCTGACCCACCGAGGCCCAGACATGCCAGTGTCCCAGGTGGTCCTCCCTGGTTCTTCCTGGGGCCTCTGGCAGTGGCACTGAGGATGGGCCCAGAGGGCCCCAGCTGAGAGGAGCCCCGAGCTGCAGGAGGAGCCGAGCTGAGCCCCCGCCGCCAACCTGTGGGCTCTTCCTCCCCCTCAGCCCTGCTGTGCACACAGGAGCCTGAGCTGGTGGCTCTCAGCCCAGCCGTCTGCCAGGCCTGGCTGGCCCGTGACACCCACCACGGGCATCAGCAGATGTCCCCCCATTACGACCCTGCCACACAGATGCTTGTTTTTCTGCTCCTGGTTCCTAGCCTCAGGGTCCTCAGAGAAGTCTTCCAGCTTGCAGACCCAGCCTCCATGTTTTGGATTTGTCCTTTCCTTTCTGTTACCCTGGTTCTGAGGTGGCCGTTGCCCCCGGTGAGAAGCTCCCCACTCTGAGCTCTGAGGCTGTCCAGTGGTGGGGCCAGCCTGGTCCACCTGTTGGGTTGGGTTTGGGATTGGGATGGAGACAGGAATGGGGGAGGCCAACCATGGCTGCCAAAGGGAACTCTGGGGACCAGCTGAAGAATCAACATGTTGGCGTGGCCTGCCTAGCTCAACCCTCCCTGAGCGCTTCCCACCTCTAGTTGTGGTGGTTGCTGGCAGCCATGTTGTTTTGGATGGCCACACCCTTTGGGCCTTGCTGATTAACCACTAGAGCTGGACATGTGACCTGAGCTGGCCAATCACTTCTCTCTCTGGGGAATTTGGAGGACCTTGAGAGACCTACCAGGTTCCGTGGGGTTGGGTACAGGGTCGGCGCTGGAGGACTTAAGAGAAGCTTGTGTTAGAGGAGCCGAGAAGAGAGATTCTAGAGCCAAGACGCAGAGAGAGACCTGGCTGCAGATGGTTCAGTGAGACACTGTTACCTTCTCCTTGTCAACCAGCTCCCATGCTAAAGCTTTGGTGCGTGGCTTCTTTTGCAGTAACTCAGCCTCCAGATAGCGCTTTTAGAAATGCAAACAGATCACAAGGCTCTCCTGCTTGAGCCCTCCAGTGGCTTCCAGGAGCTACATCATACCTCCTCCCCAGGCTGCCCCTGTCCCCAAGACCTGAGAGACCCTACTCTGCCTGCTCCTCCAACTTCCCCTCTTGCTCTCACCCCTCAACTCACTCAGCCCCAGGCCCTCTGGTCTCTGCTCTTCCTCTAGCACTCCAACTTCATTCCTGCCCCAGGGCCTTAGCATGACATGGGATGCTCTTTACATTGCTGGTTGTTCTTACCAGGTTCTGCTGGAATGTTCTCTTAGCAGAGAAAAAGACCCTAATTAGCTCATCAAAGAACCCTCATCGCCTCTGGTCACTCTATCACAGCACCCTGTCCTATTTCATGCAGAGTGCATGTCACCATCTGTTGCTTGTCTAATTGTTTACTGTCTCTCCTTTTAGAATGAGAACTTGTTTTGCTCACCACTGAGTCCTCAGTGCTTCCAACAATGCCTCGCCCATGATGGCCACTTAACACATACTGTTGAGTGGATGTAAAAAATTGAGATCAGAGGGCCCAGAGCTAAGATTACCTGGAGCTCAGCCAGGTTTGCTGGGAGAGTCAAAGGCCCCATCTCCCAGGACCCCTGCTCTTTCCCATCAACTTCTCTGGCTTTGTGGATGACAGTTCTAAAACGTCCAGGCTGCCAGGCTGCAGAAGGTCACCTCTGCTCATTCTGGGCTGAAGCATACTCCATCCATAAGGCCAGTGTCTGTCCTTTCTCTTGGGGATCCAGAATGATCTCCCCAGGAACGTCCTCATTTGTCCTGCAGTCCTTCAGTAAAGCCCAGGGCTCATACTACCCAAGATGAGGGTCTTTGGCCTGGGAGAGGGCCTCCTGGCTGAAAACAAGCCCCATGCCAGTGAGCTGGCAGAGGACAGCATTTCCCGAGAGCCTGAGTTGCCTCGCGCCTGTCTCTCTCTGCTTTGTTTTTAAAAATCCATTGTATTTATTAGATATGCCACTACACAATGGTCCCTCGACATGTTTCATGCTGTAAAGAGACAGCCCCTGCCATCAAGCTGAATGCGGGTAGCTGACAACATCGGGTGTCTCGTGTGCGTGCACACACACACACACACACAGGCTCACACGTGCACACACGCTGCTATCAAGCACACAGACGTCACAGGTGGTGGGAGCAGCCCTGCAGATGAAAGGCTGAGGCTGGTGGTGGCTGCACTTTTCCTGTCCCTGGAAAATCATGGGAAACTCGGGGTGATCCAGGCTAATTGGGAAGAAGCCATGAGGACGGATGAAGTCCAGGGTCCCAGTTGCCTCCCTGGCCAGAGAGAAATGGCTAACCAGCAACAGGATCTGATGAATCGGAGTTTCACAAACTTTCTTGCCTGATGGAGGAGGTGCAAATGAGCGGTACACAGCCCACAGAGGAAGGGGGAAGCAAAAAGCCAGAATAATCCACTCTCTGAATAATCAGCTCTGAATCACTGAGAATTGACTTGTAATTGCGATTGTCTCCGAGCAGAGAAGCGACGCTGATGCTGAGATGTGAGGGACGGGCAGGAAGACATCGCAGGGCTTCGAGAAGGGCTGCTGCTGCTGGATTGATGCGGGGCAGGGCATCTGGGGGCCAGAGGACGTTTTTACTATGAGTTAAATTACAAGAGCAAAGGGGTCCCACTGCCGGGGAAGGCTGCGGGGAGGAACAAGGACAGGAAGGCGCAATATTTCTTTCCAGACAGTAAACAACTGCCAAATAAACCCCAGAAACGACACTCCGAGAGCGTCTGTGGGAAGCTTAGAGAGGCGCTCGTCCTGAAAGTTATTGGTTTTGTTCAAGCTTCATCTGATGCTTGCTTAAAAAAAGAAATAGATTTGGTCTCCCCTCTTGCGACAATCAAGAGGAGAACCGGCGCACATCTGCCTTGTGCCACCATTTAGACGCTTAGGAATAAACCGAGGGCGGCAGGGCCAGGCACAGGGATCCTGGGACACTGGACCCGGCCCACCGCCAAGGGGCGTCTGGTGGGTCGCCGCTGGGGCACCGTCTGGAGGAAATGTCCTGTCCCAGGGCGGTCAGGGGCCTTCCTGGCCCGCAGCCTGTTCTCTGGGGTGGCTTGGTCTGTATGGACAGCAGGGGAAGATCCAGGGCTGGGTCTTCACTCCTCACTCCTCTGAAACCCCGGGTCACTAGCCCCAGGAGGAGCAGGACGCTCACAATGGGGGCCGCAACTCCTGTAACCGCCAGCCCCTTCGCCTTTCCCGGCCTCCTTTGCGCTTCGTTGACCATGTGACTAGTCTGACCAATGGGCTGAGAGCGGAAGCGTTGTGCGTCACTTCCGGGCTGAGGTGGGCGTATACGCAGCCAGCTCTTCCGGTGCAGCTGTGCCTGGGTCCCTGGGTCACTACGTGGATGAGCTTCCGGCAGGACTGGCAGCCAGGAAGGAAGCCATTGAGGTCTTGAACTGTCTGTAGCTGCAGCTGCTATTTACCCGAACCAATATGGTAGCCCACCCTGGACCATTAGTGTGAAAAATGAATTAAGGAAGCGAAGAGGGCGGCATAGAGGAAGTGGTAATAAGTAACGAGGTGGAAGTGTCCATTTATTTACTCAGCAAAATGTTTATTGAGCTCCCAGCACGCGCTGGGTGTACGGAATGACGACAGTAGACACAGGAAACTATTTGGGGTCGCATAGTTTTCACTGCCTTCCACAGTGAGAGAGAAGGGACCCAGCCCTTCACTCCATCAGTGTATGCTAGACCTACTGTGTACCAGGCATGGTGACAGGGGGCGGGATATGTGGTTGGTTAAGTCAGTTTTCACTCTTAAAGTGCTTACAGGCTACTGAGAGATACACAACGTATACAAATAATTTGAATACCAAGCGACGACGAATGTCTTTATCAAAGTGCTAGTGGTGTCACTAATTCTTCCTGGGAGTAATGGGGAGGGCTTCCTGGAGGAGAAGACTTGAAGGTCTGAGCAGGAATTGGGTGGGTGAGTGTGAACATTCTGGGCAGAGGGATAGGCACCTTGTCAGGAGGTCTGTTTGAAAAGTGCTCGGGCAGCTGGATCCTGGGGTATCTGTGGTAGGCAGAATACTGTCCCGACACTGCCAAGGATGTCCACCATAAGCCCTGTGAATGTATCACCTTACATGGCCAGAGGGATGTTTTCAGTTTTGATCATATTAAGGATCTTGACATGAGGAGATTATCTGGATTATCATAATCAGCCCGACCAAGTCATGTGAGTCCTTGAAAGTAGAGAAACTTCCCTTGCATAAGTAGAGAGGGGTGTGTCTGTGAATGAACAGATCCAACATGAAGGATTTTGAGAACAGAGGAAGTGAACCCTGAGTCAAGGGCTGTGGGTGGCCACAAGCAGCTAGACAGGGCAAGGGAATGGAGACTCCCCGAAGGAGTGTGGCCAGGCCAACACCTTCTTTCTAGCCCAGGGAGACTTCTGGGGGACCTCTGGCCTTAAGCCAATAAGCGTGTGGTGCTTTGTTATAGCAGCAATGGGAAACTGATACAGGCTTGGATAATAAATGTCTGAGCGCACACTGGACAGAAAAGCAAGCATTTGGACTTTTTCTAGAACTTCAGTGGGATTCCCACGTCTCCATGTGACATTCCGTATAAAATTAATATTGATATTCTTTGCTAATGTTCTGAGAGAACTATCTTGTTCGTTTTAATGAGTGAGCATCTTCCATAAATCGAATGTACATTTCTAATCTAATTAATGGAAATTTAGGTTCTTTCTAGTCCTTTGCCATTTAAATAATGCTTCAATGAATGTTCTTGACCTTGAATTGTTTTGCCCATGTGGAAGATGAATTCCAAGAAGTGGCATTGTTGGTCTCTGAGACTATGCATTTTTAGGAGTCTGAATTTTAATAAATGTCTGAGGTCATAATGCCCCTGGTGAGCCCTGAAGGCTAAGGGAGATTCCTGGACAGAATTCAGACCTGATCTCTACAAATATGCCTGTGCCTGGTGGAGGCAGGGAGGCCTGGGGAGAGGCAGAGGCAGTGGGCCTCCTGTGTGTGGATGACAGGTGGGCATGGGTGAGCACAAGTAGAGTTTCTTGTGTGTTGTCTGTTTCACTGGGGGAATTTTCAGAACATTCAAGGTTCTTCCTCAGTGGCCCTTGGCTGGACCCAGGGGGGCCCTGGGGACAAGCAGGGTGTTCACATTTCAAGTCTGAATGTTAATCTCCATTTTCTTCTGCCTGGTCACTTTGGCCCTGGGTAGGTAATTATTTTTGTGCCTTTAGGGAAGAGGGAGAAGACAGATGTGTCACTGCAGTCTTTAAATGAGGTCTTTCCAGTGTCAGACCCCTCTAAGGTAGAGGCCATGGCTTGTGCTCCTCCTGCCTCTGACCTGGTTCTGATGTTTGATGAGTCCTTCAACATCAAGGTGCCACCCTGAGAGCATCTTCTCTTGTTTCTGTTTGGTTGTTTCTGTGGTCCTTGCCCACCGTGGCGTTTTTACTACGAATTCTGTGCTCCTGGGTTTCTTTGGATTGTTTCCTTGGTGAGCTGCCTTTCAATGTCAACTTGCTTTTTCAAGAATGGCTCGTGTATCTCTCAAGGGCTCTCGTGTGTTAGGACTTCTGCCTGCTTCCTTTGTACCAGAATGTGCAGTCACTCTGCTCATCCTCCTGCCTCTCGATGGGGTTATCTTTGGGACTCTCCTTGGAGGAGAACCCTGTGCCTGTTTCCTCCATCCTTCCTCCCGATGAGGGGCTGGGCCCAACTGCTGCTGGGGCTGCCTGAGCGTGGGGACGCTGTCAGAGGATCATGAACAGAAAATAACATAATTTCGAGTGAGGAACTTTGGCTGCCAGTTTCAGGGCAGCTGGCCAGAAGATTATCTCTCTTCCCTCATATGTTTGGGATATTTGTTACTCTAAAAATATCCATGGCTGCTGTGTACACTCACACAGGCTGTGCACTGCACGACTCCAGGGGACGTCATTTGCATAAACCATCAGGGGGATGGCCCTCCTGTTGTATGCAGCCGGTGGGCCCTGGAGCGCTCGGCCGGGAGTGAGCCTGGGAGTGGACAGTTCTCTAATCCCAGTGATTCTCAGATTTCGGTCATTTTCATATCACATTTTTTAAATGTATTCCAAACCACATGCCCTTGTTCTACTATGATTTCTTTTTGTTCTACATTGGCTCCCATTTTCCTTCCATAAATGAATTTAAAAGAGAAGCTTTCCATCTCAATTAGAGACAGAAAACCAGTATTATATGCTCCAAATAAAAGGAATTTATACACATATGTGTGTGCGTGCGTGCGTGCATGTGTGTCTGTATACCCGTGTATGTGTGAACATAAATGAAAACACTGCTGTTGAATGCTAGCTGGATCCTGGGGCCTTTGCTCTTCTTATTGTTCACCTCTGCCCCTGTGGGGCCCCCACACCACACTCCTGTGTCCCCTCCCAGCCTCTCTCTCTCTGTTTTTTTTGGGGGGGTACCAGGCATTGAACCCAGGGGTGCTTAACCACTGAGCCACACGCCCAACCCTTTTTCATATTTTATTTAGAAGCAGGGTCTTGCTGAGTTGCTTAGTGCCTCACCAAATTGCTGAGGCTGGCTTTGAACCTGTGATCCTCCTGCCTCAGCCTCCTGAGATGCTGGAATTATAGACATGTGCCACTGCTCCTGGCCCACCCTCCTTTGTAGAACAGGAGGCGAGCAGGTGTCAGGCTGATGTTAGGGAGGGGAGACCGTAAACCCCAACATTTCTCCTGGATGGAATCCAAGGGGTTGGGAGGGAATTTGGAGGGAGCATCACTGTCCGCAAAGCAGCACAGTGTCATTCAGCATCGTCCCCATGGTGATCCCCCCAGGGTCCTGAGATGTGGCTTCATCCTCCACCAGCTGCTTGAGCATCTGGGGACATCTCCACGTGGGGCTCCAAGCCTTTCACCACTGGGAGGTCTAACATCACCACGGAGGGGCTTCCTGAGGCTGGACTGTCCTTTGTGGTGTCAGAAGGAGTCCTGCTCCTTGGGCCCAAGTCAAGCAGACTACATCAGATCCTCCTTACAAGTTCCTTCCTTCCAAACTCGAGGAAAAGCGACCCACTCTGGAGTTGGAGTGGGTCCACCACTCACCATCTCTGTGCCTTGGGGGAAGTTTCTTCTCCTCATGGTGCCTCAGTTTCCCCATCCATAAAATGGGAATAGTAACCATCCCTCTGCCTCCTGGTTGTTATAACAGACAAATGGGCTTTCAGAACATCACCTGGCACCTGGTAAGCGCTCAGCCAGGTGACGTATTACTATGTTATGTGGCAGGGACTGGGACGCTGGCTGCTTCTAGATGAGGAGGCAGCGTGCTTGGCCCAGTTTTGGCTGCACATCTGGTTTCTGCATCTGGAAACTGTTGTCCGTACTTGTTCTGCTACTTCCCTAGCGGAGCTGAGAATTCTTCCAAGGCAGAACTGGAGTGTGATAATGGCACCCCTCATCTTCCTGGGTCAGCCATGGTCCACCTCAGAAAAACTACCCAGTGCTCCTCTGGCCTCTTAACTTTTTTTTTTTTTGGCTCGAGCTGAGGCTTCATCCGTGTTGGGCAAGCCCCCCCCCCCCATCTGCATCTCCAGCCACAGCTTTTACACTTTGCTTTCAAAACATGCATGTGAGGAATGAGGACAAATCATGAAGGATTCCTGGTAATTCAAATAAAGGCCACAAACAAGACTAAGGTATTGGAAAAAGAGATTTGCCTGCTCTATCCAAACCCAACATATGGGATGTGACAGAAAAAAAATCACAATATCCTTGACTTATCAAGCTTTCTTAGAAAATGTTGCAAATAATGAATCCTTACTGAGTCCTTGTCATGTGCCAGGCACCTCAGATGTCTCCTCTCATTTGCTCCCCAGTTAGCCTGTGTATAGGTCAACACTAGCTGCTGTAACAAATATACCCCTCACATGTCCATGAATTACACAGAAATTTATATCCTGCTCATGTAACGGTTTAGTACATGTTGTTGTCCTGGTAGGTGGCAGTTTTCTTCCATGTTGTGATTAGGACTAGGAAACTTCCACATTGTGGCTCTATCATTTCCTAGGGACTTGGAGCCCTCTGCATCTAAGAGGAAGAGAAAGGACAGGGCACATTCTCTTCCTAAGAGCCCTCCCAGGAAGTGCCACATAGCACTCTGCCCACACAGTCACACACCTTCCCAGATGCAGGGCATGCTGGGAAATATCATACCTGGCAGGGCAGCTCCTTGTTAGTGGTCATTCCCCACTAGGGAAAGAGAAACGTGTCTTTCAGCACATAGGACAGCTAGCTGTTTCTGTCCACTGCATGTGACGGAGATGGCCATTTTACCAATTTACAGATACACAAGCTAAGAGCCAGAGTCTAGCCGTGGGCCACAGAGCTGGACGTGGCCGACTTAGGACTTGCACCTCAGAGCCTGTGAGTTCCAAGTTCTTCCATCCAACCATTATGACGATGATCTTAGATAAGAGTTCAGGTTCTTCAGCTTTCGAATTCTTTAGAAAGAACTTGTCTCTTTGATCTACGTACAATGCTCCAAGTGCCCAAGCAAGGGGTATCTGGTGGCCACGGTGGCCCCAGTCGCCATGCCAGGCAGGGCTTTGGTCTTCAGCGTCTCCTCCACTTGTAGAAACGATTATCCTCAGAAAGTTGACCCGCACCCTGGACTCCTGCCAGAACCCAAGGCCTGGTACCATCTGTAAGAGGTAAATAAATCAAAATATCATCAGCAGATAAGTGTGTGCCATCTGCTGCCCTGTCAGTTGAACTGGCAGAAGCCTCTGGAGAATTCCAAGGAAGCTCTTGCCAAGACTCAGCTGCCAGCCGGAGAGAGGAGCCGCTTGATGCAGGATCTGCTGGCATTTTCTTTCCTCCTGGCTCCCGGTGCCACATTCCTTGAATCTGGCCCGCGGAGGTGTGTGGACTCTCGCCCTTGCCAAGCTGCTGAAATCCTTTGCCACGGGGCACATTTGTAGGGGATGAGGCCCGAGGCTTCCTGGCCCTCCCAGCAAGAGGAAGTACCTACTGGAGTGAAAACGACTGGGCACCTGCCAGGAGGCGAGCCCTCGTGGGATCTGGGTCTCAGAACCAAGCTCAGAACCACGCAGATCCGAGGCCCTTGCGAACGAGCCACTTCTGAAGGCTGCTGGCATTCCTGCTGCAGGCGGAGTCCCTTGGAGGGCATCTGGGACTTCCCTGAGGAAGGATGGATTTCTCCAGACCCTGCCTGCTCTGCTAAGATACCAGAGAGAGCAGTGGTCCAAACAGAGGCTCTGGGACAAGCTGGATTCCAGTCCTTTCTCCTCCACCAGCTGTGTGACGTTAGATGGGTGACTCTATCTTCTTGTGCTTCAGTTTCTTCATCTGTGAAATGGGGGTGTCATAACCCCAGCTCTCAGGGCCGTGTGAGGGTTATGAATTACACATGGAAAGCACGGAGAGCCAGGTTTGGCCCACGGGACCTGCACAATTTCCATTAGCTAGTGTTATTTGTTGGCTGACTTTGGGACGCCGAGGTTACTGGCTCCTTCTGTTGCCCCTGCGCCCCCAACTCCCCCCACCACAGAACCTCAGCTACACCATCTGGTGGGGCATGGAATTAAGTCACGATCCTCACACCCAGGATGTGGGGATCCAGCCAATGATGCTGGGCACCCCAGTGCCTCTCCCTCTCTCCGCTCGAGTCTCCCCTGCCAACCGAGACCTGGGCTCCTGCATGCCCATGCCAAGGGTAACTTGGCCAGCCCAAAACGCTCCTCACACCTTCTGCCAGCACTGGGCGCCCGTCTCTGGATGCCTCCCTTGATTCTGACTGTGGCCCTGCCAGGCTCCCTCCACCTGCTCAGGCTGAGGTTGCAGAATTGTAGCCTCCTGCTTCTAGTTTGGGGAGACGTGCAGCTCTTCTTAGGAAAAGCAATGTGTGTCTCTAACCTGGGATCCAGGGAAGGAATACAAAACAGCTCCTACTAATGGAGCCAAGCACGGGTCAGGTGCTTTCCCTCTCTCTCCTGTTTCAGTGCTTTTGGCAAGCCTGGAGTGCAGCACAGTCATCTCCATTTATCTGTGAGTTTGCTTTCTGTGCTGTCAGTTAGCAGTGGCCAAACATAGTAAAAAGTACTACATGGAAAATTCCAGAAGTAAACAATGTGTAAGTTTTACATTGTAGGCCAAATGAGTAAGGTGATGAAACCTCTTGCTGTCCTACTCTGTCCTTCCTGGGTTGTGAATCATCCCTTTCTCCAAAGTATCCATGTTGTATATGCTACCCACCCACTAGGCATTTTGTGGCCATCTTGGTTATCAGATAGTCTATGTATGGTGTGCAAGAGAGAAAGACCATATTCACATAATTTTATTATAGTATATTGTTTTAATTGTTGTATTTTATTGTTAGTTGTTGTTATTGATTTCTTGTGCCTAATTTATAAAGCAAACTTCATCATAAGTATGTATATGTAGGAAAAACCAGTATATGTAGGGTTTGGTATTCTTTGTGGTTTCAGGAATCTACTGAGGGTCTTGGAACATGTCCCCCATGGATAAGGGAGATGACTGTACTTGGACAGTTCCCACTTGGCAGGGGAGGAAAAGGCTCAGAGAGGTGAAGCCACTCACTGAGGTCACGTGGCTAGCAGGAGGTGGAGGATGGATTTGAACTCACATCTTCTGGTTTCTGAGCCCCAATGCCCATTTGGCTTGGAGTACTTCCTCTTTCAAAGAGGGAGGCTCAAGACCCATGGTGAATGTCATAGGGTGTGGGTGTCAGAACAGGAGCTGCTCTCCTTGCAGAGGTTTCTGAGTTGAACCCTAACAGAAGGCTTCTCATTTCACACCTGTTTCTTCATTCAACCTCCAAGTACTCCGGGAAGGCCGAACCACCATCCTTTACGGGTGGAAAAAAATCTTCCTAACCAAATTTCAGAAATTATCTACCACAGTCTCCCAGGTGGCGGACGGCAGGATGGGGATCTGTACCAGGTCCAGGCGAAGCCTCCTTCCCACAGTGAGCCCACCTTGCTGGCCTCCGGCTGGTCCCGGGCACCTTGCCTTCCCTCGACACCCACATGCGGGCTTCTTGATTCTCACTCCAGAGACCAGGCTGGACGTCCTGAACTGGGGCAGAGCCAGCCAGTGACTCTGCGGTGGATTCCTCAGAAGCTCCACTGCTCCCCAGGCCCTGCGCCAGGTTGCCTTTGGCCAGAGTAGGGATGTGCCCGCCGATGGGCCCGCTGACAGCTCAGGCCTTGCACTGAGGGACTCCTGGCCTCCCTCCCCTAGCCGGGACCCTGAGACAGCAGGAGGGGGGGCTGTGGGGAGGGAGGGCTGTGGGGAGGGAGGGCTATGGGGAGGCAGGGAGGGCTGGGCCTCTTGGGTCTTTCGCTGCAAAGCCAGCAGTCTCAGGAGAGAAATGACTTTCCATTTGTCTCTTTTGAGTATCTTCAAAAAGCCGTTTACGTATGATATATCAAAGTTCATAAACGCACTCCACTGTCATATTAACTAATTAAAACAAATAAGAAGGTTTTTAAAAAAGACATTTTAAATCCAACTTCTGGGATTTGTTTCAAAATAACCCTGTGCTGGTGGGGGTAGGTGGGTACAGACAGGATGAGACTGGCCGTGGCTGACAGGTATTGCAGCTGGGCGTGGGGACATGAGGGTTTTTTTTTTTTAATTAGTCTCTCCACTTTTTGTAAAAGATGGACATTTTCCATTATAATATGTTTAAAAATGATTTCCGAGACTGTCTGGCCTGGCCGTGGCATGTCCTGGGTCCCTGCTCCAAGCTGGTCAAGCCTTCAAGTCAGTCCCCTCCACAGTGGGAAGAGCTTGGACAGGCACAGCCCTGGGTCCAGACCACCAACTGTGTGACTGTGGGGAGGTCACTCCACCTCTGTGAGCCTTGGGCTCCTCCTCTGTAAACTGGGGGTGGACACTGACCTCCATGCAGCTGTTCTGATGAGTGGCAGGTCCTTGGCATGGTACTCACCCAGGACTCTCCCTGGGGCCACTGGATCCTGGAGCCAAAGCAACATGACAAACCTGCCCCTACGACCCCAGCCCACCAAGCGGCCCCCAGGGAGGACGAGACAATGTAACCAGAGGCTCAGATGATAAAACTGCAGCAATTCTGAGCAGGGGACCCCTCTGGGAGCGGGGCAGCTGCTTGGGGAACCAGGTGGGTCACCGTGGGGAAGCTGGATCTGGAAGGCTGGGGAGGGCCCAGAAATGGAGAAACCGAGGGAGAGAAGGTTTTGAGTGGATGGAAGTCCAAGAGCCCAGGCACAGAGCGGGGAGGGGAGAACTGAACCCACGGAGCAGGCAGCAGAAAGGGAGGGCTGCGGGGAAGGGCGGCCCTCGGGGCCACCGTGTGCAAGGCGACCTCTGGGTGTCCAGGCCTGTGCCTGGTGCCTGTGTGAGGCTCCATGGGGCGTCTCGCAGCTGCCCTTGACCACGGCTTTTCCCCTGGATAACGCACGTGTCCATTTCCCGGACGCATCTCCTCTTAGGTCAGCCCCCAGCTCTCCACTGCTTCTCTTGCCACCTCCCCGCCCTCCAGGTGTGCTGGCCACGCCCTCCCCGCCCTGCCTCCAGGTGTGCTGGCCACGCCCTCCCCGTCCTGCCTCCAGGTGTGCTGGCCACGCCCTCCCCATCCTGCCTCCAGGTGTGCTGGCCACGCCCTCCCCGTCCTGCAGCTGGAGGGAGCTCCTGACTGAGGCGCTGTAGGAAATGCTCCCCACCGGTTCATTCCAGGTCACGTCTGCAGCACTGATCCCTGTCCCAGGCTTTGAGGACACCACAGGGAACAGGACACACGAGGTCACAAAACTTCTATTTCTTGCTGAAAACAGTGGCAGAGATGTTGTCATTTAGAAGAGCCCGGGAATGCCCTTCTTTGATGAGCACATTCCAAAGAGTGGGCTGATCCGTACACAGGCTTCACCCTGGGACAGAAGCGCTCCAGGGCTGGGGATTTGTCTTTCTGGTTCACGGCTGTATCCCCAGCACCCAGGTCAGCGCCTGGTATGTAGTAGGTGCTCAATAAAGGCTGGTGGACAATCACCTTGATATGAAACACTGACATTGGAAACTTAAGTACAGCCTGGGCCCTGGGCCCTCTGGTTTCTCATTGGTTTGGGTCCATGGGGGCTGATGGGAATCAGGCCATCTCCCAGCGGCCTGCTGTCTCCCTGTCCCGGGCTTGATGGGGACTCCATTCCTCTCAGGACTGGTTCTCAAAGTGCTTTCCAGACCAGTCGCCTCGGCAGCCCTCCCAGAACTTGTTGGAAAGGCACCTTCCCGGCTGCACCCAGCACCTCTGATTCCGATGCTTCCGTGTGGCTCTGGCTCCCGGCCGTGGCTCCTCCTCTGTGGATTGGGCTCCTCCAGACCCTTGCCCTGTCCTGCCCCTCAGAGCTGGGCCGCTCAGGGCCCGGGTCACTGTCCCTCCACGCTGTCCACACCTGTCTATAAATAGTGCCCCTTAGCAGTTGCCTGCCAGCCCCTCCCAGGGTGCCATCTGCTTCCCGCCAGGCCCCCACTGGTCCAGATGGTCCGTGTGTCGCTCGTCACCATCTCGATGGGCACATCCCCTCCTGCTGCCGTCCCCACAGCCTCCCTTCCGTCGCTGCCGGTCACCGATCTCTCCAGCTGGTGTCCTTGTGTGTGGGCTGGGTTTCAAGTCCCTGACCTCAGGGCGAGTCTGGGGCTGAGGGGGCCGAGGGGGCAAGAACACGCACCCTCCCTTCCTCCAGGCACAGGATCAATTACTTATCAATAGCCTAGAGTTGATTTCTCCATACCCAGGGGAGCAGGGCTCGAGCATCCTCTGCCACGTGCTGAGAAATCCATCGCCACATAACTCAGGCCCCTCCAAGCCACAGCAGCACGAAGTGCCCAGAACTTTCTGGAGAAAGCTCCGGTCCCCTCTGTCCCCTCCCCAACCCCACAGATGGTTCTGCGGGTCCCTTCCTGGTGCAAGGCTCTTGCTGAGCCCAGTGTCTTGCGTTCCTGGGACGTCGATCCTCCAGGTCCCAGACGTCTTGCTGTTCATGGGTCCCAGACCCTTCTCCCCGGGTCTGTGGTCCCCTCCCACCTGCATGAATGCCCCTGCTGTCCCCTCCCTGGAGCAGATGATAGGGGCCTCTGGGGACTCTCCTTCCTGGGGAGGAGGTGGCACCTCCCATTTGCTTTCTCTCTGTTAGAACGTCAGGGGGGCAGGGGGCAGGAGAAGGGGGCACTTTTTAAGAAGTGAAGTCAAGGCGTGTGTCAAAAATCAGGGCATGTGTCAGGCCACATCCATGGCAGGGGGTGACAATGGGCAGCACAGGGCTGGCCCATGGAGGAGCCCATTAGCCCCTGCAGCTGTCGCTGGGCTCTCTGGACTCCGACCACCGCCCTGTCCCAGCTGTACTACCTGGGGTTTGTCACCAACCCCTCCTGACCCACCCACCCTGTGGCATGTGCTAGGGGAACACTAGCATCGGGGATTCTTGCTTTCTTAGGTAGGGACATTGAGCCACGAATGACGTCACCCATCTCTAAGTGAAGGAGCCGGGCTGACTCAGCAGGCCTGGCTCTGGGGTCCCTGCTCCGGACCAGTGTCCCAGCCCCTCCCCACCGTGTGCTAGTGTCCATGTCTCTCTCCCCGCGAGACAGCAGAGGACGGGCCCCGTGTTCCCTGGAGCCCACCTGTGGGAGCCAGCGATGGTGACGAGGACACTACCTCCTCAGCACCCTGCCCAGCTCTTTGCCCACGCTGGGCCCACACAGAACCCCCAGGGGCTGCACCCCTTTCAGCAGCACAGAGTTCAAGGCATGGGAAGGCCGGGGACAACTGTGGCAGGAAGTGGCAGAGCCGGCATTAGAACTCGGCTCTGTTGATCCCAGACCTGGGGCTGTCCCACCCTCCATCGCTGTCATGGGACAGATCCTCTAGCACGACTGTGAGCGTCCCCAAAACGACTCAAGATTCAATTTTTTCGTAAGTCAAAGTCTCGTGGGATTGGAGTGTGACTCTCACCCCAGGTGTGGGTGACATCATCTGGGGCCTGTGGACCTCACTGATGTTTAGGCCTCGACCAGCTGAATCCCACTCTTTTGGACCTGACCCCCCCGAGGGCAGGCCACTCCACTTAGCTGACCTCGGGCAGCCTGGCCATCTGTGGTGTCCACGGTTCAAGGAAGGTATGCTGCCATCAGGTGGCGGTGACAGGCCACAGCTCTGGGACCTATTGGTCAAGCCCTGAGAGGAAGTGTGAGTGGCGGAGAGATAAATGTACTTGTCTTCAGTTTTCTACCAAAATAAACCCCTCAATGAAACACATCCGTTTAACAACAGTCGACACGATGGTGTCAACGTGTTAAGGTCATTTCTAAAAGCAGTGAAGTCAGCGTCAGGCCGGTCGATATCTTTCTCATTAATGCTTGGCTAATCTTTAGGATGGAGACTAAGGATTCAGAGGAAAAAAAATCTCTAGTGTTTGGATTTCAGCTGTGAGACTTTGGGCCGTGGGAACAGCCTGTCTTCCTCAGGTTCTATGATTTTGCCTTAAAATTCAGCTTTGCCTTACACCAACCACGTGAGCTGCTGGACCATATCGGCTCAGACTGCTTCTTCCTGACCTTGTCCAGCAGAAATAGAAATGGGAGAGCCAGTTACTCAGCCCCTTGAGAATCTCCCTGCCCACATGGAGGTGGGGCCCCCAGGGATTCCTTCTGGCCCGTGTGGAAAGTCCTGACGTAGTCAATGGGAATGGATATCTGGGAATAGGTTAGGGCAGGGATTTCGGGGTGTATGGACCCGGGGGTGTCCTGTTCTGTCATTAGCTGGGTGTCTGGTCTGGATGTCTGGAGCCTGGGCTTTTCATTGCTATAACCCAAATGCCCGGGAAAATCAACTTAGAGGAGGAGAAATTTATTTTGGTTCACAGTTTCAGGGGTTCAGTCCATGGTCGGTGGCTCCGTTGCTCCTGAGGTGAGACAGGACATCATGACAGAGAGCACGGAGGGATAAAGCTGCTGAGATCGTGACAACCAGGAAGTAGGGGTGGGGACAGACACAGAGATGGACCAGGGACAGGATACAGTCCCCGAGGGCACACCCCCAAGGACCCACTCCTATGAGGTCCCATCTCTTAAACTTTCTACCACCTCCCAATGGGACGTTCAAATTGCGAGTCCCCCAGTGGATTAACCCACCAACAGGTCAGAGCCTTGGGGCTCCAGTCCCCTCCCAAGGGCCTCACCTCTGAATACTGCTGATGGGGATCGAGCCTTCAGCACATCACGAGTCTTTGGGAGACACTTCATGTACAAGCTGTAACAGTCTCAGCCTGTCTGTCTCTACGATGGGGATTCTTGGGGTGCATTGCAGGTTGTTATGGGATTAAAGCAAGAGGGAACAGCCATTCCTGATAAATCCACTCAACAAGTAGAAGGTAAATTATGTAACCTGGCAAAGGACAAGAGTAAAACACAGCTAATAACAAACTTAATGTAAAAGAATGAGTGTCCCCCCTCAGTGGGGGAAGAATAGTCTGTCTTCAGCAGGTCGATCTGGCAAGACAGAATGTCACGTAGATGAGGATCTCTTATCCGCTCCACCCAAAAGCAACTCTAAATGGGAAACAGGTATAAATGGAAGAGTTAAAATTACAAAACACTGAGAAAAAAAAGGTGAATTTTCATAATCCTGGGTTAAGCAAAACTTTCTTAGATATGCTATTCAAAGCATAAACAGCACCACAATTTCAGAAGCTCAGGAGGCTGAGGCAGGAGGATTGCAAGTTTGAGGTTGGCCTCAGCAACTCAGTGAGGCTCTTAACAACTTACTGACACCCTGTCTCAAAGTAAAAAAATAATAAGGGCTGGGGATGTGGCTCAGTGACAAAGTGCCCCTGGGTTCAATCCCTGGTACCAAAATAAATAAATAAAAACAATAAAAAACCCAAAAGAAACAAAAATCCAGTTTATCTAAACTGAGCTTCATTAAAACTCAAAACTTTTGCCCTTCAAATGACATCATCAAAAAAAGTAGAACCTGCAAAAGGAATAAGATATTGGCAAATCAGATGTCTAATAAGGAATGTGTATGCAGAATATATGAAGAAATATATAAAGAAATCTTACCACTCATAATAAAAAGATAACTCAATCTAAAAAAATGGCCAAAGTGTGATTAACAGGCAGGTAGCATATACAGCACAGACACGTGGCATAGAGGAATGATTCATGCCTTGGGCAGGACACAGTGGAAAGGGAGGAGATGTCATTATGCTACTTGGAATAGTGTACAGTTTAAAACCTCTGAATTTTTTGTTTCTAGAATTTTCCACTTACTATTTTCAGACTGCAGTTGACCACAGGTCACGGAAACCTCAGAAAGAAAAATCACAGAGTAGGGGAGAGGGGACACTATATATCCATACAATGGAATATTATTTTTTCATGAAAAGAAATGAAATACTGAGACATGGTTATAGCATGGGCATCCTTGAAAACAGACTCAGTGAAAGAAGCCAGTCACCAGAGACCACAGCTTGCCTGATTTCATTTGTATGAAATGCCCAGACAGTAATAGATTAGCTGTAGCCTAGGGCCGGGAGGTGGGGAAATGAGGATTGACTGCTAATAGGTATGGGCTTTCTTTTGGGTGTGATGAAAATGATCTAAGACTGATTGTGGTGATGGCCACACAATCTTGTGTCTACAGTAAGAATACACTGAAAAACCATTGAGTTGTACATTTTATTTTATTACTTTAAACTTTTTTTTTTTTTTTTTTGTATTGTGGATTGAACGCAAGGGCACTTTACCACTGAGTTACATCCTCAGCACATTCCATTTTTTATTTTGAGGCAACACCTTGCTAAGTTGCTGAGGCTGGCCTTGAACTTGAGGTCCTTCTGCCTCAGCCTCCCAAGTGGCTGGAATTACCAGCATGCTTCCCCACACCCGGCTTGAATTGTACACTGTAAATGGATGAAGGGCATGGCTTATGAGTCACACCTCAAACAAACCATTGAGGAAGACAGAAGACAAAGCGCTCAGCACGTAAATCCTAGATATGATTAAGGAGCCCAGTCGGGGTGGGAGTAGGAACCGGGCTCGGGAAAGCCTGTGTCTCCCTCAGGCCCAGGAGACAAGAGCTGAGGGCCTCCAAAGTTTTCATGGGCCACGAAAATGTTTTAATTTCTTTTAAAATCAGAAGGAAAAAAAAAAAACAAAACTTTGAGGTGATTGTAAAATACAGTTTTTAATTTCAGTTTTATTATGTTGGAACGTGTCCCTGAAGGCCAAAGGACCCGAGATCCCCCAGGTGTTTCCCTGCTCTGGTCTGAATTTGGTTATTTACCAAATTTACCCCACTATAGCTTTGGAGAGAACAATAAATATTAAAGAAAGGTTAAATTCATTTGAAATAAAAACAACACTTCCTTTCCCCCTCTTTGGTTTCAATTCTCCCTCTCGTTCTTGGTTGTCAGCAAATACTTCTTTATATGGTTGGTTACAGTCCCAGCACCACTGTCTGCTGTGTGACCCAGGCTGGTGGCTCAGCTACTCTGAGCCTCCTTACCTTCATGGCCCAGGCCACCGCGGGAGGCAGGGACCGTGGCAAACCAGAGCCTCCCGAGCCCCATCCAGGGGACCCAGGTGCCAACCTTGTGACTGCTGCTGAGTGGGGCTGGCCCTCCACGGGGGTGTCCGGAGCCTGGGTGGCCCGGCGACCTTCGGCCTATTCTGCGGGACCCGGGGGGCGGGGCGATCGGCACGGGGAGCGGGGGGGCGTCTGCGGACCTCCCTCC
>NW_026000185.1:19532171-19601916 GCF_001458135.2 Marmota marmota marmota | reverse complement strand
TGTATAAGAGACAGCTCCTGGACACTGTCCACTTGTGTGCATGCGCGCCTGTGGCTGGCGCGGTCAGCCGGGGGGAGCCCAGCGGGGAGGCGCCCGGGGTTAGGGGGGGCGGCCAGGAGGGGCCCCTGGGTGGGGAGGAGGTCGGGCCCAGTGGGCTGCTGGCCACCGGGGCCGGGGGACGTGGCAGCTGGGGTTGGGTTGGAGGTGCTGTTGGCTCCCGGGCTCAGGGACGGGGACAGACGGGGCCTGAGCCCTGGGTGCTGTCACATTCTGAAAACCCTTCTTTTCTTTTCAAAGGTGAGAAATGTCGCAGCTTCATTGACCTGGCCCCGGCATCGGAGAAAGGTGAGTGCCGCCCGCCCAGGGGCCAGCTTCGGCCTCCGGAGATGGTCCCCTGCCCCTGGCCTCCCAGCGACCGGGTGACAGGCCCAGGAAGCCAGCTGTCTTGTTGTGAAGCTCTGATCACTGAAGCCGGGGAGGCAGGTGCGGGAGGACCATCTGTCCTCCTGCCCCAAGGGGTACCCTGGGTCCTTGGTGCCCTCTTCCATCCGGGGCACTCTGGGACCCTGGAGGAGGCAGGATGGGTGTTAGAAGTGGAGTTCAGACAGTTCTGGGGCCTTGCCTCCTGCTGGGGCTTTGCTCCCAGAAGATGGAGACCAGAAGTCTGGCCGCTCTTGTCTCACAGGTGTGGGGAGGGCCAGTCTGAGAGGTTTCTGCTGCTCTGAGTCCCCAGGACCTGGACTCCTGCTGTGTCTCCACATCACCCCCGTGGTCTTTGTCTTCATGGTCTAAAAGGGTGGCTGGAGCGCCAGCCATAGCATCTGCATTCCAGGCAATACAGTGGAGGAAGGGCAAAGGTTGCAGATCAACTGTAAGGTTCCCAGACGTTGCCCAGATATACCTGTGGATATCTCCGTGTCCAGAATTTAACACAGGGCCGTGCTCAGCTGCAAGGGAGGCTGGGAAATGTGGTCTTTATGCTGGGAAATGCTGTGACCAGCTGAGTCAGGGAGTCTCTGAGTATGGAAGAAGTAACTTGATACTGGAGGGGGATCTGTCGTGGGGACAGAGAGGCTGGCCATCTCCTCACCTGTCTACCCCCCTAAAAGAGCCCGCAAGAGCAACAGGTGGCCTGGAGATGGAGGGAGGGCCGGGTCCTGGAGTCAGGCCAGGGGAAGCCAAGGCAGCGGCCCAGGCACGGGCACTGTCCCCACATGGAGAGCACCAGGTGTCCAGTGGTCTCTCCTCTCAGGAGGTT
Organism: Marmota marmota marmota; assembly: GCF_001458135.2. Taxonomy (NCBI): domain Eukaryota; kingdom Metazoa; phylum Chordata; class Mammalia; order Rodentia; family Sciuridae; genus Marmota; species Marmota marmota. Next base: position 19,600,658 of record NW_026000185.1, on the reverse strand, counting down.
ATCAAAGGCAGACGGGGCAGCCAGTTGGCCCCGTGTCATGGAGGGTGGTGACATTCCTGCTGCACAGGTGCCGAGTGGTCCTCATGAGACTGAGGGATGAGTGACAGGCCCCCCACTGTCCCTCCGCCCGCAGGAAGAAGCCAGGACCCCGGAGCAGGCCTTTGGGAGAGGGAAGGCTCCACTTCCTGTTTCCCACAGCCATTTCCTGTGGGTCCCTGCATGCAGCTGTCCCTGAAGCATTTGGTGGAGCACCTGGGGCCCGCTTCCAGCTCCAGGTCACTAGTAAGCAAGGCTGCTGGCACCGGGGACAAGAGGTGGAGGTTTATTGAGCAGTTACTATGGGCCATGCCCCAGGCACTGAGAACCCCCTGGGGGGCTGTCCTCACCTCCACCTGGGGGCAGAGGACTGAGGCTGAGCCGCCCACTAGCTGGTGTCTCCCATCTCCTAAGGTGCAGAGCCGGGTGTTGGCCCAGGTCCTGGTCCCGGAGTCCATGATCCACGCCCTCCCTGTCCCCTGGGATGCACATCCCACCACCCCCAGGGCCGCGGGGATCCCAGCTCGGCGCTGCCCACCGGGCTGACAGTGAGCGGGGCCCGCGTGTGTGCCCTGGCCAGGTGGCTGCGGCACCCGGCAGCTGCTCCTGGGGCCTGTGCCCACCTGTAGGCGCCTCCCAGTGCGTCCACCCAGGGCCGAGTGCCCGTGTCCGTGTGTGAGTCAGCCGGGTGGCTCCTGCCCCCCAGGTGGCCTCGGGCCTCTCCTCCTGGTTCTTTTATGAGGCCCCAGGGCCCCAGAGGCGTCCACCATTCTGTTTGACTGGCTTTGCTCACCCTGTGACTCTAGGGCTTGGCGGCCATGCCGAGGACCTTCCGGCTGTGTGTAGAGAAATGTTTACAAGAGGTCGAGGGGACAGCTTTGCCACCGTGTCGCAGGGTGGTCTTTATGTACTCACTGCCTCTCAAACACTTTAGCTGTCCTGGGCATGGGCAGGGTTAGGTCCATGGCAGCCGCGTGGCCTCTTGTGGTGGTCACCCATGGGAGTGTGACACAGATCCACCCACTAGCTCACCCTCTGCCCTGCACGACTGGAGTCTCCACTGTGCAGTCCAGGCTCCCAGGGGACGGGGACATGGGGTGACTTATTGCAGGTGTTTTCTCACCCAAAGGGCTGTCTTCCCAGGGAGGCTGGTCACCGCCCCAGCTCACCCGTGACTCCTCTCCTGGTGTTTTCTGGTTGACCAGATGTGATCAAGATGGTGACCCTAACACCAGTGGACCTTCAGGGGACGCTTACCATGGGCCAGCCTGATTGACGTGGTCCACCTTCACAGATGAGGAGACCGAGACACAGGGCCGTCCCACAGCTAGGGGACAGTGGGGCTGGGATTTGAACTTGAGCAGTCTGGTTCTTCTGCTTGAAAAAGCTGGACCCAGGAGGGTCACAAGGGGATCCCCTCCAAGACCTGGGGGATTCCCCTTCGTCCTCCTCCATCCAGGACCTCTGAGCTGAGTCCGGAGCTTCCCTCTGTCTGAATCTCTGGTTTCCGTGACTGGAACAAAATACTCCAGATGAGCAACTTAAACAGAAGGAAGGTTTATCTTGACTTACAGTTTGGGAGCCTTCCGTTCATGGTGGTTCATCTGCTGCTTTGGGGCCTGCGGTGGGAGCACGTGGTAGAGTCGGCTGTCACTCGTGGTGGCAAGGAAGCCAGGGAGTCAGCAGGAGACCCGTGTCCCATAATCCCCCTCTGGGACACACCCCCAATAACCTAACTTCCTCCCGCCAGGCTCCACCTCTTAAAGGTCCACTACCTCCCAATCGCGTCAAACTGAGGACCACAACCTTCCACACGTGGACCTTCAGGGAACATTCCAGGTCCAGACAGTGGCAGCCTCCTTCCACCTGGCAACCGCACATGTGCTCTCATGGCCCTTCTCAGGTGCTGCCTCCTCGTCCCCACCTCTGCCCGCTGGCCAAGCACTTGCCTGTCATCTGTGTCCCATGCCATGGTGTGGAGTGTTCTTCCTTTGTCTGACCACTCCAGTTTCACCTTGCACGTGGGGAACACATTTTTTGTGCGACACTGGCCTAAGCCATGACCATTTTTCATCTGCATTCCTGCCACACTCTGCCTTAGGATTCTCTTGGTAGTTGGAACAATCTTTTAAAAGCATAAAATCACATCCCAGGATTCCCTTGTTTAAAACCCTTCCACAGCTCTTCTTGAGATAAAAGTGAGTGTCCCTAGGGTGACCTAAAAGGTCCTGCATAGCCTGGCCCTATACCTGGGATCTCATCTCCTGCCACCTTCCCTCCACACTCTAGCTCAGAATTCTTGCTGTTCCTTGAGTCAGCCAAGCTAGTGGGTGCCCCAGAGCCTTTGCACATGCTGTTCCCCTGCTCCTGCCAATTCTTTCAAAATTTTGCATGTTATGAATACAATACTGCAATTGAACATACTTGTTCAATTTGAGTGTGTAATTTGAAAGTTGGTGTGTAAATTAGAGATGAAAGACTCTTATAAACCCACCCTTAGGTAATAATTATTACAAAAAAAACCCATATATATACACACACGTATATGTTTATATGTAGGTATGTATATTTATATAGAAGTCATGGATTAATTTTCCTATTAGTATACGGAGACTTGCCTTCATTTTTGTGTGTGTGTGTGTGTGTATGTGTGTGTTTGGTGTTCTGTTGGGAATTGTGAATGCTAAGCACGTGTTCTATCGCTGAGCCACACCCCAGCCACTGTGTTCATTTTTGAAACAACCGTGTCCTATTCCATCACAAGGAGACAATTTATTTAGCCAGATCCTGCAGCTGGACATTCAGATTATGTCCCCCTTGCCCTTGAGCGTCCTGTGTCATAGCTGGATAATGGTGCCTTGCACATCCCTCTGTCCCTCATAAGCCTGGTCTCCAGCCCCAAAGGTCTCTTCCTTTCCCTGAGCCCCCAGGGCTCTGCCCACCTCGGGGCAGCACTGGCATAACCAGCGCTGCACTGAAGGTCTGCACAGGAGGCTGTGCCAGGCAGAGGGCAAGGAACTAACTCAAGATGCCCGAGGGATTCATGAAGGTGAAACGTGCCAATTCAGGTGAATAGCAATGCCCACAAGCTGTAACCTTGACTCTGAAAATGCAACAGCAAAGCTTTTTGGACTCCTCCATCATCTTCTTCCAGGCTTCCCTGCATTTCAAAGCCTCAGTCACTTATTAAGTCAGTGACCAGCTGATAGTCTTAAAGCCTGGTGTATCAGTCAGCAAGACCCGTGTTAATGCTGTGTAACAAGCCATCCCACTACAGTTATTATTCCAGCAATGATTATGGTGATGATGATTACTCATCTGTGGATTTTCTTGGGGTTCGCTGATGTAGAATAACTTGGTTCCAAGATTTAGACTAGGTTCAAATCAGCTCTGCACAGGTCTGTTTTGGGGACCAGGTAGAGGGACCTGCAGATACCTGAAGGAGCTTTTCTTGTGGTCATGCCAGAAATGCAAGATGGGGAGCCTAATTCCACAGGCACATTTGAAGTGTGTGCTTGCATTGTACCTGCGAACATCCCACCTGCAGGCCACGTCCAACACCAATGAGGGGGAAGTACCCTACCCACATGGAGGCCAGGGTTACAGCAGGAATGAAGAGTTGCTGAGCCACATCCTGGCCTGGCCACAGGTCTCGAGGGTGGCTGGTGGCGAGCCATGCTGCAGCTGGCCTGACCCCAGATCCTAGAGAGTCCTTGAAGATGTTTGGGTTTCCCCCTTTGTTGTATTAACAGGGACCCTGGTAAAGATCAGTCCCAAGTAGGGGGACACGGGGAAGCCCCCAGCTCCCAAGTCCCAGGTTAGAGCTTCTCACTGGTGGATGGACTCACAGTGGGAATAAATGAATGAACAGGCGCACACACCCAGCCTCAGGATTCATTCACACTGTCCAGGCTGCACCAGGGACCTCCCGACGGCCAAGCCACCTGCTGCTTCTCAGTCCTCATCTGCCTGGACCTGTGTGTGGCCACGGACAGCCTGGACCCAGCAGTGTGTTAATTGAGTGTTTACTGTGTGCTGGGCGCACCTTCTGGAAGCTTGTGCCCCTCTTAGCCTCAGGTGCCTCCCCCCTCCAGCTCTTTCTGCCCCTCCCTCCCCTCCCCAGTTTCCTTTCTGCATTTGAGTGCTCCGTCTGCCCTCCGTCCCCAGCTCCTCCAGTTCCGTCCCACACTGTCCTTGATCTCATTCTGCTTCATGATTAGTGTTATCCGTACCCTACTGACGATAACCACTTTGGCACTTAGGATATTTAAAAAGTAGGATATTTAAAAAGTGATTTTAATTAAAGTCGAAGTCCTTCATGTATAATGTATAAAGAGCAGTGGCTCGGGAGGCTGAGGCAGGAGGATCGTGAGTTCAAAGCCAGCCTCAGCAAAAGCGAGGTGCTAATCAACTTAGTGAGACTCTGTCTCTATAAAATACAAAATAGGGCTGGGGATGGGGCTCAGTGATTGAGTGCCCCTGAGTTCAATCCCTGGTACAAAAACTAAAAAGTACTATCAGCCTAAAAGTGAAAAACTGCACCTTGACCTACGTCCATCTCAGCCTCTCCCTCCCACCTTCAGCTCACTTTCCTCCTATTTATCTGGGTACACCTGCTCTTTGACTGTCCCCGGGGCCGCAGCCTGCTCAACCCATCCTAAGCTGACAAGATCCTAAGTCAAGGTGACTGAGCCCACTCACCTGCTGCACATCTTTGCTGAGCACAGGTCCCTGGAGGGTAGGGGGTGGCTGCTTCCCTGTGAAACAACTGGGGCCACCTGGGAGCCAAGCCTCGGCCCCTGCCCGCGTCACCAGAGGGTCACAACCCTTACGGCTAGGCTGGGAAGAGATCCAAAAGCAAAATTTTAAGTGTGTTCTTTTACTGAGTGCAGATCTCTTCCACAGCGTTGTAAAGTTGAGAAGTCAGAAATGGAACTGTCAAGCTGTCACAAGTGGGGGACCCTCTATATTTTAAAATAATGTGCTTGTTTTTTTGTTGTTGTTATTGTTGATTGTTCACTTTTAAATATCAGTTTGCTTACAAACTTCCAACATACTTAACCTCTTTGGTCTTCCCAATGTTGTCATGGCACAACTTTTGGTGAATCTGGACAGCAAAGTCATTGGCTTACATTATTGGGACACAATAAATATACACAATGGAGCCAAGTGAAGTGCTGACCACATTTCCTCTTAATATGACTTTTCTCGAGGTTAAATAATATTTGCACAGCTTTCTGGTTTTCATACAATCATTCTCAAGTACATTTTCTTCCTCTCTGACACTCCTATGGTGACTTTGACCTCCAGCCCCAATTTAGCCCAATGACTGCTTAGGACTATAATTTCGAGGCCCCGCTTTAACATCGTTCTAGAATTTTCTCCCCTCTGTCCTGTTGGCGGCCTGCCTCCTCTACCCAAGCTGGTCCATTTTCTAGTTTACTTTTTCATTTTTTGGGGAAAATATCTTCTAGTAGCTTTCCAAGAAAGAGACCATGGCTGATTGACAGTATTCCTGCAGAAACGTTTGCCCTCATTCCTGGACACTGGACTGTTTAGCTGGGTATAAAAATTCTAGGTTGGAAATGATTTTCTCACAAAACTTGGAAAACATTGGCTGTTCTCTTGTCTTCCAGCTTGTTAAACTCAATGCCTTTCAGATTCTTTTGTGCAACCTATTTTATCTTTCCTCTCCGGAAGCTTTCAATATTTTATTTTCTGTCCTTCGTTTTTAATTTTCTATTTTTGTTTCCATTTCATCCTGAGATATTGACTCAACTCTTATCTTTCGACTATTCTATTTTTAACATTTCTGCAGTTATATTTTAAAATTTAAGAGCTTTTTTTTTTTCTTGTGATCAGAAGTTTCCTTTATATAGAGTCTCTTGCCTTGGTTTGATGGACAGAATTTCGTCTCAGATTTCTTGAGGGCATTAATCTTTTAAAAGTTTTCTTCTGTATCTTTTAATGTCTCTGTTCTTTCCAAGTTCTTTTGCTTATTTTAATTTTTGATCTTTTTATTTTAAATATTCTAATTTCCCCTCACATATCTGATGTATCTATTTAGGAGTAAGGCACCAGGTACTCTTTGGAAGCTGTAGGTGCATGGGGGAGAGGACATCCAGTTATTGAGGTGACAAGTCCCCCCTGAAAACAGTCCATCTGGTCAACCCAGTCCCTGTCGCCAGGCTTTTTCTTGCAGATGGACAGATCAGTTTCCCAGGGAGGAGCCCTCCCATCTCCAGTCTCTGAACCCAGCCTCCGGAATTCTGGGAACAAAGCATGCAGAGCACGCTGGAGGACACATCAGTGTCCCCAAACTCATCTGTCACTTAACTTTTGGTTTTCAATTTGGAACTCCTGGAATTCTGTCCCAGGACTTCCCCTCTATGCAGGTCACCGGCTTCCGCTGTGCTGTGCCACCCACCTCTGACCTTGCCATCTCTTAAAATGCTGTTCCCATCTTGTGACCCCCCATCCTCTCTGCTCTGTAGTCGTTGGTGGTGTTCAAAGACGGAAGAGACTGTCCCTCAGTTCGGCCTTGTGCTCTATCCCCCTGGTGATGCCCTAGGCCCAGCCGTCCCTCCTGACTTCTAGAATCTTCCTCCAGCTGCCTGTTGGGCTCTTCCCCTGGGAAGCCCCAGGTACCACAAACTCAGCTGGTCCACCGTGGAGGTCCCAGGCCTCATCCTTCCCCACCTCCCCTCCCAGCATCTGCTCCGTCTCCCAAGCCAGGGCCCAGTGGTCACCCCTCGCTCCTCCTCCTCAGTGCAGTTATTTGACATGGGAAGTTTCTTTCACCTCTCAGGTGGCTTCTGTTCCGTGCTTGCTCACTGTTGCTGTGAGTCTTGTTCAGCCTGCCATCACGTCCCTCCTGGATGACGAACCTCTTAGCCGGCCTCCCAGACTCCAGGTGCTACCTGTAAGGCCCATCAGCACGCAGAGTGGAATACTCTACAGCCCCGAGAATGAAGAGTGACCACCTGCCCACAGCATCATGGGTGACGAGCACATGAAGCCATGTTTGAAAAAAACACCTGCCACGTGTCTCCATGAACAGGACCCTGGAAAACAGAAGAGCCGCCCCATCAGGGCATTAGCTGCTCTTGCAGAGGAGGCAGGACCACGTGAGCTGGAGAGGCCTGGAAGCTGGTGATGCTCACCATCCAGGGGTGTGCTCACCGTCGACGCACTTTCCTGTGTGTGTTACACTTCATTGGAAAGGAAAGAAAACTATTCCCCACATCAAATTTTAAATTATCTTTTTAAGATGAAAATCCGTCCTAGCAGACCCCTTCCATGGCTCCCAACTTACACGAGGCACTTGGAGATGGCGGTCCTGGCTCATCATGGTCTCTGCCTTTTCCACCTGATACTGCGTCCTGATGTGAACCCTGTGCCCTGGCTCTGCCTCCATGCTCTCTCATTTCCTGTGCATAACTGTTCCTCTGTCTGACCTGCCTTTACCTCTTCATGAACTTCTATTCATCCTTCAAAACCCAGCGCACACATGACCCATTATGAAAAGTCATCACCCAATGCCTAGAGGTCCTGTTAGCACCATCACACTGTATTGAGGTGCTCTCCTGCACCAGGCTGGACCCTCCCAGAGGACAAGCACCTGTCCCTCAATCTTCTCTGTGCCCCTCAGGCTCCAGAAGGAGTTGGTACCGAGAAGGAATTTAGCAAAGGTTTGTTGAATGAATAAAGAAAGGAAGAAATGAACAGAGACCATGTTATGGGTCCTGCGGGGGTGGGGGGGGTCAATTTAAGTCTTGAGACCCGGATCCGGCTTCTGAAACCTTGGTCTCCTCTGACCCACGGGGGCTGGGCTGGGCTTTAAGTCATCTCTGCTTCTTGCCCCTGTTCCCAGGGAGCCAGGATTTCTTCTAGCCACCAGGCAGCAATTTCTGGGACACAGTCTCCAAAGCTGATAGGTTCATTTGTTGAATATCTCAGGGGTGTGGGACGACGTGGTGGCTCCGCGCCCACAGTCCCGAGTCCTGGGTGAGTGATTTCGCACTTGAGCTCCCATAATAGTCTCCTGTTGTTTCCCTCAACCTCTCTGTTCTCCGCCCGAAATCGATTTACAATTCCGCTGCTCACTTAATTTATTTAGTGCATTTTATTGATTTATGTCATGGAACTGAAATGTGCATAGATCAGAACATGCTGGGCAGGGAAGGGAGAGGGGAGCCCACTTCCACGGCTGCACGTGGGGGTCGGCCTGCTGGATGCAGCTGGAGCAGGCCGGCGGCCAGGGCATCCGGGGTCCCCTCCCGCCAACCTCCATCAGCCAGCCCAGAGGTCCTGCCTCTGAGCCCCCCTTGCTCCCAGACTGCAGCAGTTTCTCCTGCCTGGGCTCCCGAGGGACCAGGGACACAGCCGTCGTCCACAGCCAGACAGAATAGGTTCTTTCCACCCCGACAAGACAGGCATTTTGAGACAGAGAGGTGGGAGACCCTCCAGAGTGGTCCATGAGTCTGTGACTTCCCCTCCCCTCCATTTCTAGGTCCCATGGAGCCCTCGGGCACAAGGTGGGCCTCATTAGCCCTCTGAATGGTCCTGGTCCATCTGTAGATCATTTTCTGGCCATTCTCAAAAAATGCACAACACAGACGGCAGACCCGGGGCCGTTTACTTCCCAGAGGCAGGGCTTTCAGGAAAGGGCCACCATGCCCTGCATCCACCTAGCCTTGGTCTCTGGGTCTCATCCCTTGAGCCAGGCTGTGTGTGTGCCAGGAGCTGGGGCAGTGAGGAGACCCGCCCCAGCCCCTGCTCCCCAGGGTCTCACCTTCTAATTGCAGGGAGAGACCCAGGGACAGAGGGCCACGGGAGGCTGCGTGGAGGAGCGTTATGTTGGCTTTCTGTGGCTGTGACAAAATACCTGAGAGAAACAACTTAAAAGGAAGCAAGGTTTCTTTTGGCCCTCAGTTTCAGAGGTTTTAGTCCATGGCCGTTTGCTTTGGTCCCGTGGTGAGGCTGAACATCACGGCAGGGAACGCGATGGTGGGGCAAAGCGGCTCACATCATGGCGTCCAGGAGGCAAGAGAGAGAGGAAGAGGCTGGAGCTCCACATGGCCTTCAAAGCCACGCCCCCAATCACCTAACTTTCTCCCACTAGGCTCCACCTCTTAAAGGTTCCACCACCTTCCAATAGCACCACAGGCTGCTGACCAAGCCGTCAACGTGTGACCTTTGTGAGACATTCAAGATGCAAACCACATAACAGGTCCCACATGGGAAGGGTCTTGAAGGAGAGGTGCAAACCCTCCTTGTGCATAAGGACGTCAGGGGAAACCACGCCAGTAGGATGAACAGCCTGTGCAATGGTGAAAGGCAGGGCCAGGCAACAGCAGGGCTCAGCAGACATTTGCTGAGTGACTGAAGGACGGAAGGAGGAGAGCCCAGAGAAGTTAAGTGTCTCGCTCAAGGTCAGACAGCAGGTTTATGTCAGGGTTGGCTCAGCCTCCAGGGTGCTGAGGACTTAGAAGCACACCCAGCTTGGCCCGTGCTCCCTCAGCTCGGTCTTCTCTCCCCCTCAAACCTCATTTCCAGCACAGTCGCTCCCTCGCCGGTTCTGAAGTGCTGGTTCTGCCGCACTCATCTCTGAAGTCCCGGATCCCTCTAATTATGTGCTGTTATTAAATCCCTGAGCCTGGTGGAGGATTGCTCCCAGAGATCACAACATCGAATAATTGCTTTAGTTGCTCTAATTCCAATTATTCAAGATTATCTTTCCAGGTAATTAGGTATCTGGGCACCCTCGCCTGCTCACTCTCGCGCCGAGCGTCGTATTAACCCCAACCAGTGACCAGCTTTCATGTTTCATAATTGGAAACAGTTTCTCCAGGGCGAGCAGCCTGTTAAGTGTAAACAGTGGCAATTTAAATTTCTAAATGGCCCCGTGGTCTTGTCATACTTTAGGGTGAGAAATTGTGCGACTCTGGGGTCATGTTTTGTGGTGGATCTAGATGAGCAGCAGAGGGTTGTGCCGTGCACATCCTGCACAGCTGCACCACGGGGCCAGGGATACACACAGACGGGGTTAACAGGAGACAATGCTCATCCTACAAGTCTGTGCCTGGCAGACCTGCTGAATCACGTTGCTGTGACCTGTTGGTCATTTGTGATTCTGTTCTTGTCCTGTGTATCGGCTAGCTTTCTGTGACTATAACAAATACATGAGACAATCAGCTTATAAAGAGAAAAGGTTGATTTGGGCTCTTGGCTCTAGAGGTTCCAATCTATGATCAGTTGACCTTGTTGCTTTGGGCCCAGAGCAGGGGTGTTCACCTCATCACCAGGGAAGAAAAGGGATCGGGATACCACAATCCCTTTCAAGGGCATGCCCCCATCTCTTAGGGACCTCCACATAGCCCGCTTCTCAGAGGCTCCTCCACCTCCCAAATAATAGTGCACAGAGCTGTGCTATAGTCTGAGTCTGGAATGTCCCTCAAGGGCCTCCAGCCTGTGGTGCTATTGGTGGTGGGACCTGTAGCAGGTGGGGCCTAGTGGGAGGAAGTTAGGTCATTGGAGGGGTGGCCTTGGGGGAGTGTTGGCCCCAGCCCCTCCCCTCCCTCTCCCGCTTTGCTTCTCTGTTGCCATGACATGAGCCGCTTCCTCTGCCACCAGCTTCCACAAGCCTTCCTCTGTCACCACAGGCCCAACTGCCATGGGGACATGTGACCATGGACTGAAACCTTTGAAACCATGGCTCAAAATAAACCTTCCTCCTTTAGGTTGATTTACCTCAGGTATTTTGTCCCAGCAACCAAAAGCTGAGTGACATGGAAGGGCTCAGAGATCTGGTCTCACTTGTTCCATTTTACAGATGGGGAAACTGAGGCCCCGAGATAAAACCCTCTGTGGCTGCCACATGCTGACTATAGTAAGTCTGCTTCCTGCACACCAGGCCCTGAGAAGGGGGACCTCCCTCAGCCCAGCCCTGACGCACACAGTGAGCACTCATTGAGCACCTGCTGTGTACCCGTGCCTTTCAGACATGCTATTCCACTGAGCCCTCTTCCCAGCCAGCCGGATTGCTAACTTGGAGAGTAACTCAATTTGCATTTATTTCTACCCAGCCAACCTTCAACTAACCTTTATTGAGTAATGCACAGAACTCTGTTCCCTGCCAGGTACTTTTACACCCCTTGCATCACTGAATTCTTTTGCCAGCTTTTTGGGGTGGGAGCTACTATCTCTAGTTTATACCAGAGCGTCGAGGTAGCTGACTCAGAGAAGTTGAGCTGTTTCCCTGAGGTCACACAGCATAGTAATGGATTCCATTAACCTTTTGCTATTTCTGCCTCACCTCACCGATCTTTCCAACCTGCCCGGGGCCTCCTGGTCCCTCCTCCGCATCTCTAGGAAGTTCTTTGGCCCGCTCTCCGTGTGCTGTGACCCAGCTGGGAGGCCCACTGGGTCACAGCTGTCGGGGTCTGCGTGGAGCGGGAGGGAGGCGGCAGCTGAGGGAATCCGAGGCACCCTCTGCTCCTGACGCATCCCATCTGCTGGCTCCTGCAAGCCTCATCATTCGCGGCCATCTGCCAGGCTCCCGGGAGACGCTGCGAGGGCTGGGACGCAACCCAGAGCCCCCGAACGTGCGCGCGGCGTGGGTACGCAGGGGTTGCAGCCCGACACCCTGCGCAGCCGACTCCAACCAAAGCCTGGTTCGGCCTCCAGGATCCTGCCCGACTCCCCCAGCCTCTGCCTCCTCTGGAAATGGCCTTTGGAATGTCAAAAGCCCGTCCCGTCTGGGGGCGGGGGACCCTGGCTCCCGCAGCATCTCTGGCCTCTTGTGCTTTGGATTTGCAGCCCTTTTGGCCAGAGAGAGAGGGGCGGGGGGCTGATGGGTGGTCATGGGGCTTCTGGAGCAGGAGAGAGGACAAGTGGCTTCTCCAGATTAGTTTTCACCTGGGTGGCCTCTGTCCCCGCCTGCCCATCCTCGGTTTCTGCCTTGGTGGAGCTGGGGAGGGGACCCAGGGCTTCCCACGTGGGAGGACAGGGCTGTACCACTGAGCCCCAGCCCAGCCCCAGTGTTGAATTAGAGAAGTTATTTTGATATTCACTTTATTGATTTTTTTCCCCTTTCCATACATTTTGCCTGCGTAAAGTGTACTACAGTTCGTTGGTTTCTAGGACCCTCCGAGTGGTGCAGCCACAGCCACGATGAATTTTAGAGCATTTTGACTTGAGAGGACCCCTGTGTCCCTGAGCCATCTACCCGCAACCCTCCCGTCCCCACGAACATGGTCAACACCGCCTACTTTTCGGTCCTTGTAGATTCACCCATTTGGACACACATGAATGGAGTCCTGGGATGCGAGGACTTTGCGTCTGGCTTTGTGCATTTGACGTGATGTTTTCAAGGTTTACCAAGGTTGAAGCGTTTATCAGTGCTCCATGTCACTTGAGTGCCAAATAATATGTTTTAAAAATTTGCCAAGTACTCTTCGTATTTAGGGATTGTTATGATTTGATACAACATATAATAATCAAATCAAGGTCACCCGCATGGCTGTCTCAAATATCTGTTATTTCTATGTGCAGGGATCATTCAAACTCTTCTAGTTACTTTGAAATATCTAATACACTGTCGTAGACGGTCGTCGCCCTACTGTGCTACAGAGGAGCAGAACAAATCTTCTCGTCTAGCTTTGGTTTGGAACCCAGGGGTCTGGTACCCTCGAGGCTTGGCTTGGCTTCTGCTGGAAACTTCGTTTTGAGTTTTAAAATCCCCTTGTGCCTTGGAGAAGATGCCCTGACACCTGTCCTTCATCGTCCCTCTCTGTTTCCACCGCACCCCTTCCTCGCCCCCAGGGACCGCTCTTCTACTCCAGGATCACGTTTTAACTTTTTTTCCTTGTGTGTATAAACTACTATTATTTACTTGCTTAAACGTATTTAAAACTGGGAAATATAATACAATTCGGAGAGGCACATCATGTATAAATACAAAGCTTAACAAGTCTTTAGAAAGCAGCTGGGCGCTGTAGCGCAGGCCTGTCATCCCAGGGACTCGGGAGGCCGAGGCAGGAGGATTGCAGGTTTAAAGCCGCCTGGGCGATGTAATGAGGCCCTAAGCAACTTATCAAGAGCCTTCCTCAAAATAAAAACTACAAAGGGCTGCGGATGTAGCTCACTGGTAAAGCACCCCTGGATTCAATCCTCAGTACGAAAAACAACAACAACAACAACCAAAACAAATCCCCCCCCTTTTTTTTTTGTAAAGCAAAATCTGTTTTCCATTGTGGTTTGGAAATTGTCATCGCCAGCCTCCAAAAGGTGCCTTTTTGTCCCCTCCCTGACCTCTACCCACTCCCAGAGAGGAGGCTTCTTGCTACCTTGCTTAACTTCATAGCAGTGGTCTGCAAACCCGCCTGGAGCCTCTTCCTATAAATACATTTTGCTGGGACACGGCCACGCCCATTCCTCTGTAAGGTTGTCTGTGATTGGTTATCAGTTGAGCAGCTGACCCAGAGCCCAGGCCTGCACCAGGCAGAACACTGGCGCTCTGTTCCTTCCCCGAAAAGTTGGCTGCCCTGCGTTACTGTGTTACCAAGGATGCAACCTCAGGCACTGTAGTTTTGCTTGTTTTTAACTTCATTTATTTTATTTTATTTTGGCAGGGGGGCAGTCCCAGGGATTGAACTCAGGGACCCTCGACCACTGAGCCCCATCCCCAGCCCTGTTTTGGATTTTATTTAGAGACAGGGCCTCACTGAGCTGCTTAGGGCCTCGCTTTGATTGAGGCTGGCTTTGAACTCGAGATCCTCCTGCCTCGGCCTCCCAAGCCGCTGGGATGACAGGCGTGCTCCACCGCGCCTGGGCTTGTTTTTAAACTTTTTATATCAACGTGAAGGGGGAGCTTTCTGAGTGTCTGGTTTCTTGAACCCCAGGTTGTGAGGGTCACAGAACTGTCAGCTGTTGGTATGGCTGGTTGAAGGTCCGCGGGGCCCACACCACCTCATCTTTTGCTTTTAGTGGATATTTGGGTCATTTTCAGAGTTTACAATGAATAACAGCAGCCGATTCTTCACGGCGGTCCCTAGACCAGCAGCTTCAGCACCCCCCGGGAACTCGTTAGAGAGGCCAGTCCTCAGGCCGCAGCCGACCTCCAAAACGGAGGCCCTGGGGCCCAGCTGCCCGGGCTTAACAAGCCCCTGGGGACTCCCAAGTCTGGTCCAGTCTGCAAACCACCTGCCTGGAGTTCACCCCGAGTGGAACTGTGGCTTGGCTCTGCGCATCTTCCACTTCCCGACGCCCTCCCCTGTCCCCAAGTGACCATGCCATTTATACTCCCACTAATGGGGTCTGAAAACTCCCCTCTCTCCCTCCTCGGCAACCCTGGGTACGATCAGGTTTATAAATGTTGCCAATCTGGTGGGTGAGAAATGGCCTCTCTGCGTGGTTTACAATTTGCATTTCTCTGATGGCTAATGAGGCCGAGCATCTTTTTATGTTCATGGCTATTTGGATTTTCTGTAGCACAAAGTGCGGGTTTGCATCTTTTGCCTGTTTCCATAAGCTAGTTTGTCTTTTTTCTTATTGATTTATGGGAGTTTTTGAAAAAAAAAAATAAACCTACTACAATCCTTGGTGGCTCAGAGGTATTGCAAATAATTTTTCCCCCGCTCTGAGGCTGGTCTTGTCTCAGATGTCCTGTGATGAACTGACGTTCTTAATTTTTTTGTTGTGGTAGAATACATATAACATAAAATTTACCGTCTTCACCATCTTGAATGCACAGTTTGGTGGAATTAAACACACAGGCCTTCTGTGAACCACAGTCCTCTTCCATCTCCAGGACTGTCACCATTCCAAACTGAAGTCATGGGACAAGAATTTCCCATTTCCCTTCCCTCAGCCCCTAGCAACCAACATGCCTCTTTCTGTCCTTACGCATTTGAGTCATGGAGGTTCTTCATGTAAGTAGAATCATCCATATTTGACCTCCTGTGTCCGGTTTATGTCAGTGTGATGTCTTCAGTGTTCATTGGTCACGTCAGAATTTCCTTTTTATTTCATTTTTTGGTACCATGGATCGAACTCAGGGGAACTTAACCACTGAGCCACCTCCCCAGCCCATTTTTGTATTTTATTGAGAGACAAAGTGTCACTGAGATGCTCAGGGCCTCGCTAAGTTGCTGAGGCTGGCTTTGAACTTGAGATTCTCCTGCCTCAGCCTCCTAGGTTGCTGAAATTACAGGTGCGTGCCACGAGGTCCAGCTTCCTTCCTTCTTAAGACTAAATATAGTATTCCACATTTTGTTTATAGACCACATTTTGTTTATCCATTGATCCAGTAAGGGACACTGGGGCAGTTTCCATCTGTAGGCGGTTGACAATAATGCTGCTATGATCATGGGTATACACACACACATATATTTAAGACCCTGGCTTCCATTTTTCTTTTTGGTGGGTAAACACCCAGAACTGGAATTGCTGGATCATATACTAACTCCGTGTTTGGTAGTTTGAGGGGCCGCCATATTGTTTTCCAAAGTGGTTGCACTGTCTTGCATTTCCACTAGCAGCGAAGAAGCATTCCCATTTCTCCAGATCCTGGCCAGCGCTTATTATTTATCTCCTTCCTTCGTTCCTCCCCTCCCTCCCTCTGTCTCTTCCATTTCTTCTTGTAACAGTCCTAACTGGTGGGACACGGTAGCTCACTGTGATCGCGGTTTTCATTTCCCTAAGGTTTCATGCTGCTGAGGATCTTTTCATGATGCTCATTGGCCATTTGTGTGTCTGATTCAGAGAAATGTCCATTCAAGTCCTTTGTCCATGTTTTCAGTCAGAGGGGTTCTTTGGTCATTGCTGTTGTTGAGCTACAGGAGGAGTTATTTATATATTCTGGATATTCACCCCTTATCAGATATCGGATTTGCAAATATTTCTTCCATTCCATGGGGTTAGCCCCTTGATGCTCAAATTTGAATTTGAGGTAGTTCGGGTTATCTATTTTTTTTCTTTTGTGGCCTATGCTTCTGGCTTCCTACCCAAGAAATCATTGCCAAATCCAGTGTCATGAGGCTTTTCCTCTAAGAGTTTTATATGTTAGTTCTTATGTTGAGGTCTTTGATCAATTTTGAGTTAATTTTTTATATGGCATCAGGTACGGATCCAAAGAAGTTCTTAATTTTAAAGTGGCTAAATTTATCCACCCTTTTCTTTAGGATTGACACTTTTTCTGTCCTTATTGAAGATGTCCTTCCCTACCCCAAGTTCACGGACACCAGTACTCTTATATTTTCAGGGAGGTCTCTGCTGTGTATTTGAATGTATGTCTGCCTGGGAGGAAGTATTGAGGGGGGCCCTGCTGGCCCCACCTCTCCCCCGCACTGTTTGCATTCTGCTTCCCAGTGGGAGCTCCACGGGACCCCTGCTCTAGGTCCCGCCCCAGAGCCTGTGTGGCACTGGCCTTGGCTCCAAACACATTCCATCCATGTTTGCTACTGACCCCTCCCAGGACCAGGGTTTCTTTCTCTCATTAATTTGACACACACTAAATGTCTATGGGCTTCTTCCAGGGGGCAAAAATCAAACACTTACAGGACACACGCAGAAAAGTTAGATGAAGGAAGCAGGTGGGAGGGTCCAGGGCCTAATCAGAGCCAAACATGTAGTAGGTGCTCAGTAAATACGGGAGCTCCAGCTATAATGGGCGTCCCCACCTGAAGTGGTGATGAAGCTCCAACCAGCTGTGGCCTTGCACAACACGTGGGCTCAAATATGCCGGGTGCCACCAAGAGGACTCGACATCCAGATTGATTGATTGATTGGATTTTTTTGGCTGAACTTATTCAGTCGAAAAAAATGCACTAATAGCTAAGTGCTTCCCATTTCTCCAAGAGTCGGAGACTGCTTGGGTTCAAATCGTACCACCTCCACTTTCTAGCTATATGATTTCGTAAAATTTATTTAAATCTTATTGGACCTCAGTGTACTTGACTGTGATATGGGAATAATAACAGCATATACCTGTCTGGGTTGTAGTGAGGCTTAACTGTGGTCATACGAATATCAGGCTGTCGTTGCCACCAGACGAAGAATTTATATTTGTTTTGTTCATGATTATCTTTCCAGTACTTAGAACAGTGTCAGGTACGCAGACCAGCAAGGACAGGAGCATTCCCAGAATACGTTCCTCCTTCCATCGGCCCACCCACCCATCCATTCACCCACCTTCCATCCATCTATCCATCTACCCTCAGGTCCACACAGCCATGCATCCACCCATCCATCCTCCATGCATCCACCCACCTACCCATCCATTCATATACCCATCCACCTTCCCACCCACCCGTGCACACATCTATCCTTATACACATCCAGCCATCCAACTGTCCATCCTTGTGGATCCACCACGTGTCAGTCACTTCTGCAAACCTGCTGCAAACTCATTTGTCATGTTTTGGAGGAACAGCACAGCAGCCCATTTCCACCACCTCCCGCTTTCTTTGCTTTCCTTGTATTAGTTCTATTAGCTGCTATAACAAGCAAGCCCCCTGCTCACATCAATACGATACAAGCGTCATGCATTCACAGACCCATCATCCTTCCCTTTGGTAGCTTTGCCCCTTTCTGAGCTTTGGGGTCTCCTGCATTCCGCCAGTGGTGCAGAAAGAGAGCAAGTGGAGGGTGGTGTGGAAGTTTCCTACAGGCTGGGATTGGACATGGCTCATTCCAGTAGCCAGAACTGAGTTATATGGCTGCACCCAACCACAAGGGATATTGGCAAATGTATTTCCATCGTGTGCCCATGAGAAAAAGGAAATGGATTTTTGGTGATGCATGGAAATATGTCATTTCCTGAATTCCCCTTCTTTTCTCCCCAGGCCAGTATGGCACGTGTCTGGCCCGGGGTCATGAGATGGGGGGGGGTCAACTCTGACCTTCGTCTCTTCTAAATATATGCAGCACAAATTGTGGCTTTTGAACTTAAAAGCCCAGACTCTTGCAATTCAAAAGTCCTCCTCTCGTGGCCTGAGAACTATCTCTCTGTGTCCCAAGGTGCCATCCTCCCTTGTAGCCAGGATCATGGATGGGAAGGGATAAGAAGTTCCAGGAGGGTGTGGGAAGCCTGTGTCACCATGTGTCCCCCCCCATGGTAACCCAGAATCCCCCAGCTGGTGGGTCTGCACCCTTTAGCTTGCAGAGTCTCGGTTCCTTCTTTTTTGGAGTGCTTTATTACAAATTGGAATTTGAAATGCACCTGCTTTCAGGAGCTCGGTTTCTCACCAGTTCCCCAGAGGTCCCCCCTGCACACGGATCCCTGCGGAGGGTCCCCACCGCGGGTCTGTGTGTGTTCCTGCTGGCAGCTGGAACGAATGGGGCAGGCGCAGACCTGGGCTTTCATTTGGACTTGGGTTCACCTGTCAGTGCTCACTCTGCCCTTTTCAGTTTAAATTATCCTCTTTCCTGCCAGAAGAGTCGGAGACAGTGGAGGACTCGGGGAGATCTGCTGGCTCCTGTCACACTCTTGACACTGTACCTTTGGATCTGAGCAGCTCATTCATCCTTACCTTGTTATTTCTGTCCTTAACATGACGGCGGAGCCCTTTCCCGCTCTCCGCAGCACTTTTCGCCGCTCAGCCCCTGGTGGCAGGTGTGCGCTCCGCGCGACGGGATCCTGATGTCCCTTGACAACTGCCTGCGCCGACTTCTGAAGTCTCCTCCGCCAGGGCCTCTGCCCATTCCCCCAAAGACTCCAGCCAGCAAGGCGCCAAAGGATGCGCGCCTCGGTGGACACCTTGGCGGGGTCTAGCAATCCGACGCGCGACCCTCTGCCCTTCCAGGACACCATCTCCTTTGATGACAAGGACATCTACAGGCAGGTCATCATTCACCGCTTGGCCCTCTGGGTGAAGGTGACCTGGCCGTGTCACGGAGTGCTCCCGAAGTCCTTGGCACCACACTTGGACGGGGACTTGGTGGGGTTTTTAGAGCAGGGGAGGGATTGACCGGAAGACCCAGAATCTGCTCAAACGAGCTCAGCTACCAAGGAGGCTGTGAGGGGACACAGGGGACTGTCCCAGGGCCCAGGTGAGAGGCGTCTGAAGAGCAGACTCAGAGAGTGAGCAGGAGACCCCCGTCTGCCTCTGATGGCCAGGGTCTCACCTGCAATCCTCGGCACACCTACTGCATCTTTATCCTCCGTCTGCAAGCCCCACAGGACCACCACAGCTGGGCGTCGTCTGTGTCACCCTCCAGATCCGCAGGGGCCCCCTAACAGGCAGAATTAGCCAAATCTCTTGGTCCCATTTTCAAAAACCCAGAGAGAAAGCATCTGATTGGTCCAGGTGGACCCGGGAGCAGTTCAGGTCCAATAAGCTGAGGCCGGGGGCGGGACCACACAGGGCAAGGGGTGTGGCCAGAGAGGCAGTGATTGGCAAGGGGATGGGGAGCCCCGTAGTCTGGTGTGTGTGAGATTCTGATGCAGTTGCCAGAGCCGGACTTGACCGTGCTTGTGCTCAGGGTGGGACGCCGTGGTCAGGCGCGGGTGTCGTCCCCAGAGCATCTTGCAGGCTGGGGGTCAGGGTAGGGATAGGCATTCAGGTCGGGGGAACCCCATGTGCAAATTCCAGGAGGATGAGTGGGCGGGGCCAGTTTGGTCCACAGCAGTTCTCGGTTACATCGACACCGAGGAGCCCGAGGCAGTGAGGAGCCAGACCCCAGGGGTCAGCAGGTCTGGGTTGCAACAGTCTCAAAAGTTACATCAAGCCATAGCCTGGAAGCCACCTAGAGGACAAACTGTGGGGCTTCGAGGTGGCATGATCTGATCTGAGCTCTGAAAGCTGCCCCCAGGCGGAGGGAGGGGCGACATCTGTGGGAGCTTCCTGATTCCTGTTTGCACCCCTGTCACCCCAGCAGGCTCCTCCTTAGCTTCCAGTCCACCTCGTGTCCTCCCATCAGAAAGTCCTCCAAACATCCCAAAACAGTCGCCCCTCTCCGATTGCTCCCCTTCCTCCTGCCCGCAGATCCCTGGGGTGATCTTGTTTTATTCATTTACTTGTTTTCTGCCTGGGTCCTGAACACCACGGGGGCACTGCCTTGCCTGCCTCATTCAGTGCCAAACCTAGTGCGATGCCTGGCACCTGGCAGGTGCTCAGCAAATACCTGAGCTACACGGCTCGTTGCCTGCACCCGGGGCCAGGTGCCGGGCATGGACCCTCGCATCCTCTCATGCACTCTCCTAACACGTGCTATTTTTGCTCCTATTTTGCACATGGGAAAACAGAGGCTCAGAGTGGTCAAGCGCATTACTCAGTCTCACACAGCTACACAGCAATGGGGTCAGGATAGAAACCCAGGGCTGGCGGACACCCGAACCAGAGCTCTGTGGGTGGCGCCCTTCTGCTCCGGGTTTTTTCCAGCTTCCCATTCTCTTCTGCGCCCTCCTTTTCCTTGGAAAGAAACTGAACAGCTCACTCCCGTGAAAAGTGATGGCTGCCTGGGGAGCGGGGCCTGGGTCACCTGTCTCTTCAGCGTGTTTCGTTTCTGTCCTGTGGAGTCCTCACCAGCGTCCCCTTAGGACCCAAGTTGACAAATATTCTGGTTGAGATGGTGGGAAGATTGATTTTGGTTCAACTGAGCGTCCTTGATCCTCCCGGTGAGGACAGGCGCTGGGCAGGCAGGCTCAGAACAGGGACTTCAGCCTCCAGCTAGTCCTCGTCACAGGCAGGGTGACACTGAGCCAACCTGGGACCTCCGACCCGTTTCCAAACCTCTCAGACTAGGAGGCAGAGTGACAGAGACCCCTTGGGGCATTCGGGGTTTGTACTCAGACACGACAGTGCCAAATGTCATTCCAGAAGTGAGATTCTGGGGTTCTGAGAGTCAAGGCTGCTAACATTTTGAGCCTTGAGCCTTGTCTCATCAAGCATTTATTGAGTACCAACTGTGTACCTCCTTGGTACTATTTCTAGGGCCTTGTCCTTGAGTACTTGTTTGTGGTGAGACCAAAACTCAGGAGAAGAGAGGGAAGCTGTCCACTCATGTCTTCAACTGATTCATCAATTCATTGTTCTCTTCCCCCGTTATCCTACCTGTCCCCTCCCTCTCATAGTGGCAGCCCTCCAATTCCGGTTAAATCATTTCATTTGCATGTGTCCTCACAGATATGTTGCTTTTTGCAAGTGCTTTAAATGTAAACAAGTAGTATGTGTATTAGTCAGTGATTTCTGCAACCAGGCTGTGTAACAAATCATCCTGAACTAAGTGAGCAGATTGCAAACCCAAGCAGTAGTCTTCTGGCTCCTGGGTCTGTGGGCAGAGTGTGGTGGCTGCGGAGGACTTGGGGCTGATGGAGGAGGGAGCGGGGTCCAGGCTATGATTTTGGTTCATGTCTACTCACCCTCATTCTCCCTGGTATCCTGGACTGGCATCGACCCTGAGCATTTTCTCATGACAGTGGGAGAAATGGAAGGAGCAGTGAGCAGGGACCTGCAGGACTCATGAGCCTTGACAGGGGGTGGCACAGGGTCACTTCTGCCCATATCCCACTGGACAAGTCACATAGTCAGGCCCCAAGTTAGCAGGATAGGTAAGTGGCATTTTGGCTAACGACCTGCATATATGACTGTGGTGGCATAAGGTCAGACTGCAGCTGGAAAATTCCTATCGCCTGGTGACATCGGAATCCTTGTAAAGTCACGGTGTGACACGTCATTACATTTGTGGTGACATTGATACAAAGGAACCTGTGCAAAATGTTGACGGATGTGTAAGTGTCTCTTCTGCCCCATGAGGGAGGCGGTGCCTGCTGTCTGCCCAGCAGGGCGGTTGATCTCGCTGGGGGTCTCCCTCTGTTGCTTACGTTCTCCACGCGGCGCCTGCATTTGACATCAGCCCACATGACGGTGTCTGCGCCCAGCCCAGCCCCCGCTGGATGCCACCTGCTGGCCCCTACATGCTTTGGCTCATGTCTTAGCAATGGACACGGAGGTGGTTTGCAAGTCCCTTCACCCCAGATGATGCAGCAAAGAGCGTCCTTAGGACCTGCATGAGAACACCCTTGGGGCGTATGGTCCTGGGGTCTGTCACCTGTGGGTGGAGACACTGTCTGAGAAAAGCATCCTGGGACCACCATCTTCTGCGCAGCTTGTAGTTGATGGACTCATTTGCACAATTAATGGCCGCCCTGCCCAAGGTCCCCACATCTGGACCAACACTGGGCTTTGCCTGGCCTTCTCAGGAGCACCTGGCCCCCGTCACTTGCATCTCTCTGATCAGCAGTGCGGCTGCGCGGCTCCTGCGCACTCCTCAGGTTGGGTCTCTGAGTTTGGAGCCTGTCCCTGCTGGGTCTGTGCGTCGTGCTCCTCCTGAGAGGCAGGCTGGCCAGCTGCGGCTGGAGGCAGCGAGGCGGAGGCCGGCCTTTGGACACAGAGGCTCGCGGGCATTGCAGAAGCCTTGGGCCCCGGGCAGGAGATTTGAGCCGGGAGGAAGTCCAAGCTGGCCTGCTTTGTCCCAGACATTAATTATTTAGCCTTCGTTAGCAGCTCTGAGATGGGGACCTCGTGGTCCCTTTGATTGGCACCACAAAGAGCCCAAATGAAGGAGCAGATGCTAAATTACGGTTGCCCCTTGGTACCTGTGGGGGGTTGCTTCCAGAACCCCCCCTTGGAAGTCTCCCCTATATTTGCATATTTGTAGTATTTGCATGTAACTTCTGCACAACCTCATGTATACTTTAAATCATCTCTAGGTGACTTAAAATACCAAATACAATGTAAATGCTATGTAAATTGTTAGGCCGTTCTGTTTCAGAAATAACAGCAACAACAAAAAAGCTGGACATGTTTAGTGCAGACACAATTTAAAGAGCATATTTTCTCTCTTCGTTTGTTTGAACCTTTAGATCTGGGAGTCCTGCCGTATTGGCTTTGTTATGATTAAGTTGGAGAGAAGGCTAACTAAGATTCCCCCTGTCCCCTGGTGCCTTTCTTGAGTTGCCCAAATCGAGAAAAAAATATTGAGGACCTACTATGGGCTCAGCATCCCCTACACACCAAACTCTCAGGTCTCACGATGATCTTAGGGGTAATAAGAGCATGTACCTGTCTGGAGGATTGAATTCCTTCCTTCAGCCAGCACCCAGGTGGGAGGAAATCCAGCCCACACCCACCTTGACTAGCTCACGATGGAGCAGACATTATTATAATAATTGTGTTGGTCAAGACTTTTAAAACCACACATAAGCCAAGCATATTGGCACATGCCTGTAATCCCAGCGGCTAAGGCAGGAGGATCAGGAGTTCAAAGCCAGCCTCAGCAATGGCAAGATGCTAAGCAACTCAGTGAGACCCTGTCTCTAAATAAAATACAAAACAGGGCTGGGGATGTGGCTCCGTGGTTGAGTGCCCTTGAGTTTTATCCCTGGTACCAAAGCAAACAAACAAAAAACATATAGCAGAAACACAACTCAGATAGTCTGAAGGGTAAAAAGCAAATGTCTGGGCTCAAGGAATTGATTAACCACCTTCAGGCACGGCTGGATCCAGGACTCAGACTGTCACTGGAATTGGCTCTGGGCTTTGTGGTTCTCCTGTTATGATTTCAGTCTCTGGCAGACTGTCTCCAGGAGGCTGCAAAAACACATCTGCAGAGTCCATCCATAGCAATCCAAGGAGATAAAGAGCTTTTCCTCCTTGGCAGAACTCACCGAAGCCCTTGGGCTGATTCTCACTGGTCTGACTTGGGTTCTGGGCTCTTTCTGAATCCATCACTGTCGCCAGGGACATTTGAAACTCTGGCAAAGCTTGGCTTTTGAGACCTCCCTTGGGGCTGTGAGTGAGGCCAGTTCCACAGCACAGGGACAGAAGGTGGGGAGGGCTGGTTCCTGAGGTGAGCCAGTCACTGCTGGCCTACCCCCCAGACTGTGAGCCCACCCTCTGTCACCTGCAGGCGCCACTTTATCCCCAAACGTTCTAATGTTGGACCTGCCCAAATTAGAACCCCCTGGGGGAAATTTTAAAAAACACAGTACCTGGCCCCCCCTCAGCAGAATCAGACACAGGAGGTAGGACCCGGGCATCGCTTGTTTTGAAAAGCTCTGGGGGTTCCTACATGTGGATAATATATATTCTTTTTCGGGGGGTACTGGGGATTGAATTCGGGGGCACGTGACCCCTGAGCCACTCCCCAGCCCTACTTTGCATTTTATTTAGAGACAGGGTCTCACTGAGTTGCTTGGCGCCTCGCTGCAGCTGAGGCTGGGTCTGAACTCTGATCCTCCTGCCCCAGCCTCCCGAGCCGCTTGGAATATTTATTCTTATGCTCTTATATGACAAGCGCGGCTCTCCCGGGCCTCCAGCCTTCCTGAACTCTGTGTTATTGTTCTGTGGTTCAGAAAGCGTTGCCCTGAGTTCATAAGGACGAAAATGAGGAGGGACCGAGGGCCACAGCAGACTCCCAGCCCCGTGGCCGTTCTCTGGCTTGTAATAAACCGAGCTCTGGCTGGCCCTGGGCTCCAGGGAGGGAGAGTGTAGCTCCTGCCCACATCAAAGCCGCCCAGGCTCAACTCCTGCTCCAGGGCTGGCCGAGGACCAGGCCTGCTGGCCACCTCCGACCCGGCCACAGCGGGAGGCCAGCGGTGGGCTGAGTGGAGTCCAATTAGCGGTTCTCCCTGGGCGGGGGCCAGCCTTAACCTTGTTTTCTTCTCTGTCTGCTCCTGAGGATTCTTGTTTTCCTCAGAGCCGGGCTCGCAGCCCATCAGAGGGACGGGAGGGGACTGCATCCAACGCACCAGGCCCACTCCCTCTGGCAGAGATGCGTCTGCAGGTGTGGGTTGGGTTTGGTTTGTTTTTTTCCCACGGTGTCCATCTGGGGAGGGAGTAAATTCTTCCAGGTGGGTCCTGGACTCTGCGGCACAAAGGCTGGAATCCATGCTCTGCGCCGTGCTTCTCTCTCACCCCCTGGGCCTCAGTTTCCCCTCTGTCCAGTGGGTAGGAGTTCCCATCCCACAACAGCGAGCGTGAAGCCCGTGGGCAGGTGGGCCCGGGTTCTTTGCTGGAGGGGTATTTACCGGATACTTGCTTTCCCCGGCTGGTGGGAGGCATGGGGGACAGCCCCCAGCTCCCCTGGTGTCCCTCAGGGGAGACACACCTGAGCCGATTCTTTCAAAGGGTCCCCATGGCGGCGGTGTGGACAGTAGACTAGAGGGAGGCCCTTGGGGACAGGAACCCAGGTGGGCAAAGACGGAGGAGGGGAAGGACCCAGGGAGGTGGCTCCATTGGGGTCTGGGTTCTGGCCTCCACCTCTGAGATGTTCCTCAACAGTCTGAGCCTCTTCTGGAAAGCAGGGATTGTACCGGGGTCCCCTCCCCGGTTGCTGGGGTAACTCCGCGGGATCTAATCAGATGCCGCCATCCCTGTGGGTGCTTCCCTGGGTGGACGCTCTCTGCTTCTTTCACGTAGGTGACCCCTCACACTCATGCACCCCAATGCCATGCCCTCCAGCCAGGTCCTTCTCAGAGCCTCTTCTAGACCATCTGGCCTCTGCCTGGGTCTCCCACCCCCTGACCGTGAGCTCTGCAGGGCCAGGGGCCGCCCCTCCCTTGATCACGGCTCCATTCCCAGCCTGGTGCCTGGTGCACAGCGGGTCGGTGTCCATGGGGACATGAGTGGACTCCAGAGGGGATCAATCAACGCAGACTGAACGCCTCCTTCGTTGTCCAGAGCAGGGCCGGGCCCAGGCTGGCTGGTGGTCAGGTGGCCACAGGCTTCAGCAATGGCTTCTCATGCTCAGCATCTAACGCCCAGGGCCTTTCTCTGGAAAGCATGGGCCACCGGCACTAGATAAGGCCTTGTCACCCGGTCGCTGTTGGTTGGAATCCAGCTGGAGGCTGCTCCTCGGTGCACACGGTGGTCCGGGAGCAGACCCTCCCCAACGTACTGCACATGTCACTACCTTCCTCTCGTCCCCTCCCCCTGATGCTGGCATGACTGAATTTCTTTTTGACCCCCCCTGGGCTACTCTCTGCTGTCACCCTGAGAAGTGTGGGCACCTGGTCTGGGAATCCAGGACTCCATGCACACCCCCAGCAGGGCCATATTCTGGATGGGTCTTCTGCCCTCTCCCCTTTGCTGGCTTGGTCCACGATGCTATCAGTCACATTGTCACCCCCCCTGACCTTCCATTTCTGTCCTATAATTTGGACTCTGGTGGGTGCTGTGAGGCCGGACTCCCTGCAAGGGGGGAATTTCTCTGCTCCCCTGTGAACCCCGTGTGGGAGGGGCCTGGGGTCCAGCGTTTTTCAATCAACATTTGGTTCCTTCCTCTCCCGGTGGCCCTGGTCTGGGTCACCTGCCACCACTCCTTATTTTCAGCACCTGCCGCTCCAGCCTCCCAGGGAAACGCCCCTCAATTTACCGCCTGGCTGCCTCTGCTCGGGACCGGGGTCTGAAACGCGGCCCCTCCCGCTGTTGACATTTACACATTCTAGAAAGCCCAGGTCGGGTGCATGTAAGAATTTTAATTCCTTCACTCAGAATTAATTGCTCCACCAAGTTGAAAGAAGGGAAATATCCAGATATCCAGGAGCAAGACAGATGCTGTCCGCGGTCTTCTGCTGTCTCCCCACTCTCCTTCTTACAAAGAGAATTTTCTCTCCTTCAGCTTCCTGCTCTTGGGTACGTGACCTTGAGTCTCCAGGAGTGAATCCCCATGGTCTAAATCAACACAGTTGTCCTGTCCCCTCATGGGGGCTGGTTTAGAAACAGGCGTGTGGCCAGTTCCGCCGGAAGCTGCGAGAAGCTTTGCTTTCTCTTAGGAGGAGAAGAAGAAAGAGCCCGTCTCCCTGTCCTCCCTCCTCAGCCTGGATCGCTGCAGGCAGAGGAGGCACAGAACGGCCAACATCAGGACAAACCTCCATCCATCACCCTCAGGTGGCAGAGCACAAATATAGACAGTCCTTATCTGTGACGATACTGCTGAGCTGCTAACGGTCCTTCCACGGTTTCTTATCGTGGAGATGAGAAAATCCCGGATTGTTTAAGGGAGTTGAATCAGGACTTCCTCTTACTTGCAGCCTGATGCACCCCAGCCAGAAACAAGGACAATGGCTTAGTCAATTCAGGACGGTCCACCCCTTGGCATATTATACAGCGACAAAAAGAAGCTCAAAAGTTACAAGGTCATAGGAGACAAATGGGTATGATGATATCTAGGCCCCAAACTCAAGATGCAAAGCTGTAGGTCTCTCATGCTGTAAGAATTCATGCCAATGAAAACTATTCAGAAGGAAATCATTTTTGAAATGTGTCAGTTTGTACACGCGCTCATGCAAACATAGGCATTATTTTAAATATGCACATTCTATCAAGTGTAACAGAGTATACTTAATGATACATTCTATTTACTGTATGATTCAATAAGTGTATCATATAATGATACTAAATAATATTATATGTTACATATTGGGTTTATATATATGTCTCTATACATTATGTATATTTATACATATATTTGCAATTTTTATCTTATTCCTTTTAGAACTTTATAATTATTCCATTTATAGATATTAAGATGAATTAACCCTCACAAACCATATGAGTAAGTACTATTATTATTCTCGTTTTACTTCAAGGAGAAGGAGACCCAGAGGGGTTATGTAACTTGATCGAAGTCACAGAATAAGGTCAAGATTTCAACACAGGATCTAGAGTTTGTGCCCTTAATGACTATGGTACGCCCTCTATCTGTAATTGATCTTTTTGGCACTTTCTGTAGCATGCCAAGAATCATGGATTTCTGGTCAAGTCTTCCCCTTTGCCATTTAGACCAGGGAGGCCCTGAGGGCAGGACACTGACGATACGTCAGGGATATGGAAATAGTCCTCAGCTGAGGGGTCCCGTGGGGGTCCTGGAGGGCTCCAGGAACACTGGTACAGAGGCAGCGGTTGGTGTGTTTCAATGGTGTGTGTTGGAGCGGTTGTCCAGGGTTGGGGGGATGAGGCTCCTGAGCATCCACCCACGAGGATGCCTCTACCTGTCTGTCTGGGAAGAAGGCAGGTGCACAGGTGTGGCTACCACCCACCACTGGACTCTCCGCCCAGGGCACGGGATACTGGGGAGCTGTCCAGAGGGCAGTGCTGAAATCTGGAGTTTCTCCAGAAAGATGGAGGCAGCGTAGACAGAGGGAAAAGAGAGGGGGAGGGAGTGCCAGGCACTGGGACTCCAGGTCAGCACCTGACTCGGAGAGTCCTGTCCTCCATGGAGGTGACTGGGGTCATTGATTCTGGAGACGATCTATTATAATTGGATAGGAACACTTATTAAGTTAGGTAGTGAATATATAAAATGCATTTGGCTGAAGGTATGGGATGGCAAAAGCATAATTGTATGACCATGCATGTTGGGGAATATGTTCTAGGTTTTTTTGGCAGGGGTGTGCGCAGGAGAAATAGAATAGACAAATACGTTGGGCAGCGAGACACTGGGAGACTCTGGGGTGATAAAGAGGAGGAAACTGCAGTTTTGACAGGCTTGTGGCCACAAGAGAGATGGAGGGCTACGGTGGTGCAGAGGAGGGAGAAATAAGTCATTTCGGGTGTGGGAGGGGCGGGTGATGGATAAGGAGATGCATATGGCATCGTCAAAACAGGGACGAAGAAATGCACGTTGATGGATTTGCTTATTATGTCGCGTTCATCGGCACAGTGGGTGAGAGGACACGAGTTAGACTGGGGAAGGCAGGCGACCTCCCCTGATGTCCTTTGGGGGTTGGCTTGAGTTATTTGAAATGATGACGTTCTGGTCCTTCAGTCTTCCTCCCCGTCTCCTGCTAATGCCAAAAAAATGATGAGCGACCTGTGTGATCAAGGCAGATCCCCATCTTGGGAGGGCGCGACAGCCCTAAGACACATCACTAAAACAGGAACTTGGTGGTGGGGGGAGAAACGAGACAAAGATCTGGTTATACACAGGACAGTATCCAAGCTGTCAAGCGGGTTTCTTGGGCAGGAAACCCAGTTGGAAGAACTGGGGCACAAATGAAAAGGCTCTGAGGGATAAATAGGAGTTTGGGAGGAAAGATGAGGGAGAGGGAAATCTAAGCAGGGAGAATGTGCCTTGCTCTTCTGCTTTTCAGTTAATGCTGGGAATTGACGTACCTGGAATTCATGGTGGTTGTGTGGTGGGAGTTGAGCTGCAAAAGTCAACAGGGAGGATGCTATAAAAGAAAATGTTAGCATCGGGATAGTCACAGGCCACAGTGCAGAAGCACATCGTGGAAGGGGAACCCATTGGTCTTGGGGAGGCTGCGGGAATTGGGGGCCGGGCAGCTGGGCAGGAGCTACTTACTTAGGGAGGAAGGCATTTCAATATTGGAACCTTCAAATCGGCTGCGCAGGTGTGTATGGCTGACCTGAGGCGGAGTCGGGGGATGGTGGCATTGGATTTATGCTTTGAAAACCGGCTCTGGCCACAGCCCGTGCTCACCGGGTAGATGGCTGGGTCATAGAATTTTGGACCGAGGGGGGACCCAGGCTGATTTCTCTCCACCGTCAGGAAAGGAAAAGCTTCCAGCCCTTCTCACCCTGGGCCCCGGCTAGAAATCACCTGCTTCCATCTGGCCCTTCATCCTCCGAGCCCCAGCACCTCCCCGGCCCTGCTTGTCCCCTGCTTGGGCCACCGCGCTGCGGCCGAGCTCCCTGTCCCTGCCTGGCTGTCTGTGTCTGGACACGCCCGCTGTGTCTTGCTCTTTTCTCCCCTCACCAGCAGGGAGGACTGGCAATCTTCTGGGATTTAATTACAGGTTCCCCGAGGGCCTTTCAGCCCCATCACAAGGCTCCTGCCGGCTGCCGGCTGGGAGGGTGACAGGCGCATGCCGTGATGAACAGCCACTTCCCGGCATGGCGGCTGTGCCCGGTGGCCGGCCCACGCTCCTGGGGCTGTTCTGCATTTTTCTGAGCAAAACATGTCTCACTCCCATTTTGCAAGATCAGACAGCGACGGGGAAACACTTGCAGCGGAGAGGATGATAAAAGCCAGAGGGCTGTGCGGATGGGCAGGGGACAGGAAGCACAGCGGGTCCCCTGGCGGTGGCGCTGCCTCCCGAGGCCGCCCGGAAGCTCTTTACCTCCTTAAATAATGACTTAGTAATTCTGCTCACTTTAATTAAGCCAGTCTGGTGTGCTGGCAGCCCGGATTTGGGTGCGGATCATTTTTGGTCTCAGGAGGTCACACCAGAGTTCAAAAGAGCCCCCAGGTTAGGGGGTCAGCAAGCACAGAAGGCCAGTCCTGCGCCCACGGCAGACGTTGCTAATTGATCATGCACCTCTAAATCCCAACGTCTCGGGAGCCCGGAAGGAAGCTGTGGCCACTCAGGGCTTGGGGCAGCTCAAGACAGGACGATAAGAGGGCTTTTGCTGTTGCTGTCTAAAGGACAACGGATACTCAACAGGAAGGCCATCATGGAGGGTCTCAAGGGCGTCTCCACCAAGCCACATGTCTTTTCCCCCCGCAGTCAGGATCCCTAGATCTTTCCCCAGTCTGGCCCCCCGCAGATATGCCATTTGGCATAGGACAGGGTGGACCCTCCCTGGAGAGGTGGAATAAGTCCACAAACCTCTGATCCTTTGTCCTTGCCCTTGGGAAAAATAAGCATCGAGAGATCCGGGTCCTTCTAAGCCTTCCGTTTCCCACGTCCCACCTTCCAGGTGAAAACCAGGTGATGTGGCCTCTCCGTTATCAGTTAGGGTGCAGGGCGGAGCCCATCCCCCACCCTCTTCAGCACAAGGCAGTTTCCCCCGGGTCCTGCCTCCCCACCACTCTGTGGCTAAGCTGAGGGGACTCTCCAGGGGCTGGCTCAGGGTCCAGGCATCACCAGTTGAGTCTCTATCTCGTGGCTGCCGTGGTGGGCACCAGATGCCAGGTGGTCCCACATTCTGCTGCTCTTGCTGAGACGGGGCTCTGTGCCTCCCCGGGGCTCGTGGGCTAAAATGGAGGCACACCAGCCTGGAGGGGCAGGGTGCGTCCTCGTCACCCCTGGGGAGACCCTGCGAAGGCCCCGAGGTGGGCCTGAGCTTGGCGTGTTCCAAGAGACAGAGAGAATGGTGGCGCCCCGTGAGCGAGGGTGGAGGAGATGGGGTAGGAGGGAGGCAGGGCCTGGGGGAGGGTGGGGGACTCACCCTAACAGCAGGGGAAGCCTGGCCCTTTGGCCGCCCACACACCCTGGAACCTTCTTTGCTCCAAACTCATTTGACTGAGAGTTGGAAGGCGCTGGGTGTCTGCAGGCTCTGCTGATAACCCGTCCAGTGCAACGGGCCAGCTGTCTCCCTCTCTGGGCCTGTGCAGCCTCTGGCTTCTGATGGAATCCGACTAATTCAAAGGAGAACCAAAGATGGACTCTTCCTCCCTTCTCTGTCAACTGGTAGTGCCTGCCTGGTCAGCTGTGGGCAGAAGGATGCGAAGCATCTCCCCGTCTCAGTGGGGGAGCGCCATGATCCACTAGCCATGTCTGCCCTGGGTAAAGGAGAGGAAGGGGTGAATCGCTTATCTCAAGACCATCTGATCCCCGAGGTGTCTCTTGTAGCATGGGATGGCACTTTAAGTCTGATGTATCGGGAGCTTGCAGCACCCAGACCAGGAATAAACATGTCCAGTGAGTTAGAGGATCGGTGCGGGGCTTGGTGCTTCACAAAGACTTTGCTTGACCATTTTCACATCGGATCCTCACACCCTCCAGAAAATCTGCATTTTCCTCTCACCAGCATCATTTCTTCTGGTAGCCACACTCCAGTTTTTGGTTTTTTGCTGGGTATCAATCCCTTCTCTGCCCAGCCCTCGTGCTTTCTGACCGAAGAGACCAAGGCTCACAAGCAACCAAAGTGCCCCTGCCCGTGGCAACTGGCCCAGTGGAGGTTGTGAGAAGCAATCAAGTGTCTCTTCAACCTCAGGAGAAGGGGACTGTGCCCTGGAGGTGTAGGAGATGGCCTCAGTGTGCCCCGCTGCTTCCCCGTGACTCTGAGAACGAATTTTGTACATTTCTTCTCAACTTGATGTTCAGCAATATCAGATTGGCAGCTTGACATCAACTTACTAGAAGCTAGGAATTTTTTTGCTCCCTGAGAGCCATTTTGGCTCTTGCTGTTTTCTCATGGCTACACAGAGCCCGAGACCTAAGCCACAAAAAGGAAGATAGAGATGGAGCCAACAGATAGAGAAGGACCGACTCCTGAATCCAGCTGTGCCTGAAGCTGGATCTGCCTTGACACCTTTCAGGAGATAAATTTGTCTTCATTTAAGCTTGTTTGGGTTGCACTTTCTGTCCCCTGCAACAAAGAGAGGTTTGATATCGGTTTCATATTCAGAAGGTGAAAGAAAAAAATGGATTAATCCTTATGCCTTTCAAATTCTGTGAATGTAGCTCTACACTTTCTTGGAAAGAATGTCCAGATTCTCACTTGGCACCCACGATTTCCCATGGTCTGGCTCCACTTTCTTTCTCTGGCATTATGCTAAGGAATCCTGTGCTCTGGGCTCATCAGACAGCTTAGCTATTTTTTTGGGAGGGGGTGCTGGGGATTGAACCCAGGGCCTTGTGCATGTGAGGCTAGCACTCTACCAACTGAGCTATATCTCCAGCCAGATGGCTTAACTCTTGTCAATAGTCTCCTCCTTTCCCACCTCTGTGCTTTGGCCCATGTTGTCCCATCTGGAACGCCCTTTCTCTTTCCACATCTACATTCCTTTCATCATCTAAG
This sequence comes from Marmota marmota marmota, assembly GCF_001458135.2. Taxonomy (NCBI): domain Eukaryota; kingdom Metazoa; phylum Chordata; class Mammalia; order Rodentia; family Sciuridae; genus Marmota; species Marmota marmota. The sequence goes on along the minus strand of NW_026000185.1, from coordinate 19,567,908 downwards.
ATCCGGCTTCTGCCCATCCTCACTCCTCCCCCTTTGTCTGAGCTCCCTCAGCTCTCACCTGACCCTCTCGGTCAGTACCTGTCATGTGTCGGTCAGCTTTCTGTTACTGTAACAAAACACCTGAGAAAAATGACTTAGAGGAGAAAAGATTTATTTTGGCTCAGGGTTTCAGAGGGAGTCCATGGTCACTTTGCTTCAAGCATTATGGTGGGGAGTGCATGGTAGAATCAAGCTGATCATCTCATTGGAAGGAGAGAGGGAGAGGGAGGGAGGGAGAGAGGAGGGGGCTGGAACAAGGTAGGCCTTTGAGTGACATATGACCTACTTCCTCCAACCAGGTCCCCCTCCTAAGGTTTCCCCAACTGGAGACCAGGCCTTGGGCACACGAGCCTCTCAGGAACACCCAGATCGGGACTGGAACACGGCTCTATCTAGATCGTAGTCTCGATGCCCAGGCACACTGCCCCTTCTGGATTTGAGCATTTTGTGGTCAGTGACTACATCAAGTTCACCTTCAAATCCTTCAAACACCTATTAAATCACCTTTAAAGAAAAGGGCAGCAGGGGCGGAGGATGCGCCTCTTTCCCTCCATGGCTGCCTCCGGTTGGAAGGGATGGTCGTGACCTTCCAGGCAAGGTGGCTCTGAGAGGTCGTCCACCTGCTGCCAAGGGCATCCAGGCAGGGCGCCAGGAAGGTTGTCCGCAAAAAGCTGAAACGGCATGCCCGAGGCCCCCACCTCGCAAGTAGCGCAGCCGGGATTCGAGCCCAGGGTTCTTGGCTCCAGAGTCTGCGCCTCCAGCCACTCGGCAGGGGCTGTCACTGTCAGACATGAGCGCTGTGGGATGCGACCAATGCCCCCAGGAAAATGGGTGCATTTGCTTTCTTCACAGCTGTGCACCCAGTGCCAGGCACCTGTGGGTGCTCGGTGCTGGTGGAGGGACTGTGGGCGTGGCCTGTGAGGCTGGGGAGTGGCCTGCTGGGTTGGGGGCGTGGCCTGCAGTCCAAGCGGCCCAGCTGCGCTCTACAAGCTCAGCGCCCCCCAGCGGCTCCCCGCACCGCCTCCTGCTGCTCATGGGTTTCTTTGCCTTCAAATATTCCTTTTATAACCTAAATGGAAATCTGGCAAACTCCCCCTAAATCACCGCTGTGGGATGCGACCCCAGGAGAGTGGGGACATTAGTCATCCCTTGGCTGGTCCCACCCCCCCGCTGTCCCTCCTTCCCTGTTTCCCGCGAGTTCTCAAAACGGTGTGAGTGTGTGCACACGCGTGCGCTCGTGGGTGTGCACACATCCTGGAGGGCGGGTGAGGGAGGACCCTGTGCAGCTCGGACCCCTCTGACAGTGGCCTCTTCTCTCGGCCTGGGTTGGCCTCCGCTCTGATCAGTACCTGCTTGGTGGCACCTGCACTCTGCGGGCTGTCCAGGGTCACTTGATGGCAGGTAGATTCTCATCCAAGCCCACTGGGGATCACAGCCTTTTGAGGGCCACACAAACGACATGGGGACAGTAGCCTCGGGGCTCCAAAGCAGAGGTAGAAGAACCGCTATCGGCCCCTTGTATGATGGTCCTTCCGGACACTTGTTCTTTTTATTGAGGTGGGGTGTCACCAGAAGCGGTCCTCAGAGCACCGACAGGCTGGTCGAAGGCAGATCTGACCCATCAGCTGGTGATGTCCTCTCCTCCCATCAATGTGTACATGATGGGATTGATTATTACTTAATAGTAGAACAGGCAACGCAACCTGTGTGCGAGGGTCATTTGTGCTAAGAATCTTTCCAAAATCATCCTCGGACTGGGGGTGCAGCTCCCTGGGAGAGCGCTGGCCCCGCATGCGCAGGCCCTGGGCTTCCTCCCAGCACCCCACACACCCCTAAGAAAATCCTGGGAAGCATCATCCTCACTGAACCGAAGAGGAAACTGAGGCTCAGAGCGAACCCTTCTCCGATTCTTCACCAGCATCACATTTAAACCTGCAGAAGATTGTGTCTGATGTTGGCCCAAGTTCATGGAATGATTCTCCTAGCGCCAGGCCATTTATATTGTTTCTGGTCGTTTTGCTGGTATAAATAATGTAGCCATGACAGTCTTCACATCATTAAAAATTCCTTGAAGAATTCATTTTGGACGACTATCTAATATTTCATAATGTCAACAGAGACGTGTGTACAAGGATACTAATTGCACCATTATTTATAATAGCAAATATGGAATGTAATTAAGTGACACATAAAAACGTTCCTCGGATGATATTAAGGGAGAGCAACAGGGTACAAAAGTGCACAATCAGCTCCTGCTTCTAGAGGGGAAATTTACATATGCATAAAAAATGGGAAGGAAATAATCCCGTTTCACCAATGCTTGTAGGGCTGGTGACCTCATATGGAAAATTGTATATTTTTTTGTGTTTCTATATTTTTCAAATTCTTCACAAGAAGCATATCTTGTTTTAAATTAAAAAATAAGTCGCCAGGTGTGGGGGTGCATTCCTGTAATCCCAGCAGTTCAGAAGGCTGAGGCAGGAGGATCGCAAGTTCAAAGACAGCCTCAGCAACTTAGTGAGAATCTGTCTCTAAATAAAAATTTAAAAAGGACTGGGGATGAGTTCAAGTGGGTAAGCAACCCTGGGTTTAATCTCTGGTACCAAACAAACAAAAAAAAAGATTGGCTTTGTGGGCCACTTTACCTTTGACTTGAGCACATGGTTGTGACTGTGTTCCAATAAAATGTAATTTGTTCCAATAAAACTTTATTTACAAAAACAGGAGGCAGGCCAGAATCGGCCCACAGGCTCTACTTTGCTGATCCCTACTCCAGCCCCAACAAATCATTGCTTTCCTTGAAAAAAAAAAAGAACTTTGAAAAATATTTTCACAGATGCAAAAGACATTTATGAAAATAAACTCAAAATGACAGTAGTAAAAAAACACAATGAATCACCAACCCAAGCAATTCTCTTATGACTCTTATCTTTGAATTCCTGGGTCCCCCACCCTCAGATCTCAACCCCTTCCCTCAAGGGGAATTTCCTCCCTGATCTCTGAATTAAAGGTCCTTCCCATTTCTTTATAGTTTTGCCATCAGTTTACAGTTCTGAATATGTTGTAGAGTTTTGGTTATTTTTGAAGTGTGGGTGGACTGGAATGTGGTTCAGGAGTTATACTGTAAAATACCGTTCACATCGTGTTCTTAGACGTCCTCTGTGTTGTGGTATGTGGCCATAATCCGTTTCTTTTCATGGCTGCATAGTATTCCACAATATGAATACACCATCATGCATGTATCCACATGCTGTGGGTAGCCATTTGGTCTTTCCCACTTTTTTTCCATCTCAAACTGTGCAGTTCTGAACATTCTTGAGCTTGTATTATGATGAAAGAGTTTCTTTAACTTGCATTGATAGACTTGGGGTCACTGACCATGGCACACAGATGTGCTCCACTACACTTGGTACGGTCAGATTGGTCTCCAGTGGGGGTGCCCCATCCACACTCCCTGCACCATGGGATGAGGGTTCCCGAAGTTCCACATTCTTCACTACCTGTCCTCTTCCTCTGAGCCACGTACCCAGCCCTATTTTGTATTTTATTTAGAGACAGGGTCTCACTGAGTTGCTTAGCACCTTGCTTTTGCTGAGGCTGGCTTTGAACTTGAGATCCTCCTGCCTCAGCCTCCGGAGCCACTGGGATGACAGGCATGCACCAATGCACCCGTTATAATGTTTAATATTAATGTTTTCATTGAGCCTATTATCTTCCCCACCAAAGCTTTGTGAAATTCAAAGACGTAACAGGCAGATCTTGAGCCTTAATGCCAATCTTCTTCCCTCGGACAGGCATGGTCCTGAGGCATGCTGGGAACTTGGGTGCAAGGATGGTTAGATCATGGTGGGAGTCAGATCCTGGAGGGGTTTGTGGGGACTGACCAAGCCTGAACCTCCAAATCAGGTGGCCACTGTCCTTGTAGCTTGAACTCAAAGCTGATAAGCTAATCATTAATTTATTAAAAATATTACCAAATGCCCACCCTGTGCCAGATGCGGTCCAGGATGGAAGGGCAGAGGTGGGTAACTGAGATGAAAACCCTGCCTTCATGGAGCTTACACTCTCAAAGATGGAAACTAACTTTCAAATAAGAAAAACACTCATCCATCCCAGGGTGTTATTAGGTGGTGATAAATGTTCAAAAAACAAAGCGGGGGTGGGGGTGGGGGGGTAAAGAGCAGCAGGGAGTGAGAGGACGCTGCATTCCTGATGGGGGGCCAGGGTGGGCATCAGGGAGAAGGTGACATTGGAGCAAAGGTGCAAAGGAGGCAGGGGAGCAGGCCACGGGAGTATCTGGGGGATGAATCTTCTGCACAACAGGAACAGCCAGTGCAAAGGCCCTGGGGCAGGAGGAGGTGCGGGGCCCAGCTGAGCAGCAGGGAGACCAGTGTGCCCAGAGTCTGGGGAGAAAGGGGGAGTAAGAGGAGAAGAGCTAGAGTGGAAGGGCGGCCGGGTTTGCTCCATGAGCAGCAGGTTTGATCAGGCTACAGAGAAGCTCTGGAGCGAGTCAAAGGGCTGGCAGGGTCTGGTGGCTGCTAGGGAGGAAGTGGGCGGTGTCCATGGAGTGTCAGTCCTTGCCTGGGGTTCATGGCTGGGAAGTGGCATGTTGGGGAGACAGCCGCCCACGTGGGGAGGCAGGCAGAGCAGGCGTGTGCCCCTGTATCTGTGGTGGGAAGACCGAGGATCATGAAGCGGTGGTTCACAGTCAGCAGCAACGAGGCTAATGCAGAACTCACGGCCCAGTGGGACAGGAGGAGGGGTGGGGAAGGGCCGGACCAGGGCCCCAGCCCCGGTCAGAGATGGGCACAGGCATTCCCCACCCCTTGGATTCTGTCTTCTGCCACCGCCCTTTGCCCACCAGACCTAGAAAGCTTCATGGAACAGAGTGGCTTGGCTCAAATCCTGGTTAGGCCACTTAACAGACTGCGTTAAGCAAATCAGTGAACGATCTGTGCCTCGTTTTCTCGGCTGTCAAATGGGGATCATCCGATACATACCAAACAGAGGTTTTCGTGAGGATCCAATGAAGCTGAACCACATGATTAGAACAGCACCAGCAAAATAGTAAATGCTCCAGAAATACAGTCAGCGCTCTGCACCTGCTGGCCCTGTGTCCCCAGGTTCAGCTGACCATGGATCCAAAGTATTCTAGAAGAGCCAGGCACTGAGATGCACTCCTGTAATCCCAGCAGCTGGAGGCTGAGGCAGGAGGATCAAAAGTTGGAGGCCAGTCTGGGCTACTTAGTGAGATCCTGCCTCAAAATAAAAAGGGCTGGAAATGTAGCTCAGTGGTAGAGCACTCGGGGTTCAATCCCAGGACTAAAAAGAAACACAAATTAAACGGCATCTGTTCTGAATATGCACGGTCTTGTTTTTCTCGTCATTAAGCCCTAAACAAGCAGCATAATGACTCAGAGAGCACTGACATTATCTCAGGTGTTGTAAGTCATCTGCAGAGGATTTAAAGTAGACGGAGGGTGTGGGTAGGCTGTGGGGCAGGCTACCCCATTTGCTATAAGGGACCTGAGTCATCTGTGGCTCTGACTATCCGTGGGGGGGGGGTGGGAACCAACATCTGTGGACACCGACGGATGACTGTGTGAGGTTTTATTAGTTTGATTGTTCCTCGTGGAGACAATCATTCATGTGTCCTCGTCCCAAAGACGGGTGAGAGCAGGAGGGGTGCAGACGGTCGAATATTCCTTAATTGTGACTTGCTCATGGGCAAGTGAGGCTGCCTCCCTGCACCTTGTTCATCTTAGCAATGCAATGGGACCATTGGTGCCCTCCTCGGAGAATTAGCAGGGCACCTTATGCAGAGCTGGTGGGGAATGGGGTCTCGGTGCTCGTGGGCTGATTCCTTGACTTCTTCATGGTTCCATTAGGATTTCCCTCTCTGTCCTGGGCGGAGGGCAAGACATGGTGAATAAGATGAGGGTCCTGATGGCTAGGGCCCAGAGTCTCCTAAGGGAGGCCAATAATTGTGTCCCAGTGCAGAAGCACCATCGTAATGAGGGTAGCCACTAAGTACACGGAGGCCTTGCCGTGGACCCAGCACTCTGTGAATTAACCACAAGGTGGGTGACGTTTCTATGGTCCCATTTTCCGGTAAGGAAACTGAGCTGCAGACCAGTTGAACGATGCGCCCAAAGTCCCCAGAGCCAGCAAGGGATGGTGCCATGACTTGAACCCTCCTATCAGATGCAGCCTGCCTTAATACAGCTGCTGCAAGAGCACAAAAAGTGAGCTAATGACCCTCGGGATGGGTGGTAAGAGGGCTGCTGAAGCCCCTGTTGGATGACAAACTGGGTATTGAAGGATGTGTAGGAGTTCGCCAGGAAGTTGGCTATGGGTTGAATGGTTTTGCTCCCTCCCAAAATTCACAGGCTGGAAACTTCACCCCCAGGGTGACTGTGTTGGGGGGAGGTATTTAGGTCATGAGGCCTCTGCCCTCATGAGAGGATGGGTGCTCTTATAAAATTTGGGAGTGGGTTGGCTCTGTCTTGACCTTCCCCCTTCACCATGGGATGATGCACCAGGTGCTGACACCTTGATCCTGGACTTGCCAGCCTCCGGATCTGTGAGAGAATGAATTTCTCTCTTCTTTATAAATGACCCAGACTCAGGTATTATGTTCTAGCTGAACAAAATGGGCAAAGACACAGATCCAAATTGGACCAGGAAGTGCAGCCAGGCAGATGGAAGACCGAAGCCTGGCGGGATCCAGGGCAAGCGTGGGCCGTGTCCGTGGTCCATTGCCACGACCGTGCTGCACCTGACCACAGCCCTCAGAGGCACACAAGGACTATCTGTGGCTCTCACAGCTACCTGGTGGCTAGCCGGTTCCACTCCGTGTGCCTGGCTGGCTCCATGGTAGGGACTGACCATTAGCTGACCAGGCCACCTCCGTTAGGATGCTTGAGCCCTGGTCCTGCCCTGAGGGCCCTCGTCCTCAGCAGGCTAGCCTGGGCATGGCCTCGGGGTGGGGCCAGGTGCCGGGCAGAAGCGCTGAGCCGGCTCTGCAGGGTGCGGGTGTCTGGTCCATTAGTGCCCCATTGGCCAGAGCGATCACGTGGCTGAGCCGAGCGTCAGGGTGGGCGGGTCCTTTGCAAAGGGCGCAGCCAGGAAGATTTGGCGGCAGCTTGCATCTGCCACGTGGGGCGTTGGGGAACATTGAAGGGCGGGGTGGGGGGAGCTGGGGGAAGTTGCTGAGGTCTTTGGGGACAGTCTGTGCAGGCTGCGCTGGAGCCGGGTGGCAGAAGTGGGAGGAGTTGGTGAGCGGTGGCAGGCCTGGACCAGGGCAGCAGCAGTGGTGACAGGAGAGATTGATGGCTCTACATTTGTCCTATAAAACCCAAGACAGCCAGGCTGAGGCACTGGGTCTATTTCGCAGATGTCACAGATGGCCCCCGGGATATAATTGGCCTTGGCCTCTGCAGAAAGGTTAATTGCTCAGATCACACAGTCGGAAGCTTCTGGAACTGACAGAGCAGGTCCCCAATTAAGGCCCTGAAGCTGCCAAGCTTTCTGTCTTCTCTGGTCACTTGGCCAGGGCTGTGCAGGGCAGTGGAGGGGCAGAGGGGCCAGGGACCCTGCCCTGAGCCTCAGGGAGCTCATAGGCCTGGGGACTAATCAGTAAGCAAACATCACAGCGCTGTGACAGACATCCTTACAGGGACAGCGATGCTTTGTCTATAAGAGAAAAAAAACTTGCTGCAAACAGGCTTGACTCTGGAGGAATTTACGGGCCCAGTGACTCAGGGAGCAGGGACAGATCTGGTTCCTGCACAGTTGGATCCAGGTGCGGCGACAGCGCGCTTCGAATGCAACTTCTTTGTCACCTCAGCCTTCGCGTGTGGCTTCACTCCCTGGCAGAGTTCCCTGGGACCGCTTGGCAATCGCTCATCTGAAGGGAACATCCCTTTGCCAGATATCTCCGCAAAGTCCCAGGACTGCCTCTGATTGGCTCAGCTTGAGTCACGTGCCCAACTCTGAACCAATCACCATGGACTCTGACGCTCCAGGCCTGGAGCGTNACAGCCCCGCCCCGCCCTGGAGCCCCGCCCTGTGAGCGGCTGCCCCTCCAAAGGCAGGGAACCGGGCAGGGAGGACCCGGAAGGTAAAGCCAGTTTCCATCCCCAAAGGGATGTGGCTGGACTGGCCCTGGGCACAGGAGGGATGGTGGTGGTGGAGACCAGGTGTCAGTCCCCACCAAGGTCTCCGGAATCACCTTGGAGAGAAAAGAGCCCATTTCACCGAGGAAGCTGATGACAAGATCATTTCCAAACCGGAAACCTGCTAGGGAGACACGGATGTCGTCATGGGCAGTGTCCAGGGAGGGGACCTTCTGGATCTTCTCTGAGGAGCTGACACTGGGAGACTGGAATGGATAAAAGGAGCCAGCCATGTGAGGATAAGAGGAAGGAACCTTCTAGAGGGAACAGCCAGGGCCCCAGGGCCCCAGGCGGAGGGCCACACTCACCTCTCAACAGGTGACCCCACCGCTTGGGCGAGGAGGGGCCACACACCAGCTTCTCCCACCGTGGTCCTGAAAGCCACTCCTTGTGTCTGCTCAGAGCCTGGTGGCCAGGGCGAGTCCCACCGCGGCCCCGCTCACCTGCAAGGGAGCCTGGGAAACAGGGCCACCGACTTCCAGGTGAGCAGCGGGTGTTTCCGGAGGAAAATCCTCTTTCCCTTTAGCCTCTCTTAGCTGAATTCGTGTTTGAAAAATCTTTGCTTAACGTGGCAGCTTCAGGAAGCGCCTCAGGGGGATTTAAATCTAAATTTTACAACTAGGGAGGTCGGATCTCTTTCTCCCTGTGACTTTAGGTTGCTTCCTTCCTTTGTGAACTATCAGGAAACCTAACCTTTCGGGCCTCCTTAAAAAAAACTTTTTTTTAAAACCTGAAACAGGAGGCATTTGAAAGTTCCTTTCTCAAAGGCCTCTATCCAGTTTGCTTACTCCCTTGGATTCTCTGATCTTTAAAAATACCAAAGGAAATGCCATTTATATTGGCAAAAGCTTTGTGGGGGCCTCCCAGATGAGAGAATAAACCCATGAAGTTAGCGAGTGCGGATATTTTTAGACTCCTCTGCCAGAGGATAAAGCCCAGATCCCTTTGGTCCAGGTGGAGGTCGGGTGGGGGCTGGGGCTTTGGAAAAGATTCTGTCTGAGCCCAGAGTCCTAAGATGGAGACTCGCAGTGCAAGACAGACCCATGTGAAATGCTGCCTGGCTTCGCCTTCTCTGTCAAGGTGAATGTCTTACTCAGCCCAAGGAAGCCCATCCACTGTGCAGGAGCAGCCTTGCTGACAGCACCCTTGCGGATAAGCCCTTGCAGAGACTTCTGCCCCGGAACATTTTTACCCCCATTCTTCGGCCCATGCCTAGAGATCAGCTCTTGTTACTTGTTACCGACCCCGCTTGTTACTGGGTGTGCTGTTATCTAAGGAGGAAAGCAAGAGGTTTCTTGTATCCATGTTTCTGTCCAAAGTGGTTATAGCATGTGCAAAGGCCCCGGGGTGAGAATGCATTTTGTACCTTTCTAGATGAAAAGGAGCCTTGGGAAGGCAGGTGAGGAGGCTGGAGAGGAGGGTAGGAGCCAGATCCATTAGGGTCCTGGAAGGAGCAACAGGAAGTCATTAGAGCACTGGAGGCCTTTGAGGAGAGCAGATTTGACTGACCTTCTCAAAAAAGCCCTAAACACTAGGGGGAAAAAAATAAAGGAAGGGGCTAGGAGTATCAGAAAGGGGTGTTGGTAATCTTAAGTACTGGGATTAGGGAGCCATGGTTGAGAAGTGACATCTAGGCCAAACAAGGGGGGAGTTAGATTTCAACAGATTCACCCTCAGGTCACACTCAGATCATATCCAAGCCACAGCAGACCCTGCAGGAACAGCATTGCAGACAGAGGGAACAGTCAGTGCAAAGCCTCAGGGCAGGCTAGTGCCTGTTGCATGGAGACCTCTGTGAGCGCAGGAAGTGAGGGACAAGAGGGAGGCCATAGGGGAGGACAGTGAAAGGCCACAGTACAGGTGGAGTTGGTCCCTTGTGGCTCATCCTTGCTGCCAGGTGGCTGTCCCTCCACGGCCCCCAGGGGAGGGGGCATCTCAGCAGCTGGAGCCCCTCCCTCAGCACCCCCGAGGACAGGCCAGGACGGCTGGTGGGGGAGGGGTTAGTGGTGTCAGGTGGGAGTCTGCCACCGCTTGGTTACTTGTCCTCGGGACGTGGCCTGGAGTCTTCGGGGTGACCCCTCTGTCTTGCTTGGAGCCCCCAACCTTGGTTCCCACTGTCCAGGAGGCCCCGTTGCTTCCCGGGGTCCTCAAGGCCACCCCCACAGGACGAGGTGGACCCGCTGGCTCCTCCCCTGCACAGCAGCTGGCAGGGGCTCCGACGGGGACACCCAGCTGTGACCACGCCACTCCTCTGGCCTCCTCTGCCCGCCCCTCGCCCCGCGGCTGGGCTCTGGCTGTGGCCTCCCCGGCTCCCGGGTCCTGCTTCCTCCGGCTGCTTCACTTTCCCTGGAACCTTCCAGACTCTCGAGAGCTGCCTCCTCCACAAACCCTGGGGACCCCCAGCCCGGCCAGGCCGCCCCTCCTCCTCCCCTCGTCCCTGCTCGCTGTCCCCGTGGGCTGACGGGCCTCACTGCTTTGCATCTGTCCTCGGGTCTCTGCGGAGGCCCTGAGGGGACTTTCCTGCCGCATTCTGGCCCCGGCACCAAAGAGCAATAAGAAGACAAGATGCCACACCTGTCCCTCCCGGGCCGGGGCCTGTCCCTCCCGGGGGACCGTCCCTCCACACTTCATCAAGCCTCACTGCAGACGGGAGGAGGCCCAGCCAGATCCAGACACCAGCTGCATCGCCCCGCTGGGGGCGCAGGGGGCGGGGTGGGATTTGAACCCGCTCTGCCCCCCAAAGTGAATGGACGAATGAGTCCGTGAACCCTGCCCCAGCCCCGAGGTCAGCTCCTCCGGGCATCGGCCTCCCTCCCTGCAAATGTCCCTGGAGGGTCTGAACCGCGGAAACCCTCGGCATTTTCATCTCTGGGTCCTCCTTGCCCTTGACCTTGACCTTTAGGCGGCCCTCACTCGGGAGCCTCCCACCTCCTCCAAGAAGCTGCTTCGGGTCTCTTTGCTGTGGGCCTGGAACCAACCCCCTCTTCTCACCACTCAGCAGGTGCAGTGTGTCCCCCGTTCCCGGCCTCAGACTCCACCAGGCGCAGATCAGAAAGAGGTGAAAAAAACATGGCATCTGCACGAGACGCGCGCAGCCTTCTCCTAGTGCTGGGGAGGCTGAGGCAGGAGGATCGCGAGTTCAAAGCCAACCTCACCCAAAGCGAGGCCCTCAGCAACCCAGTGAGACCCTGTCTCTAAATAAAATACAAAATAGGGCTGGGGATGGGGCTCAGTGGCCAAGTGCCCCTGAATACCAAAGATTAAATAATAATAATAATAATAATAATAATAATAATAATGATAATACAGTGTAGCAGCGACTCACGTAGCACTCCGCTGTCCTAGGTATTACAGGTGATGTACTGTCCGCAGGAGGCCGTGTAGGCCACGTACAGATGCTGGCTGTTACGTAAGGGTCTTAGCATCCGTGGACTTTGGATCTGTGGGGGATTCTGGAACCAGTCCCCCAGGGAATCCCAGGGACGGCTGAATTTGCTGAGTGTCTCCTGTCACACGGGACACAGCCTGTCCCTGTGGGGTCCTCATGACAGAGGCAGGCAGACCAGACCCAGAGAAACCAACGCCTGTCACCATTTCAAGTGACCTAGAGGTTGAGAAAAGACCACAGGGTACAGGAGGAAGAGTGGCTGGGGGTCACTGTCCCATAGGGCATTGCCCAGCCCCTTCCGGGACCCGAGGCATCAGACCCCTTGGGGACCAGCCCAGGAATCTGCCATTTAGCACCACGCCTTCGCCAACGGCTGATTAGTGGAGACTCTTAACCTGACACTCCCAGGGGGTCCGCGGGCAGGATTCAGGGGACCTAGAACGTGGTGGCAGAACATTCCATCTCGACAGTGGCAGTTCCCGTTTCCCTCGGTGATGCGTGGAGGTGACAAATCTCAGAGGACCTCACTGAGCCCGGGTCCTTGTCACCAACAACAATCGCCCTTTCCTGTTACCTGGAAGGTCTGCAGGTATCTTAGAATACAGCTCCCGACCTTGCGACTTTGAAGTTGCCTTCGTTATTGGACTCGCAGTAGATCTCGTTATTTCACGCCTTAATAATGAAGCACGAGGATTAGTATTACACATCTCATTTAAACGTGCTTTGATAACTCCACTTCAGTTTAATTGGTTCCTTTGCAATTCCATGTGTGCTTGCGCTGTGTGTTTAAAAACAATATTTGGAGGAGGGCTGGGGTTGTGGCTCCGCCGTAGAGCGCTCATCTAGCACATGCGAGGCACTGGGTTCGATCCTCAGCACCACTGGGGAAAAAAAATAAATGTGCAACTACAACTAAAAAAATATTTTAAAAAACAATATTTGGAGAACCCCAGGCTTTCCTAGGTGCCAAAGAGGTCCGTGGCCCAGAAGAGAGGTGCAGAGAATGAGAGGATGAGGCTCAGACAGGCCTGGGTGCCGTTCCTGTTGCCCCTTGCCAATGCTGTGTGACCTTGGGCAGAAGGTCAACTTCTCTGTGCCTCAGGGCCCTCCCTTATAACACGGAGCCTATTTCTCCTACTTCAAACGCTTGTTGCCAGGAACCAGCCAGAGCCCCCTGCAGGGCCGGCCATGCAGAGGGAGCCCAGTTAGGCTGCCACTTATCTGCCAGGGCTGGGCGGGCCACGTGACCTGGGCCTCAGTTTCCTCTCACGTGAAGCAGGGAGGTCCCAGGAGCACCTGACTCTGAGGTGGAGTGAAATGAGTTTCTGTCCGGGACGCAGCACAGTCCTTGGCACTGCTGGGTGATGTATGACACAGTCGCCGTTGGGTGACCTGACACGTCTCCGACCGCTTGTCAGGACAGTGGGGGTGGGTCAGGATGCAGCTGGAAATCTACGCCACCCAGTGCGACCAGCTGTGCACAACCCCCCCCCCCCCCAGCCTGGCTCTTTCAGGCTGGACACACTCCGCATTCTCATCTGTTCAAGGGGAAGCTGGCACGCGGTGAGGCTTATCGAGAGCCGAGCCTGGGAAGTGCCTCTTTCCATGTCTCTTCTAACCCTCAAAATCACCCTCTGAGATGGAGGAAGAAACGGATGCTCAGAGAGGTAAGGTAACTTGCTCAGGGCCACACAGCGGGTCAGGAACAAAGCTGGGTTTTGCACTACTACCCCACATCAGGTAGGCACTTCCCTTATTTCTCCCCTCCACGGGGACCAGCCCCTGTCACACCCACTGTGCAGCAGGTGGCAGCCGGACAGGAGCTGGCAGGCTCCTGGACGCAGGCCTTTCCCAGCATGCTCGGCTGGCTCCCTCCCCAGCTGTGGCCATCTCTGCTTCCTTGACTGCACTTGGCCTGGCTCCTCCTGCCCTCCCGCTGCTCCCTGGCCGCTGTCGTTACAGAGGACACTGCTCAGACTCTGAGGGTCTCTGGGAGGTAGCCCTCAGCCTCTGGGGCGGGACAACAGGGAGGGGTGGAGACTGCGGCAAAGTAGGGACGGGGCAGCTGTCACTCGGTTCCCACCGCTGTCCTCGAGTGGGAACGTGGCCCTGGCCGCCAGGTGGGCAACTGCATCTCCATTTCCATGTGATTTCCCCATTTTTCAATATTGACATGGCATAGAGAGAGAGAGAGAGAGAAGTGGTAGGAGGGGAGAGAGACAGATGGACAGACAGAAAGGAGGAAGGAAAACAGAGAGAGAAGGCGGGGGGAGGAACAAACATAAGAAAGAACAAAATCAAACAGATTCCACACCCGTCCTCAGCTGGGTGACGGTCCTGGCCATTCCTCTGCCTATAGGGCCGCCCAGGTGCAGCCAGGGAGGGAGGCCCAGGTGTGGCCAGGGAGGGAGGCTCAGTGAGGGAGGCCAGGGAGGGAGGCCCAGGAAGGGAGGCCCAGGTGCAGCCAGGGAGGGAGGCTCAGGAAGGGAGGCCCAGGTGCAGCCAGGGAGGGAGGCCCAGGGAGGGAGGCCCAGGGTGACCTGGCAGGGCGTGTGTGACTGGAACTCACCCAGGTCACTCCCCTAAGTCCCCGCCCTACTGCCCTCTGCCCACCTGCAGCCCCGGGCTGTGCGGACCACAGCTTATTTTCAAAGTCAGTTTCTGGATTCTGAAAATAAAGAAAAATTGCTGTCATCCGATGCTGAAGGCCAAGGTCACCACGACACATCTCCCAGGCTGGCGGACTGTTGGCGGATTCCAGCAGAGCCACCTCTAAAGGGCACGTCTGCCAGAGATGTTCCTGGATCCACAGGGACCAGCGCCTTGTGGAACTCCAGGGGCAAGAGGCGTTGTCAAAATCTGTCCCGATGATTAACCACCTGTGCAGCTGTGCCGGCGGCAGGGAAGGGTCTCACGTCTCTGGGCCCAGCTCCCTGGCTGGCTAGGCCATGATTCCCAGGGACCTGCCGTGAGCTGAGTCACTGGCCGGGAAACCTGTCAGATTGGCCCTGTTGACCCCAAATAGACTGAGGCTCAGAGGGGTCAGGCAAGGGTCAAGGTCAGACTCAGATCTGCTTAGCCCCAAGTCCAGGCTCTCCCCACCACGGGGAGTGGCGGAGGGACTCTCCGGGGACCACACAGGAGCTGGGTGGTCAGGACAGACTCCCTGGAGGAGGGCCCTTGAACGCAGAGGAGGTGTATTAGTTTCCTGTTGCTGATGTAACAAATAACCACAAACCTCCTCGTGGCTTAAAACGGCAGATTCAGCTCACCTTTGTGGAGGTCAGGATCCTGAAGGAGTCTTAGGGGTGACACCACAGGGCTTCCTGGCTGTGTTCCTCTCCGAAGGCTGAAAGGAAGACCCGCCTCCTTGCCTTTTCCTGATTCTAGAGGTCACTGACGTGACCTTGGCTTACAGCCCCACGTCCCTTCAACCTCTGCCTCTGTGGCCACGTCTCCGTCTCTGACTCTAGCCCTCCGGGTCCCCTCTTATAATCCCTGTGTGGTTCCACTGAGCTACCCAGGTAACCAGGAGGACGTCCCCATCTTGAGATCTTAGTCACATCGGCAAAGTCCCTTGTGCCCTGCGAGGTAGCATGTCCAGACCTGGGGATTAGGACATGGACGTCTGGGGGGGCACCCCAAGAGGTGGGCATGCTGGACAGCCGCTCTTCCTCAGGTGCCGAGGCTGGGGATCTGAGCACTGTGGCTTTGGGTAACTCACTCACCCTCTCTGGGCCTTTGTGGAAGGGACATGGAACAGGGTGGGCAAGATGACTCTCAGGAAGAGCCCTCGGGTCCAACAAGCCACTCAGGGCACCTGAGTCGAACGCCTTTTATGTAACTCTGAAAAGGGACACCCTCGAGCCTGCTGGAACCCCCAGGCCCTGAGTCAGTGGGTGACTGAGAGTGTGCAGGTCCCTTGCCACTCCATAGATACCAGGGGGACCGTCAGGGTCTTCAGACGTTGCCCGGCTGCAGAGCGTCGTCGGGGGAGACGTGACACCGACGGTTGAGGGGACTGTAAACTCAGATGCTCGTGGGACCCGGCAGGAGCGTGGTGGCCGGGTGGGGGCTATGCTGGCCTGACAGTGGTGCCCTGTGGAGAGGGGACAGCCCCAGCCTGGCCCCGGAGCAGTCATCGTGTGGGGACACGGGTCCGGTATTTCATCCACTCGTTGCACGAACAGAGTCCAAAAAATCTGGATTTTTATGAGGAGTTTCCTATTTTTAAATGTCGATAATGAATTCAGATATTTTTAAAAACACCGTGTGGGCCCAACAAGGCCCTCTGTGGGCTGGATCCAGCCCCCGGCAGCTCCACGGGAGCCCACGGCCTTCACCGGGGGAAGCTGAGCTGCCGGGCAGGGGGGGTCCTGCAGGGGTCTGCGGCTGCAGGGCTCCCCCGGGGGATGGCGAGAGCCACCATCTGTGGCTCCCCTGCCCAGCTCTGAAGGAGCTCCCGTCCTGGCGACAGCACCCAAGGCACCTCCCTCCTCCACTCGCTCCCCGACTTGCTCTGGGACGTGGGCAGGTCCCAGATTCTCCCTGGAGCGGGGTCCTTCCTCTGCAGGGGGTGGTGGCTCCGAGTCCCCTGAAGTCCCCCTGCGGTTCCCCAGGCCCCTGGCCTTTCCCACCAGCCCCACGCATCCCTCGCTGCCTCTGAGCTTCCCGTTGACATTTCACAAACAGCAGCTGTCACCGAGGCCTGGCTCATGTCGTTTACATGATTTAACATGCTCAGGACCAGGGACGGCTCACCCATCTCCCCACCGCCAGCCACTGCACCGTGACTTATTGATCTGATGCATTAAACTGATGGATTTTTTTTTTTTGAGAAAAAAAAATATTTCCTTTTGAAATAGCATTGCACCTTGGGACTCCGTGGGACTTGGCCACCGTCCCCTCCGACCCCCTCAATGGACTCACTGGTCTGACACCTGGCAGGCACCTGTGGCAGGCACCTGTGGCAGACCTGGGTCTCCCTGGCTGCTTGGCCTTGGAGACGTCATCTAGGTCGTCTAGGTCACAGCTGACCCTCCACACGCGGCTCTCCTGACCTTCTGACTCACCAGTGGGTCCACAGAGTGGACTCCTGGACCCATGTTACAGGTGAGAAAACTGAGGTTCAGCGGGTACGGAGGCCATGTCTCCTTGCTAGTCCCTGGCAGGGTCAGGAGCCGCCCCAGATGGAGTGGCCCAGGGCCACCATCTCCACCTCTGTGCCTCGCCGCCACTTATAACTGTCTACAGTGATGCGGCCAGACCTGATCCGCACCCCGCCGTGGGGCCGAGCTGGGGCTGTCCCTGCAACCAAGGCACACTCTAGAGGGTCAGCCGAGACTCTCCAGCTCAGATGCCAAGGCGGCCCCAGACTACCATGAAGTTGAGGCTTTCCGGTCGTCCAGCGCTCGTGTGGCCGTCCCAACATGACGCATCGCCATGCGTCACTCACCTGCTTGTGGCAATGCTTGTGTCAACACACCTACTGTGCAGGCTAGTCGTGTAACGTAGATGCACAGCCAGCTGTGGTGGTGCATACCGGTCATCGTGACTGCTTGGGAGGCTGAGGCAGGAGGATCACAAGTTTGAGGCCAGCCTCAGCAACTTAGCAAGGCCATAAGCAACTTAGTGAGACCCTGTCTCAAAATAAAACACAAAAAGGGCTGGAGAAGTGGCTCAGTGGTTAAGTGCCCCTGGGTTCAATCCCAGGTATCCCCCAAAATATAAATAAATAGAATAAGATGGACAGTATGTCGTGTCTGATCATGAACAGCTACACAACTCTGCTTCTATACTCTTTTTTATTGTTACTTTAGAGAGGACCCTTTCTACTCTTTCTAGTCTTATTTATTTTTATGTGGTGCTCAGGGTCGAACCCGGCCCCTCACACGTGCCAGGCAGCCATGAGCCCAGCCCCAGCCCCTTTCTACACTTGAAGCAGAGTTTACTCTGTAAACAAGGAGCCTTGTGACGGTGGCAGAGGCTCATGCACCCGGTGTTTATGGCCCCTCTTGACTGCACGAGGGGCCAGGTCGTGTGATCTGCCCACCCACCTCCGTGGGCACCAGCCTGAGCTCGGTTCATAGAATGACACCAGGGACCTCGGGGCTCTCTGGCGCCTCCCATAGTTAGTGGCAGTCGTGGTCACCTTTCTTGAACACTCCCCAAGGGTGAGGTGCGTGGCACTGACAGGTCTTGTCCCGTCCAGTGCTCACGACTTGTCTGTGAAGCCCAGGACCTAGGACTCAGGCCCCAGGCAGGGTCACACAGCCAGGACTTGGTTTCCCGCTCAGCCCAGGAGCCCTGGGGACGCTCTCCTCCAGGGGGGATGGGCGAGGGGGGACGGTTCCTATAAACCCATCAACTCCACCAGAGCTGGCCTCCTGGGCTCCTGGGCTCCCAGGCCATTTTTTTAAAAAAGGCAAGAAGTGCAGGCAGCAGGGCGGGCTGTCACCCACGGGCACTTCACTCCTTCTGCCCCCGTAGGTCACCCATTCTCCTCTGCAAATCGAGCCATTAGTAGTAGGTTTTGGAGACTGGGGACAATCATCTCTGTGATTATGGAACCTCTGCCCCGCATGGCCATGGCGATGAGCCTCCAATGAGCCGCGGGCCCTGTGTCCCTTCCCATATCCCTGCCGTGGGCCCTGGGGTGTCCCTTCCCATCTCTGCGTTCACGCATGCGCCGTCCGCTTTAAAAAGAGCCTTAGGTTAGTGGGTCTCGGATCAGAGCTCGTGTCCCCACCGCGGGGGGCGGGATGGGGGCTTTAGGACGCAGCAGGGGCTCCGTCACTGAGACCCTCCTCCAGCAGGTCCCCGGTGGGTGAAGTCCCCGACATTGCACCACCATCTCCTGGCGACCCTGAGGCTGCCGGTCGGGAGCAACCCCGGAGCGCTGGCCTGGATCCTGCTCCATCAGGGGACGGGGATTTATTGCAATGACACGAGATGAGTCAGGGGGGGACCCAGCCCGGGTGGCTGGAATGGAGGCGGCTGATAAACCGAGGAAGGGCAGGGCTGGGAATCGGGCCCCCAAGTCCAACAGTGGGGAGCTGCTACTCCCCGAGGCAGGCGGGGAAGGGTGAGGGCAGTGATCTAGAGCCAGTGAGCCCCGACCTGGGGTGGGGGACCCCAGGAGTGGAAGTCACAGGCAGGAGGACAAAGTCCAACCAGGGGTGCTCCGGGAGGGTGAGCCGGGCTTCTCCCACCCAGCAGCAGGGAGATGGGCAGGTCAGCGCCATGGGCACAGAGCAGGGTGCACACAGAGAGGGGTGCCGGGGTGGGGTGACGGAGGACCTCAGCCCAGGAGGTGGCTCACACGGTCACACTGGCCAGGAAGGTTCTGAGCCGGGGGCCCACGCTCGGCTTCAAAATCATGCCCAAGTGTCAGAAGGTGTGGGGGACACACAGCACCACACGCCCCTTCCCACGGAGGAAAGAAGAGGTTCAGACATGGCCGGAGTGACTGGCTCCTTCGCTGTTTGGCTGTGACAATTTTATGTCGTGACTCAGCATTAAACCATCCGTGGGAAGACACAGGTGCTGACTGCGTCCCAGTAGGACCCACCTCAGGGACTTGGGCACCACCTCAGTGCGACACGGAGCCCTCATGGTGGGCACAGTGGGCACTGGTGACCAGGGCATCCCTGGGCACAGCGATGCAGGGGTTGAAAAGTGGTGGCGCACCCCAGGGGCTGTGGGCAGCCGGGCCTCCCTGTGGCATCTGCTGGACCTCCGTGGCCCCTGGCCCCTCCCTTTTAGTAATGCTGTCCTCTTGGGTCCCTCCCCCAGCTGCCCTCTAGTGCCCCACGGGCCTCTCAGAGGCACCGACTGGCTTCCAGCCTCCAGCCGCCATCGCCGTCCACATCAGCAAACACCTCCACACCCGTGGGGTTTTCGGGTTCAACCGCTTGTGTTCAACTTTATCGTGGCCACAGCCCGTCCCCCGTCATCTTGAGGGCAGGGAGAGGCTAGAGACCCTGGCAGGGCTCCCCGTCACCAGGTTCCTCTGTCCCTTCTCAGCTGTCCCCCTGCAGAGACCCTTCAGAGGGCCTCACTGGCCTGTGCGCCCAAGTCAAGCCCGGCCTCCCCAGCATCAGGATTTGCATCCAGGTCTTTGCTGCCAGGGGACACTGGGAGGGAGCTGGGGACCGGATGGAGGTGGTTCATGGTGGGAACCAGACAATAGCCATCTCCCTGGCACCAGCCAGGCTCGCATAGCCCCTGGGGACAGAGGCCTGGCTCCAGAACCTAGTTCATTCGCTGTGGCCACACTGGGAGGAGGCAGGGGACCTGCCCAGCTCCAGGGTTGCCCAGGGAAAGAACTAGAGACTGTCCCCTCGGTCTGCGACAGCAGGGTCCTACGCGTGCCAGGAAGACATCACTGCTAAGGGGACAGTTTCGGTCCCCTGCCCGGTGATCGGCCTGCGGGGCTCACTGATTCTGGAACTTGAGATAAGCCGGGGAAGGGAAATGACTCAGAATGGGTTGGAGGGACAAAAGGGAATTAAGGTGGACAATGGCCAGGTCCTCCCTACAGTGTGGGTCACCTCAGAGTTGCCCCAGCTAGAGCCCCAGGACGGGGCCCCACTGGTCACACGCAGGTTGATGACCGCCCAGAGAGGGACATGTAAGTTCCCAGGCACTTTCGGAGCCAAGATGGGCAAAGTGGGGTCCCATTGCCCCAAAATAATTCTCCAAAGACTAAAAACACTGAAAAGAGTGTCCAGGAGATGGGTCATGAGCATTGGTCATGGGGACCAGGCACGTCACAATCACCTCCTAACTGTCAAGCTGTATTGTGACCCTGGCTGCTGCCCTCAGCAGAAACCCGGTGATGATCATCCAAGCTGCTGTCCTCGCAATGCTCGGTGGCTTGGGGACAGGGGTTGGGGACTTTCAAACATGCTCCAGCCTGCAGCGGTCAGGAGGCACAGGAACGGATCTAGCCAGGCAGCAGGACTGAGGAACCCGATCCTGGCGGCCTGTGACAGGGCCGGGCTCACTGCCCATCTCAGAGAGGAGCTAGTGGGCGAAAGAGGCCACATGGCCACCCTGGGCTCCTGCTGTCCCTGGGCTGCACCCCCCCCCGAGGTGGCACCCACCCCCTCCTCCCATCTGAAAGAGCAGAGCAGGGTCCTACTGTGTGTGGGACGCCTGGCCCAGGGCCAATGTGGGTTGGGACAAGGCCCCCCCGGGAGGCTCCCGAGTCGGGGCTGTCACCCGTCCTGGGCAGCCAGCTTCCTGGCACGGCCCGGCTCCCCTCGCTTCCCTGCCTCCCTCCTGCTGCCTGGTGGGCGCTGGGCCAGCCGAGGGCCCCGGAGCTGCGCACCCGTGCCAGGGAGTGTTCCAACAGCACCCGGCTGCCAAGAGCGCACTCTTCTCTCTCAGAAATCCAAGGGATTGCTCAGGAGACGCGATATTTTTGTAGCAAGACGAGAAAGAGAAAGAGAAAAGTTCTCCCCAAACTCTGAAAGCCCCATTTGTTCGAAAGGATAGTGGGTGTTTCAGAATCTGGATTTTTCTTTAGCAAACAGATGGGGGCCCAGAATTAGCTGTTTGTTTGCTTCATTTAGTAAACAGGATCCATTGGGTGCTCCCTGGGACGTTTTCACATGGGAGGGGGCACCACGGGGAGCCGCAGAGGTCGGAAAGAACACACACAGGACGGTTTCAGAGAACAGCAATGGGAAGTGATGTGAGTCCTCCCTCAAGCTTACCTGGGCCTGGCTGGATCGCGGGCACCAGACAGCGTCATCGGGATACACTCTCCTGCCCTGTCTCAGCTTGACATCCACCTCACCTTCAGGAAGGTTCTGCTCCCACACAGTTCAGCTGGTTCCATCCTTCCAACCTCCAACCTGGCAGAAAGAAAGGGCGTCTCTTTCCTGCGAGATCCTGCAAAAGTCCTGTAGCCCAGGCTCATGAAACTGACTTGAGTCACGGGGCCATCTCTGACCAGTCAGGCCTGGTCCCTGTCCCTTTTCTAAAGCCTGGGTCTTGCTTGAACCCCCGGCTACTGGGGCTTGCAGAGTCAGCTACACAGGTGTGGCTACAGTTCCCTCTCCTCGTCTCCCCCCGATTCTCAGAAGTCATGGGCTTCATTCCTCACTCTTGAATCTGTCTGTGGGTCTCCATCTCCCTCGGTCAAGGGTTCCTGAGCTCCATGTCCAGCCCACTGGCCGTGTCCCCACCATGTTCTCCCATAGGACCACTGTAATAATACACAGGATGCAAGCCTTCCCTGTGTGCTGATCCTGGGATCTTGGAATACAAATAAATACCCATTTCATAGAGAAAGAAACTGAGGCTCAGAGGGAGAGTCATTCCTGAGCTCAAACTGCAGATTGAGAGACATGGAGCTAGTTAAGAGCCCTGTGCCCCAAACTTGGAGCCAAGATGTGGGTTAGCAGCAACTCAACCACCAAGACTGGAAGAAAGGATGTAGGAAGAAAAGGGAAGAATGTGGGGTAGAGGAACAGCAGATGCCCCCTAAACTAAGCAGCCCTGTGGGGGAAAGGAAGCCATGCTGTCTTGGGGAAGACAAAATTTGAATAGCTAAACCACTAGAAGGCCCAGAGTGGAGCTGGCCTTCAGGAATGGCTGGATCCAGGCACTCACCTGCTCTGACTCTCTTCTGAGCTCTTTTCTCCTGGTCTGTCTCTGTGGCTCCCTGCTCAGATTCCTAGAGAAGGGCTTTGATTGGTCCGTTCTGGGTTCGATGATCAGACTGGACCAATCGGCTGCATCTGGGAGGACGGGACATAATAGCTGGGAGAATTACCAGGTTGAAGTCACGGGAATAGCAGGGGTGACTTCTAGAAAAAAGCAGGAAGGACACAGGGCAGGTCAAGGTGTAGGTGTCCCTGGAGGGCAGCATGATGTGTGGATGTGACTCGGGATTCTTAGGGCTGCAGGTGACAGAGAACCCTATGCCCTCTGGTCAGCACCGGGGAACTTGGTCAGCCTGCAGACAAAGCCCCCCAGGGAGGCCATCTGCTCGCACCTCTGCAGCTCAGCCCTGGCCCCACCCGAGCCACGCAGCCCGGGGATAAAGGAGAGAGGCCCTTGGTGGGTCGCACCCTGCCCTGGCCAGTAGCGGTCAGCGGAGGCAGCCACACCCCGGCTGGCTTTGCTGGGTTCCCATCCAGTCCCTGGAGAGGGCGGCGCGGCGGGTCCCTCCATCCGCGGGGACCGTCGGGGAGCCGGCCCTCACCGGGGCCTCTGCTGTCCTCTGCAGGGGTGCTGTGGCTGTCAGTGGTCTCCGAGGTGCTCTACATCCTCCTGCTGGTGGTCGGCTTCAGCCTCATGTGCCTCGAGCTCTTCCACTCGAGCAGCGTCATCGACGGGCTCAAGCTCAACGCCTTCGCCGCCGTCTTCACGGTGCTCTCAGGTAGGACTGGTCGCGGCCAGGGGCGGGGCGGGCAGCCAGCGGCCCGCAGGGAGCGCAGCCCCGGGACCCACGCTGAGGGGCGTGTCCGTCCCGCGCAGCGAGCTCGGGCGGAGTCCTGGGGCTCCAGGAGCCCCGCCCCCAGCCCCGCCCCTCGGAGCCTGACAGCTTGGTGATGGGCGGATCCAGGGCGCAGGCGGAGAGGGTGGCTTTATAGAATGGGTGGGTCGTGGTGGCTTTTGTGGGGCAGGGGTTATGGCTCAGTGGTAGAGCATTTGCCCAGGATGCATGAGGCACCCTTGTGTGCGCACACCAATTAGAAAAAGAAGAAGGGCCAGGCCCAGCGAGGCACGCCTGTAATCCCAGCGATGTGGGAGGCTCGAGCGGGAGGACCACAAGTTGGAGGCCAGCCTCAGCAACTTAGTGAGGCCCTAAGCAACTTAGCAAGACCCTGTCTCAAAATTAAAAAAAAATAATAATAATAATAATAATAATAAAATGTTAAAAAAGGCCTGGGGGTGTGGCTCGGTGGTAAAGCGGCTCTGGGTTCAATCTCTGGTACAAAAATAAAAAGAAGAAGAAGAGGGCGCTCACTGGGGTGGAGGACACCCACATCACTCCTCCGCCTCTGTTTATTGGCCTTTGACCCTTCCTTCCACCGGGAGATGCTGAGTAGGACGCAGACGGTCAAACACACAGAAGCTAGAGGGGTGGTGTGGGGGGTCAGAGACTGCCGGAAAAGACCTCAGAGGCAAAGATTTCGAGGGTTTCAGGAAGGAGGGGACAGTCACCAGCATCGTGCCACTCAGAGAAGTGCAGCCACAGGGCGCCAAGAAAAGGCCCCTGGATTCGGTGGCCTGCTGCCCAGGGCCTGGGGTGACCCCTAGGTGGAGAGTGTGTCAGAGGGAATCAAAGGTGCCCCTGAGCGCTGGTTCCAGGATGCACAGAGTGACATGTGGCCTGGTGGCCCTCCATCCCGCTGAGGAGCCGCGTATGGCCTGAATCTCCACCGCAACATAATGACCGGGGGTCCCGCCCGCCCCTTCCCAGCTCCTGGAGGCTGAGAACCTGTTTCTCATGTGCTCAGCATTTATTGACCGCCTGCTGCACACGGCCACTGTGCGGGGAGGTGGAGGGAGTAGGAGGAAGAAGGCTCAGGCCTCCTGAAGGCTGCCGTCCTGCAGAGGGACGGGCTCAGATGGTGACGACTTGGCGTGTGGACCTTGGCAACCCCTGGTGTGGTGCCCACCCGACCTCTGCCCAGGGCGTGGGGACAGGCAGGGTGGGGCCTGAGGAAGGCAGCCTTTGAGCCGAGGCCTGGAGGGGCAGGCAGAGTCCACTCCGTGGGCAACTTAGAGGCAGCGGCATGGCCCAGCCTGGTGGGGGGCAGAGTCTGGGAGTTTCCTGTAGGAAGTTCAGAAAGACAGGAAGGTGGGGGGTAGGAAGAGGGCTGTTGAGAGATGGCACTGAGAGCCGAGGGAGGGCCTTGACGCTTCGCAGAGATCTTCAGATTTCACCAGGCCCGCAATAGGGAGCCATTGAGGAATTCAGAGCAAGGGGCGATGTGGTCAGGAGGGGAAGGACCACTAGTCCACTTTGAGCAGGTCTGCATGCTGTGCGTGGAGCATCCTGGCCCTCGGTCACCCCCTTCATCTCTTCTTCAAAGAACCCTCTTGGTGGTCCCAAGCACCCAGCCTTCCCCCTCAACCTGGTGACTCCAGTCACGAACGATGGTTGTGGCCCAGGACCATCGCAGGCTCAGTTCTACAGAAGGTCCTGGTGGCCGAGGAGACAGAGACCCGTCCCTCATCCTCCAAAGGTTTACCAAAGTTTTCAACCCTCAAAAAATTTTTTGAAATCCACTTTTCCTCCCAGTGGAGAGTCTGGCTGCTCCACTAAATAAGATTGTCTCCATAATTCCACGCAGATAAACAATCCAGGGCTCAGGGAGGTTAATTGACTTGCCCGGGGTCACACAGCTGGCTCATTGTGGAGCTGGGATGAAGCCCCCCTCCAGCCCGCTTCAAAGCGACCGGGCGGAAGGGGGAAGATTTCATTTTTTAAGTCCCGTGGAAAACAGTAACTGAGAAGCACGCAGCAGGCAGATGAGATATTAAGACCAAAGTGGCACGTGGCGGAGGGGAGGGACTTGGAATTCACGCCTGGGAGAGAGGCGTGGGGAAGGGAGACCAACTTGGAGGTGGCAGCTGTCTGACCCGCAGGGCCAGGAAGCCGGATTCAGGGACACCTCAGAGAGCAGGGCACCGGTGCAGAGGGCCCCAGAGGGGTGACCTAGCTTCTGGCCTGAGACCAGGGCAGGGAAGTGCTTCTGTCCGGGAAGGAGCGGGCAGGAGGCGTGGACGGCAGCCAGCCGCGGAAGCCGGCCGGGGAGAGCCTGGCTCCTGCCATCTGCTGGCCCAGCTCAGCCCAAGGTCAGCGGCTCTAGAGCAGAGGAGGACGCTGAGTTTGGGGACAGCCCCTGCTCAGCTGGTTATTAGGATTAATTAGCCAAATCAACCCCTTGGCTGGGTTAGTCATACAGGCCTCCTGCTGAGCTGTGGCAGGGCCTCTCTCACTTGTCCCACTGGAATCAGGCCCCCCTGAGTCCCCTTGTTGACTGGGTCTTGACCTTGGACTCTGTCCTTGGCCCGGGGAGTCTGGTTTAGCAGGCGCCCTGCTCTTGATACCTGATCCAACGCCCGTCCCGGACCCTCGCTAGGCCCGGGCCTGCCTTCTGCAGGAATCCTGTGCGGTTTTGCCAGAACCCCGCTTAGCCCTGGTGTTTCGTCTTTTTATCCATTTTTTAAAATTCCCGTGGTGCTGGGATTGAACCCAGGGCCTTGCGCACACCAGGCACGTGCCGTGTCCCTGAGCTGCACCCCAGCCCCGAGGTATCCTTTGAAGTGACATTCCATCCACTGACCCCTGCTCCTTGCTAGACATCTCCATCTGTGCCCGTGTGGATGCCCCTGAACTCACCGCGAGGTTTCCTCCAGACACTCGTCATAAGTCGGAAACATCCTCCGTCGAAAGTGCATTAAACACATGGACTCTGCCATCCTCCAGGCTCAGCCCCCCAGTGCAATGCAGAGCGTGGCTCATCCTCTCTGTGGTCACAAAGTTGACCGGGAGCCGTGGATGGCCCTGCTGCGGATCGGCTGGGCACAGTGGCACACACCTGTAACCCCAGCCGTTCTGGAGGCCGAGGCAGGAGGATTGCAAGTTCAAGGCCAGCCTCAGCAGCATCGAGAGGCCCTTAGCAACACAGTGAGATCCTGTCTCCAAATATTTTAAAAGGGCTGGGGATGTGGCTCAGGGGTTAAGTTGCCCATTAACGGGTGGACAGGTTGTTTTCAGGGTTGACTTTTTGGAGCTGTGTCTGGGACATTGCGTGTTCTCCAACCAGGAAGCCCCGCTGGGCTCTGGTGTCCAGAGTGTTGATGGGGATTTGGTGGCACGGGCTTGGTGGGTGGAAACCTTGGCCACCTGTTGATGGCCATCTCTAGGGCCCTCCCCTGGGTCAGGCTGGTGCAAAGCCCCAAACTTCTTATAGGGTGATCTCATTAGCATAAACTCCCAGGGGCGTGCTCCAAGGGGCTGGTGGATAACAGATTAGAGTTTCCTTCTAGGAACCGGGGACAACAGCCAGTCAAATTCTTTCTTATTCAACTGGTGGCCTAGCTGGGCCTCTGAGCTGTCCTCTGCTCCCAGCTGTGTTTTCTTTGGGCAGATGGGAGCCATTGATAACATTTGAGGGAGGGAGGGGCCAGGACTGATCTTCCCTAATCTGGGACCAAAGTCTTAATTTGCACGAGGGCTGGGGCCGCTTGGCCAGGTCCCCTGGGGTGTCCCTGTGAGCTCTGGATGCTACAGGTGTCGCCCTCTGCACCAGCTTCTTCCAGCCCCTCAGGTGCCCACAGACTCAGCGGAATCTTTCCAGATCCCAAAGTGAAGGAGGCCAGTGCTGAGCCCAACCCCAAACCAGGTGTGCCGGGGACAGGCCAGCCATTTCCTGCAGAGTCTCCATCTTAATCCTAGTGTCCATCCCCCTGGGCTCTGGATTTGTCTTCAGAAATCTCCAGGCCTCTGTCGCCACTGTCTTTGCTGGGGCTGTGCCACAATGACGTATGTAGTCAGTCAGGCAAAGAGGGTTGGGTCAGGGGTCTGAAACCCCCGGGGCTAGGAGTGTTCCAGAATTCAGAAGTTTCCGGATTCTGGATGGTGACATACTCCCCCAGACGGGTGCACCCTGGAAGCTGACATATTCCTATTCCTGCAGGAAAACCTGCATGAGCACACCAGGGGTGTCACGAGAGGTGACAAGTGGCCTCACATCTGTTGGCTCAGGCCTTGCTCTCTAGGAGTTTCGGCCAAGTCCGGTTTTTGTGTCCAAATGAATCATGAAAAAAGCGTATGAATTTCAGAATGTCCTGGAATTGGAGACTGCAGACAAGAAATTGCAGTCTGTAGCTCACATTTATTGAGCACCAACTGTATGCTGGGCACAGCACCTCAGTTTAGCCCTGTGATGGTGGCTGCTGTGATTGTCCCCATTCTGTAGTTTAGAAAACCGAGGTGCTCGGAGCTGGTCGGTGGGGATTCTGGCTTCAAAGCTCATGTGCTTTGAAATCCCTGGAGCAGTCAGTGTACCACGCTGTGCATCCACTGCCCGCGCACACAACCCTCCTGGTCCAGGGCTCTGTGTGTCTAGGGACAGACATGAGACCGGGGCTGGTAACTTTGGCACCTGTGGTCATTTTGGTCTCGAGTTCAACACCCACACGGTCCATGCAGATGACACCAAAGCTGCCCAGGTGTGATACAGCAGGCAGTGTGGGGACTCTGGTAGACTCGGGGACAGCTCATCGTTGCCATGGAGAAACATGCCTGGCATTCAAGGAGAGCCAGAATCTGGATTTTTATGGAAAAGTCTCCTGATTTTTTACTTCAGAATGTTTTAAAAATGACTTTATTAAGGTGTAATTTACATACCATAAACTTTGCCCATGGGAAGCATGTGATTCAGTGGTTTTTAGTCACCGCCGTCTAATTTTAAAACATTTTCATTGTCCCCCAAGTAAACCCCATATCCACCAGCAGCCACTCCCCATTTTCCACCAACGGGTCCAGCCCTAGGTCACCGCTAATCCACTGTCTATTCCAAAGGTTTGCCTGTCCTAGCCACTTTATATAAATGAATTATACAGCCAGGCATGGTGATGCACAACTCTCATCCCATCGGCTTGGGAGGCTGAGGCAGGAGGATCGTGAGTTCAAAGCCAGCCTCAGCAAAGGTGAGGCCCTCAGCCACTCAGTGAGACCCTGTCTCTAAATCAAATACCAAATAGGGCTGGGGATGGGGCTCAGTGGTCGAGTGCCCCTGAGTGCAATTCCCCACACCAAAAATAAATCAATAAAGGGATCATACAATATATGGTTGTATATGGCTGGCTCACTTCATGGAGCATTATGTCTCCAAGGTTCATGATGCGGCAGAACTTCCCGAACTCAACTCCATCCCGTGGCTGTGTCCCGTCGTCTCTGTGCGCACTGGTGGATAGACGCTTGGGTCGCTTCTGCCTTTGGCTGTTGTGAACAGGCTGCGGTCAGCCTCCTTGGGCTAGAGTTTGTGTGGATGCACGTTTTCATGTCTCTTGGGCAGATAAAGGGGAGAAATTGCTGGGTTACTCGGTGTTTAACTTTTTAATTCAAAAATGTTTTGTGCTGGCCAATGAAGCACCACCCAGATCCCCAGCGCACCCCCGCCCCCGCCAAGGAAAACGCAACCTCTTTTCACCCTGAAGATTAAAAGACGTCTTGCTCTTTCTCTCTGCTCCTTTAGAGGCCCCAGGCAAAATCTCCTCTGTAAATTAAGGCTTTTGAAGATAGAAACCGCCATGGGAAGGCTTTTCTAAGAGGGTTTGCTTCCCCTTTCCTGCAAATCTCTGGAGGGAGGCAGTTCTGAGCCTCTGACCTGTTGCATCAAGGGAAGAGAAAGGGGTCTGAGGCAGGGGAGGAGCAGAAATGGACATGCAAAGGATCATGGAGTGGCCTGGGGGTCGGTTCACACGCCACCGCTGGACCTGGAGCTGGCCTGCGCCATGGCAGGGTTGCAGCCCCGCAGACGCTGGGCAATAGGTGGAATCCTGTTCTCACTGAGCCTGATTTGACCGTCAGAGGGGTTTGTTTGAAAATCTGATCTTGTCATTTCTACTTGGTATTTATCAAGTGTTCCATTTGTGGAATAAAGATCCAAACTCCTTGCCATGAGTACAAAATGTGGCCTTTGCCTTCCTGTGTAATGTCACCAACTACTGCTCATCCCCCAATCCGGCTGTTGCTCTGGGCCTCGCCTGGGCCTCCCCTGCCTGGGCCTCCCCTGGCACTGTATCTCCCCTCCTTGACATTCAGGCCTTGCTCAACGTCACCTCCTTAGGAGCTCTTCCCGCGCCACTCTTCCTTCTGGTCCCTTCCGATTTGTTTCCTTAACAGCACTTGCCAGTCTCCAAGCCCATCTGGAATGTGGCGGGCACCCCATAAATATTTGTTTGAGTGGCTGAAAGACCTTAGGTAGCCACACATCACTTAAAGACGGGGTCGCGTCTGAGAGCTGTGCCATCAGGCGATTGTGTCATCGCAGGAACATCACCACAGGTACACCCGACCCCGGGAACCTGGCGACGTTGGGGGGGGGGCCGGGCGGACGGGGACCAGGAGAGGACGGGCGAGGCTGCTGCCCGGTGCAGGGCTCTAGGAGTGCGCACGCGCCTGCCACAGCTGACCTGCAGCGCTCTCTGCGCTGTGACCAGGTGCGGTCGCGGTGGCCCCCGCTCGGCTTCTGAGACAGGGACAAAGCTGGGGTGATCATACTGGTATCGCCACGAACGTGAATAACACCTTGGGCTGTGACCTCACACTGCCACAAGGTCACTAGGGGGTAGGAATTTGGTCATCTTAAGGGGTCACTTGTGTACGTGGCCATCATTGACTGACAGGTCCTGGGCAGCACAGGACTCTATATGACGCCCCAGGGCCAGGGTTCCTCATCCTGGCGACATCTGGGGCTGAATCTTCCTCCGTCACCACCTTGTCCTGTGCACTGGAGGGTGTTTTGCCCATCTTGGGTCCTCCCACTCCGGATGCCGGTGGCAGTACTTTCCAAGTCTCCACTGCCCTAAGGGACTTCTCAGCGGGCAGTGTTCCGGGAGGCGGCTCACCTGGAGTGGCGGCTCACCTGCGCTGCGCTGGGCTGGACGCCAGGCTAGGACATGTGGGCTCCCTGGGATGGGGTGCAGCGGGGACCCTCGGAGGCTCTAATCCGCGAGGGACAGTTCAGGATGGTGAGATTTGCAAAGACAGCTCTTGGGGTGGAGGAGGGGCCGGCACACCTCTGGGGCAGGGGGCAGCAGGAGGGGTTACTGCAGATGTGCGGCCACAGGAGCCCGTGGCAGCGGGGGTCAGGGAGGCGAGGGATTTGGGAGAAGCAGGTCTTAGGGATCCACACCCCAGAGAGCCAGGACAGGAGGCCTGTGGAGTCCAGTGGCCAGGTGTGGCCACGACTACCTTGTCCCCTCTGCCTGGACACTGTGCTCTATCCACCACCCCCTCCCTCTGCCTCACCCCCACTTTGGAAGCTTCATGAAGCCCAGGAGGAGGGTGCTGTCTTTGCCTTTCAGGACGAGATAACAAAAGACACTGAGAACTGGGAGCCTAGAAACCATAGGTGTTTATAGGTCTCTGTTCAGAAGCCGGAAGTTCAAGGCCAGTGCCCTGGCTGACTTGGTGTCTCTGGGAGCTTCCTGGTTTATAGTGGGCGCCTTCTGGCTGTGTCCTCGTGTGGCCGCAGAGGAAGGCACTAACACTAACCTTCTCAGAAGGCCACTAACCCCATTCCTAGGGCTCCACCCACATGATGTCATCACTTCCCAGAGGCCCCGCCCCCAGTACCATCGGGCAGGAAATTTGGCCTCAACAGGTGAATTTGGGGGGGGAGGGGAACACACACATTTAGACCGTCGCAGTTGCCAAGGGGAAAATGTCACTCGGGTGTTGCCAGTATTTCTGATTCTTACAAGAGAAGCCCAAACTCCCATATTTTAATGGAAATCTTCCAGATATTTGAAAAGTTGGCCAAAAGGTCCATCAGGTTTAAGGGCCTTGCCAGCATCTGCTCCTGGAGTCGCCACGGGCTGCCAGCTTCGGTGGTGGCTGTGCATATTTCTGTCTTGGGTCTCTGTAGTCATTGATTGTACTTCGCTGTTTATGTCACGCTGCTCCTTAGCCCTGGGGGATGGCTGCCATCTCCCCAGGCTGGTCCCACGCCTGGTATGTCCACGGCGCTTCCTAAATGTTCGTTGCATGACTGAGCTGGAGTCTTGCAGGAAGACAGTGGCCCATGCATGTTCAGAACGTTCTAGAAGGGAAATCGGACTTGTCAGCTGGAGACAGCCGGTGAGTCTTCTCCAGAAGGCCGGGCAGCGGGGCAGCTGTGTCCTGTCACGGGTTCCCCCCAGGTTGATCATCCGTGATTTAAATTCTGCCACATCCTTGGCAGGCTCCTGGAAACCGGGCCGGGGACTCTCCGGCCGTCGGGCCTTTCATACCAATGAGCCTGGCCTCAGGCCCAGGGCCAGGTGGAAATTGGGCCTTGGGGGTGTGGGAAAAGGCCAGAATTTTAATAAGTCTAATAAAAATTGGAAGGAAGCCCCACGTGGCGGAACTGCTGGCTTCTGTTGGTTTCAGTGGACGGGAGGAGTGGGTGGAGACGGGTGCTGGGAGCTCGGGCCTGCTCTCTGGGGATTGCCAGGAGGCGGGGACCAGAAGGGAGGCCCAGGCCCTGGTTCAAGGGGCAGGCTGGACTCGGGGTGGACTTCCCGGAAGCCAAGTCCCCGTGGGTGGGGAAGTCAGAGGTCTTCGGTTCGCTGTGCGCCTCTTCCCAGTGGCCAGGACTCCGTCCAGCAGAGGGCAGTAGAGGCAGGGGCTCCAGCCCCAAAGGAGCGAATGGGGTGGACCACCAGGCTGGGAAACTGAGGCCAGAACCTTGTGGTCGGGGAAAGCTGGGCTCTGGAGTCCCTCAAGCTCCCTGCAGGCAAGAGCTTCAGCCTCTCCAACCAGAGGGAGCCAGGCTCTGGGGGACTCCTGGGACAGCCTGCGGGAAGGGGCCCACTAGTCTGATGAGTGTGTGACTGATCCAGGGAAGAGCCGGCCCACCCTCTGCCTCCCTGAGGGTCCTGCTTTGCCACTGATGTGCCTGGTATTTTAGTTGGCATCTCACCTTCACTTTAGAAGGAAAAGCAAGCCCAGAGAGGTTGATTAACATGCCTGAAGTCACACAGCTGTGAGTAGGGGAGGCAGGCCTACAGCCATGGATGCCTTCCCCTCGGCTCTGCCTCACTCACCGCTTTTCCGGGGTGAGTGTGTGTGTTTCCCTGGGTCTTGGGTGTTCCTCACTAGAGCGTGAGCCTCAGGCCAGGTCTCGGTCTCTCGTGGTCATTCCTGGGTCCTTTGTGCCTGGCAGGGGTCTTGGCGTGGGCTGCAGTCATGCCCTGAGCTCATTCTTGGGTGGGGGCTGGGTGCTCTAACAGGTGCTTCAGAGGTGCTGAAGGCCGGTGGCCCAGCTGTGGCTCCTCTCCTCCATGGAACCTCCGTGTTCCCTGGGCCCGGCTCTGTCAACGGGATCAGGGCCGCGGCTACCGTGGGGGCTGTGGGGATCTGAGGAGGGACAGAGTGCAGGCTGGCCCAGCAGGACTCGAACCGGGGTCTGGCCTCGTGTAGTTGTCTGCACTGGGGTCCTGCCTGGTGCGGCCAGCAGGGGGCGGCCTGGCCTTGGAGAGCAGATCTGGGGCCTCCGCTCTGAGGCTGGGAGCTTTCCGGTCTCGTTTCTGGTTTCCGGTCATCTCACGGTCCAAGGGGCAGAGACCTAATGGATCTCAGGCAGAGCTGCATTTTAAAGGTCACGCTGTAATTTCATCTCTCGGTGCTTTTCTTGGTGGTGGAGCGGAGGGGAGGGACAGCTGCCCTTGAGAAGATGAAGTCCAGCCATGACTTTGGCTTTCGAGGACTCTTCTGAGAGCTGCCGGACGTGGCTGTCCCAGAGAGGAGGCAGCGAGGGGCTGAGCTTCGCTGGCCTCTGACTGTTTTGGGGTCACCAAGTGACAGTGGGTCTCTCTGGTTTTACCCCCACACACTTGTTCAACTTGGGTCACCACGATTGTGCCTTGGGAAGCTCTTTGCCATTCTCAGGCCGGGTCGATTGCACCCCATCCTCAGCCCAGAGGCGGCTCGCTGGTCACCAGGCATGTGACAATGGTATGACATTCAGTCCCATGAAGTTTGTAGCCACTGCCAAGACACCAGAGATGTCTCTTAAGATGAGAAGATGTGATCCCACGTGTGGTCGTTAGGGTCCTAATACAGCTGGGATGGGCTGAGCCACAAAGGAGGGTGAGCCTTCAGCACAGGGTGGGTGGAGGGGCTGGGCCAGGGCCACTGGGACTCCCTGG
The DNA here is from genome assembly GCF_001458135.2 of Marmota marmota marmota. Classification (NCBI taxonomy): domain Eukaryota; kingdom Metazoa; phylum Chordata; class Mammalia; order Rodentia; family Sciuridae; genus Marmota; species Marmota marmota. The sequence continues at coordinate 19,534,410 of NW_026000185.1, read as the reverse complement.
GCTGCTGTCTCATTCTCTCCTGCCCCCATACGAGGGGCTTGGGCTTTAGGGCTGTCATCACAGAACCATGATATTCCTGTGAGCGACTGAGGCCTCGGGGCTGGGCCTCTCTGCTGCCTTGACAGACTGTGACACAGTAAGAGGGGAAAAAAAACCACCAAATTATAATAAATGTAACTGGGTTAGATTCACCAATTAAAAGGCAGAGTTCTTGGGCTATAGAAATAAAAACAACCAGATCCAACAATGCGAGAAGTACATTTTAAAAGTTATAGAAAGGTAGATACGAATGGATTAAGATATACCTGGAAAATATAAACCACGGTAATCTGGGTTAATAATATTGTTATCAGAACAAATAGAATCTAAGGGCTGGGGTTGTGGCTCAGTGGCAGAGCGCTTGCCTAGCGTGTGTGAGGCCCTGGGTTTGATTCTCAGCACCACATATAAATAAATAAAATAAAGGTCCATTGCCAACTAAAAAAATATTTTTTTAAAAGAATAAATAGAATTTAAGACCAAAAACAAAACCCCAAGAGACAAAGCACTTGCCTACCATGGGCGAGGCCCTGGGTTCGATCCTCAGCACCACATAAAGATAAATCAATAAATAAAGGCATTGTGTCCATCTACAACTCAAAAAACTAAAATCCCCCAAACTATATTGATCTGCATCATGTGGGGTATGTGTGTGAGAGAGAGAGAGAGAGAGAGAGAGAGAGCGCGAGCGAGCGCCGGTGGAGCATAGGGGCTGGGAAAGACAGACTGCCCGTGGCTGATCCTGGCTGGGGCTGGAGGGGTGCCCCAGGCAGGGCAGTGAGAGGTCTGGACTGTGCCATCTGTGTTGGACCATGAGTGTGGCCCCCCGTAACACCCAGGAGGGGAGAACCTTCCCCAACCCCACCAACCAGCTGAGGCTCAGGCTGGAGGGGTCTTGCCTGCCCTGGTCAGGTGTGGCCCTGGGCCCCAGCTCTGTCACCTTTTCCTGCTGTTGCTCTGCGTACCCATTATCTGTGCCTTCCTGGTGACGGTAGCACGAGCTTAGCAACTTGAAACTGAACACAGTTATGGGCTCACAGATCCATGGGTCAGGAGCCTGGGACTGGCCCTTGGGGTGCTCCGCAAGGTCACGGCCAAGGCTTTGGCCAGAGTGGGATCCTCCCTGGGGCTTGCTGGCCAGAGACCACCCCAAACCTCCTGAACCTTTGGTTCCTCGCCACGAGGACCCTAACGTGGCCACTGACTCCCTCAAGCCGCCCCGGGGTGAAAGGCTCCTGCAGGAGAGGTGCCACAGCCTTAAGTCAGGTAGTCTTATACACTCTGTCACCTCTTCATGTCTCGTTGACGGTGGCAGTTCAGGGGAAACATGAAGTGAGGGCCTGGGGGTGCCCTAGGATCTCCCCACCACACCTTCATAAATGGCAGCTTGGCAGACTTGGTAGAGAGCTCCCTGGGACTGAAAGCTGAATGGTGTGTGATGTGTTGGGTCCCCTGTGAGACCCTGAGATGTTCTAGGCCACTGACTGCTCTGGGCTGGAGGGTCTCCACGGTGGATGAGGGGACACTGACATTTCTGAAACATAGTGAACTTGGCCTCCAAAGGCCACAGCCACGGCCACTGGGGAAGGGCCTGGAATCTGAGCCTGCAGAGAGGAAGAAGTAAAAAGATATGTGAATGTCTAGAGCAGTGGAAACAGTAAGTGCAAAGGCCCTGCGGCAGGAATAAGCTGGGGGCCTCCAGGGACAAGGAGACCAGTGATTGGAGAGGAGTGGAAGAGGGCAGAGGGTGGGAGGTGAGGTCAGCGACGAGGCAGAAATTTCCTTTGCCAGAACTTTAGCTACGGATCCCCTATTGGTGGATTTTAAAGCCGTTTCCCACGCTTTCGTATAATAATACCCTTGTCTGTAAGTCTTTGCCGGCACACGCAAATGTACCTCAGGGTAAATTCCCGTGGTGGAGCTGCTGGGTCAATAACTCCGAAGAGGCGGCGACCCCGTTGCCCCTCTGTGGGTCCTCTGTCCTTGGTCCCTCCCTGGACTCCGTGTTTCCCACGAGGAGCTGCTGCTGTCCCCCTAGGCGCCTGCCTTTCCTCTGTCCCCAACCCCCTCCCTTTAGACGCCAGCTGTGGAGTCCAGGGCCCTGGAGGCCCCCTCCCCTTGGGGAAGGGTCTCCTCGCCCACGGTGTTTTCTGTGCGCCCCCCCCCGCGGTCCTCCCCCCCAAGGAGGTGGAGACTCCCC
>NW_026000185.1:19509128-19532158 GCF_001458135.2 Marmota marmota marmota | reverse complement strand
CAGGAGACGGGGACTCACTCTCAACCCCCCAGGAGGCGGAGACTCCCCCCCCAGGAGGCGGGGACAGTGACTCTCCCCCCCCACCCAGGCGGAGACTGCTCCGTGTGGCTATTGTGAGGCGCTGAGTGAGCCTGTGCCTGCCACCGTTTGTCTCTGGGAGGTGGCGGCTGGCACCGAGGACAGGGACACCCTGCCTGGAAGGAGGGGCCGCTCTCCCAGTCCTGCTCCCTCTGACAGAGCCAGGCTGCACGCGGCGTGTGACATTGCCTGGCCTGGAGGAGCCCGGGGGCCGAGGGCTTCCCCACGACCTCCGCTGCTCTGCAGATGTGGGTCCCCGAGCAGTGGCACCACGCAGACCCCGGGGCGTCCCAGACCTACGCCCCCGTCTGAGCCCGAGGGAGCCTGGCTGGGGCCACCTGCCGGAGTCGCAGGACCCCTCAGAGGATGGCAGGAAACTCCACCCCGGCCCACGGAATACGCCAGATAGAAATTGCCGAGGGCCTTGAGCAGGGGCACCAGGGCCAGTGGGAGTCCCGGCAGTGACATCCAGGCCAGGTGTGAGGTGCCGGAGGTCCCCTGGGCGCTGCCCTCCCTGTCCCAGGCAGCCTCAGAGCTGCTCGGCCCAGGGCCGGGCCTCAGCGTCCCCGCGGACCTCAGTGCAGCCCCGTCCTCCTGACCCCTGGCCAGGTGTGGGTCTGGGTCCCAGTCCTGAAGGGGACACAGCTCAGATCCAGTCCCAGGACAGAGGTGGCCGCCAGAGCCTGCAGTCCACCTGTTTTCCACCTGTTTCTGGGTCCCTCCGTGAGCCCTGGAGCCAGAGGTCAGGGGAAGCCCAGGGGCGGGCAGAGGAACTTGGGGCTTTGGACGGACGTGAGGCTGACAGTGTCGCCCAGCCCCAGACCCTCTGGTGACTCCTCAAGGGAGCATCCCCCCACTCCCCGCCCCAGGTGTGACGCTGAGTGGCCCCGTGCCCTTCCTGCCTTGCTCTTCTCCCCACCAGGTCTGGTCCCCAGAGCTGCACATTTGCCAGGTCCCTGGGGCCCCGCCCTGGCTTCCTTGGCTCAACCACCGACCCAGCCACCCTCCCGTCCCCTCCTGTCCCCTTCTTCCCTGCGTAGCATTAATAAAACTCAGAGTTTTAAAATTGGCTCCCGTTTTTATTTTCTGTCTCCTTTCGTAAGAGTCTCAGCTTCACGCGGGCAGGAAAACTGTCTTGTACATTCCTCTATTTCCTGGACCATGGAGAGAGCCTGCCATAAAGTAGATGCTTAATAAACGTTTGTTGAACGAATGAACGAAGAGGCCGCGATGGGATCACCTGGACTCAGGCTCTGGCAGACTTCATGCTGTGTTACCCTTGGATAGGTTGCTTTGCCTTTCTGAGCTTTGCTCTCTCCTGTGTCAAATAAGCTGTGACCAAGCCTCACCCTCCTGGGATAAGGCTAGGATGGCGCAGGACTCAGGATGGTTGCGTCTTTACAAACCGTGAAGTGCCCCGGGTGGGGGAACAGCCTCTCTTGGCTCTCTGGAGGTTCTGCAGCCACACGGCTGCTCCAGCCGTCATTTTCCCCAGGCACAGGCAGCTTCCTGAGGACTGGAGCTAATTGGCTGGTATCGCAGCGCCGGGCAGGGAGGTGGCTCTCAGGGCACTGGGAGCCCAGCCGGCCAGAGCAGCGGGTTTGCGGTTCGGCTAATTCAACCCCCCGAGCAGGGAGGGCCGGGCCGGGCGGCTCCTGGGGCTCCCCAGGCTGGCAGGGGTGAGGAGGGGCCTGAAATTCCAGTCCCCAACCGATCACGGGTTGCTTCGTGCAGGTCAGGGGACCCACACCTGAGATGGGGACACAGGGACCATTCCTGCCCGGAGCCCCGGCCTGTGGTCAGACCTCTGCGGAAGGGGGGGTGGGTAGAACAACAGACCAAGGCAATCAGAGGGACAGAGGGGATTGACACAGCCTCCCTCTCGCTCCACCTCCCGGATGTCCCGCCTCAGTGTCACCCCTGCACGGGCCCCGTGTACCCTGTAGACTTAGCCTCGCCTCTAAATCACTCGGGGTTGTTTTTGGAAACTGGAATTTATTCAGAAAGGGAACCTCAGGTCCCTACCAGAAACATAAGGCCAGTGTCACTTCAATAAAGAGCAGGTGACTATGAAAGCCATCGGGGTCATCAACATGTCGGGGCAGCACCTCGAGCCTGGCTCCAGGCAGCAGCTTGGCTGCCTCGCCCCGGGTCCCAAGGACATCGGCAGCACTTGCACATCTGGATGTCACATCAGGGCTGTGTGTGCGTGTGTGTGACTCCTAATGGGCAGAGGCTGGGGACACTGCTAAGCATCCCTCGGTGCCCAGGGGTTCCACGGCCAAGGATCTTCTGTCCCCAAATGCAGGGAGGGCTGAGGCTTAGAAATGGTGGCTTTAAATAGGTCCGAGTGGCCCAGAGGGGCACCTGGGCTCTGGGCAGCTCTGACCTGGTCAGTCCTGTGTCTTCGGGGCTCTGCTCACTCCTCCTCCACGGGGGACCCCAGATGTCACTTCCATTCCACCGTCATTTCGGCCCCTGCCCTCCTGCGGTGCCAGGATCATTTTAATTTTTAATCTTTCACTCCCAGAAATGGCCTGGGCAGCTAATTCCATGATTTTACCAGCTCTCAACCGTCCTGGTCGAGGAGACCATCGGGAGAGCCAAGAGGGCACCTGAGGCACGGCAGAACCTGTGCAGGGCCCTGTCCCCTGTGCTGCATCTGCAAGACGCCCCCACTCTCCTGACCGCGATCTTAATAATGGCACACGGTGAGCTGGTGCCGTGGTCTGCAACCCAGTGACTCAGGAGGCTGAGGCAGGAGGATCAGAAGTTCGAGGCCAGCCAACCAGGACGCACTGAGTAGGTGCCAGCTCTTTGGGGGACATGGCGTCTCCAACCATAGCCCTCGGGATCATCCTGTCTTCCCTCCCCTGCCTGCCCCACCCCCCTCCCTCCCTTCCCCCAGTCCCCGGCTCCCTGTCCCCTAGGCAGGTGGCTTTACCTGGCTTCAAGGTGGACGACGGAATAGCAATGGCTGCTGCTTGACCTTGCAAGTCCCCAAACCCGTGTCCTCACACACCTCATGTCAGCTTTTGAAGTCCCCAAAGCCAGAAAATGGCCCTTGTACCTCAGGTCTCCTGCAGCTGTGCCCTGACACCACGAATGTTTTACATCTGGTCACCCAAGTGAGGAAGGAGACGGGCGGTGGAGAATATGGGTGTCCAGCACCCGCTCACCCGGGCTGCCAGTCCCCGGGGCCACGTTCTTATGGACCATCCTGGAGCCCCACCTGCAGGGCCTGGGTCTTTTCATCACCTTGGGGCTGGGTGGGGGTGGCTGGGTAGAGAAGGAGGGTCCCCCTTTAAATGTCACCTCCGATTTGGGCCACTCCACTGTAAAAGGCAGAATCCAAACAAGAGGGAGGGGGTGACTCAGGTGGTCTGAGAGGAGACCCTTCTGGACAGGGCAGAGGCTCTGGAAGTGAGAAGTTGCCATCCCGCCCGTCCCTGGTCCTCGGAGGCCAGAGCATGAGATCAGCTGAAGTCGGAGCTGGAAGGTGGAGGTTATGTGTGAGGAGCAACTTTGAAAACCCCGAAATACGCTACCAAGAGAGGCTGCGGGTTCTCTGGAGAGTGGCTAAAAATAGCTCCTTCTTTAAAAATAGGTCTGAGCCTTTCAACAGCCCTGGCTCCCGGCCGGGGGAGGGTGTGCAGAGCAGGCAACCGGGTGCACGCGGCGTGCCACCCCCCACCAGGCTGAAGGACACCGCCGTGACAGCCTGTGCTCTCTGCTGGGGCCAGCAGCTGGGGCTGGGGTCGGTGTGCATAAGGGATTTATCTTATTTTCCCTCTGCCTCCCGCTGACGGTCTCATGGACACCGACACTTTCCCTCTCCGGGAGGCTGCGGTGGGGCAGATGGGAACTGGGTCACTCCAAACAGCCTCCTCCAGCAGCGCCCAGATCCCCCCGGGCCCTCCCCGTTCCTGACTTTCCGGGGTTGGGGGGTTTGCTGATACCCAGGCATCCTGGCCGCCCACCTGCCCACCCCTCCTGTACCCCACTCCTTGGGTGGAGCGTCCTGTGCTGCCCCTCCTGAGCCCCGTGGCCTCCGATTCTCTCCAATCCATTCACCACTCAGCAGCGAGGCCCCGGGTTCCATCTCCAGTGCCGCAAAAAAAAAAAAAAATGCACCCAACTTACAGTGGTGTCCTCAGGGTGAGGCTAGATGGCTTAGAACTGCCCATCAAGTGCCCTGCTTAGCCCTCCGTGGCCTCCCTCCCCTCCCCGCCATCCCTACTTAACCTCCTCAAGCCAGCCTCCTGCCTCGGCCTCCCCAGTGGCTGGGACCACCACACCAAGCAGGGAGCCTCTCCTGGCCTCCCCAGCCGGCCAGCCCTGGGCTTCTCTGACTCAGGGTGGAGCCTGGCTGTGGCTGTCCCTCCTGTCCCCCTGGGAGCACGGGGAGGCCTGGCCACTTGCCCCAGTCGCTTTCCCTCCATCGACAAGAAAGTCCTGGTGCATCCCACTGGGCTACCCGCCACGTGTCCGTAAGAGCAGTGGGTTTTCCTGCAGCTGTCTGTCCTTCCATCCTGCCCTGCCCTAACAGACCAGGGAGGGGTGGACGGAGCCCGCGTGGGGTCCAGAGAGGGCCCATGTCGGGTGGCACTGGGGGACGACAGGAGCCTGTTCCTCCAGGAGGGTGTTGTCCTGAGCCCTGCCCAGGCCTGAGCTGGAGAGGGAGCTGTGGGGGGGAGGGGGAGGGGTCAGTCCTGCTTGTCACAGAACAGGAGGAGCAGAGGCAGGGACACCAAGTGTACGTGAGCAGGTCACTCACGAGACACTCAGATCTCGAGCGTCTGTGTCCCAAGGGCACAGAGCAGAGCGATTAGTGGGTTCATGGCGCTCCCGACGCCTCACCTCCAGATGGACAGTTCCGTCATTCCTAAATGGGCCCCCCCTGGTGACACCTGTTCTGGCTCTAGGTATCCTCTGCCCGAGACATGCAGGTAAGGGTCACAGCTGCTCCACGGGAGAATGGTCTTGCCCGTGTCCCCAGCGCAGCAGCACGTGCTGGCCCCAGGCTTGTGGCCCGGCTCCAGGGCTCCCTGTGGTCATGCCCCCCAAGGGGACAAGAAAGAGGCAAAGAGATGGGGGGGAGGGCAGGGCCTCTCACCCCAGGCTCCTGCCCCAGGCCAGCAGTCCCTGCCCTCCCTGGCTCCTCGCTCTGGTCTCAGTTAATTCAGCAGGTACCTGAGCGGGGCGTCCTGATTTGGTCTGTGGCCTCTGGGGTCTGTGGCCTCTTGCTGGCCTGCCTGGGCCTGCATGTGTGGTCACCACCCATGGCCCCGGGTCCTGCTTCTCCCCATCCCCCGCCCTGGAGGGTCCAGACCAGCTCCCGACCACAGGAGGCTGTGGATTTGGGCGCTGGGCTCCCGGGAACAGCCTGGCGTCTTCGGTAACGATCCCTACCGTGGTCAGTTCATCAGCCACCTCCCGCCACCGTCCCTGAGGGCAGCCTGGAATTCACAGGAGACATCCAAACAGCCAGGCAGGTGCCAGCCGGGTCCTGGAATCTGGGTCGCCCAGCAGCCCCTGCAGCCTGGAGCGTGTGTCCTCAGAAGGTGTCCTGGGGACCTGGGTCCAGGTCTCGGGGATGCCCCGGCACCAGCACCCCACCCCCCAGGGACGTGGCGAAGGATGACAGGGGCGTCCCCACTGGCAGCCCTGTGTCACCTGAATCCATGGCCTTGCTGCCTGAGCTCACTTTGGAGCACAGGTCTCCCAGGGCTGGGGACACTGCCCAGCAAGTCACGTGCCCTTCCTTGGTTGTGCTGTCCCCCCGGCCCTCGAGCCTCCCCACCGCCAGCCTCCCCTCTGACCTGGCCTCACCGGGGCTCCCTGGCGAGGAGCGAATCTGCCCTGGAGCTGGAGTCTCACGTTCAGGTTCCTGGTGCCCCGATTCCCTGGCCAGGCGTCCCAGCCCTGTGTTCTAGAACCTTCTGCGACCTTCTCTCGACCCTGCCTCTAGGATCGCCCCCTCGCTGCTCTGCTAGGATCCCATCTCCCTCCGCACGGCTCTGGGCCCTTGACCTCATCCTGCACCCCGAGGGTTCTCAGGATCCCCCCTCGAGCAGCGAGGACCTGTCCCCACCTCAGGATGAGGCTCAGGTGCCCCAACGCAGTGGGAAGTCTCTTCCCGATTTGGAGGCCTGGGAGCGTCCCTCCAGCTGAGGACACTCGGGACAGACCCTGTCGCGGACCCCGCTGGACAGAACAAACTCACGTCTCAAAACGTGACCGAGGGCCCATTTTTCGAAGCAGAATCTTTAAAATGCGATCACGGAGTCTCTCCGAGGTGTCTCTGAGTGAATTGTAATTTTCATTTATTGAGTTTTCCTAAAGCCCGGCCTTTCCTGTTTGGGGATGAATGGAATTCAATTTAGGAATCGATGCTTTTCTCAACTAAGATTTTGGGAAATCAATTATTCCGCAGCAGGCTGGGCCTCGCCTTCTGGGCGTAGCTGGGAGGTGTCACATGAAGATACCGCGGGTCACGTCTCCCCGGTCCTTCCAGAAGGCCGGCTCCGCTCAGCCTCACTTCCCTTCCTCGCCGAAGCTCCTTAGATGTGCCTACCCACAATTCCCATTTTACAGATGGAAAATCTAAGGAACTGGGAAGTCAGGTAACTCTCCAAGGAGCCGGACTGGCTGGGCATTCTGCTGGATGGGACCTGGGTCAAGTGATGGGCGGGAGAGATTCAGAGGTCCACTGGGGCCGGAGGGGCCTCTCTGATATAAAGCTTAAAAACAAAACAAAACAAAACAAAAAAACGACTGGGGGTGTGGCTCAGTGGGAGCCGCCGTGGCCGTCGTAATAGCCGAGGACCTGGAGAGCGAGGAGAAGGACCGTGTCCATGCCCTGCCTGCCCGGGGCTGGCTCCTGGGGAGGGCAGCTGTTCTAGACCAAAGGAGCAGAGATCTGCCCTGGATCACGGAGGACACCAAGGTCTGATGACTTAACCAGTGTGGCACTGTCACAGGAACAGAGACAGAGGGGCCGGTGGGACAGATCGATGACTCGGGAAACAGGGCTTGGGGGACGCTTGAGGATCCCTTATCCGAAATGCTCGGGACCAGACGTGCTTTGGATTTTGGATTTTTTTCGGATTGGGGAATATTTACGGACACGTGGAGAGCCATCTCAGGGGTGGGCGGGAGCCAAGTCCCCACACCAGCTTCTTGCCTGTTTCCTCCACGCCTCGGACACTGGGCCGCAAGATGATTTCCTCGATGTTTTTAACACACCTGCATCTGGACTGCAATGTGTCACGTGGGGCCGGGTGGTGGTGTCAACTCAGTGCCCAAAAGATGGTTAGATTCTGGAGTATTTTGGATTTTCAGGTTCTGGATGCTTTCAGACCTGTACAATGGAGTCGTTTAGAGTCAGTGAGGAAAGAAGGGACTGTTCTGTAAGAACTCAAGGCAATTTGTTAATTGAAAAAAAAAAATGCAAAACTTAAGTCCTCTCCACGCCTCCCGTCCTCTGCAAATCCTCCAAGTAAATTCCTGACGGATTAACATCAACATCTCTGGGTCCGTTAGAAAAATATAGGAGACCGTGTGAACGGTGTTGGTTTTCTTAAAGTAGCTCCAGGAAGCCAAGACCACAAAGGGAAAGACAGATATGTTCTGCACCAACTTCAAAAACGCGTGACCAAATCGAGATGTCCAGCCGAGGGGAGTTGGAGATGGAGAGATGCCGCGTCCTGAGAATGGAATGTTTTTTCCTGAAATAAAAAGGAAGGAGCTATCTGGCCGGAAAAGCCAGAAACCTGAAATTTATGTTGCTAGTTGGAAAGAGTCAATCTGAAAGGTGACATTCTGTGCAACTCCAGCCCATATGACCCAAACCGTGGGGCAGGAAAAAGATCAGTGGTTGCCAAGAGTTTGGTCCGAGTGGGACGAACAGGTAGGGCCCAGGAGACTTGCCACAGAGTGTTCTATTCTGGATGAGCCTGTCCTGATGGGCTCAGGTGGATGGATACATTTGTCAAAACCCAGAGAATCCACAGTAGAAAGAAGGAACCAGATCATGAAGGATGGGTCTCGGTCACAGAGTATCGATATGCGTTTATCCACCGTTACAGAAGCAAGTCGTGATCCAGAAGGGAAAACTGCACAGGCCCAGAAAGGGGTTTATGGGAGCTCTGTGCTTCATGCTCAGTTCTTTTAAATGAACCTAAAACTGCTCTTAGGAATGTTTAGCAGGGCACGGTGGTGCATACTTGTAATCTTGGCGGCTCAGGAGGCTGAGGCAGGAGGATCACACATTGGAGGTCAGCCTCAGCAACTTAGTGAGACCTTGTTTCAAAAAAAAAAAACAAAAAAAAACGACTGGGGGTGTGGCTCAGTGGCGAAACATCCCTGCTACCAAAAATAAATAAACTTTATCAGTTTTTTTTTAATGTGCTACACAGGAGGAAAGAGAAACACTGGGCCATCGACCGTCCGTGCAGAGATAGGGTCAGTATCCTGTACAGACAGAGTCCTCACCGAGTGAGAAGGAAGTTGACTTTTCAAAAGCACGTGCTCACAGAGACAGTTGACAAAGGACACGAGCGGTGCACTCCCAGAAGACAAAATAAAAACGGTCAAGAAGCAGGTGAAGCCGCCCAGACTCACCTGTCACAAGGGAAATACAAAACCCCAAATGCTGGGCTGTCGTTTTTCACCATGTGACAGGCAAAAATTTTCAGGCTTTATGTTGGTGGGGGTTTGGGTGAGTCTTTGGGGACCTCAGCACCTGTCATTGTCACCCTCCTCCGTCCCTGGACTTCCTGACCCAGGACGTCCACACGGCCCTGAAAAGGCGCCTCCCTCTGAGGTCAGAGAGCACCGCGGAGTGACCCTGGCTGAGACGTGGCAAGGTCGAGTCCCCCGTCTGGGTGGGGCCTGGGCAAGTGACGGGCGGGAGAGACACAGAGGTCCACTGGGGCCGGAGGGGCCCCTCTGATCTGCCCCAGGGACTCCGCATTGGTTGCATGGGGACTAGCAAATGCTACAAATTAGGGCACGTCCCCCTTTTCCTTTTTATTTTGATTTTTTCAGATTTGCTGAACATTCACCTCGCACCCTGGAAGGCAGGGTGTCCCCCCCCTCCCCAGGCTGGTTCGGGACTCGAGCCTCTTTCCCTCTTCGCTTCTGTCTCTCTTGTCCCCACTCCTGTCCTTACCGCCACCCTTTCTCTGGCCGCCTCTTTAGGAGTTAGGGAAGTGGTGGCGGGGGCCAGCCAGGCGAGGGACAGGAGCATTCCAGGCAGCCCGGGTGTTCAGAGCCATCCACAGCGCGACCTCGGACCGACTTTACCACACAGAGCTTTCATTTTCTTTCCTTTGAAATAGGAATGATCATAATCCGAGCCACCACAGACAGCTTGCAGGTGTGACTGCCTCAGTCAGGGAGTGGCATTCACAGACTGTGATATGACCCGCTCCCTGTAGCAATGTGCAGTGGGCAACCTGGACAACGGTGCATGGGCCCTAATCATGCTCCTTACTTCGGCGGGTTGTTATGAAGATGAGAAGAGAGAACGTGGGAGGTGAAGGCGTCTGACTGAGGGCCTGGCATACAGGAGGCGCACAAGCATGGTGGCTTGCTCACTCTATCACTGCTTCCTAAGCTTAACTCCGTGTCACTTAGCCACATGCTGTGGTACCCACGAGGGCTCCAGCCACCCCAGTCCACACACCCGCTTCCCACAGAGAAGTGCCCCGCTTTGAAAGAACCCTGGGCTCTGTAATGACTCACGTGCACTTGGCACCAGGCACTGAGGCCTCCTGCCTCTAGTCACTGGTGACCCAGCGCACCTGCCGTCATCCTCATTTGGGGGTTGATGGAAAGATTTGAGGCTCAGAGAGGTGAAGTGCCTTGCCCAGGGCCACACAGGAAAAGTACCAATGGAAGACAATTCACATTCGGATCCCTTGAGGCCAAAGTTTCCCCAAGCCAGAGCTTCTGAGCCACACAACTCACATTATAATCACTGCACCCACGGGCACATACACGGAACTGAATTTTTTTTAACCAAGTAATATTCCACTTCTGCTACAGTTGACGGTACCAGATAGCTCCTCTCCTTTTTTTCTTGGGGGGGGGGATACTGGGATTGAACTCAGGGGCCCTCACCCACCGAGCCCCATCCCAGCCCTATTTTGTAATTTATTTAGAGACAGGGTCTCACTGAGTTGCTTAGCACCTTGCTTTGGCTGAGGCTGGCTTTGAACTCGTGATCCTCCTGCCTCAGCCTCCCGAGCCATGTGCGCCATATGCCCAGCTAGTGAAGACCTGCAGTTTGAAGGACACGCCCCAGGCTGCTTGTCCCCGGAGACCTTAGAACACAGGCAGCAGCACACCACGGCCGTTGGCTGAATCCGGCCCCCTGCCTGCTTGTGTAAATAAAGTTTTATTGGGACACAGCCAGGATGCTCACTTACACAGTGCACAGAGACCAGACCTGAGGCCATGTACTCACCGGCCCTTTACAGAAAGGCTTCCGGCCGGTGGCTGCCCTTGACCTCACCTGGGCTCTTTGACCTGGAAAACCCTCCCTCCCCTGGGCGCGTCTCTCCCAGCAGGTGGCTCAGGGCCCTGGGGCTGGGGAGCGAGGTCCCCTCTGGCTTCTCCCGTGCTGACCCCTCTGTCCCGCCCACAGGCCTCCTGGGAATGGTCGCCCACATGATGTACACTCAGGTGTTCCAGGTCACCGTGAGCCTCGGCCCTGAAGACTGGAGGCCCCATTCCTGGGACTACGGATGGTCCTTCTGGTGAGTGGCGTTACTCCAGGTGACAGCCTGCGAGGCCCAGAGCCCTGGGGCCTGGGGGGCTTCAGAGGCCCGGCCAGGTGGGCAGGAGCCACGGCAAGGACTCAACGGGCCCCAGAGCCGGGCAGGGTTCCAGACCACGGCCCGCGAGTCACAGCCGGCTCACCCCAGTTCCCAGCGGTCCTCGGGCTCCGTGTCGTGTCCACATTCTTAAACCCCTGAAAATAAACCAATAAAGAATGTTCTGGGCCAGGTGAGGGTTAAGGAGATTGAGAGTCCAGCGTCGGTACACAGTCCTCCTCGGAGCACTGTGGGGTCTCATCTGTGACCACTCTCACACGACATCCCCAGCCCCGAGCGTTGTCACGGAGACCAAATGGTCCACGGTCTAAAATGTCTACTCTCGGGCCCTCGGCCAGCCGCTGCCCTTGGCCAGCTCTGGGAGTGGAGATGGGAGCCCGTGGGGCCTGGGGTCCCGGGACTGGGGAAGATTCTGGTGGTCCCCCAGGGTAGGAGGGAGCCCTGGGTACAGGGGCTGGGTCAGCGCCTCAGAGTTCCACGTGCAGAAGAAAGAAAAGTCAGGGGACCTTTGCCTGTGGGTGGACACAGGGTGTTTATTCGTTCCTGTAACGGAAAGATCCGGTGGCTCCCCGGGGCTCTCTGCCCCCGGAATGGGAAAATCCACCCGCCTGAGTCCAAGCAAGGAGGAGAGGCCGCGGATCATGGTGCCAGAGGGCTGCTCACGCCTGCTTCTCCCTCTGAAGGGCTTGGGTCATTTTGTCCGTCTGGATTTGCCACCAAGGCCAGGGACAATGCCATGAGCTTATTGGCCCCGCCCAGCCAGGCCTGCCTCTGGAGCTAGGAATAAGTCCAAATCTCTCAAATGGCAAAAGAGTGGAACGGATGCTGATGAGCTACCGCAATGTCTGCTTCAGGTTCAGCTGGATCCAGGTGACCGGGTGCTTCCATCCAAAGCTCAGTCTTTCTCCCCCTCTTTCCTGTTTTGTTCCCTGTGTATCAGCTTCGTCCTCAAGCAGCTTCCCCCAGGTGGTGACAAAGATGGCACCTAGTGCATTTCCAGGCTTGCCTATCACAAATGTAGCAAAACCAGCAGAGAGATGGCTTCTTCCCAATACGGTCAGAAACACTTCCATTGGCTCAGTGAAGTCACGTGACCCTCCTGGAACCAATGAGAGAGGCTTGAGTCTCCTAGTCAAAAAGGATTTACCTTAAAAGGGCCTTGACCTGTTCACACCATCCCTCTTCCCACAAGCAGAACCATCCCAGGGAAACAGCTTGGCTCTGGCCCCTCTACCTTCCCTTCCCTGAGCAGTTCCTCCTTACGACCTTGACCTTGGAACACAGTCACCCTGACCCAGAGAAGTGGACAAAGGAAGGGGGCTCACGTTTGAGAGTGGGCCGTGTGCACTGGAGTCGTGAATCATAGTGGAGCACAAGGCACAGAGAAGTCAAGGATTCCAGCCTCGGGGTGAAGCACGTGGGCCTGGCACGGAGCAGGAGCCTGGTGACACCAGCACGTGACGAGGCCCAGAGCTCAGGGTCACCACTGTCCCCTCCACTGAGGGACGACAGAACGCGTGTCTAGCCAGGCTGGAAGGCCATGGGGACCAGGCTCCTGCTTCATCACAGCGGTGACCACCAGTGACGCTGTGACCTTGAGCCTGGGTAAGGCCACCGCACTCACTGCGAGCTGTGGGACCCAAAGGGCCACATCTGGGGAGCCTCCTGCCTGCCCTTCCTCCACCTCTGCCCCGCTGTCCCCAGGCACAAGAAGACCTGGGCCCCGGGCAGCAGGCAGCGTGTGGCTCCAGGGATGGAGGTGGTGGACCAGCCCAGGACACCAGCTGTGCCCAGCTGCCTCCCCTGCCCTTGACCCCAGGGGAGGAGTTGGTACCCCCACTTCAGGGATTAGGAAGCTAAGGGACATTCAGGTCTGTGGCCCCAAGTCACGTGATCAGCCTCGGAGGCTGCAGGTCACAGCCCTGGGCTGAGCCCGCAGGTTAGTTTGGCCACCGGGTTCTTTAAGTTTGGTCTGTGACATCCTCAAGGTCAAGGGTCCACCTCGATGCACAGATTTCCGTTTGTCCCTGCCCTTGGGACATCTCCAGGCCCTGACTGGCTTTGTACCCGGCATCTCCATCTGGGCCTCGGCTGCCCCAGGCCCCACCTGTCCCTCCTGCCCCACACTCCCCACCCACTTCCCTCAGTGGCCCGCCTGGCCCTGCTCGGTTGTCAACATGGCAGGGGGTGGGAGTCTGTCCGCCGCCTTCTGTTCTGCATTCGGGCTCCACGGAGAGGAGGGCAGGTGGCCTCTCGGGCCCAGCACCCGGGGACCCCCATCCAGAGTGGCCACGCCCTAGACCCATGGAGTGGGAGACCATGTGATCTAGGAGCCCAGAGGAGTAAGCAATCTGTCCCAGGTCACAGAGCAGAGAGTGGCACAGTGGTCCAGGAGCGTCCTTCCTCCTCCTGGGCGCCTCTCTGCACCCGACGCCCAGGCTCTGTGGAGCCCAGGGCCCTCACGGCGGCCTCCCCCCTCTCCAGCCTCCCGGGCCCTGCGGAATGGGCAGGACAGGCTCCTTCCTCGGTGGGGCCTCCAGCTGCCCCTCCCTCCCTGCAGAGCTGAGCTGGCGTCGGGGCAGCTGATCCTTAGTGGGGCAGGGCTGCTGCTGCCCCCAAGACCTCAGGGGAGACTTACTTTGCTGTGCTTGTCACCGCGGAGTGGCTGCGTGGTCAGCAGGAAGCTGCCTTTACTCCTCCCCCGCGGGGCTCTGGCCTCCTTTTCTCTGGGACCAGGAGGGAGAGGGAGGTGGCTGCCCGAGGGGCCCTGAAGCCGTGGCTGGAGCAGCTGCGCCCTAGGGCCTGTGGGGTTCAGCTCCCCGCCTGCTGACTCTTGGGCAAGAAGGGCCAGGCTGGGGGCTAGTGCCCTGCTCCACCCCAACAGGGAACCTGGGCTTCTCGGGCCTCCCTCCTGGTCACTCACCATCTTCCCACGGGGCAGGGCCGGGGGCGCTCATGTGGATCTGCAGCCGTTCCTCAGCCCCCCTCCGCCCCTCCCCCTGCAGCTCCTAGAGGACAGAGTAGGTGGACAACCACCCCTTCCTCGTCACCCCTCCCCTCTCCTCCCCAGTGTCCACTCTCCCCCAGCTCCCAAAACCAGGCCATCCACCCACAAGTCTCATTGCACCAGCTCAGAAATGCAAGCCACAAACTCCTGGACGTGTTCCAGCCTGAGTTTTCAAGGTCCTCACTGTCCTGTGAGGGTGCCCTCTGGGGCCTGAGGGCGAGAGGGACAGGGAGTCGAGGGCTCGTGGACAGAGCCCTGAGCCCCTCAGCCACGCGGACACCAGAAGAGCATTTCCATATCTGTTTTTAGCTGTTTTCATTGGATCTGCATTTATTCACTCACCCCTCAACTATTTATTGAGCACCTACTATGTGCCAGGCACTGTGCTAGGTGCCAAGCTATCGCAGTGAACCGAACAAGGCTCTCGTTTTCCTAATGCTGAGATTTTGGAGTGTGAGAGGAGATGGGATAATCAGAAGGAGAAACGCTCAGGAATTCCACTTCCAGGAAGTCGGAGTCGACATTCTTTTCCCCTCTTCCTCCTGCTCAGTACAGCTAGAATCCTTGGGTGTTAACACATTAAACAAGAAGACTCTGGGAGGTGGATCAGGGAGTAACGCTTTGGCGAGTTCTGTCATCCATCCCAGACTCCGGCTGAAGTTGGAAACTCAGAGATGCCCAAAGGCACAGAACAAAACAAACAAGTGAATCCACCCCGACCTGGGCCAGCAAGGGATGGGGAACCCATTTTTGCTTTAATGAGGCAGCTCAACCTCCCTGTTTACCCAAGTTCTGCCAGAGTCGGGGGACCCACCCACTGGACAGTAAAAAGCCCCACCCTCAGTGCAGTGGAGGCCACATGCCTCCACCAGGCAGTAGCTAGGAGAGCCTCCTTCTCCCAGCTGGTACCTGTCAGAGGAGAAGCAGAGGTGAGAGGATTTTTGCCTAACGCTGATGAGACCATGGCTCCTCCCCATGTGTCAGTGGAGGCTGCTTAAGGGGCTGTAATGAAGGACCCTTGCCCCTCCCAGCCAGAGGCCTCATTGGAGCCAGAACCCAACCCTGCTTAGCACTAACCAGGAATCGGCTCCATCTTAAATGACAAAGGGAGCCCAGCGGGAAATCCAGACTCCCACCCTTACCTGGAAGTGACCAGGCAGAGCACCCCTTCCATTCAGCACGGAGTCAGAGGGAGTCGGCTAATGCAGAAGGTTTGCACACGCTCCAGAGTCTCACAAAAAATACCCCAAAATGTCAAGATTGCAGTTGGAATCACTGACCATCTCAAGAGCCAGGGAGATCTCAACTTGAATAGAAAAAAAAAAAAAAGGCAGTCAATATGAAAGAAGGATCAAGGCTTGCGGTTGGAGCAAATGCCCATTTATTGAGGAACAGCTCTGCGTATTTATAGAGCCGGGGGCGGTTTGACAGTTGGCATGGGGTGCTTTTTGAATTGGTGGGTAAGGATCAGGTGAGCCAGCAGGGCTAGTCTGATTGGTGGGTAAGGATCATGTGAGCCAGCGGGGCTCACCATTGGACGGCAGGATCATGTGAGCCAGCAGGGCTCACCATTGGACGGCTCTTCTTGGGGGATGGGGAAGTTAGTCTTTGGAGCCGGGGCGACTCCCAACCCAATAGACCCCAATATGGAAATGAGAGAGATGTTGAAATTATCTGATAAAGGTTCTAAGGCACTTGTGATAACAATATGCCAACAAGCAATTGCAAACACCCTTGACAAAATATGAAGTCTTCAGAAAGAACTCGAAGATG
Source organism: Marmota marmota marmota (assembly GCF_001458135.2). Lineage (NCBI taxonomy): Eukaryota > Metazoa > Chordata > Mammalia > Rodentia > Sciuridae > Marmota > Marmota marmota. Next base: position 19,516,456 of record NW_026000185.1, on the reverse strand, counting down.
TGAAGAAAAATTGAATGGAAAGTATAGAGTTGGAAACTACAATGACCAAAATAGAAAATGGATTGGGAACAACAGATGAAGGACTCAGTGGAATCAATGAGAGGACAATGTATGTGACCCCATCTCTGAACAAAATACAGAAAATAGACTTAAAAAATGAACAGACATTGGAGTTCCAGAAGGAGAAGAGAAAGAAGGTAGGACTTAAAAAGTATTCAAATAACGGCTGAAAACATCCCAGATTTTATAAGACATGAATCGACAGAGTCAAGAGATTAAATAGTAGAACCCAAAGAAAGCCATACCAAGACACATCTTAGTCAAACTTAAAAACTCAAGTCAAAGAAAAAAAAAAACACGTTAAAAGTAGTGAGAGAAAACCAACATCTGAAAAATAGTGAAAAATTAATTCAAGTGATAGTTGATTTTGCATCAGAAACCAAGAGAGCCGGAAGGAGGTGGCATGACATTTTTCAAGGGCTAAAAGAAAGTAACTCTCAACTCAGATTTCTATATGTTGCAAAAATTCACTTCAAGAATGAAAGGTTGATCAAGACATCATCAGATTAAGGAAAACTGAGAAAATCTGTTGCCAGCCAAACTACCCTAAAAAAAATGGCCCAGAGTGAGTTCTTTAATCAGAATAGAAATTTTAAAAATGAAGTTTTTAATGTCAAAAAAGGAAAAATAAAAAGAGAAATTTTAGCTCTCCTTTTGATTTTTCATAATTATGTCTGATGATTGAAGCAAAAAATCATATGATCTGATGTAGTTCTAAATAATAAGAGAAGAAAGATTTAAGACAATTATATTATAAATAGAAGAAGATAAAAAGGGACATAAATGGAGCCAAGATTTCTGTGGTTCACTCAAATAGCAAAATGTCAACAGCAGTAGACTGTGATTCATTGTGTATATAAAATGTAAGACTTAGAGCACCCAAAACAGATATAGAGAGATACATTCAAAACCAAATCAAAATAATTCTAAAAAGAGTTTGAGTAGCCCATAGGGAAACAATCAAAAGAAAAAGAGAAACAATAAATAGAATAAAAAGAAAAAAAATAGCAAAAATAAATTGACAGGCATAAGCTATAATTAATTATACTAAATGTAAATGGTCTAAATACACCAATCAAAAGTCAGAGATTGGCAGAGTGGATTTAGAAAACATCACCCAACTCCATACTGTCTGCAAGAGACTTACTCTAAGTACAATGAGATAGAGATGTTGAACATAAAAGAATAGAACATGTATATCATGCAAATATTAATCAAAAGGAAGCAGGACTGGCTCTATTAATACAAATGCTCCTCGACTTATGATGGGGTTACATCCTGATAGACACATGGTAAGTTGAAATATTGTAAGTCGAAAATATATTTAATATGCCCAGCCCACCAAACACCATTGGTGGGCCCAGCCTACCTTAAACACGATCAGAACACTTACATTAGTCTAAAGTTGACAAAAATCATTGAACGAAAAGCCCATTTTATAATAAAGTGCTCAGTATCTGATGTACACATGGAACTTGGGATTTTGAAGACACAATGGGATGTGAAAACACAAAGCACGATATCCAAAAAGAAAAATCTGACAACTCAGTAAAATACAGTGTTGGTTGCTTCCCCTTGTGATCACACAGCAGCCTGAGAACCTGGGCTTGGTGCCACCATCCAGCATCATGAAAGAGTATCGTATCCCTCCTCACTATTCCAGGAAAAGGTCGAAATTCAAAATTGGAAGTATGATTTCTACCCGGTGAGTATCTTTTGCAACATCATAGAATCAAAAAATTTAAAAGTCAAATAATCATGGAACATTTTCTTTAGATAAAGTAGACCAAGGGCAATAATAGAACAACAAAACAAAAAAACAAGCAAAGATATAGAACTCAACCAGACCACCAACCAATAGGAACACTCCATCCAACAACAGCAGGATGCACATTGATTTTATATACCCACATCAAATACATCGAGATAAGTGGACTGGGAGGCTGAGGCAGAAGGATCACAGGTTTGAGGCCAGCCTCAGCAACTTAGCAAGACCCTGTTTCAAAACAAAAATATAAAAAGTGGCTGGGGGTGTGCCTCAGTAGTTAAGCACCTTTGGGTTCAATCCCTTGTAAAACAACAAAAACAAATAAAAAAACCATATGCCAACACAGATCATATAGAATGTGTTCTCTGACCTTCATGGACTCTAACCAAGATGCTAGGAAGATCTGAAAATATGTGGAAACTAAACAGTGTGCTTCTGAATTGTACCTGGGCCATAGAGGCCATAGACGTCAACAGTGTAATCAGGAAATGCTAAAAGTGACTCTGTGCTCATGACTTTGACAATTTGGATGAAATGGACCAATTCCTCTAGAAGCCCAAACCAATACAATTCACCCAATATGAAGTAGGTGATTTAATATCTCTATGATTACGGAGGAAATTAAGTTCATAACTTTAAAACATTCAGAAATGAACCTTGGCCCACAACGTTTTTTTTTTTTTTTCCACAACGGTTTTACCAGAACATTCCAACTAGGATTTAAATAAGGATGAGCACCTAGTTTCTTTCAGAAATTAGAAGAGGGAACATTTTATGATTTAAAAGTTGATGAGATGAGTATTATCCTGTGCTTTGGACAAGTGTTTTTGCTGCTGTGACCAAAAGACCTGACCTCTTGGTTTCAGAGGTCTCAGCCCAGGGACTGCCAACTCTGTTGTTGCAGGCCAGGGTGAGGACATCATGGCAGAAGGGGGTGGATAAGGAAAGCAGCTTGGGACGTGGCAACCGGGAAGCAGAGAGAGAGCTCAGCTCACCAGAGACAAAAGGCACGCTCCCCATGACCTGCCCCCTCCAGCTGCACCCCACCTGTCCATGGTCACCCCCCAGTTAGTCCATTCAGGGGGATTAATGTGCTGATGAGGTTGAGGCTCTCCTGACCCAGTCACTTCACCCCGAGATTTGCTTGCGTCGTCTCACACCTCAGCTCTTGGGGGACACCTCATATCTGAACCCCAACATCCCAACATCAGAGCAGACAAAGACAGTGCCTGAGAGAGAACCACCAACTAGTGGTTTCTCATGAATATAGATGTTAGAAATCCTTAATGATATAGTAGCCAACGGGGAGTCATGAATATTTATAGAGTGGATTTTATTCTAGGATGAAAGCTGGTTCAATATTTGAAAATCAGTCAGTGTCCGCCACCCTGTTAACAGGCTAAAGAAGAAAAAAAAAATCACAAGATCGTATCAATTGATGAAGAAAAAGAATGACATAAATTGAAATCTATTTACATACAACTGGAAAAAAAGAAAAACATCTCTCCCAGAAAATTAGGAGTAGAGGGAATTTCCTCAATGTGATAACTAACATCTACAAAATACCTATAGTGAACATGGTGCTTAATGTTGAAAGACTGAATGTTTTCTGATGAATGTCGGGAATACCACTGTTATTCAAAATAGTGTGGAAGTTCTAGCTAGTGCAATAAAACATGCAAAGGAAATGAGACTCATGCAAGTCAGAAAGGAAGAAATAAATTCTGCCTACGTGTAAATGACAGAAAATGTAGAAGAATCTAAGGACTCTACCCCCCAAAACGCTTAGACCTAATCCCAAGCACAATCTTAGGATCTGAGATGAAAATACAAAATCACTTATATTTCTATAAACTTAACAATGAAAATTTGGACCACACAACTAAAAACATGATACCAAATGCTAAAAAAAAATATGAAATGGGCTTCAATTCCACAATTCCTTAGGACTTGCATGCTGAAAAAAAAAAAAAAAACACAACATACCAACGAAAGAAATAAGTGATCTTGATAAACAGAGAGACATACCATGTTCATGGACCAAAACACTCCACATAGTGAAGCTACCAATTCATACATTGGCAAATAGGTTTCATACAACACCTGTCCGTTTTCAGCAAAATTTCCTTTAGAGATAAATAAGAATATTCTGAAAATTATATGGAAAGGTGAGGAAACTCAAATAACAGAAACAATTTTGAAAAAGAAGAATGAAATGAGGTGGGACAGTTCTACCCAATTTCAAGACTTCTTCTGGTAATCCAGGCTGAGTGATACTAGAGCAGAATCAGGCACCTAAAAATAGACCCAGGTAAGTTGCCCAACTAATTTTGACAAAGGTGCAAATTAGTTTGGACCTAATTTGCACCTTTCTAACAAATGGTGCTGGAGCTATTAGACATGTCTAGGAAGAAAAAATCAGCACTGATCTAAATTCCACACCTTCTCCAACAATTAATGCCAAACGGGTCACAGACTTACACACAAACTATGAAACTTTTAGAAAAGTACAGGAGAAAATCTTTGGGATCTTGGACGAGGCCAAGAGTTCTTAGACTAGACATCAAAAGTGTAAAAGGGAAAAACTGATCAATTAGATTTCCTCAAAATCAAACCTTTTGATTTTGTAAAACAGCCTTTTAAGAAGTTGAAAAGAGCAGCTACGGAAAGGAAATATTTACAAATCACACATCTGACGAAGGACTAAGGGGTAAGCTCTCTAGAGACCTCCCAACACTCAACAGTCAAGAAAAACAAAATCATCCAATTAGAAAATGGGTAAAAGAACACACATGTTGTTAAAGATGATATACAGAGAGCATATCAGCAAGGGAAAAGTTGTTCAATTCCATTAGCAATCGGGGAAATGCAAACTAAAGTCGCGATGATATTACGGCACATCTATCAGAGTAGCTAAAGTGAAAAACAGCAGCAACAGCAAATGCTGGTGAAGATGTGAAGAAATTCACACATCACCGTTGAGAATGCTATTCAGCAATGTAAAGAAACTGTGCATCTACACGATAATTTGGATGAGTCACCGGAGAAGTATGCTGACTGGACAAGCCAATCCCAAGCATTCAGACTGTACGATTTCATTTATATAACATTCTTGAAGCAATGAAACTCTAGAAATGAAGAACAGATTAATGGTGGTCAGGGATTGATTGGGTGAGGTCACTAATGGATGTGCTTAGAAATGGCAATAGGAGGGATTCTTTGTGCATATTTAGAATTCCCACCCCCCTCCCCCAAAATAAACACTCTGCGCTCTCATGATTGACAGGCCCAGGGATAATGGCTTCCACTCCTTTATGACCCTGTTTTCTCTTGGTTCAGCTTCATGATCGGGCTGGGTGGTGGCGAGAGGGTCCCTGCTGCTCCTGGGCCACCAGCTTAGCACTCTTGTAGGAAGATGAGCCCTGTTTCCCCAGAGCTCCCGCCAAAGTCCTGAGATTGAGTTTCCTGGGCCTGACCAGGGTCATGTGCCCATCCTTGAACCAGGGTTGAGGCTGGAGAGAAGCTGCAAGCTCATTGGCCGGGCCTGGGTCACATGCTCACCCCCAGGGGTTGGGGGTGGGGCTCCTCTGCACCTACCAGGTGACCTGTGAGGAGTGCAGGGGTGACCCTCCCAGAATCGGGGCCTGTTAGCCGAGAGTGGGATGGACCCTGCCCCACGGTCCCCCGTCAAGTTCTGAGTTTTCATGGCACCAACATAAAGAGACACCTTGAGCCTCGGGGGAGAGGGTGATTGGAGCCCCTCGGCTCAGATGTTCAGCCCTCGTCCAGTCGTCTGTGAGTGGCTCTGGGTGCTGGGCTTTGGTGGACAAGGAAGTTCTTAGAAAGGCCAGGCCCATGTCCCCAAACTGTGTTACAAACACACGGGGCGTCTGGGAGACCTCAGTGAGCTTCTTATCACAAAGGACCTGGGGGAGCTATTGGCGGGTTTGGCGTTGAAGGAAATAGATGATTATTGGCGATTCCTCTGAGAAAGGCCGAGTCCTCAGATTTTCCCTTGCTCTGTCGTTCTGTGAAGCTGGCCAAAGAGTCTCAGTGGGCGCAGGAGGTGGGCTACCCTGACCTTGGGAAGTGCTGGGGGGTGGTGTCCAGAGACCAGCTTCCGAAGGCCGCTGTGCTGCTCGGGAAATCGGGCAGAAATTGGCTGTCATAATCCCTAACCTCAGAGCAGTGTCAGATCTGAGTGAGCCGGTCCCCGGGAGCCCCAGGGGCTGGGACAGTGCAGGGCTGGAACAGCCCCAAGGAACCCCTGGGGTGGAGGAAGCCAGTCCTCAAGACAGAGACTGGAAACAGGGACCAGAAACCAAGTCAGGCAGAGCTGGAGCCGGGCAGGGCCCCCACTCCTGGAACCGAACACAAACGCAGCTTTGGTCACGGGAATCGGGCACGAAGCAGTTTCTAGAGTTGACACGTGGCCAGCTGAGACCCCGAGCTCACCCCTCCCTTCCCTCTCTGTCCTGGGGTGGACAAGAGACTCCCCAGCTTTGGGCTCAGCACCCCCGTCCAGGGAGGGCAGCCCAGCCTCCCCGCCACCCTGGGAAAGACACGGAATAGGGACCAAGCAGGTCCCTGTGACCACAAACCATGTCACAGAGAAGCAGGGAGCGGGAAGCCTGGTGATAGTGACCACAGTGACGGGAGCCAGCTTCCCGAGCGCCTCCTCGTTCCATTCCAAGATGTGTTCTGTGGGCTGTCTTGATCCATGTGACAACCCTGTGAGACAATGCCATTGTGAACGTCCACCAAAGTGACACAAAGAATGTGAGGCCCAGAGGCTAGACATCGTGCCACACGTGAACAAAAGTTCTCATCTCCTCCTCCATCATCCCCTCCGGTTAATCCCCATCCTCACGCCAGTGGCCAGTGTCCCCACCTCCCACAGGGAGTGGCCCGTGGTCTGTGGATGCCCGAGGCCACCTCACCTCTCTGCCTCTGCCCAGATGTTCCCTTCAGGGATGCCCTTTTCCTTGGCCACCGCGCATCCTGCCAGACGCAGGTGTGACCTTCCTGATGCCAGCCCCCTGGGACAGGATGACTCGCTGTCCTCCTCCCTCCCCTCTGGGAGCGCTGTCCACGGTGCAGTGGACCCTGACTCTCCCCAGATCCTACTGGGAGTGGGCAGCCAGGTCTTGTGCTGTCCTCAGCCGCATCTGCTCAGGGTGTGGCCCAGAGGGGACAGGCACGAAGCCCCGGTGAATGTGGGTGTGTGCGTGGGTTTCCTGTCCCCTGCGCCCTCACGGTGGCGTGTCCCCGATCTCTCTGCAGCCTGGCGTGGGGCTCCTTCACCTGCTGCATGGCGGCCTCTGTCACCACGCTCAACTCCTACACCAAGACGGTCATCGAGTTCCGGCACAAGCGCAAGGTGTTTGAGCAGGGCTACCGGGAGGAGCCGACCTTCATCGACCCTGAGGCCATCAAGTACTTCCGCGAGAGGTCAGCGCACACGGGCACCTCAGGCCACCTTTGGGAAACCAAAGCTCGG
>NW_026000185.1:19506372-19508200 GCF_001458135.2 Marmota marmota marmota | reverse complement strand
GGGTGGACGGATGGTCGGGTGGTTGGATGGTGGACGAGTAGCCAGGCCGAGGATGATTAGGCGAGTGAGAGATGAATGGAGGGAGGGAGGGGTGAGTGGAGGGACAGACAGGCAGAGGGGGGACGTCAGGATTTCAGAACCTGGGGCCACCCCGAGGAGGAGCCAGGACACCTTCTCCTGTGGCCACTCAGACCTCAGCTGCCGGACCCCGGCCTGTCGGAGCACCCCCCTGAGGAGTTCAGTGCTGCTCAGGGCCCCCTCGCTCTCCGCTGCTCCCCCCTGGCCCTGGGGACAGCTGCCATGGCCACTCCTTGCCCAGTGCCAACTGCACCCCCCAGCTGCCCCAGCCCCTTCCCTGGCTCATTCTGCACCCCCAGAGCACAGCCCCCGGCCTCAGCCTGGGCCACTCGCAGGGCCCTGTCTGCCCCACCCCCAGTCCCCTCCATCAGAGGCCGTGACAGAGCCACTCGACCCACGTCCTGGCACACAGCCTGTCCTGCCTGGTCCTGACGCCCTCGGCCTCACCTGTGGGTCCAGGAAGAGCCAAGCTGGGCCTGGGGTCCCTGCTCCCAGAGCTGGGGACGGAGCCCAGGGCCAACCCCATGTGTCTCGCCTTCCCCTGAGGGAGCACAGCTGAGAGCCTAGTCCTGAGCCGCAGCCGGCATCCCGCCTGCCTGCGCCAGGCCCCAGGCGTCACTGTCATCCTGTGACCTCGCCGTGCAGCAGGCACTCCTGGGCTGAGGAAAACTGAGGCTCAGAGAAGTGAAGACACTGACTTCAGGTTGCACAGGGATGGGAAGGGGTTTGGGTGCCAGGTCTCTCCTCTGTCTCTCTCCAAGATCAAACAAATTCAGAGCTGGCAGTGTCCCCAGGGCAGAGGAGCCAGAGCCAGGATCCACCCAGGTTGCCACTTCTGTGTCCACACATTGGACACATCTGCAGGTGCTGGTGGGTGGCAGGCAGCCGGGGGGCTCCTCACTGCACATCCACAGGACCCTCTCACTTGCGGGATCCCGTACCCGGGATGTGCTTTTGTCCGATGCGTGGGGCTCCCCAGAGTGCTCAGGAGATGGGTGCTCCTGGAGGCTGGTGGGAACTCCTCCCACCCTGGGGGGAGACAGCTCTGGAGCTTGCTCTGCACCTCCCCCCCAGAGGTCCCCAGTGGGGCTGAGCTGCAGTTGCCCAGAGCAGGAGCCTCGCTCTGAACCCAGTCTTTACTGTCCCCTGCCCTTCCCCGTTCGGCCCCGTCTCTCCCCACCTGTGCTTCCCGGGACACCTCCCACATGAGCTCCCTGTCTCCAAATCCCTACCCCAGGGTCTACTTCTAGGGCAGCCGGAGGAGAGGTACCTTTCAGTGCCAGGGAACTAAGCAGGGCCTTAGGGACCAGCCAGCCGGAGTCCGAGCAGGAAGGGAGGAGAGGAGGCTGGGGCTGGGGGGGCTCTGTTTGCTCCGCGAGGCACGTGGGAGTTTCCAAGGGAGGCGCGTGGGCCATGGGGGGCCACAGGAAGCCCTCTCTGACTGTCCCAGACCTTTCTGGGACCACTGGTTTCTTTCCTCTGCCACAGGGGCCCCCTTCTGTCCCTGGATGCACCAAGCTCGTCCTGCCTCGGCCCTTTCACTTGCTTGGTCTCAGCTCAGCCGTCCCCGGTTCAGTGACTTCAGTCCCGGGTCAGGTTAGGCCGGCCCCCAGGCTCACCCTGGCCAAGCCATGGACCTCCCGGGGCCAGAGTCGGTGCACAGACACGTGAATAAGCCCACGTCAGCAGGTGTCCCGTGGGGGCTGCGGCCTGTTGTCACCTGGGCGGTGGGCAGCGCACCCCGTGGCTT
>NW_026000185.1:19500763-19504063 GCF_001458135.2 Marmota marmota marmota | reverse complement strand
CCTGCGCAGTCCTGACTCCTGTCCACTCGGGGTTTCCATCTGCCTCCTTCCTGGGGGTCCCGGACGGGGGCTAGTCTTTCTTGCCCCCATCTCCAGGGCCCAGAGCCAGGGGCGCTCAGTGACCTTGGCCCACTGCGGGCACCGCCCAGGTGCCTGCCCGCCATCTGCCCCCAGTCCACGTGGAAAACACCAAGAAACAGACCCGAGGTGGACTCCAGTCTGCATCACCAGCGGGGTACCCCCCCCCCCCGGGCAAGTCTCCTCCCCTCGGGAGTCGTTCTGCCTGGAGGCTGATGCACAGCGGCCAGCCGGTGGTTAGGGTCCCGAGACAGGAGATTGGACCAGGGGCTCCCCCTCCCTGACCCCGCGGGATTTCACTCTGAGCATCAGCCCACGCCGGGGGCGTGGCGCAGACCAGTAGCCCTTGGCCGATCCTGCCTGAAGACGGAGTTTCTTTACTCACTCTGGTGGATTTCAAATGCTTAAATTTTGGCTAAGTTTTAAAATCAGGAAATTTCATATTAAAAGTTAAGGGTTTTGAGCTGGGCACGGTGGAGCCCGCCTGTCATCCCAGTGGCTTGGGAGGCTGAAGCAGGAGGATCCCAAGTTCAAAGCCAGCCTCAGCAATGGTGAGGTCCTAAGCAACTCAGGGAGACCCTGTCTCTAAATACCATACAAAATAGGGCTGGGGATGGGGCTCGGTGGTCGAGGGCCCATGAGTGCAATTCCTGGTACCCCGACCCCCCACCCCCAAATTAAGGGTTTTGGCTTCTCATAAGAAAGCAGAGGATCTGGCCACGCTGGCTTCCTGAGCCTGTTTGAAACAATGGGCTGAAGTGTTTGAGTTTGCAGTCCCCTGTCCACAGCTCAGTGAGCATAGCAGAGTTTTGATGGGTGCCCTTAGGAGATCTCCTGGAGATGACCCCAAGCAGGAGGGGTCAGTCCCATCCTGGTGGGAGACTGAGGCTAGAACAGGCTTCATGCCGGAGATCCTTGAGCCACGTTTTTCAAAACCATGAATCCTTCACCAGACAGACCCGTGGTGAGGGAAGGGGGGCACTTTAGACACAGGGAGTGACATGAACGAAGGACAAAGGGGGCAAATAAACCAAGAGCGTTCAGGAAAGTCTCCGCCGTTGGGTGGGATTTGAGAGCAAGGTGTGGGTGGGCGGAGAGCTCAGGTCTGTTCCTTCTCTTATCCTCCCACTGTACTTGGGGTGGTGGCTGCTATTTCACTAGTACGGGCTGAATCTGCAGACAAGACAGAAACTGCCCGATGCCCTGTCCCTCGGTGCCATCGTTCACCCGGGGGCCAGCCGAGCCTTGGCCTCTGCACACGGCGCAGGGGCGACCTGGCCAGGGCTCCACCAGCTGGCCCCGCCCTCCCGCAGCACGTGGCGCTGCCCGCCCGCCGCGCTCCCAGGCCTGTGTGGGGACTTTGAAGCTTGTCTCCACGTCCTCACCTCCCACTCACCACGCCACACGCTCCAATCTGGCGTCCACCCCCTCGTGCCACCAGACGGCTCTCAGCGGTGACACACAGCCTCCGATGGCTCTTCCCCGGGCCCCACGGCCCCCTCCCGGGTCCGTGCACGGGCTGCCCTGTGGTTCCCGCCGCGTCCTTCTCCTAGGAGCTGCCGGCTTGGCCTCCCCCAGGGAGGGGCCAGCCCATGTCCCCCTCTGGCCTCAGTCCCAGTGGCCACGGGGCCCAGGGGTCTACATGGCACCCAGGACCACCTCCAGCTGCCCTCTCAAGGTCACTTCAGGTGGACAGTCCATTCCTGGCACTGACCCCCTACCACCCGCCTCATCTCCACCTCTAAGTGGCCCGGCCAGTCTGCAGGAGCCAGGGGCTGCATGTCCCCCTGGGCCACTTTCTTCACCCCCACACCCTTCCCTGGGGACAGGGTGCCTTCTCCCCAGTCACCCTGGTCCCCCTTAACCCTGGTCTCACTTTGCAAAGTTTCAGGGACCTGCCGCTGACCAGCGTCTGACAGGATGAAGGAAAATTCTAGAAATAAGAAATCCTCAGGTTTCCGATGGTTTGTGGCAACCTGTTGTCACTGTCCCGTTCTGGGAGTGGCTCTGTCGTGACTCTCGTTGTGTCTCGTTTATACACTAAAATTGATCCTGGGAAAAATCAGGGGGTCCTTCTAGAGGGTTCTCCCTGTCCACGGTCCCGGCATCCGCGGGGGTCCTGGACCGACTGTCCACAGAGAGGAGGGACGACTGCAGGTCACCTCTGCCCGCTCCTGCCCGCCACTCTGAACCCAGCAGCTCCTGTGTGGCCCTTGTGTCTCCGTCCTTGTCCCCGCCGCCCACGTCCCTTCCTATGCTAATGGCCAGGGTTGCTCTGACCCTCCTCCCGTCTCAGACACCGGAGTCCTTTCTCACGGCCTTCGGGGCAGACACCAGCTCCTTGTCGAACTCTCCAGCCTCGGGGTTCCTCAGACCCTGCCCCTGTGCCCAGTGACCCCGGGCCTCTGCAGTCACCCAGCCCGGTCATCCTCCTGCCTCGGTGGCTCTGACCCGTCCTCTCCTAGCATTTCCCCCACTGTTGTGTCACCACCCTGGTGTCCCCCACCTCCCTCCGTGACTGCCCACCCCACTGCTTCCTGGTGTCCAGTCTGGGCTGGGGAGGGGGCTTCACGGTGTCGGTGGTGCCCTGGTGGCTGGGGGAGCCCTTTCAGGTTGTCAGAGGGGCTGGAGGGTGGGTACCACCATCCTGCGGGTGAGCGTCCCAGGTCCCAACGTCCTGGCCGCCATCATCAGAGTGTTTGCATTTATGGGTACCCCCCCCCTCTGGTGCTGGGGATTGAACCCAGGGGGGCTTAACTGCCGAGCCCCACCCCCAGCCCTTTTTTATATTTTATTTAGAGACAGGGTCTCGCTAAGTTGCTGAGGCTGGCTCTGAACCTTCGATCCTCCTGCCTCAGCCTCCTGAGCGGCTGGGATCCCAGGCGTGGGCCACTGCGCTGGGCACGGATCTCTTTAAGCCCAGTAGTGCTGGAGGGGGGGAGACTGTAGACTGCTGCGACCCCTCGCCGGCAAGGGAAAACACGACACAGGATTCTTCCTTCAGCAGTTTATTCAGGCCTTGAGTCATGTCTCATCTTCTAGCGACCCGTGCCCGCCACGCCCAAGCACAGCCTAATAAAGCCCCCCGCATCCCAATCCTAAGCCGCCACGTGGATCTCTCTCATAGGGTGGTAAGGGATTGCGCGCCAACTCTCCATAAAAGGAGTTGTTTATCACAGGCCACAGTGGAAGCCGGCGCCATCTTCTAATGGCGGCCACGGT
>NW_026000185.1:19496591-19499306 GCF_001458135.2 Marmota marmota marmota | reverse complement strand
ATGGCCATTTATTTGCCAGAGTCCTCTTCATTCCGTTGCAAACTGGTCATTGCAAGATCAACGTGTCCTCGGTGACTGTTTCCTGGGTCTGCACCCTGGGGGCGCCCCGTCCCAGCCCCTCTTCCATCTGCTTGGCGGCTGGCTGGTGGGGGCCTCTGGGGCCCTGCTTTCTTCCTGAGAGGGGGGTGGCGCCCAGAGCGCACAGGCGGCCCCTGGAGACGGTGGTCCCTGGGTGACCTGCACTGTTAGATAGTGACCAGCCAGTGGAGGGGGGGGGCAGGAGGGAGTCTCTGGGAGGGTCTCTGGGAGGTCTCCCGCCCAGACCACCGTCCTGTGGGTGATGCCCCCGTGTCACGGGAACAAGCCCGGCAGACGCGGGACCTGGGTTTTCACCGTGGGAGTGAGGGGGGAGGCCTGGGTTTGTGTGAGGAACCAGCTCTTTCCACAAGGGTGACCCTGAGGACAGCAGATCCGCTTGCAGCTCAGCTTCAACTTTGAGAGGAGAGCAGGTCCGGCGGTCTCCAGGAGCTGAAGGGCCGCTCCTCCCCCTCAAGGCCTCTGCCGGTCCCGACACAGGGGTTTCCCACCCCGACTGGCCACTACCGCCCCTGGGGGAGCTCAAAACTGCCCCCACTGACGACTTTCCCCTCTGAGAGCCGCGGGCTGGGCAGGGGTTAAAACAGAATCTGTGTGGGCCAAATCCCTCCCGCCACCTGCTGCTGTAAGTAAGCAGCTGACAACCAGCCACACCCATGTGACCTGTGGCTTGGGGCGACAGAGACAGAGACCATATGGCTCCCAAAGCCTCCAGTATTCACTGTTTGGCTCTTTACAGGCCACGTTGGCCAACCCTGGACTGGACGGGCCTCCGCCCGCCGGCCTTGAACACCCTGGTCGCCAGCAACGCAGGGCGCGTGGCCGTGACCGTGCGCGCGGCCATGACCGTGCCAAGTGTAAAACCAGCCCATTCTCAAGATCAGGGGCCTCGCCGGGTCACCCCGTGGCCCCCAGCCCCACCGGGGCCTGGCCGCGTAGATGCCCGCCAATTGGCGTGTGTTTGGGGCTTCTTGGCAGCCAGATTGGGACGGCCAGGGAGGGAAGGGACCTCCCGAGCATCAGCCCCTGGGCGCTGGGTCCCTCCTCCTGGGCCGAGGCTCCAGGCGGAACCCAGGGGGAGGCCCACATGGAGACCTGGAGCAGGCGAATCCTAAGAACCAGGAGAACGAGGAGCCTGCGCTCAGGTTGAGACCGAGAAGCGGAGGCTGGGAAGGCACTGTCCACGGCCAGGGGCGCCAGACATGGCCCGCAGGTGGCCCCCAGTGGGGTGCGGCTGTCCCCTGGTCCAGCCTCCCGCCCACTGTCTGACCCAGCTGCAGCTTCACGATGGGCAGCTCTGGTGGTGACGGGGACGCACCACCTGGACACACACACACACTCAGGGAAATCCATGCCAGTGGGATTTTGAATCGTAAATCACTTTTTCATCCGCAGCTTCGGGGAGAAGAGGCAGATCCCCAAAGGTGGTGGGAGTCTCTGGGCGCACAGCAGTGTGTTGAGTCTGAGGTTCAGAGGGTGAAAACAAATGTATGCATTCTCCAAAGACAAGCACCACAGTGTCACAGTGCCACAGCGCCGGCCCCACCCACCGGAGCGTGACGGAAGGAGGACTCTGCCCTCTCTGGGCTGTAGGAGTGCTTTCCCCAAGCTTGCGATGTCAGGACATAACAAGGACGCTTCCACTTCAAGAAAAAGAAACGAAATAGAAAATAGAGGACATCCACTTCCCACCGAACTGAAATTGTTTTCCTATGACATCAACAAAGGCGTTCCGCCCTCTGGGACCACCTGGGCCACAGAACAGGAACGGTGTTCCTAGTGTCCCCAGGAAAGTCAGGCCCCGACCCCGGGAGTAGGCAGAGGGGACGGCTGGTGTGCTGTGGTTTGGTGTCCACCATTCTCTACCTCGTGTGCAGGCCGCCTCCCGGCCAGGGCAGAGGCTGTGGAGCAGGCCTGTCCCTCCCCACAGAGCAGGTCCTGGAGAAGGAGCCAGGGAGCCGCGGGTCTCAGAGGACCACAGGCCCGGGGTGTGTGTGCTTCTATCCTGCTTCGGGCACTTCCGCGTTCCTGGCTCCTCTTCCCCGGGGTCCCTGCACCTTCTCCAGCAGAGCCGGGCTCTGCTGTGGAAAGGGAGGTGACTTCCCGGCAGGAGAGAAAAGAAGGGAGCGGTGGAGAGAAGGGGAGGTGAGAAGGGAGGGGCCGGGGTGCGCTGAGAGAGGCGGGAGGAGAGAGTCGTCTGGAGCAGCTGCAAGGTCAAAGGCAAAGGTGGGCAGGGAAGAGGGGCAGGGGCGCTGCTGGGAGACTCCAATGTTTCTGGGGAGGCGCGGAGGTGACTGGGGTCGTTCCTCCTCCAGGGGACGGTGCACGTCCAGGCTGGACCCCGAGGAGGGGGCATCTATTCGGGTTAAGGAGGAGTGACCGAGGGTGGCCACGCCCACTGCCCGTGGGACGGGGAGGGTCAGGTTGGAGCAGGTGGGGTGCAGGTGACTCCCCCACTCCCCGGCTGCCCCTCCGCTGCCCCCTGGGGAGGCCGTGAGGCCTCGGTAGCCTAGATGCCCGGAGGAGACCACAGGGGCCAGTCTGGGCTGCAGGGGCAGCTCCGGACGAGGGTCCCCCCAGTGTGCGGGGGCCTGGGCTCCATCCCCAGCCTGGGGGGGG
>NW_026000185.1:19479302-19496234 GCF_001458135.2 Marmota marmota marmota | reverse complement strand
GGGGGGGGGGAGAGGAAGGAGGGAGAGTGGGGGTGGCAGGAGCCCTGTGCCCGTGGGAGAGCAGAGTGGAACTCCCTCTGGGAAGTGTTTTAACTTAGTTAAGAGTGTTCCACAGCGGTACAGAGCCACTGTCCCTTGCTATTCTGTGCCCCTCGGTGCATAGCTTTGAAAGCAAACTGCAGCGTCTCCTGTAACGTGCTGCTGTTTATCATGCGCATATTGTGATGCACACAGTTATTGGGGTGCGGTTGGGACCCTCCATCTGTAAGAATGGTGGGGACCCCCGTCCTGCCTCCAGCCCCTCCAGGTGCCTCAATAAAATGCGAGCAGGGACACCGGCTGCAGGGCTTGGCAGAGGCCGAGGGCGGTCGGTGGGAAAGTGCTTACAGAATGTTCTCCAAAAGGCGGGCTGCGGCTCCTTCCCTGCTCTCGCTGACTCGGCCTCTTATTCCCTCCTCCTCCTTCCAGGATGGAGAAGGGGGACGGGAGCGAGGAGGAGGACTTCCGCTGGGACTGTCACCACGAGAGGTACCCCGCCCGTAAGTACCTCCTGCACAGGCACCTGCCGCCCGAGGACCAGGAACCCTGGAGACAGGCCCGGCCGGCTGCCCTGGGGCCTGCTGCTCCCCGGGCCGTGGTACAGAGGGGGACACTGCGGCTGGTGTCCAGGGTGGCAGGCCATTTCTGCACAGTGCCTTTGTCCCTGCCCCCCAGTGGAGTTGGGATGCTAAGAAAGGAGGCGGGGAGCCGAGTGCCACCAGGGCAGGTGGCACATCACAGCTCCCCCAGGCCTGGCGTGGCCGTGGGGTGGGGGAGCACAGTCCTGGGGAGCGTGGCCAGGTTAGGGAGGTGACGTGGACGGGTCTGCCTGCACCAGGGATGCTCTTAAAGGTCACAATGCATCCACTTCATGTGCTTCCCTGTGGGGACCCCAGAAGAAGAATCGGGGCATCTGTTAGGAAAACCAGCACCACTCAGCACATACGGACTGTAAGGTCAGAGAGGTGGGGTAATTCGCTCAAGGCCACACAGCTCGGCTAGTCAGTGCCCTGCCCATAGCCTCAGATCTCTGAGGGTGCCCCGTGAGTTCCATCTGACAGGTCCCTGACTGGGGGCTTCCCCACCTCACACACGGCAGGCTGGACGTGCCCATCCCTCACCATTGGGTGGGCCCCGAGGCCTGGGGTGTCTGCAGGAGGAGGAGTCTGGCCCTCAGGCTGAGCAGCCCTCCTGTCCCTAGCCTCCCCGGGCCACGTCACGCGCTGCCCGGTTTCCTGGTAATGTGTCACCTGCCCCTGATGCGAGGGTTGACCCAGGGTGGCCCGAGTCTAGGCGTGGGGTCCTGGAGAGACGGGCAGCTCCCACGCTCTGCCCCTGGCCACCACCTGCTGCCTGAGCAGCCGGAAGGAGGAGTAGACGGGGGACGCACTGGCCCCAGGAAGTGGCCAAAACATGCCTGGGGCCAGGGGTGGCCCTGACTGGACATGGGGCTTCCCTCCCAGCATCGTGCCAGGCGTCTGAGCTGGGCTGGGGGCTTCGTGGGAGAAGGGGCCGGGAGGAAGCCAGGGGATGGAGTGACCGGGCGTCTCCTGGGGAGACGGAGAGGAGCGTCCACTGGGGAGAGGACCAGGCCGAGGACCCTGGCCTGGCATTTGTGCTGTTGCCGTTGTTCCTGGGGGACCTGGCAGTGGCCTGAGGTGGCAGTGGAGAGGGAAGGGGTGACCGAGGAGCGCTTTGCTGGTCGTTTCCGACGGTGTTGGCCTGGGGTCCCCTGGAAGCAAAGCCCCCGAGACGGGGCCACCGCAGACCCCAGAGCAGTGGAAGCCACCTGGGAGGGCCCCGGAGGGAGTGGGCCACAGGGCGCAGGGTGCAGGCGCGGAGCCACCCCAGCTGTGGCAGGAGCTCCTTGGGGTCACTAAGGGGCTGACACTCCTGGCTCAAGGCTGGCCAGCTCAGCCCGAGGCCGGCTTCTGAGGTGCCCCGTGTGCCTCCGTCAGGTGGCCTCGTCCAGGGAGGGCTGCAGACCCCATGTCACACGGCAGGGGACAGACCAGTCACCCTAACAGGGCTGCCTTGTGGGGTCATCTATTTATCAGAGAGGCGTCTCTGTGTCCTGGGGACACGGAGGCAGGACAGGCTCCTGGACGCTGGTGAGGCCCCAGGTCTGCAGTGGGCAGAGAGACCCTCCCCCCCGCCTCGGCTGTGTGGCCATCGCTGCCATGAAGTCAACACAGAGGGCGGCGCCCACGCAGCTCGGGGCGAGGCTGGGGACTGGTGGGTGGCCGTGAGGACACTGACTGGGGGCTGGTTCATGGCTTGGTGCTGACCCCTGGACTTGATGGTGAAGCTGGTCTGAGCCATGTCACTCAACACGCCTGACGGCAGGTCCAGCCCAGGTCCTCTTACGGAGGTGGAGGACCCAGCACCAAGAGGCCAGGCCACACTGCGGGGCTCTCTCGGCCTCTAGATTTCCCAGTCCTTGTCTGAGGCGGCCCCGGCTCACAGCCTCCCGCCCCAGGGCCCAACCTCACCTCCTCCCGGCTCCTCTGTGTCCTGCTGCTCAGCCAAAAGCCGGAACATGCACTTCCTGTCCTCTCCGCCTAATGCTCTCCCTCTAACCCTTTGCATGGCTCACGCTGTCCCACCTTTAACATCAGCTGAAAGGCCACTTCCTATGGAAGGCACTGTGCTTGACATAAACGGTTACATAAGCTTTGGGTTATCTTTGCTGTCCCCAGATTTCCTCCCACCTTCCCCCCTTGGGTTTCTGTGATATGGATTCTGCCACTTTCTCTCTCTCTCTTTTTTTTTATTCCTGAGGAAAGATTTTGCCTTTGAAATCCGCCTTTGGGGCTTCCCAGTGCCACCAGCTAGCTTAGGAGCACATCAGACGTGACATTTGATGAGGAGACACTGCCGTACGGGCCAGGTGTCTGCATCTTCCGTTCCGGGGCGGCTGGGTTTTGCAGCTGATTGTGGCTGTCAAGTTCAATGCCAGAGACGAGCCTCTGATTTTTCCAGGTGTGTCTGGGAGGCCCGGCTCAGCGAGAGGCTGTCACTCGGCGGGCACAGAGGTGGCTTCTGGGAGCTCCGTCTAGACGGGTCTCAGCCACAGCTGCCCTCAAAATAGCAGAGGGAATTTCAAGGAAGACTTTTTTCCTGGTCCCCGAGCAACTTGGCATTTTTATTAGATCAAAAGCAAATCCAGCCGAGCCCCTCGCGTGGCCTCCTTTATTAAAACGGAAGCAGACGGTGCTTCTGAAATAAATATCAAGGCCAATTTGCTGGAAGCACGGGTGGGCACACAACTTGAAGACGTCAGAGACCCCAGCCCTGGGGCCAAGAGACTCAAGCCACCGTTAGCATCAGAGTCCCACGGTGTGGGGGGGTACTCGTTAGAGGGCTTGACGGACAGCTGGCCCCACCCTGGGAGGTCCCCGGTCAGCTCTGGCCGGGACCTGGGGTCTGCGTTGTACCAAGGATGCCGATGCCCCTGGTCCATGCACCAAATTCAGAATAGCGCTCAGCCCTGCGCCAGCCCCGGCCCCTCTGAAGTCAGGAGGTCTGAGCGCTGCGCAGCGTCTCCGTCTTACAGTGAAGGCACTTGGTTCCCAGAAGCAGAGCTGCTGGCCCTGGGTCACAGCCGATGGGACCCTCCCTCCTTCGGGAGGCCCCTGTTTGTCCGAGGCAGGGGCACCCCAGCCGTCCTGTTGCTAAGAACACGCAGGGCAGTTGTTAAGGTGTAGAGTCCCTGGGAAGTCCTCCGTTGGGAGGGACCAGGGACCTGCGACAGGTGAGAGGAGGTGGAGACCCTGGGACCCCGGGGTGAATCCTCGCTCCTCGGGGGTCTGCTGGGCTCCCAGGAGCCTTTGCAGCTGTAGCCCTTCAGCCCGGGGACCTGTCCCTCACCCGGCATTGCTGGGCTCCCCGCACCTCAGAAAACAGAACCTACTAGTGGGTCAGGGGCTGCAGCAGGGGCTTGCTTTGCAAGTCCAGCTCAGAAGCCGGGAATGGCCACCGGCCCCCTCCAGCCCCTGAAGAGGGGGGTGTCCTTCTCCACGCGTCCCAGTCCCTGGCCCTTGTGTGTGTGAATGTCATCGTGAGTCCGAGCCCAACCTTCGGAGGAGTCTGCCTGGACTCAGATCCCAACGGTGAGACCTTGGGCTGGTGACGGGACCTCTCTGGGCCTCGGTTTCCTCATCTGCAAAATGGGCCTCCGCTGACGTGGGTTTTACAAGATCCGAGGAGCTGACGCTCAGCGCACGTCGACGGGCTCACGGCCTTAGTAGGTGCTGCAGGTGTGTGTCCGTCCCCCTCATGCCACCTGAGCACCCAGAGGACAGACGGTGTGTCACTTGGCTCTGAGACCCAGTGCCCAACATGGAGGAATGCCAGTCATCAGTGACTCTCAGGGGAGGTGGCAGGAACGCTCCGCCCACCCCCATCCCAAATTTGAAAAAGAGACAAAGGGCCCAGAAACAAGGGGTCCCCAGAAGACAGACGAGGGGGGAGGGGTGGTGATCTGCCCTCCCACGTGGATGCTGCGCAGACCAACGTCCACCCTGTGCAGGGCTGGGCAGCCACCGGTCGGATGCCAGAGGGGCTCTCGGCCAGCTGAAGAGAGGGCCGTGTCTGGGTATCTGGGTTGGAAGGAAAGAGAGTTCACCCCCTGGGGACACATATGCTCTCCCGGGACTCTGCTGAGCCTGGGTGGGGCAGGCTCCCACGGACTTCAAAACACGGTGCCTCCACCAACCGTGGGACGAGGCTGGGACTTGGAGAACCTCTTCTTGTCTAGGAGCCTGTTTCCCCTTCTGTGAACAGAGGCCGGGGCCCAGCCCTATCCCAGGACGGGCGTTGGGTCATTTTCCATCAGTATCTGAGGTCGCGTGGGGAGGGGCTCCCCGTGGGAGGCCGGCTGGGCCTTTGTACCTCACATGCATTTGCAGGCTCAGAGAGGTGGAGCTGCTTGTCAAAAGCCACACAGCTTAAAAAATGTACATGGCTTGTAAGTGGTGGAGCCGGGACTGTTGAACCCTCTGAGTTACCCCGTGGGTGGGAGGATTCCATCAGCTCAGAGCAGGAAGGCCGCAGGGACCCCACGAGCTCAGCCTCCCCCGCCCCTCCTCCCCCACCTCAGCCCAGGGTGTGCTCAGGGCCAGGCCAGGCCAGGGGCTGGGGACAGAGGGCTGCAGGGAGAGGCCCACCCTGTCCCTGCCCACAGACATCCCCGTCCCTGGGTGACAGAGAAAGCCACACGAAACTGGCTCTTACAACACAAAGTGACAAGCACTGGGATCAAGGACACGGGACAGAGTCTAAGGGACAAACCAGAGGTCATGAAGTGGCCTCGGTGGGCTGAGTCACCTGAGGGGTGCGGCTCTCTCGGTGGCCTGAATGTTTAAAAGTCCCAATTGCTGTCA
This sequence comes from Marmota marmota marmota, assembly GCF_001458135.2. Taxonomy (NCBI): domain Eukaryota; kingdom Metazoa; phylum Chordata; class Mammalia; order Rodentia; family Sciuridae; genus Marmota; species Marmota marmota. The sequence continues at coordinate 19,490,811 of NW_026000185.1, read as the reverse complement.
TTTAAAGGCCAGGGGCTCTTATTTTGAAATCCACATTTTCAGTGTCTCGGACGTTTTGGAAGAGCTGTCCCCCTGCCTGTGGTGACGCTGGCTAGGGAAGAGCAGGCCGCCTCGGCCCTGTCACCTGTGGTTCACTGTGGCCCAGAGGCTGTTTTGAGTTGGGATCCTCAGTCCACAGCGCAGGCTCCAAACCAAAAAGATCGGGGAGAAGGGCAGTGGGCGGGGTCCCGGTGCCCTGCAGGTGGGTCCTGGTGCCCTGTGGGGGACACGCACTGTCAGTGGCTCAGTGTCCCTTTCTGGAGGCCAGAGAAGAGGAGGGGAGCCTCGGTGCTCAGTGACCTGGTCTCCAGACCCAGGGACAGAGCGTCCCATTGTGACTCGAGGATCTGGGCTTCTCTTTTTCCTGACAATGTATGTGACCCCTGGGTGCGTGGCACACAGCTGTCATCTGTCATCCCAGCGACTCAGGAGGCTGAGGCAGGAGGATCCCAAGTTCGAGGCCAGCCTCAGCAATGTAGCCAGACCTTAATTAGCGACAACGTGTCTCAAAATCAAAATAGGAAGGACTGGGCTGTGGCTCGGGGCAAAGAGCCTCTGGGTCCAGTCCCCAGCACCCACCCGCCCAAGATCACTTCCTCAGGGGACTGTCCAGGGTTAGAGCAGCTCCCATCTAAACACTCCTTGAGAAAACAACAGACCTCCCCGTGCACCAAATATTTGCTTCTCAATTAAAAAAAAAAAAAAAACAAACCCAGACGCCTCCCTCTTGGCAGCCAGCACTTCCGTTCCTAAGGCCGTTCCAGTGGCTGCGGCCAAAACAAACGGTTGGCAAACGTTTCCCGCTGCCTAAAAACACAGAGACCCACTCACAGGACAGCGACGTTAGCGGGTGTTAAAAACGGGGGGCTCAGCCAGAGCGAGGCCCGCGCCCCTCCGCGGACACAGCCCTCTGTCCTCGCCTCCGTCCCGCCTTCGCGACTGGGAAGAGCCCCCTGCGACCTGAGCTCCCGTCCCCGGGTGACAGGCAGGACAGGGATTCCTGCCTCGTGGGTTTCCCAGAGGAGCCCGTCCCCCCCTAAAATTCAGAAGTGGGAGTGGACGAGCCGGAGAGCCCAGGCGGGGAACAGGACCTGGGCCAGCCCTCCAGCGGCTCGGGTCACCCTCAGGAAGAGGCCAGTCCAGCCGCCGCAGGGTGGCCGCTGGGCCCCCGGCTGGGCCTCCGCCCTCCCCGGTGTAAGACGGTGGACGTCACCCCGCGGGCCAGCTGGGGACTTGGGCTCAGGAAGGGCCCACCACTCTCCCCGTCCCTGTGCCATCTCTGCCCCTCGCCACGGGTCTGTCATTGCTCCCTGGGGCTCAGAGTCATGGGGCGCAGGGGACAGGGCAGGGCCCTCAGGGTGTCCCGAGATGGTGGAGGACAATGTCAGGTTAGGCCCTCTGCAGGGGGGTCCTAGCGGGGCGTGGCCTGGGGCGCCAGAGGGACTGGGGGGATGGAGGTCGCCTCTATAGACTTCAGAGTGGACCCACTGGACGGAGGCCGGGCCTCCCCACTCCTCCTCCTGCCCAGGCCTTTAGGAGCAGGGAGGCACTGGGTGGGCTCAGGCCACCGCTGCCTGGGCACATGGTCACTGGTCAGCATCAGCTTGGGCATGGCCACCCACGATCACTGTCCCTGGGCAGAGGGTCCTGGGGCCAGGGAGTCCTGGGGGTCAGGGAGTCCTCCAGTCCTGCTCCTCTTCTAGGCCCACGGGGAGCGGGGAGGAGGGTGGACGGGAAGTGGAGAGATGGGCATGAAGGCTGGGCTGGGGTGGACAGGTGGGTGGACAGGGGGTGGGAAAGGCAGGATGGAGCCAGTAGCCTGAGGAGGGTAAGCATCGGGCAGGACACCTGTGGGCACGTGGTGGGCGCCACAGTGGACTCCCGGGGACGTGCCCGTGAGTCGGGGGCGAAGACGGGGGTGGCTCGGGGGTGTTGTGTGAGAAAGGGGTTCAGATGTGTGGTCTTGGGTGGGAGGTGGGGGTGCCAGTGGCTGTGTCGTGGGTGGCAGGTGTGGACGGGGGACTGCGGGTGACCTGTGGGGAGAGAGCCGGGGTCGGGGCAGGTGCATTTCTGGGTCCTTGGGTGGATGGCGGCAGGGGTGGCCGGTGTGCGTCCCGGCTGGCGAGCCGATGGGTGGCCGTGGGGACTGGGCTGCGGTGGCCGGGGCGGGAGGCCTGGTGGGTGGGCGCCCAGTGCTGACCACTGTTTCTCTCGCAGGACACCAGCCGCACCTGGGGGACTCCTGGCCCCGGAGCGCAGCACAGGAGGCGCCTGAGCTGAACCGCCAGTGTTGGGTCCTGGGACACTGGGTGTGACCGAGCCCGGCCCAGCCCCAGACGCCCGCCATCGCCGGCACCATCCCTCCCACGAGAGCCTGGTCTGGGGCCTGGAACCCGGCCTGGGTGGACTCGGTGGCCGTGAGGGGACCCGAGGCCTGTCCTGCCACCACCGGGGCTCGGGCCCTGAGTCATGCCAGGGTGGCCCCGGGGGCTGCTGGCCACACAGAGGGGACGCCAGCTCTGGACTCCTGCCACCACCACACGCAGCGCCCCGCTGGGCACGGCCCGGAAAGACCCAGGACACTGGCCACTGAGTGCTGGACCCCCACGACCAGCCAGGAAGCTGAGGAGGTGCCCAGAGGAGCAGAGCCCTGTGGGGACGTGGGGTCCTGAAGGACAGGGCAGCGGCTGGCACCGCGGAGGGCCACCCAACAGGCACACAGCAGGAGCTCAATAAATGCTTGTTGAACCCGACTTCTTGTGGAGTGTGGAGCCCAGTTGCTCTCTGGGCGATGGCTGTCCTGTCATTGCCCCACCGAGGGTCAGTGTCACCCCAAGGAGCCTGGACTGAGCCAAGTGCACTGGGCCAGGGCCCGGCAGAGGGATGCGGGAGCCTGGGGCAAGCGGGAGGGACGGGCCAGAGGGCCGCCGAGGGCTCCAGGTGGGGACAGAGGTGGCCCTGAGCCGGAAGGTGAAGCCCGCTCCCCCTGAGAGCCCAGCGATGTCACAGCCCTGGCCCAGGGGACCCTTCCCCCACGTCTGGGGCCACCTCTCTCTGAAACCCCAGGTGCAGACACCGGCGAAGTGGATCCCTGTCCTCAGAATGACCGAGTTTAGGGTCACAGAGATGAAGCCACCTGCCGAGGACTCCAGAGCCGGCCAAGGGCCGAGCTGAGTCAGACCAGGAAGCCGGACCCCAGGCTCCGTCCCCAGGGGCCCCCAGGGGTGTCGAGAGGTTTCTGCCCAAGAGAACACAGTGTCCACTGTCTGTCGTCCACCACCCGGACTCCTCCACCATCCATCCACCCGCCTGTCCACCTGTCCACCTGTCCATCACCCACCCACTCACCATCCACCCACCTGTCCACCCACACACCCATCCATCACCCACCCATCCCGCCCTCCCTCCGTCCCTCACTGGTTGTCCCCGACACCAGATGTCCCCACCATCCTCCAGGTGTCACCTTCCTCGTCATCCCCCCCCCCCGTGGCTCCACCCGCCCAGGGTGTCGTCCGAGCCTCCACCGTGACCAGGCCCTGGGGCAGGCACTCCAGGTGGGCCATGGGAGAGGCCATCTGTTGTCACTCGGTGCCCGCAGACGGCAGGACAGAGGACGAGCCAGGCCGTCACAGCTCAGTGTCCCCTTCTGGGACGAGGCCACCAGGGTCAGGTTCCCTCTCTGTTGGTGACCTGGGACAGGTTGCTTGACCCCTCTGGGTCTCAGTTTCCTCATCCACTAAATGGACGTCCTTGTCAGAGGGCCAAGGGGCCAGCTGCGGACCTTCACCCCAGGCGCTTCCTTGGCGCTTACTGTCACGAGGAGGGATGCTGGGGCCACGGGAGCCTATGGGCGTCCCCTGCTGGGGACAGGTGGAGGGAGTGGTCAGGGGAGGCTCTTCAAGAAAATGAGGTCCAAGCCCAGGTGCAGGTGATCGAGGCCCAGGCAGCAGGAGAGGGCGGGAGGGACAGCTCGGCCACCCTCCAGGTGGCTGGCCAGTCACCCAGGGGCACGCGTGGGGAGGAGCCAGCCAGAGCTGTGGTGGCCGTCACTGCAGGGGTCAGTGGGGACAGCCAGGGCACCGGCTTCCGGAGGAGCCCGGGGCTGAGCCGGGCAATGGCCACTCCCACAGAGCAGGTGAGCAGGTGTCGTCCCAGGAAGGCAGCTGCCCGGGAGCGGGACCCTGTCCTCATCCCACGCCTACAGTGAGCCTAGGACAGTGGCCGGGGGCCAGGGCCTGGTAGGAGGGACGAGCCACAGGACCTAGAGGGGACCCCTGTGGGAGGCGGCCAGCCAGGTGACCTCCGCTGAGCGCTGGGGAAGGTGGAGATTTCAGTCCTGGACGTCAGGCGTCTCAGTGCCTGGGGACACCGCGAGGCCTGGGTCACCCATGCACTCACTCATCCTGTGGCCACCATGCGTCCTTCTCCTTCCCTGGTGGATACCGAGGACCCCCCATGGAGGGCAGAGCCTGGGAGAGACGGGCCAGTGACCATGACCTCAACCGGCAGGACCAGGTCAGACAGAGCCTCCAGGAACGGGGCCCGGCTGGGACAAGTTGGGCAGGAATCGGCCCAGGTCACCAAGCGGCTTTATTGTCACCGGGGTCAACTGAAGTCGGCCAACAGGCCCCAGGAGACCCAGGGGTGGCTGTAGTTGACACTGGGACGATCTCCATCTCTTTTAACAGTCGTGTTTCTGTGTGTTAGAAAACAGTGTCTCCAGCCACATCAGAGCCACCAAGCCACCGAGTCATGGACTTCCCGCTGGGATGAAGCCAAAGGGGCGTTTCAGTAACAAGCAAAGAGGTGGCTCAAAGGAAATATCAAATAAACAATCCTGCACTGGTGTGTGATCATGGCGTGGGGGCGGCTTGCAAGGGCCCCTGTCACATGGGAAGGGAAGAGGTAGGAGGGTCACGGGACCACTGGGACTTCAAGTCCTCCTGTCTCCTCCTGAGCACGTCCGGAAGGGGCTGGAAACTAGCTATTTTCCAGTGTAACAAGAGGGCTGCTGGTTAGATAACAGGGAGCACTTCCAGGATGTTCAGGTGACTAATCCAGGAGCCACTGAGAGTTACTTGGAGGGAACTAAGGCCACTGTTGGCTTGGGAGGAGGGGCATGCCACCTGGGGGCCCCTGGGGAACACACAGAGGACGGGGTGCCTTCCTCTGCCCCTGCAAAGCGCTTTCCCAGAGAACAGTCCCCTGTGCTGAGTGAACTTGTGCTGACCCTGATGGCCTTGGGTGTGTGCCTGTGGTGTGGACACCACACCAGGCCCGACCCGCGGCCCTGCTCTCCCCTGGGCGCCCGAGCTCAGCCTCTCTGTCCCCACAGGCCCCGGCTCCCTGTGCCCGGCTGTGTGCTGAGCCTGGTGGCCCCCACATGTGACCCTCAGAGGCCCTGGGCTCCTCTGCCCGGTGGCCCCTCTTCTGCCAGGTGCAGGCGAACCTGGGGCCAGGGTTCACCCTCTGGCGGGAGGTGATGAGTTAACAGGGTTGACGTCCTCCTAGGCTGGTGACAGTGACCAGCAATTGTCCCCACCACCCCCCGCCGAAGCCACCCCGTGCCTGGCCACACACTCGTCTCCCGCGGGTAATGGAAACGTCAGCTTGATTCATGGGCAGCGTCTGTAGCGGCCAGGGCTGAGGACGAGGCTGGCCGGGAGCATGTCCCCGGGGAAGAGCCGCTGCCGCTGGGCTGACCGCTGCTCGGGAGGAAGCCGGGACCCAGAGAGCCGCTGGGTTGTGGAGTTAGGTGGGCCTGGGTTCAAGTCCTGCGGCCACCAACCTGCTGCGGCCTCCCTCCTCCAAGGAACACTGACCAAGGGACAAAAGGTGCCAGGAACCGAGCTCAGGCCGGAGCTGCCCTTCTGGAACAGGAAGCTGTCCTTCCTCCTCACGGAGCACTCGGGAGACTCAGATCCTGCACCAAACCTTAAACAGTAAAAGCTCACCTCAAACAGTGACAATGTCATGCAGGAGGGGCAGAGGGCAGGGAGGGCCTGTCCACAGGAGGGTGAGGCAGGAGGAACAGCGTGTGCAAAGGTCCTGGGGCTGAGGACAAGCCTGTGTGGACCGTGCAGTGAGGTGAGGACCTGCGGCTACTTCCCACCAGGCCTCTGGGGTCTGAGTCTGGGCTTCCTGGGCGATGACAAGGGCTGTGCTTTCACCTTGAGGGACCCAGGGAGCAGCTGACAGGAGGGATTTTAAAGGAAGACAGGACCAGCACGGCTGTGAGAGGCTCCTCTGGCTGTGGGGTGCAGGCCTGGGAGACGGGGTGCAGGGCAGAAATGGGGCCAGCAGATCGGGGACTGCAGCAGGGCCTGTGCTGGCCAATGGACGGTAGTGCCCGGGGCCTCCAAGATAGAGACCAACCTCCTCCACGTGGGGTTCACTACATGGGCAGGCAGGAGGCCACCGGACGGGCCCCTGCCTGTCCCCATCTAGCCTGGGACACGGTTCCCCTTGCTGTCACTTCTTGGGCCACATTTCGCTCCGGACTGACACTTTCTGGTCCCTACCTTAGACAAAGCTGGGGGCCGTTGACACCTGCGGGCCTGGCAGGGGGCAGCCACTGGGAGGGTGGCCGGGAAACACGGGTCCTGAGGGCCCTAAGGCCCAGGAGGAGCCAGTCGGCCTCTGCCTTGTGCTTGAGGCCAACCTGGGGCTCCCTGGGCCTTCGGGGCACCTGCAGGGTGGTGGGGCGGGCGTGGGGCGGGCGTCGGGTCCCCCCCCCCACAGGAGTCAGGGGAGGGGGCGGGGCCTGTGGAACCACACAGGAGCCGGATTGGCAGAGGAGGGGCGGGACATCCATCCCTGCTCAGCCAATAGGTCGGCAGCCCTAAGGCCAGGGCCCTTCAGGGACCAATCAGCTGAGCTTGTCCTGGACTTTGGAGAGGGGCCAGGCTGGAGGTGGTGCCCGGCTGCTCTGGGGAAGAGCCTGGGCTCAAGGGTCACGCCGCAGCCCCAAGGTCCCTCTCACCGAGCCTGTCTACACCTGTGGAGTGCGTCCCAACCAGGAGGGCTAGAGCTATGAGGGTCTCATGGGGACCACCGTGGCGCCGCGAAGCAGGTACCCTGGGTTCACCTGCCACCTGGGTAAGGAAGCCCGGTCCGGGGTGTAAAGTCACTTGCCAAGGTCACACGGCCAGGAAGTGGTGGAGCTGCTGGCCCCAGGACCGTGGCACAGCATCCCCGGTGCGGGGAGGAGGACTTTCCTGGAGCATGCGCACAGGAGGCTGCGAGGAGCGGGCAGCTGTCTGTGGGGCTCTTATCACCACCGAAGGAGCCGAGGCCGCTTCCTCAGCTGGGGCTGTGAGTGGAAGTCCCCCTGGAGAGCTGGGACACTGGAAAGGGTGTCATGATTGCCACAGGGAGACGTGGGACACACCTGCAGCAAAGGACACCCCTTGGCCACTTGGGGACACACAGCATATGGCCAGCCTGGTTTTGTTGCCCAACGGGATGCCACAGGCTTAAGCCCCAGGGCCAGGGCTGAGCCCAGGGACGGGGCCTGCGCCATTCCTCTGGGAGCCCTGCCAGCTGTCCCTTGGCTGTGGCCAAGATCCGTTTCCAGTAACCCAGGCCTGGGTGCCAACAAACCCCGGCTCTGATGCTCTAGCTGGGTCACATTCGCCCTGGGGTGGGAGTGGGAAGCCCAGATGGGGACATGCAGGCTGTGGGGGAGGGGACCCTCACCCAGGAGGGCCAGGGTGGGGATGTCACCTCTGGGACCCAAAGGACTAATGCTCTGTCTGTCCCTGAGTAACAGGGACCCAGCCCAGAGACCTCGCCAGTGGGGGTGGGGAGCGGTCAAGACTGAGGTGACCTTGGTCAGGAGCCCCCTGAGCTGCTGCCAGTGTTGTGCTGGCCCCTGAGCTGCAGTGTGACGCCCCGCCCCTCCACGCCCCGCCTAACGGTACCATCTTCCCACTGGGAAGCCAGGAGTCTGACAGAATCGGGAGTCAGGAGTGCGGCAGGGAGGGGGCCTGGGAATCGGGCACCTGGGTGCTGGCAGAACCACACCTGGTGGGAAACCAGCCAGACTCACAGGATTGCCACCCGCCTTGCTGCCCAGTGGTCATCTCAGGATCTGCATGTTGACCAACAGCTTCTGAAGCTGTGTGTCCTGGAGAGGTTGCACAGCCTCTCTGTGAAATCATGACAGAGCCTAACCCAAGGACTGTGACATGAGCAGCCAGGCGTATAATAACGGCGACATTCTGTTCGTGACCTGTGGGTGAGGGCGCATGCCCCTGTGCTCGGCCAGTTTTAAGTGGACTCTTGCCCAGGGCCTTGGAGGCGGCACGGGCTCCCCCGTCTGACCCAAGTGCAGTGCGCCGGACTCCATTCTTAATAACATCTTTTATTGATTTTGCAAGAGAAAAAAATAGACATTTATTTTCCAGTTAATGCCTCCACAGCTCCTTTCCTCCCCCCTGCAATGCAGGGTGCACACGTTGGTTGTGAGACCCACCGGGTCCTGGCAGCCAGTGTGCAGCGTCTCCCGTGCCTGGGGCGGGATGGGGGTCCCTTCAGGGCAATGGCACTGTCTGGGTGACCAGCCCGGCTCCGGGGGCAGCTTTCGAGTGGGAGCGGGAGGCCGGGCGGGCTCGGCACATCTGGAGCCGCGGCCGGAGCTGGCGAGGATGGATCTTCTCCGGGGAAGCGGTTCCTACCTCTGCATCAGCCGAGCTCTCAGCGCAAAGCTCCCCCAACGCAAAGCGCATCCGCGTGGCCCCGCGCACGGGCTGCGGAGCCCATAAAGCCCGGGCCGCGGTTGCGCAGGAACGCGCGGGAGAACCGCACCGCGCAAACCGGGCCGAGCGCCAGGAAGGCAGCGGATTAATATGGGAACGAGAAATGACCCACCACGGGAACCAATTAGGTGCCCGATCTGAGCTGGTTACAGGGATGGGGGGCGCAGGCACCCGTCCAGGCGCGACCACCCCGGAGGGAGGAGGGCGGGGCCTGGGCACCGGAGCCTCCCTGTCACTCCAGGGGCCCACAGCGGCACAGGCAGGGATGGGTAGGAAGAGGCCAGGGGTCAGAGGGCAGGGCCAGGGCAGGGAGCAGCCAGGCCAAGTTCAAGTTCAAGGGGGAGGTGCTGCGCCTGGCCCCAGGGTGGTGGTCCTCACTCCCCCAGGCCGTGTCCAGAGCCCTGGTGGGCCCAGCTCCCCCTTTCCCTCAGCAGGACACACACCACGGCCAGTCCTGTCCCAGGCTCTGCAAGAGGCCAGAGGTCCTGCAGGCTCACCCCTGAAGGGCCTGGGGGACCCTGGATACACGAGGGGAGGGTGGCAGTCCGGGCAGACCTTGAGGGGCCAACAACGGCACCCTGTAGGCTCCGCCAGCTCCCAGTGGGGCAGGCATGCAGGGGAGGTGGGGCCACCACAGCTGGGCTGGCCTCCCCTGGGGCACCTATGCATGGAGGGGCTAGGGTTGAGGCCTGGCCTCCCCCCAACCCTGTCCTGGCCTAAGAAGCTGGACAGACGGACCAGACGGACGCCCCGCACACCGCACCCAGGCGTGAGGCAGGGTCAGCGGGTCCGAGTGGTCACGGGCCATGGTCAGCGGGTCCGAGTGGTCACGGGCCACGGTCAGCGGGTCCGAGTGGTCACGGGCCAGACTTGCTGGAGAGGCAAAGCAGGCATCCCTGACTCTCTGCAGCAGCCCGCATTGCAGGGCACTGCCACCCTCTGCAGCGGCAGCCTGTCCCCAGTGGTTTCCAGGGCTGTCACCCCAGAGTCTCCTGTCCCTCTGTGCTGTGTTCTTCAGCCTCGGGATCCTGGCTGGTGACACTGAGGGCGGGGCTCCGCACGTCAGCACCGCCACCGCCTGGCTGGCTCCTTCTCACTTATGCAGGTTTTGGGGCGCAGAGCTGTGGAAGCAGAGCACAGAGGGGCGGTGTCCCCAGCTTTATACCTCGGGTGTCCTACACCCCGGGGAGGCCCCACCACGGGGCTGCCCTCCAGGTCCCTGAGGCCTGGCCCCCGCCTGCAGCTCCAACAGGCCGAGTCCTCCGCGCCCCAGGGCAGGGGACCCTGTCCCCACAAGGCTTAGGTCCCTGTCACCCTCCGGGTGCCGGGGGTGTGCAGGGTGTGTAGGTGTGGGGTGCCAGCCCCTCCCTGGCGCGTTCCCAGGGGGACACTCTGGGCAGACTGTGGCTGACCTGGGTCGGCCGCGCTCGGCTTCCTTCTGCAGCTGGTGACGGCCTGGTTGTCGTTTGTCATCTGGACGTCCTGGTCCTCTGCCTGGTTACTGTGTGGAGGAGGAGGCAGCAGGTCCCATGGGGCCCAGGGCCGAGTGTCCCTACCATCCATCCTCGTTAGGGCCGCAGGGAGAGGGGCGGGGGCCAGGGACACACCTGATGGCCGCGTGCTTCTCCTGGTGACAGATGTCCGTGTCCTCGGTGAAGAGGATGGTGTGGTAGGGCACCGTGGGCTCGCACGTCGGCAGGATGCCCCCGACCAGGTGGCTCACCATGGCCAGGACCCCGTGGTACACCAGCAGGTCGTCCACCAGGAGCTGGGCAGGGATGGGGGGATGAGGGACCCGCTCTCCCACACTGTCCCCACAGAGCCCCACTGAGGCTTCTCTGAAGACGGTGTCACTAGCCAGGGCCCCTGTGTGCCTGGACTGTGTGACCCCAGACCTTCACCCCCACAGGAGAGGCTGCAGGGGACTTGAAGGAGGGGACAGCACCCAGTAGAGAGCCCTGGACACAGTGGGGCTGGTGGGATCTCTGGCCCCTGTGCCTGCTGTCCTGTCCCCGTGGGGCTCTGGGGAGACCCTGGCAAAAAGCCTGCTTTTCAGTGTTGGGTGACGACCCAGATCATCTCAGGGGGTGTGAAGGCCTGGCTGGTGGCCAGCGTCCCTGCCTCTGGGACCAGGCCCCATGTCTAAGGTGGCCACGGAGGGAGGCACATCAAGGGGCGACACATGATCACAGCCAGCAGCCTGATCCCCAGTGAGCGCCATCACCCCAAGCCCAGCTGGGGGGACTCACACCAAACTCCTTCACCCCGCGATGCGGCGTCTTGGCGTAGTTCCACAGCTTGATCATGGACACGGTGGTGGGCAGGTCAAAGATCACGTACACGCGGTTCACCTGGGGGAGCGTCCGGTGAGAGGTGCTCTGCTGGGCCGCTGCCCAGGCTATGGCTGCGCCTGGCGGTGCCTGAGGAGGCCCCTGCCCCCCAGAGGCCTGCAGTCCACCCGCCTCCTCCCCTTGCCCATCTTGAGTCAGGTCACGTGTGGCTGCGTTTGCAACAAACCGCTGAGCTGGCTCTTGCAGGGCCTCGTTCCTGGGCTGGTGGCCTGCATCTACATACGGGCAGAGCCTGGTGGCCCTCATCTATGCATGGGCAGAACCTCGGGCCTCCCCAGATGGGCCCAGAAACGGTACAGGCTCCCTGGGCCCAGGACCCCTCTGTCCTTTCCCGAGTCACAGATGAAAGCCTGCAGGGCC
>NW_026000185.1:19457869-19477865 GCF_001458135.2 Marmota marmota marmota | reverse complement strand
CCTCCCAGGGGAGACCGTCCCCTATTCAAGGTGGTGTGCGGCTCGGCCAAGGGCAGGGCCACCCCAGCAGCTGCGCCCCTGGCTCCTTGGCTCAGTGGGCACCAGGCCAGCACGAGGCCAGCGTGGGGCTGGCCAGGAGCCCTGCTCCAGGAGCGTCTCCTGACACAGAGTCCAAACGCCCCAGGAGCAGGCACCGTCGTCCTGGGTTGAGGACCCTGGAACTCAGCGGTGACGTGCTCAGGGCCACGCAGCTGGTGGGTGGCAGAGGCAGGAAGTGCCTGAGGTGTCCAGGGTCTCTGCCCACTCTTAGCCGCCCCTCTCCTGCCTCCCCTGGACAAGCAGAGGCCACCCTGTGTCGAGCACAGGGAAACGTCTGGGAGGGGACGTGGGCAGGATGGGCAGAGGGCAGGTCCCACCTCTGGGGCGCGGGCATGGCCCTCCCTCAAGGCTGGCAGGGCCCGGGCACCAGTACCAGAGGCCTGCGGCCGCTCGGCACCCCCCCACCTCCCACCCACTGGCTCCTCTCTGCCCCCTGCAGGGCCGCCCTGCCCAGGCCTGGCCGCATCCCTTTCAAGGCATCGCTACCATGAAGTGACTGTCCCCAGCCACAGGCCCAAGCAACAGTGGGTGCTGAGGAGGGAACCGGGGACTCTGAGCCTGGCCGCGGGCGCTGGGCTCAGGGGCCAGGAGCAAACTGAACGTGGCCTTTACAGATGGCCTTGAGCTCAGCGCAGCTGAGATGGGCGACATCCCAGCGAGTTCACGAACTGTGTGGCCCGTGTCCTCCTGAATCTTCCTAAATCCAAGCACAGAAGCCAGAGGACAGCCCCCGCACTGGCCACGGGCATCTCGGATGGGCGGCTGCGGCCTCTTCCCAGCAGGACGCGCAGCGAGGCATTTAAAGCCGTCAGCCCTGCAACCTGGAAACCCAGCGTCCCCAGACAGGGACGTCCCCAGATGGGCAGCGCAGCCCCAGGCTTCGGAGAGGCTCAGCCGAGCTTTAGAAAATGGCCCAGCGTCACGTGTGATCGTGTTTCAAGACCCCACAGGACGCGCTCCAGAGCAAGCGGGTGGACAGTGGTGGGTGTCCCCGGCCCTCACCTCCTGGCCGGCTGTGGCCGCGGCCGAGCCTGCAGGTGGTCCACGAAGAGGATTTCTTGAGCAAAATCGAAGTGGCAGTTGCCTGGCCCCTTCCGGAGGAGGAAGCCCTCGGGGGGTGACACACACAAGCCGTCCAGGGACACGTGGGCGATTTTGGCCTGGTGGACAGAGACAACCTGAAGCTGGGAGCCTGTGGGGACAGGTGCACGCTGGCGGCCAGCGGCTCTGGGCACAGGCAGCAGCTGGGCACGAACTTCCTCGACACCAGGCTCCAGCTGGGGCCCGCCCAGTGTCCCTTGGCCCACCCTATGCCAGGACCTGGGCACTGGGGCGCTGGAGGACAGATGGGTGACACCCCTGCTGCTGCACCCAGTGACGTGCTCTCTGGTCCCCAAGTTTCAGAGGTACAAGTGACTTGGCCAAGGTGCCATCCAGGGCACCTGCTGCGGTGGCCTGCACTGGCATGGGCACTGGTGGGGGACGGCCCCCATGCAGTGGTGCCGGTGGCTGAGCCTCCCCAGGCTCGCTCCCCTCAGCTGCCAGGTGGGCACGGCGAGGAGTTCAGGGGTGTGACGTGCCCATCAGGTGGCCTGGGCTGCCATCCCCACAGCCCTGGCCAGGCGACCCTGGGTCAGGAGAGGCCCCTCCCGGTCCCTCTCCAGCGCTGAGCTCATCTTCTGCAGGCTCTCGCTGCCTGGCAGTGTCCCTGGCTGTTTCTGGGTCCCTACTGATGGCAGAGACCCCAGCGGGCCCCACTTTACCTGCCTCGGGGCCTTGCTGAGGGTGTGGATTGGGCCAACACATCCCCTGGCTCTGGACCAGAACTCTCCAGCTAAATGCCCGGATCCGCCAGCCGCTCTCTGGTCCCCACTGGCAGGGTGGGAGGCGGCTGGGGCCAGGGGCCCACTGCCAGCGCCCGCTGCCTGACCCCGGAGTCTGGAAGCCGGTCCCCTCCCACCCCAGGACTGGGGGTGCAGCTGCTGGAATCTCCTTTTGGGAGACGCAGAGAGGAGGGAGAAGGGGGGAGCCCTGCCTGGTCTCAGGGACAGTGCCCAGGCCCCTTGTCTGCGCCAGGCACTCCCAGCGGGTGACCTGCGTGTGCAGCAGAGGGCCTCCGCGGCCGCCTGGGGCCTGCCTGGGTGTCCTGTCCTCTGCCTCCCTCAGGCCGCTCCCCAGCCCGGCCTCGGAGCTCCAGGACCTGTGGGACCACCACACCCCTGGTCTGCTGGCTGGTCTCTGGGAGGGACCTGTCCTCTGGCTTGGGGCCAGCAGGACGGAGGCCTGCATCTCCTCCTGGGCAGGGTCACCGAGTGAATCCGGGAGCAGAACTGGGCCGAGCCCCAGGAAGCCCGGTGTCCACTCCCCAGGAAGCGCCGCCGACTCCCCTGGCTGCAGTGGCCCGTCCTCTCTGCCCTCCTCTGACTGACTGTTGTTCAGGGGGGGAGGCGGCTGGGGCCAGGGGCCCACTGCCAGCGCCCGCTGCCTGACCCCGGAGTCTGGAAGCCGGTCCCCTCCCACCCCAGGACTGGGGNCCGGCCTGCCACCCACAACTGGGGTGTCCCCTGGGGTCGGGGGGGACTAGAGTCATAGGGTCTGTCCCTCTGCAGCTGGGACCTGCCCCTCATGCCCACATGGCCCCGTGGCCACTTGTGCCAAGGCTGGGGGCCGACCTGGGGGCAGGGACTCGGGCCCAGTTTCCTGGGGAAGCCGTCACGTGGAGGGACCCAAAGACCCAAAGGTCAGCCTGAGGGAAAGGCCTTGTTGTTCTTGTTTTGGGGGATCGCGATGGACCCGAGGTGCTGACCCTGTTCTTGTATCATAGAGACAGGGTTTGGCCGCGTTGCTGAGGGTCTCGCCAAGTTGCTGAGGCGCCTTTGAACTCGCGGTCCACCTGCCTCAGCCTCCTGAGCGCCTGGGCTCACGGGCGTGCGTCCCCGGGCCTGGCGGGGAGCCTGTCTTCCGAGGCCAGCACATCTGGCTCTTCCAACGTGCTGAACGTGAGAGGCGCTACCCAGAAACGGGGCCGCGTGAGGGGTTTGTGCCTCCTGCCCAAGGAGCCCTTGCCCCAGAGGGCACAGCTGGCTCAGCACCAGCCGTGCCAGGAGGGCCAGGCTGCCACCCCAGCCTAGTGACCATGGCCCTGCAGGGTCCATGGGAGAAGGTGCGTGGCCTGGCACATGGTGGGGACCCAGATCTGGGGACCACAGGACTGAGGTCGAGTCCTGGCCTTGCCAAATGCAGTGTGGTAAGGGGACGCGCCCTGCCCAAGGCAGATGGCAGCCCCTTCCCTGTCCTCCAGCCGAGGGAAAGCAGGACACACAGCTGGTCAGGGCAGGGCCGAGGTTCAGCCCCAGGCCTCTCTGCACTGCCGTCTTTTGGGACCTGACAGCTTTGTGCCACGGGAGGGTGACTGTCCACCTGTTCAGTCACCTCGGGTCGGACGGCCTGTGGAAAGGGGCTCCTGTTGCACCTTCCTTGCCCCAACAGAGGCTCGTCTTAGAACCCTTGCGTTTTCACCCACAGCATGAGAACAGCGCAGAAGTCAGGCCCTGTGGGCTCCTACTCTGACTTGGACAGGGAGCCTCGCTGTGTGACCTGGGGCAAGAGACTGAACCTCTCTGAACCTCAGTTTAACACCCTGGGAGACAGCATTAACAGCTGTCCCAGAGCCTGGGGTAAGGATCTAACACGGGAAGCCCCAGCATAGGCCTGGTCCTGGGGCTCAGTGGACATCAGGACCATAGCTGTTCACTGTGAATGGAGGCCCCTCGCCTCAGCACCAGAAGAAACGAGGCCCGCTGTCCCGGAGGCTGCCCGGGGCCCCTGGCTGCAGCTGCTGTCTGCAGGGGGAAGCAGCAGCTGCACTCTCCCTGGATGCCACCCCCAGCTCCATTTGGAAAGTTCTGGAGGATTTATGCTCCTCTCCCCGGTGGGGGGGGGGGGCAGCCATTCATCAAGCGCCGTCCCCTGGCAGTGGGCTGAGCGCGGCCGGCTCCGGCTTACCCCTCGGTAGGTGTCCTCGGGAGATTTATTGTAGTTCCAGAACCGCAGGCCCGCGATGCTTTCGGCTCTGTCGAAGCGGATCGTGACCACGTGGTCCAGCCCCGGCGAGAAGGGGACCAGCCACATGTGCTCGTCCTCCATGGTGATGTTGACTCCGTCAATCAGCCTGCAGCAACGGGACGGGGGCCAGGTGGGCGGCCCAGCGGGGGGCTAAGCCCTCCTCTGCACCCTGCCTGGCCCTGGCCCAGCCGGACGGGCTCCTGGGTGGGGGAGGACGGCTGAGCCCAGCAGGGAGGCGCCACCGTCATCTATGGCCTTAGATGAGACAATTTTTAATATCTTCATATTCACCGATTTGTTTATTTGTAAATGTGCTGAGGCTGGACCCCAGGGCCTCACACACGATGGGCAAGCGCTCTGTCCCTGAGCCCCAGCCCAGCCCCAGCCCCAGCCCCAGAGGAAATTTCAAAGACAGAATAAGCAAAAGCAGCCCGTACCGTCCAGGGCACAGCAAAGAACCACCACGGTTTCAAGCAACAAGAGAGCGAGCGTGTGTCGTCTCCAGGTCCCCGAGCAGCAGCCCCATTCCTGGGGGGGGTTGTTCTCTTAAGGAGGACAGGAGGCACCCTCCACCTTCCTGAGCCCCCAGCCCACCCGGGTCCCTGTGACCTTGGGGCTGCTGCACTGGGGACAGGCCCAGGCTGCCACTGTGTTTCCTGGATTTGAAAATAAACTTGATTTTTCTTTTACATTTTAAAGTTTGGGTCTGGAATGAATCTCGCGCTCTAAGTGTGCATCCAAGAGGTGATTTTTTTCCTCTGAAAGGCTGTTATTAAGATGATGGATGGCGTGTCGTGCGACTGCTGGCATTTAGAGCTGAGGAGACGCAGCCACGACGCTGGGTGTGGGGGCCTGAGCTGACGGAGGACGGCTACCCGAGAACCTTCTACTTCCTTCCAAAAGCAATGATTTGCGTGTCCTAGAAATCGGGAACCACTGCCCAACTCTGAAGCACCAGATGATGGAGACGGGGGGTTTCCAGAGACCCTCGGGGGTCTTAAATAAGTCGGGGGGCTTAAATAAGTCCCCAGCTGTGACCTTGATCAGGCCTGGAAAGGGGCGGGGTCAATCTGGCAGCAGGAGCATCCTGGTGGCCCAGCTCTGGTCCTCTAGGTACCGTTCTCCAGCACAGGGATGTGGCCAGGCGGGACCTAGGACCAGACCCACCCAAGAGGAGCCGGGGACATCCTGTCGCAGGAGGAAGCAGGGACGCTCTCAGGGGTGACGGTGTTAAAGCGTTCAGGTGGCGGGCGGGGGCTCAGCAGAAGGTCTGGCCTGGCACGAGCAAGGCCCTGGTCCCGCCCCGAACCACGAAAATGAGGCCATAAAAATACAAGTGAATTAATACGTGGGCTGGGGAGTCCTCGGGGTCCCGGAAGGGGACAACCTGACAATAGTGAGGACAGTGGACGGCTGAGACCCTCCACGGCCTGTTGACGTGTCTGTGATGCTCAGAGCACGCAGTGCTTCAGAGAAAGTCTGCTGTTTTGAAACTTTTAGGGAAACGTGGGGAAGACTCCACCCAAGGTTTCCTCTCTGACTTGTGCCGAGTCACCAGAAGCTGGGGACCGCAATCACTCCAGGAAACGAGAGAGAGAGAGAGAGACAGAGAGAGAGAGAGAGAGAGAGAGAGAGAGAGAGAGAGACACAAGGCAGAAGCCCAGTCTCCCCACCCCACAGACGAAGGGCCCAGGCGCTGAGTGAGACTGGCTGCCGGCCTTGGGTCAGCTGGACGGGCAGTCAGGGGGACAGTCAGGGGGACGTCCCCACGGCACACACAGTAACACCGCTTGCCCCTGTGGCCACCTGCACCCGACCGGCCTCCAGGACTAATTAACAGTCTGCCAGAGACGCGCGGGACCCGGGAACGGGCTCAGGACCCCACAGAGAGGTAAGGTCCAGGCGCTGGCAGACAGGAAACCTGGCTCCTGCCCCCGGTGACTGCAGGAGAAGAGGACGAAGACAGAGGGACCTGGAGATGACAGGGAGCGGGGGAGACCAGCTGGATGAACGAGAGGGTCCGGGTGGGGACCACCGGGCAGGAGCCAGGCCCACAGGCCCAGGTGGCTGGGATCTGGAGGTCCGAGTGGCCCAGGGCCGTCAGCGCCAGCAGAGGATGGCCGGGAACAACGGCCACTCTACAGAGAAGCAAGCAGGAGCCACGATGGCCCCACACTCGCTAGCTCTGGCCAGGCCCGGGGTGCCGCCGTTCCCAGGGACAGTCTGCCGACAAGGAGCCCAGGCAGGCGGCCTCGCTCAGGGCCGGGGCTCAGAGCCTGGATCCCCTGGGCCTGTGTCCAAGTCACGATGGCCCCTCAACGAGGCTGACTGACCGCTCGGTCTCTGCTTCTATCTGCACAGGCAGCACTGACAGTGACAGTCTGCGTCACCCTAAGTCAGGACGTGACTGGACGAAGGCCTGTGCCCCTCGGCTCGTCCTGTGCTCCCCTGGGAAGCACCCAGACGGCAGCTCCGACTCAGTTACTGCAGCGTCACCGCTGTCCTTACTGAGAGGTGGCAGAGGGCAGAGGGGCACCTCAAGTGTTCCTCACCTCCCTGCTGCTCCAGGCAGTGCCCGGGTGCCGAGCAGGCGCTGGCCTGTGGCAAGTCCCTGTGGGGGGATGGGGCCTTTGAGGCTGGTCCCTCCTGGGCCTGCCCGGCCCTGGCCCATGCAGTCTGACGCGTGTGGGGCCAAGTGGGGCTGCGGCTGCCCGTGGCGTCTTCCCAGGCCCCAGTCACCACCTCCGGCCCCCGGGGAGGTGGGGAGCCTGCGCCCCGGGCCTGGGGGTGCACTAAGCCGCTGCCTGAGACATGGACCCGGCAGGTCCGCAGGCAGCCCCGGCTCCCATCCTGCCCACCCCTCCCAGCTGTGCGGCCCTGGGAGTGTCCCCTCCCTTTCTGAGCCCCAGTTTTCCTGCAAGCACAGGACCCCAGAGGCAGGGTGGCTCTGGGGAGGTGACATGGGGACGCTAGGCGATGTCTGAAGTCTAACATGAAGAACAGGCTCCGGGACGCCTGCTGACCCAAGTTGGGGGGCCCCTGGAGGCACTTACTTGTCCAGGGTGCGCGAGTCCTCCGTGTACTCAGGGAGGTCATTCAGGTCCCTGGGGGAGGCGGAGACCTGGCGCAGGAGGATGGGCAGAGCTTGGCCGTCCTTGCCCACCACCTCCAGGCCGGTGAGCCCCAGGTAGTGCGGGTCCCCCCAGGAGGCTGTGAAATTCAGCCGAAGGCCTGCAACAGGGAGAAGAGTGGCCATCAATGCCTGAGGCTCTGGGGGAGGGTCAAGGGTGGAGATGAGGCTCTGAGGAAGGGCCTCAGGTGGCCATATTGAGCCAGATGGGCCCCGTCCTTTCCTTGGGCCCAGGAAAGGTGTGCGGCTGCCCATGCTGTTTGGTCCACCGGCTTTCCCCGTGGGGCTTCTTTGTGAGCCAGGGGCCTCCCGGTAGCCCATACTCCTAGTCCCCTCTTCCACCTCAGGGCCTTTGCACATGCTGCTCCTGGCCTTGGAACACACATGGCCCAGGTAACTTGTGCTCGCCCCTCAGGTTCCAGCCCACTTCCTTTTGCCATCTTGGGCCAAGCCAGGCCTTCCCCACTGGCCTGCCACAC
This sequence comes from Marmota marmota marmota, assembly GCF_001458135.2. Classification (NCBI taxonomy): domain Eukaryota; kingdom Metazoa; phylum Chordata; class Mammalia; order Rodentia; family Sciuridae; genus Marmota; species Marmota marmota. The sequence goes on along the minus strand of NW_026000185.1, from coordinate 19,470,092 downwards.
TGTGCGCTCCTCTTCCAAGCCCTGGTGGGCCCCTGGGGTCTCGAGATCACTTGGTACATATCCATCTGTCTGCCAGGGGTCTTTCTGGACCACAGGATCGTGTCCCAGAGAGGCAGTGACTTAGGGAAATTGACATTTTATGCAAATTGGCCACTCGAAGGATCCACACGGCTTCGGGATAAAGGAAGTGACCTCTGGTGACACCGCTACCCTCTTGCCCTGTCCCACCCCGACTCCCATCAGAGACCGTCAGACGTGCCCTGGGGCGGCACAGCACAGGTGACTCACTGGCTTGCCCAGAAAGCTCCTGAGGAAGCTCTTGGTCACGCCCTGGTACGGACCTGCTCAGAGGAGGGACTGGACGCCCGGGAGAACACGGCGCCCCGTGGCCAGGCTGTGCCCAGCCTCCCTCAGCCTGGCGTGCTCCCCAGGCCCTGCTGTTCCCCAGCACGGCTTCTGTGACTCAGCCCTCAGACTCTTCTGCCCCAAGGTGCCAAGGTCCCCTCATTACCTCGGGGCCACCTGCGGCCAGCCCGGCACCCGGCACGTCAGTTCTCACCCTGCTGTGGAGCGAGAGGCGACCATTCCTCTGCCCCTGTCCCCGCCCCTTTGCATGTGGCTCTGCAGAGCCTGCTGCCCCCTGCGTCCAGGCGGTGGGACCTGCTGGCCATCAGGCAGGACTGACAGGGGCTGGGGCACGGGCTCTCTGTCCCCAGGTCCTTGAGCCTGCCCTGTAGAGGGCCAGGCCAGCCCAGTCACTGTCTCGCTGGCCACCAGCTGGGCCCAGGGGAGTCAGCCTGGCCCACTCAGCTGCTGGTCCTGTGCTGGGTGGTCGGCTGAGGACGACGGCCCAGGAAGGCCACACAATCAGGAGCAAGTCAGACCAGACAGACGGTGGCTGTGTTAAGCGACTAGATTTCGGGTTTGTCTGTTCCACAGCAAAAGTTGACAGACTCTTCTGGGTCTATGTTCCAAGGTCACCTTCTGAGAGGCCTTTCCTGAACCATGTCACTCTCTACATCCTCACTCTGAGGGTCTTGGTGATAACACTGCCTGCAGCATAAGCTATGTTTACTCACGAGCTCATTCCCACTAGTCTCCTCAATTCAAACAGAGGCCCCCTGGGGCCAGGACTTGGTTTTGCTCATTGCTGTATCCGCAGAGCCTAGAACAGTGCCTGACAAATACATGCTCAATAAAGATTTATTTAAAAAAAAAAACTCAAGATCGATTGAAAAGTAGGTATTCAGTATCTGTCTGCTAGCAAATGAGGCCACGTAAAACTCCCGGGTCTCACTAAATTCAGAGTGAAAAGTAAATAAATATTTATTGATCATCGACTATGAACCAGGTCCTGGTTTGGGCAGGGACTTACTCACACCAGCGAGATCGCAGAGGGGCTTTCACTCTGGCAAAGATAGTCAAAACCTAACAAATAAACAAATGCACAGCTCCTCGGCTGATCGTGGCACAGAAAAAATAAAGGGCAGCGGGGTCACCAGGAGGGAGAGACGGTAGGGTGGTCAGGAAGGAGGCCTGGGGCTGATGCCTGGGTGTGGAGGAGGAGATCTGCTGTGTTTTTGCATTTCTGGAACATTCTAGGCTGAGAGGAGGACAAAGAGGACCCACAACTGGAAGCAGGCAGCCAGGGGCGAGCGGAGGAAGACGAGATCAAGCTGGGCAGGGGCCAGATCTCAGGAGGCAGCTTGGATGTCCCTGGCCTAGCTACGGGGCTCCTGGGGGGTCACACTTAAGGCAAGGGTGGGTGACGGGTCTGCCTGGCATCTTAGAAAGCTGTCCTGTGGGCCTGGCCGGGAGACCAGCGGGGAGGAGGCTGGTGCCGAGGACATCCTGGGCTGGGTGGCCTCTGTGCGGCAGACCGAGCCCAGCACTCTCCAGGGCCTGGGGTGGAAGGGAGGGCAAGCAACCTCTGGTCCTCATGAAGAAGGCTGGGACAGAGAGGGGTGGCTCTGGACGAGAGGGACATCTGGGGAGGAACAGCGCCTCCCCCTGCGAAACCCCAGAGCCTGGCCGGCCTTCCTGCTGAGTCCTGCTGGCCAGGCGCCTCTGCTTCTGAGCGCAGAGCCCCACTCCTCATCCATCTTCCTCGGTGTATCAATTGGTATTTATACAAATGGAAATTAATTTTGCTTTTCTCTCCCGTGTTTCAACCCTCTCTGCTGCTTTCCTATTTATCGCTGCTGATATTTGCCAAACTTCCAAAATCAGTGTCGTTTGCAAATTAGCAAGTCACACATTCCCTTTCAAACCATTAATAGGATTTGGCCCTATTTACCAACCCGATACGTCCCCTGGGTCCCTTTATTAAAGTGTGCGCCGTCTGCACAGACGGGCAAGGCCGGCTGAGGGTTCAGGCGCCGGCGGGGGCACCAGAGCCTCAGAGAGGAGTTCAGAGGTCCCGGGCCTCGTCGCAAATGCCCAGGTATGCGGCCAGCGGCCTTCCCGTGAGGACAGAGGCAGAGGAACCCCACTGTCCTGGCCACCAAGGTCTCTGAGCTCTGCCGGGCTCCGCCCACGGTACTGCTCTGCCATCTCCGGGAAAGGCCAGGAGCCGCGTTCAGAGACACCAGCAGAGGAAGGGGACAGTGGCTGCTCAGCCTGGCCAGCACCCCTGCCCTCCTTCCTCCTCTGCCTAGGCCACCCCCTGGTCTCCCCCAGGGAGCCCTGCAGAGCTCAGTCCCTGCTGCCTGGGCGGCTCGGGGCGGGGCTGTGGGCCGAGCCTGGCCAATCCCTGCCCTCGTCGCCCACCCCTCCCTCCCCATGGCGAGCCACGTGATTGGCTTATGGGTGGGCACGTGACCAGCTGGACTCAGAGGCTTAACTCTGGGAGGCTGTGGGCCGTTGGGAAGCAGCAGGCCCCTCGCGCCTGGGGTTGCTGGGTGGAAGGTGGCTAAGAGGCCAGTGCCCAGGAGTCCCCACGGGGACAGTCTGAACATAGAACAGGGCAGGAAACAGGCCAAGAGCCAGAGGGCCACCGAGTCTTGATCCTTTGTCCTGATCCACTTCTCAGGAAGCTAGTGACCCCTAACCTTTTAGTTGCATAAACCACTAAATTCCCATTTTTGCTGAACTCAGCTTGAATTCAGTTTCTATTGTTGGTAAAAAGAAAAAAAAAAAAAGAATTGTGACCAATGCAGGGAGACCAAACTAAGAAATGACTGCTGTCTTGTGGGATTTCCCAACTTCACAGGGGATGTTGACTTTGTGGAACCTCTGATGTGAGGTGGCCTGACAAAACTGTGAGGTAATGTGACAGTGTGGTGGGACATTCTGTGTGACCTTGAGTGGGTTACTCAACCTCTCTGTGCCTTGGTTGCCTGATCGAATCTGGAAAATGGGGATGGATAGGAAGAGCTGAGGGGCGGGCAGAGGGATGAAGCAGAAGCCCTGGCACAGTGCCTGGGAGAGATGGAATGGGGTCTCAAGCCAGGCTCCTGCCTGACGTTAGGTTGGCTTTTAAAACTCAGGTCCATTACTCTAAAGTCCTTGAGAGTGGCTCAGCATTTTAGGGGCTGGAGACTTTGGCAACTGTCATCACAGTGGCCTGCACGTCTCCTGTTGGGTTCATTCCTTAGCAGTTTATCGTGGGATGATCCTGTCAATGACAGCGTCCAATGTTGCATTCAAACTGTGGGACAGTAGTGCGTAAAAACGTGGCCAGTCCTGCGCTGTGACCTTTGACCCTGCTGTGTTAGTGTCTGGGAGGCTCCTTCGTGTTTCCTACAGGTCATCCTAACACCCGTCCTCTGCCAGGAGGTGACTTCCACCCTGAGGCGGGAGGGGGGCTTTCTCAGGACAGTGGGGGAGACCTCAGCAGGACATGGGGCTGCAGCCGGTGTTTAAGGACCCAGGGTGACACCGATGCCCCTCCCAGCCTGGGACTGAGGAGCAGGGAGGGCCAGGGCTGCCAGCCCCTGAGTCTGCAAGAGCCACGTCCCTTCCCAGGACAGCCCTGTCCAAGGACATGAGGGGCAGGACGTGGACACCTGGCCCCCAGTCACCTGGGTCAGCTCCAGCTCCGGAGCCTCCAAGGAGCAGCTCGGGCCTGGCCTGCACCCCCCCCCCCGCCTGTCCGGCCCAGGCCTGCACCAGCTGAGGTCCACGGGCAGCCCCCACGGCCTCCACCTGGGGGCATCCCTCTGGGGACCCCTGAGGACAGCTGGGCTGGCAGAGGGAAGGGCCCAGGCCAGGGCCAGGAGAGCCCTCCGGAGGGGCAGAGGGCGGAGGCCAGAGCCTGGGGGCTGGCTGCATCCTGAGACGAGGGTGGGGGCGGGCACAGTGTCACAGCTCCTATCTTCAGGACATAAACTGGGAGCAAGTGACACGTACAGGGGCCAAGGAAGAGCAGGCAGCCCGGAGCTTGGCCAGCGCCTGCTGACAGTGGGGAGGGGAGGTCACAGCTGGCTGCGACCTCAGCCTGAAGACTCCGGGTGGCCGAGGCGCTGACGTGGACTGAGAGAGGGCCTGGCTGGAGGGGGACAGGGAGGGGATCTGGGAAGCCAGATGGGATTCGCTCAGAGGTCACCGGCTGGCCGCGGGCGGGCGGGCCGTTCGGCATGTTTTCTGCCGCTCACGCGGTGTCTCCAAACGTCACAAAATGTGTCAACACTTAGCAACCTGGAGAGTCACCCAGGACCTGGATTTCCGGCCCTGAGGAGTGAGAGGACCCGGCCCTGGGCTGTTTCTGCTGTCCCTCCCGGAGCGGGGACAAGGGCTGCCAACCGCCAGCTCTGCAGCGTGGGGGGGAGGCCCAGCCACTGAACCGGGGCCCCAGGTCCCGCCTCACCCGAGCTGGGCGCCCACCGCAGCCTCGGGTCAGAGCCCCGGCACACGGAGGGTCACGGCGAATGCAAACAGGCCTCTCAGGAGCCGCGGGGAGGGGACCGGGCCTGCTCTGAGCTGAGCCTGGGCTTCAGCCCTGACCCACTGGCCTGGCGTCTCCGCGGGTGCCACCTGCCTGAGGACCCCGGGGAGCCCTGTCCCAGGTGGCCGCCCCGCCTGCCCCGCAGGGTACTCACAGATCCCGTGGTAGATGCCGGGCTCTGGCGTGCTGACCTCGGCGACAGGGGTGACCGGGGGGCTGGGCGGCAGCTCTGGCCCGGGGACCTGCACGGCCGTCGGGAAGAGGCAGAGGGACGGGGTCAGTCTCAGTGGCCTCCACACAGCCCATGGCTTCTCCCAGAGCGCACTGCGCACCCTGGGCCCTGGGAGGCTGCCCTGTAAGCCGTGGTTAGCGGGACAGTGACCAGGACTGGTCCTGGCCAGCAGCAGGTGCCCCCTAGGTGTCCAGACCTGCTGAGCAGAGAGTGACCCACAGGCTCATCCCGAGGGTGGACGGAGGGGCAGGAAGGGGGAAGGACCCACAGCTCAGGCCCCTGAAGGTCCAAGCAGGCCACTGCGTGGCTCCCCGGGCCTCCGGGGGACCTGAGCCCCCTCATCATGGGGACAGCAGGTGCAGAGCAGGCAGAGTCACTGTCACCAGCAAGATGAGCCCTGCGGCCCTCGCCGGGGGGGTCCACCCGCAGCCCCTGAGAGCCTGGAACTGTCTGGAAGCCCTCAAGGTCACTCCCAGCTGGAGGCCATGGCTCAAGGTCACCTCACACTTTGGTGGCCCACGGAAAGGTTGAAATAGTTGCCTTTTTATCGCCCCCCCATGGTGCGGGGACTGAACCCAGGGCCCGGGCCGGGCCGTGAGGCAGGCGCTCTGCCAACTGAGCTGTCCCCAGCCCTCAGAGCTCAGGGCTGCCATTTTTTTAAATTAAGAGACTTGACATAAAATTCAGATTTTTGCTTCTCTTGAAAAAAAATGAGAAGAAAGAGCAAATGTCACCTGGGAGGAGTGGCAGCTGCTTTCCTCAGAAGCCGGGAGGGGTCCCCAGTGCCAGCCCTCAGCGTGCAGCCCCCTCCCCACCCAGGCCGGCAGCCAGGCCTGGCCGTGACCTCCCTCCTTCCCCCAGTGGCATCTGCGTCCCCTCCTCCTCAACCAGGTCCCCTCCATGTTTGTAAGGACACCCTCAGAGGGCCAGAGGGGTCTCCTCTCCTGACTTGGCTGACCCTTGCTGTGAAGCTTATCTTCTATTTTTTAAAAAATTAGTTTATGGATGAAAAACACAAGGTTGGGAGTGACCCGCTCCAGCCCCAGCCCCGATTCCCTGTCACTGTGCGCTTCTGTCCCCAAGGAAGTCACTTCACCCGCCGGAGTCTCACTTCACCCATGGGACACGAGCAGGTCTTCCCGAGGGTCCTTGTGGGTGGGCATCCGCTCACCGCACCCGCCTGGACCCCGATGGTGCCCCAGGTACCCCAGATGCCCCAGCTGGGCCACCCGCTACGGCAATGGTGAGGTCACTGCGAAAGGCCTTCCCTGTCCTTCTACCCAAACAGCCACGAGTGACCCAGACCCAGAGCCAGAGCCCAGCAGGAGTCCCCGCACTGCCGGCCTCAGAGGCACCCACACGACAGCCTGTTTCTCCTGCTTTGATTAAAACCTGGAGACTTGCTCCACTTCAGTTAAAGGAAATTAAAAAAATAGTAATTAAGGAATGAAAGATGACATAAAGGACAAAAAATGAAGTGGAAAATGGGGACTGTCCCAGCAGCCCCGGGCAGCTCGAGGACACCGTCCTGATTCTTGCCGCCGCACCTGGTCGTCCGCGCAGGAGCCGGCCTGGGTGAAGGGGCGCTCGTGGCCCTCGCCGTCGGCCGTGCTGGGCCTCCCCGGCGCCTCCTCCAGCTGCAGGCTGCCCGGGGCCTCCACGTCCACCTCGAACGTCTCGTCGGAGCAGAAGATGGCCTCCAGGATGTCGTCATCAGTGGTGAATAAGATGGTGTCCCCAAAGTGCTCCGGGGCTACAGGCGTCATGGAAGACAGGGTCAGCTCGCCCACCCAGCCGGACCCCGAAGCCCTCGTCCCTTCTGCTCAGCCACCTCTGCCACCCCCGGCGTGTGTCGGCCCTGCGGCCGAGGGCTTCCAGAACGTTCCAACAGACACACTGTACCTCCCGTCAGCGTCCCCGAGGCCTTGGCGATCTCTCCGTCGAAGATGCACTGGGCGTCCAGCCACATCACCACGTCCTTCACACCGCGGAAGGAGTGGATCCGGGACTTGTTGTAGTTCCAGACCCGGATCAGCGCCACGTGGCAGGGCTGGGCGAAGTCCACGGAGATGGCGTGGGGCTTGCCGGGCGTGAAGGGGGCCAGCCAGACGTGCATGTCATCCTGGGTCCGGTTCACGCCGTCGATGAGGTTGGCCACCACGCGGGGGTCCTTCCCGTAGGCCGGGAGGACGTTGATGTCGGGGGGCTCGGCCCTGATGCTCAGGACCTGCACGGGCTCGCCCTTGGCGCTGAAGATCTCGATCCCGTTGAGGCCCACGTAGTGTCTGTCCCCCCAGGTGGACTTGATGTCGATGACCAGGTGCTGTCCGTAAGGCAACACGGGGATCTTGAAGTCACCGTCGCCCTCGGTGTCGACAGAGCAGTCGCCCTGCCCCCTGGGGGCCCCCGGCTCCTCCTCCCTCCAGGGGGGCGGCTGGTCCCCGAGGCGGCCACTCCTCTGCTGCTGCAGGAACTCGTCCAGGACGTCGCCCTGGACGTCCAGGTTGGAGATGCGGCCGCGGTGGGAGCGGTCAAAGGCACCGAGGGAGTCCCAGGACGCGCGCAGAGAGAGGTCCTGCTCGCTGCGCCAGCACGCCCGGGCGGCCCGCGTGTCTTCTGTAAGAGAGGACACGGGAGGGGGGACCTCAGAGACTGACTCAGCGTGGCCTCGGCCTGCAGGGACAGCTCAGGTGTCACCATCCTGCACTCGGTGCCACGGCGCCAACACAGAGCAAGGCCTCCCGTGCACAGAACCTGGGACCGCCCGTCGGACGCTGGGTCTGCACAACACTGTCCTCCATCACCCGAGTCTAGAAGCCCCGCCCCCATACCTTGATTGGCGTGACTGTCACACCAATCAAGGGAAGGGTGTACTTGGGTCCTCAATGTCCTCTGAAGACCCGTGAGTTGGAGGCTTGGTCCCCGGCCCACGGTGCTCGTGGGAGGTGGTGGAACCTCCTGGGGCGGGGTCTGTGGAGGAAGCCAGGTCACAGGGTCGCCCTGGAGAGTCCTTAGCACCCCAGCCCCTCCTTCCTCTGTCTGCTCCCTGCCACCAGGAGGTGACAGCTTCCTCCACCAGGGGGGCCCAAGGCAGCAGTGCCAAGAAAAGACAGGAAAGCCTCCAGAACGTGAGCCCCGAGAAACCTTTCTTCCTTGTCAGTTGCTCACCTCAGGCATTCTGTCACAGTGACGGAGAGCTGGCACAGGGAGACTGGGCACGTTAGGAACTCTGCCAGAGCGGCCCCCTTGATGAGCTCTCAAGACTGGGGGACGCTGCTGTCTATGGGTCTGAGTTGGCCCTCAGGGGCGGGGGATTGTATTTGAGGCTGCGTAGCCATGGGACTCCAACAGTGTCCCCAAAGCTCATAATGAACAATCAATGGGAAAAAGCCGGACAAGCAGTTTAGACGTGACTGGGCAAGGGCAATGCGCTCCGGTGTTAGCAGTGAGCGCTTCTGGGGGTGAGTGGGAAGGACGTCTGTTTTCTTCTCTGCACCTTCATCTTCTAAGCCCTTGTATTACTTTTAGAAGCAGAAAACAATGCTGTTCTACAAAGTGGTGATGGTGGGCACTCCTGCAATCCCAAGGCTCAGGAGGCTGAGACAGGAAGGTCACAAGTTCGAGGCCAGCCTGGGCAACTCAGTGAGACTCTAAGCAACTCAGTGAGGCCCTGACTCTAAATAAAATATAAAAATGGCTGGGGTGGGGCTTGGTGGTTAAGCGCCCTGGGTTCAACCCCTGGTACCAAAAACTAAAAAAAGTAAACAAGCCGACAAACACGTGTGTCACAAGGGCTCGGCTGCCACACGTGGCTATCGCCTGTGTCCTGAGCACGTCGAGGACACCAGCAGCCCTCTCAGGGCGTGCTGACAGATCAAGGCCCTGACACCTGCCTCAAGCAGTGGCCGGTCCTCAGAGCCCTGCAGCAGCCAACCACCATCTCCAGGTGTCACTCTGAGAAAACAGCATCCAGTGACACTGACGTGGCCTCTCCCCTTTCCTGTGCCCTGGGCCCCGGGCCCGGCCTCCGAGGGGTGCTGCGGTCAGTTGTCTCCTCCTCCTAGACTCAGGCAGCCCGTCTCACTGTGACACAGGACGAGGGCAGCGCCTGAGCCCTCCCTCCAGGCCTGGCCCACCGTCCCTCTGCCCCCGGCCACCTGGTCCTCTTTGCTGCTGTTTGGCCAGCCCCAGCAGCCTCCCCTTTCTTCTGGAAACAACTTCTGATTGTCCTTTGGAGAGTCCCCCACCTTCAGGCCACCCAGACTGAGTGGATCCTGACCGCATCCCCTTTCCAGCAGAACTCAAAGACGGGCTGTCTTTGAACTGGCCACAGGAGGCTGGTGGGGGAGGAGTTGCCAGGGACCATTTTGCTACATGGCAGGGAACCTGCCTGAGGAGGGAATGACACAGGGAGCATGAGCTGAGGGGTGGGGAGGAGGACAGGATGACAGCTGAGCTCCTGGATCAAGCCGTGCCTGAAGCCGTGCCTCTGGCAGCCTTCTGTCCTTTGTATCAATGGGAACCCACCGTTCCCAGAACTCACAGCCTTCTCCAGGGGACTATGACTCCGGGCCTTTCCGCAGTCTTCGTCTCATGCCTAATACCCTAGGCAAACCTCTTTCGTCTGACATTCCCTCCTCCACTGTAGAGACACACCACTCTCTAGCTGCCAGCTCCTCCATCACACCAGGGCCACCTGCCACATCCTACTGGGAGTGTCCCCAGGCCAGGTCCCAGCTCCCTGGTCCTCCCCTGGTGCCGCCTCCTGTCCCAGCCCCTGGGCCCACAGAGGCGCAGCTCTACCTCATACCTCCAGGTCCGGCTCCCTCCTCCGCCAACGTCGTCCAGCTCTGGTGACCGCTCGGCAGGCCCAACCCTGTCCACACTGTGTCTTCAGTTTCCACGGAGCTGCCATCCACCCCTCTAATGGGCACCGTGTGTCCTACGCCGAGAAGGAAGACGAGCTACCCTCAGTGCCCACAGGTTGGACTGTGCCCAGCAGGACCCGCCAGCCCCGTCCCTCCCAGTCCTCTGCGCCCTCTGCCCAGCGAGTCCCCTCCTGCCTCCGGGCCTTTGCCCTTGCTGTGCCCTCTGCCAGGACTGCCCTTCCCCCAGAGCCCTGGCTGCCCTTCCCGTCCCCTCCTGGGACAGGCCCTCTCTGTGGCTCCCCCTTGCTCCAGGGATGCACTGGGCTTAGCTCAGCCCCAGTGCCCGGAAGAGCAGGCCTGGAGGCCGAGGGTGCCCTCCTCTGCCGCCCCCCAGCTCCCGCCTCCTCCCCTCCCTCATCTTCCGGGGGAGAGCCTGGGCGGAGGCCTGTCCCCTCCAGCAGCGAGGCTGGACATCTGTAGGAGTCCGTGTGGACCGTGGGGACTCGGCTTCAAGTGACCCGTCTCCGTGACCGGGAGGAACGGCCTGGCTGGCTGTGAGCACACCAGGGAGACGGCGCCCGAGGGCACTGGGTCTAAGTGACGCAGAGACCCTGCTCACAGCCCGTCCCCCACCCACGGGGACCCTGCTCACAGCCCGTCCCCCACCCTCGTCCTGAGTCGCACATGCTGGATACAGAAGCAGAGGAGTGGGGACTCTCTCCTGGGCCACTGGGAGACGCCAGCCCCCAGCCCCTGCCCCAGGCCGTGTCCCTCCGCCTGCAGGGACACAGGTTGGGAGGGACGTCTGACAGGAGCTGCCCAGCTCAGCACTTGGGTGGATGAGGGTCGAGGGCAGCACGAGACGCTCGCTCACTGCCACTCACACACACCTGATGGCCACCCAGACAGGGAATGGAGACGCACCAGGGACACCCCAGACGGCCACGTCCATGCCAGCCAGTGGTGCCTCAGCCCCCGCTGACCCGACAGGAGTGGACGCCTGATCCCGAGCCTCTGGGGTTGCTGCTGGAACCAGAGCTGGGACATGGTCACTGAGAGCCGTGAGGCCACTGGTGACAGAGCAGGGAGCCGGTCTCGGGAAGGGGAGGACACGGGCCACAGAGAGGCCGAGCGGCCAGTGGCCCTGGGAGCACAGGGAGCTGGGGCCTAGGTTCCTGCCACCTTCCTGGTCCCAGTTCCCAGGGGTGGCCTTCCTGCCCTGGGGCGAGGTGCTCTTTGAACCTCCCCCAATAGCACCCCGCCCTGGTTAAGCTGGGTGGACGGACGTGTCACCTGCAGCCATCTGGCCTGGCGAGGGTGCTCCTCCGAGGCCGATGTCGTCACATTAAGGAGCTCTGGGGACTGGCCTGGGGACGTGGCCTCTCAGGCCTCCCTCACGGGGGCCGCACTGTTGCAGTCCTGGGGGGCTCAGGCAGCCCAGCGCCGTGGGGGGCTCGGGCAGCGCGTCTCCTGAGGGCGCGTGGGTCTGCTCTGGGTCGCGGGGCAACCCTCCAACACGAGCATCTTAACAAGCACCAAGTCCCACGGGCTCAACGCTCACGTGTCACCGAGCCAAGCAGCGAGGGCCCGGGGAGATGGGGTCTCCCGCGCTGGTGGGGTTACAGGATCGCTTCTCCTCGGGACTCCCGGGGCCCGTGGTCTGTCTACCAGGAAGGCTCAGAGCTGCCTGGCTCTCCTGGGGCGGGGGCCAACGGTGGCTGTGGCAACAGGCCACGGGAGTCAGCGGTTCCGAGTGTGGACGCCAGGGCCACTCCACCTGGGGTCAGCAGCTGTGACCCAGGAACACACCTTAAACCTCACACTTAAAAGTGGGGCTCACGTGGGGCTTCAAGGTCACCCGGGAAGGTGCTTGGGCCAGAGGCTGGCAGCTAAGAGGCCACGGATCCAGCCCTCCCTGCTCCGTCCCCACACTGTCCCTCCCTCGCTGCAGGAGCCGGGGACCTGCCTCGGTTTCTCCCTCTTTTTCGATGCTGGGAATTTAACTCTGGGTGGCTCTACCCCGAGCCACGTCCCCAGCCCTTTTTATTTTGAGACAGGGTCTCACTAAGTCGCTTAGGGCCTTGCTAACTTGCTGAGGCTGGCCTTGAACTTGAGATCCTCCTGCCCCAGTCTCCAGAGCTGCTGAAGTTACAGGCGTGGGCACCAAGCCCGGCTCAAAGAGCTCCCGATTCTTCCCTTCCACTCGGCTCCCGACCCCCAGGCTCGCAGGGGGGGGGG
>NW_026000185.1:19452130-19457021 GCF_001458135.2 Marmota marmota marmota | reverse complement strand
CGTCCCCGTGCCCACTGCCGGGGGCCTCCTTCCTCGGGCCCCTCCGCCCACTGGCAGGGCGCCCCCTGGTGGGGGGCTGGCCAAACAAGTCCAGGTCGTCACTGCAGACTTTGGGTGACTCCCTCTGGGGCCTCTCCCTGGCGATGGCAGATCCGCTGGTCGCCTGCCCTTGGTCGCACTGGGGGCCTTTGTCCTTGGCCCCGGGCTCTCCAGGGGTCTCCCCAGTGGTGTCCTCGGATGGGGGACGGCCTTCCTGGCCCAGCGGCTCCCCAGGGCCAAGCCACAGGGGCCGGGGCTTCCCCGCTGCCTTCTGCCCGGCCTCGCCCACGGGAGAGGGCCGCAGCCAGCAGGGCGTCCTCCCCGGAGGCTCAGAGGACCCCCTGCCCGTGAGGCCTCCCAGCTGCTGGGGTGGTGGGGGCTCCCTGTCCAGAGGGGGCGGACAGGGAGGGGCGTTGGGCACGCGGCCCGTGGGGGCAGGCGCTGCCAACACCCTCAGATCCTCCTCCGACCTGGACAGGTCACCTCTGGTGCCACCAGGAGGACTCGCCCTTCCACCAGATGGATTTCCTCGTGGGGAAAACTTGACGTCCATCAAGGCCTCTGCGGGCTGTGAGCCGGTGGGGCTGAGCTCCTTGTCCCCGTCCCTGCCGGCCACCTGGGGGGCATCTCTGCCTCCGTCACAGCGAGTGGCGTCCAGGGCGCCCTCGCTCCCCTCGGGCTCCAGGTCCACGGGGAAGGTGTGACCAGCCGGCGCCGCCCCGTCTCCTTTCTGCAATGCGCCCTCGAAGATGAGGCTCTCGTTGACATAAAGCTTCAGGTTCCTGACACCAACGTCGAGGTCCTGGAAACACAAGGTTTGACAAGGTGAGGACGCGCCCCTTCACGGGTCAGGAAAAGGAAATCGTGGGCTGGTGAGCGGGACTTGGCGGGCCTTCAGCCGGGTGTCACCCAAGGCCCGGCCTCATCTCTGTGCAGAGTGCTACGGACTCTGTGAATCAAAGGACATCCCTAAAGCCATGGCCGACACTGTCTTTGTCATCGTCACCTCCTGCGGGGACATCTGTAACAGGCTACTAATTGGCCTCCCTGCTCCCCGTCTCTCGCTGCTCCAGCCTGACTTCACGTTGCCACCAGAGCTGACTTTCTACAGTCGCCCGCTCGGCCAACCCGTCACAGTTTCTTCACCGCCTCTGATGGGGTCCTTGCGCAGGCTTCCTGAGCCCTGGGGCCACCGCCCGTGCAGGACACAGCGCCTGGGCTCCACAGCAGCTCACTGGGTGTCTTGAGAGCAGCACCCGAGACAGGGCCTAATGCACATTTGGTGGATGATCCCAAGGGAAGGGGACCCCCAGGAGTGTCTGAGCTGGTCACTGCTGTGGGCGGCTGGGCCCCTTCCTACTGGGGCTCTCCAAGGGACGCGCCTCAGCCATGTCCCTCCTAAGGCTGGAGTTGGGGCACTCACACGGCTTGAAGTCTGTGCCTCCCCAGGGCACAGTGCTGTCACTACACGGGCAAATGTCCCACTCAGGGGAGGGACATTGGGGATGCGCACTGGGCTTGGTCACGGTTTCCAGGGTCTCTGTCCTAGCAAGTTTCCAGATGATTCCTTTGCACAGGGAAGGAGGGAACGTGGGCTGATGGGATGATCCCGGCCACTCAGCTGGCACTGACCCTCACTGAAGGGCCCGCCCAGCTTCCTGGGCTCCTTCTCCTCCTGTCCCCACCTCCCTGGCTCCTGCTGCGCCTGCCTCAGGGTGTCGTGGGACCGAGTGTCCAGTACCGCAGGCGGACGCGTTACAGGAACCACGTGAGGAGCCTCCATGCTCAGGATAAGGGACGTGCCTGTCACCCACAGCCCCCTCCTGCCCTCCGCACGCCTCCCCCCCTGTCCTGGGCAACCACCTGTCGTCCTGCCACCCTGGTCGGTGCCCTGTGTTGTCCAGAGTGTTATATAAAAGGAATGGGGCGGCATGGACCCCTCTTGCCTGGCTCCTTTCATGCCACATTGTCACTCCATCCAAGTCAAGTGAGATCAACACCTCCCTGGCCCCTGGGTCTCTAGGAGGCGTCTCAGCAGGACCCAGACCGGACCGTCACCTGGTAACAGCTCCCCACTCAGCCTCTCCAGAGACCCCGGTCCCCTCCGCCTCTCGCTCACGTCCAGCTGTCAGCGAGCCCTGGCTCTCTCCAAACTGCCCCGAATCTGACCTCTTCCGCACGATGCGGCTGCCCCAGCGCAGGCCACCGTCATCTCTCCTGGAGACACTGCCATCGCCTCCTAATTGGTCTCTCTGCTTCCACTCAGCACTGTCCCCCGCCTGCCCCCGCGCACGCCCCGCTCCTTCCAGAGCAGCCCAGTCCTTCCAACAGCCTCCTCCCATCACGGCCACAAGGCCCCAAACCAGAGCCCCGTGTGTGACCTGGCCTCGGAGACCTCTGGCCATCTGGCTCAGCCACTCCCCACCCTGGTCGCTCCTGCAGGCCCCTAACTGCCCCAGGCTCTGTCCTGGGGAATTTCCTGGCCACCTCCAGGCTCCCCTGTCCCTCCTCAATTTCCTTTCTGTCCCTGAAATGGCCTCGCTCGCTCCCTCCTCCCCGAAGACCCAGGACAGCAGAGGGCCTGCCCATCATGTCCCGGGCCTGGTGCATAGTAGGCCCTCGGCAGCGACTTTGGGGTCGTGAGTGACTGAACAGGGCTCTTCTGCAGAGGCGCATCAGGAGGGTGGCCGCTGCTGGCTGCACCCCAGGGCGTGCCCACCTTGCTTTGGCTCCTGGTCCCCTGGGCCTGGGATCTGGGACCCCGCGATGCCCCCTCTGCCAGGGTGAGCAGCTCTGACTGAGCCTCGATCCCGAGGTGAGGTCCCCAGAGTGACAGGAGCGAGCGCTGGAGCCCGCCTCGGCCACGGGACCAGGCGTCAATCATCCAATCGCGGGTGGCAGCTGCTATTTGCCACCTGTCAGAAAAGTGGGCTCTCCCGCGGGTCCCTAGGGAGGCACCTTCTGTGGCGCAGGGCCGCGCACCCGAGGGTGGTCAGGAGGCTCCTGGTGAAGGACAGCGCGGGCAGCTCTCAACGACTAGTTCTGCAAAATCGCCACCTGGAAACCTCTGGCGAGACACGCACTCATCTCAGGAGGCGGCGGGGTGGCCTTTCTGTCCAGTGCAGGCACCAGGTGGGCCTCCCGGCTTTCCTTACGGGATGTCTGCTACCAAGACGCGTCACCTCCCTTCCATGGGCAGTCAGGGGCCCACCTGACCTCCAGCTGTCTGCTGCCCACGCGGTCCTTGGAACAGCTTTGCAAGGTGGGCTTCAGGACACCAACGTCTCACGGCCAGCTGTGGGAGGCCACTCTGGCTGACGTGCCCGAGGTGCTGAGTGCCACCTCCCTTTGGGTCAAGGCAACGTGATCTTGGCTTGTGCCAACCTGGCCTGGGGTGCAGTCACCCGCAGAGTGGAACTCTGAGCCCCACGTTGAAAATCAAGTCCCCGTGGACCTTCTCCCTCTAGAGGGTCACCGAGTACAGTGAGGTGGACGTGGGAGTCCACCTCTAAAGGGACATCCTTCCTGATGTCACCTCTAGGGACCTGCGTGGATTTATGCCAGGACTCATGTAGCTCCGGCCGAGGGGCTCCCGCCCCGCACACGACCTCTGCACACCTTCGCGGGCTCTTCCCGTCACCTCCAGGTTGACCATGACACCCGACACCCTGTGAATGCTCTGGGAATAACTGTGACACTGTACGAATGGAATTCCTCCTGGACCTTCTCCATCCACGGGAGGGTGAGTTCCAGATGTGGGACCTGCAGGAAGGGAAGGCCACCGTCTTTCGTAGATGTCCACGTGGCCACCTCCAGGGCCGTGCCAGGAAGCCGTATGGGACAGCACCTGCGGAGGCGGGTCTTGCAGGTCACGCCTTGGCCTCTTCTCAGTGACGCTCTGGGCCAGCCGTGTCTTTGGGGTGGATCTGGGGGACATCTCTCATTCTCAAGAACCAGCCTGTGTCCTCCCTGGTGTCACCAGGCTCCAGCTGCAGGCTCGGTCCTCCTTGCCCTAATGGCCAAGAACCCAGGGGCCCAACCTCGCCTCGCCTTCGGGGCCTTGTGTGCCCGCGCCCTCTGCTGTCCCAGTGCACTCGCACCTTCTGATGTGCCTGGAGGCCCCTGAATGAAGTTCTGAAGGACACTCTGGAGCTCCGCGGCTGGCACGTGGCTCATGGGCGCCCTTTCCCACGCCCCGGACGGCCTTACCCTCCTTCAGCCTCACAAGAACCGTGCTGGGACGACACTGTTTTAATACCGCGACACACGTGTCGTCTCCATCTCAGTGACTTCACGAGCTCCCAGGCCCCTCCTGCCCTGGCCCGGGTGCGACGCGGCTCGCTTCCCAGAACAGACCAGCTGCTCAGCCTGATGGACGCCCGCGGTTCCACCAGGACAAGACCCAAAGCTGAGCCCTGGGCTGTGACACTCAAGGCACTTTCCCTGGGGACGACACCTGCCTTCAGTGCTGCCAGCCCAGCTGCTTTGGGGCAGTGCCGTGGCTAAGCCTCAGTCCCGCGTGCAGGGTGCCCGTCACGCACGTCCAGCCCGGGCCCATGCTGAAGGCGCCCCATGCCTGGCCCAGGAGACACCCCCACGCCTGGCCCACGACATCCAACACGCAGAACATGGGCTGCCCCCCCACGCTCTGCCCTGAAGCTGGCTCCAGACCAGAGGCTGGGCCTCGGATCCCCTCCTAGGCCCACCTGACCCTGGGTTACGGGGGTGGGGAGGGCTCGGGAGGGCGCCTGTCCGGTCACCAGCCACACTGGGACTGGCTCAAGGGCAGATCCTCCCGGGAGCCCCTGGCCCGCCCTGCCCCCGCCTCCCTGACCCAGGTGGAGGGTCTTCC
>NW_026000185.1:19445261-19448795 GCF_001458135.2 Marmota marmota marmota | reverse complement strand
GGCTGTGTGGAGACGGCAGAGGGCCAGGCAGGCAGGGCGGGAGGCCCAGGCAGAGCCGGGCACCCTGAGGCAGGGCTGTGCCCCAGGCAGGCGGCGTGCCAGGCACGCCCAGGCCGGGCAGAGGAGAACTTGGGGCCCGGATGGAAGGGCAGGGAGCCAGATTCGGGGTCCAGGAGGGGAAGAGGTCACCAAGGCAGATGCACCCAAGGCCCAGGCAAACGCCACAAAGGACAGGCAGTACAGTGTAAGGACAACGGTGCCACCGTGACAGGGACATGGGGGGCACTCGCCTTCACCAGAGCCTGTGGCGTGCGGCCAGGGACCCACGTTCTCATGCAGAACCTCATGATTGAAATGAACCCACGGATCCGCGGCCTGAGAGCTGTGCCCGAGCTGCTGGGCACCGCCTGGCCCCGTGGCGGGGTGGGGGTGGCCTGGCCGCAGAGGACCTCTGCTCCCGAGGGCCCTGCAGCCAGAGACCCTGGCTCACCGCCTCAGCAGGCTGGCTCCGCTGGACCAGGGCACCTTGCTGACCCCCGGGGCTGCCCTGCCCTGGTGAGAGGTAGCAGGGCTGGGCCTGCACAGAGCCTGGGCACAGCCCCCAGGACCCTCTGACGACCAGACTGAGCCAGGAGCACGTGCAGGGGGACGGGGACGAGGTCCTGGGCACGTGGGCAGATGGGAAGGGGGAGCTTGACTGGGAAGGAGAGTTCCAGATGGAAATGGCAGTTCTCTGAGGTGACCAAGAGGGCAGGGGACGGTGCAGGTGGAGGCAGGCCTGGGGAGTCAGGAAGGAGCCCCAGGAGGCCAGGTCCAGGTAGGCCAGGGAGGGCCCAGTGCACACCCAGGGAGAAGCGCCGAGGGAGGCTGAGGGCTGGGGAGGACGCACAGGCTCGGCCGCGCCACCAGCGGGCGTTAGAAAGGAGGAAGGGCCATGCTGCGGGAGGCTGAGGCAGGAGGACGGTAAGTTCAACACCAGCTTCAGCCACTCAGTGAGACCCAGTTTCAAAATGAAGTATAAGAAAGGCTGGGGTGGGGCTCCTGGTTAAGCGCCGGGTTCCATCCCCAGGACTCCCCCCAAAAAAGGAAGAAAAGGAGGGGGGACCTGGCTTCCTGGCCTGGGCATCGTTTTCCAGCCTCCCTGGTGATGCCCTGCGGAGCCGGCCCAGAGGTTCCACTGGCACCCACCCCCACCTCCATGGCCCTTCTAAGGAGGCCTCAGCCCACACAGCGGCCGGGCAGCCAGCGGGGGGCTCTGGGCCTCCCTGAGCACTGGCTCTTTCTGCAGGGAGCCTGAGGTGAGCAATGGGGGTGACGTCATCAGGTGCTGGTGCTGGGGACCTGGGACGAAGCCAACCCAGAGCACACAGGAGGCGAGGTGGAGGAAGGCAGGTTCCTGGAGGCCTCCTGGGAGCGCCTGGATGCCGCCAGACCTGAAGCCAG
Source organism: Marmota marmota marmota (assembly GCF_001458135.2). Taxonomy (NCBI): domain Eukaryota; kingdom Metazoa; phylum Chordata; class Mammalia; order Rodentia; family Sciuridae; genus Marmota; species Marmota marmota. The sequence continues at coordinate 19,447,352 of NW_026000185.1, read as the reverse complement.
CCGCTCAGACTCTCTGAGAGCGAGGCCAGCAGTTCCCCTCTGTGCGTGACCCAGTTTTACTGGGCTTTCTGCTCTTTGCTACCAGGAGCCCTGGCCGACTCCCCAGCTCGGTCACCGGGAACTTTCATCAAGAGACGCAGCAACCACACGGGTCCTGGCCAAGGCCGGCAGAGGCCGGAGGGAGGCCACCCAGACACCCTGGCTCTACTGCTGCCCTGGGCCAGCACCCCACCTCAGCGGGCAGCCTTTGGGATCAGTCCCTTCCAGCCACCCTGCTGTGACGGCATCAGGCCTCCCAAGCCTGGAAGAGGCCAGAGCCCTGAGGCCTCCTGACCCAGCTGACCACACGAAGGTCACAGATTGGCTTCAAAGTCATTGCCACAGTGGGCCTTGGTTTGAGCGCTGACTCAAGCCAACCAGGCGTCAAGACAATTTTGAGACAATTAGGAGAATTAATACAGAGCGGGTGACACAAAACAACGACTGGCCTCGGGCAGCAGATGGGCGGGGACTACTGACCGTCAGAGGCACTGCGCACAGTCCTGAGGGAGATGGGACAAGGGCCGCGGCTGGTGTCAGATGTCTGGGCAGAGACGGAACAGGAGGGCAGGACCTTGGTAATGGCTGAGGCTGAGGTGGGCCTGCGGTCACTGTCACACTGGCCTCCAGTGCTGCCTCCCGGCATGGCCCCTAGTATGGCTGCCCTCAGCCTGGCCAGAGCCTCCTCTCCAGGCTCCCCCGTCCCTCTGCCCACTGGAAGCGTCAGCTTGGTGGCCTTTGAAACTCCTCAGCCAGGTCTTGTCCCCGATGACCAAAGCCCTGCAGTAAGGACGCCAACCGCGGCCACCTGTGTGGAGCCCGTAGGCCAGGGATGGCGCCAAGTGCTCTGCTCATGGTCACAGGGCAGCATCTGCCCACGCGACAGATGGACCCTGCACAGGGCCGTCTGGTAACGTGACTGTGGTGCGTGGACCTGGCCTGCTGGGCTGGCTCTGATGGGCACCCTTGCTCTGACCACCCCCAGTTCTACTTCTCTCCTAATAAGATCCAGACCTTCACGGGCCCCAACCTGGGCCTGCCTCCCTGCAGCCGGCCCTCCAGCTCCCCTGCCCACCAGGCTCCTGCCCCCACCTCAGCCTGTCCTGGAAGTGGCCACGCACGTGGTGCCTCAGGGCCTTTGCTCCTGCCAGGCGGGGCCAGAAACGCCCTCCCCACGGACGCCCAAGTGGAGCCTCCTCCTCGCCAGGTCAGGGAAGGCCACCACCTGCAGAGCCCTGCCTCGGCCCCCAGGCCTCCCGCTCACTGTCCCAGTCACTCAGCCCTGCCTCGGCCACACCATTCCCACGCGTCCCACCAGCAGGGACAGGCTGTGCGGTGGGACCCTGGCCTCTGCTCACCATCACCTGGTCCCCTGCCCCACGTGGCTACTTATGAAATGAAAGTTGACTAGGATCTACAGGCCGTTCTCCAGTCACACTGACCGCAGTTCGAGTTTGCAGTAGCATTTGTGCCCAGCGGCCACCGTGCTTGGAAGACATGGCACATTCCTGTCACTGCAGAAAGCCCAGCGGGAAAGGCCATGCTCGTTCGTTCGTAAGCTGCAGCGCACGCACCGTCCTGAGCACAAGGTACGTCCTCAGTGCGAGTCCTGCTTGCGTGCCACTGTCACCCCACTTCCTGTGACGACCAGGCTGGAGCTGGCATTTGTGTGGCGGGCTGTGGGTGCAGATGGTGATGGTGCCTGTGTGTGGCGAGGGTGGTGCCTTTGAGCAGGGGACCATGAGGCTGTTATAGAGGTAGACTGGGGACGGGGAGCTGGCGGAAGCAAATTTTGGGGTGGTGTATCCGTCTGTTTTCTGTTACTGTAACAAAATACCTGAGGTTGGGTAACTTTATAAGGAAGAGAGGTCTATTCAGCTCACAGGTCTGGAGGTCAAGGGCAAGGCAGTGTCATAAGGTACCACAGCAGGAGTGTGTGTGACAGTGAGAGATCACATCCCAGGAACAAAAAGCCAGAGGCCAGGGCGAGGCCTGGCTTGTTCTCTAACCACCTTCATAAGAGTTCAAACTCTTCAGTCCCTTCAGGGCTCA
>NW_026000185.1:19413670-19445242 GCF_001458135.2 Marmota marmota marmota | reverse complement strand
CTCTCTCTGTGCGGTGCCTCTCTGAGCGTGGTGGGAGGCGGGGGGGGGAACCAAAGGCGCTTGTGGGTCACCTCCCAGAGCCACCCCTGCGCCCTGGGGCTGGGCAAGTCATCTGGGGACGTGGAAGACCTGGCAGCCCCTCTGTCACCCTGCCCCAGCCCCAGGCAGGCGGTGCAGGTCGGTGCGGCTTCCCCTCCTCCAGGGGCCAGAGGAAGGTTCCAGATCCCCTCGAGGCAGCACCCGGTGGCCCTTCCCTTCAGAGTTGGCGGGGAGAGTCTACCTGCCGCGGGCCCCACTGTCCTGGCCCAGCTTGCCCCTCCAGGGAAGGCCACTGCCCGCAGGGACTGCCCCCTGCTCGTCAACTCCCTGGCCGCCTCGAGGTGCCGACACTGGCCACTTTCCACAGACGGCAGCTGTCAGGGCACAAGTGGCTGTGCTCGCCTTTGGATGAGGTATGTGCAGATGGAGGCCAGCCTCTGCCTCCGCCTCCCTCCCCAGCTGTCCCCTGGCCAGCTCACTTGCGCTGTGCCGCCTACCAAGGGCGAAGGGAAAGCCTACACCTGGGACATAACCTGCAGGGAACTGTGTCCTGAAGCAGCCGGGGCCATCAGCTCCCCTGACGGCGAGCTCAGATTCCCCCCACGGCACCGTCTCACAGCCCTGGCCGCCGGCTCCGCACTGCCCGTAAACTCTCATCCTACCTCCTCCCAACCAGCCGCCGCGCTCTCTGGAGGAGATTAAATCAAACCCACCTGCGGCTGCGCCGGTAATTCTGGCGACAGATGGCCGCGCCTTACGTCAGGGTGCCCGCCGGGCCCAGCGCCCTCCGCGTTCCCCACCCAGGGCCACAGGGACCCTCTGTGAGCTGCCCACGCAAGGAGGGCCGAGCACAGGGCCGAGCAGAAAGGCCGCCGTGGCCCAGGGGGGAGCTCATCCTCCCCGTAATCCAGGCTGAGATGTGTGTCCGTGTCACGGGGGCCACAGGGCAGGCCCGGGGACGGGGCGCAGGGCCTAGGTGCTGGCGCTGGCTGCATCCGGGGCCTGTAGTCGCCCTCTGAGCGCACAGGGGGCCAGTGAGCAGGGCGCAGGGGGCCAGTGAGCAGGGCGCAGGCCCGCGGAAGCTTCCCGAGTCATTCTAGGGCTGGACCTAGGTTCCTCAGATTTAAACTTCAGGTGATTATTTTAAAAAACTCAAAAAGCAGGAATCAGAGGCTCTGTGTCCCTCCTGTGGTCAGTGTCACTCCTGTGGACACACAGAGCTGGCTGGGGTCATGCCTGCCTCATTGATGTCCAGCTCTGCAAAGGCCAGCAGTGGATGGGTGCTCAGGACAAGGTCACTAGGTAGACAGCTGGCTGCGGTGGGGTGGGCGGGAGAACCAGAGGATGGGAGGGAAGGACGCACTGCACAGGAACAGGTTCCCAGCACTGCCCCTAACTTGCTGTGTGGCCCTGTGCAAATCACCTAACCTCTCTGATCCTCATGTTCTCCCCCGGATCTCTTAAGGTCATTGGAGCACGGGCTCACTCACTCACTTGTGGACCATTTGTGTCCTCTGAATGAGCAGTCACGGAGACACCTCAGGCTCTGCCCTCCAGGTGCCCACAGCCTGGCAGGGAAGGCAGGGTGACTCGGGACAGTGGGGAACGGGACATGTGGGGTGCAGTGCAAAGGGCCGGGGGCAGGGCCTGGCACAGGGGACAGGGACTCTGCTATCACCCTCAGGGCCTGACCGCGGTCCTCAGGTGAACGGGGGCCTCTGAGGGTCTGAAGGACGGCCCCCGGGGAGGGCCGCTGGACGGACCGCAGGGCAGGGCCTAGAGTCGGGGCACACAGGCGGCCTCGCGCCTGCACCTGGACGCCCCTGCAGCCCTCCACCAGGACCACAGACTCCTCTTCTGCCTCTGCTCCTGGGAGCTGCAGCCTGTCTGCGCCCAGAACCTTCCGGAACCTGCCCGATCCCCGTGTTCCATGCGGTCGGCGGCCGGTTCCAGCCCAGAGAGTGGTCTTACTGGAACCGCGTCGTGGTCTAAAAGTCCCTGAACTGACTCCTGGGGTCTTCACCTCGGATTCCTGCCCCCGGGCGGGGCTGGCCCAGGCCCCTCCTCACCTGGCCACAGGCTGCCGCAGTCCCCACCGCTCCCCAGTGTCCCTCTGATAAGACTGAGGCTGGGGACGGTCCCTGGTCACCTCACCTGACCATGGCCTCCCTGACAGAAGGCCCAAGGGTAGGAGTGGCCATTCTCGTCCCTCAGTCCCTCTGTCCCTCACCAGAGGGTGGACAAGATGGCAGACTGCGCCCTGCCCTCCCCCCTCGCTCTGCTCCCTGCTGAATCCTGGGGTGCAGGCGGGTGTGAGGGCAGGACGGGAGGCCAGGGCCTCAGCCAGAGGGCCCTGCAGCCTGCGGTGACCATTCAGCATGACTCCACACACCCGGGAGCGGGCTGGACACAGGGACTCTCGGGCCCCGCCTCACGTCCGCTGAGTTTGCGTCACTTAGGTTACCATGTGGGAGGCGACAGCTTAGAGAACGGGCCTGAGTCTGAGGGCACGGCTCACACTCATGCGAGGCTGGCTGGCTGTGTGACTCGGGCAGGTTACATAACCTCTCTGTTTCCTTCACTGTAAAACCGAACCTCAATTTCTATTTTCCCAGTCTCCCCAAAGTGGCAGGGTGTGGGGGTGCTAGATGACATCACTTCCCCAACCACTGGGAGCTTGTTCTCCTGGCTCTGACGGAAGCAGGTGTGAAGTCTCTAGCAGGCTTCACAGTGGCACCCACGAGGAAGAGCAGCCGAGCCCCCTCGTACCCCTCAGAACCGCAGAAATCAGGTGACGACACTTCCACCACCAGGTGCCTGCGAGGAGCCAGAGCCGTTACTCACGCCGTCCTCTGTCCAGTAGTTCACCACCTTGACCTTGGCCAGACGGAAGTCGGGGTGCCGCCTCGGGTTCCGGACGACAAAACGCAGCTGGAGTGGCGGGCGGAAGGGGCAGGTCCACACAGGGGGGTCCCTCTCGCTCTGAAAGGCCAGCAAGGGGGGGACTCGTTAGGCGGGTCTCTGCCTCTCTCCCAGGCACCCCCACAGTGACCCTCAGGACCCGGGGGCTGGGCGGCTCTCCAGACCTGCGCCACCTGACCTGCGCCTCCCGGGCCCGGCCTGTCCCTGCGCCTCACCATGGGCCCAGCCTGTCCCTGCACAGAGCTGCCACCCGGCCGGGGTCTGCCCGCCAGATGGAATTTGAAATGCAGCGGGCTTTACTTAATCGGCCTAATCGGCTTTGAGGAGGGCGCTGGGCAGGGACAGGCGCTGGGCAGGGACATGCGCTGGGGAAAGACAGGCAGAGCCACCACCTGTGGCCCTGGGGTCACTGGCCAGCGGTGCCTCTGGCACCTGTTGGGATGGGGACATGGCAGGAGCCTGGGGTTTTCTGTCCACTCGGGGCAGAGGGCAGGGCTCAGGTCATCTCCACTGGCACCAACAGGACGTCAGGTCGCGGGTGCTTTGGTGGCAGACGGAGAAAGTCACTCAGGGGACCTCCTCAGCTGTTGTCACCACCCTGTCTCTCTAGACGTCTACAGTCCAGGGAATAAAACCCAAAGCTGCACCCAAAGGTGTCCACGCTGGGCCTCTGCAGCTGGCCACGCCCTCCCGTCCTGGGAGAGCCAGCAGCAGGACGCAGGCCCCACTGTCACCCCTCCCTGACACAAGGGCTCTCCTCGGGGCATCTGGGCTCCTTGAGTCCCCGAGCGGAGCATCTGCCCAGGCGGCTCACGGGCACTGCTCTCCCGCCCAGGTCAGCGCCTCTCAGCCTGCGCCACACTCTCTCCAGAACCGTCAGCCCTTGGCAGGGTCCTCGGCTCACGGGCCAACAACAAGGACAAAATGGAGACGTGACCCAGTGAGCGGAAGAGTCAGGTGTGCCTCTTGACACACAGGTGTCTCCCGTCCAGCCTCGCAGAAGGAAGCGCCTGCTGGGCTGGGCTGGGCCGGCAGAGGTGTGGGATGGCTCAGGGAATGAGGCAGAACAAACTTCATCACCAGTTCTTAAAATGGGGGAGATTTTCAGGAGCCTGAAGCAGGAAGATCTCAAGTTCAAGGCCAGACTAGGCAATTTGGTGAGGTCCTAAGCAACTCGGGGAGACCCTGTCTGAACATAAAAAAGATTTAAAAGGGCTGGGGACGGGGCTCAGTGGGCAAGCACCCCCAGGTTTTAAACGGGGAGTTTCCCCAAGAGCCATATTTCCGGCTTCTCTGCAGACTTGGGCTGGGTGGTAGCTCAGGCCACCGCTGGGACCCGTGCACGCCCTGGAGCCAGGACTCCTTTGCCACAGTCCCCACCACTCCCAACTGCCTCACTGCCCTCCTGTGTCCTGTAGGGCCCACAGGCATCGGGCTGGAGTCCTTGTTTAGAGGCTGAGCAGTTTCAGCAGGTCCTATCTGAGCCCTCTGCCTGCCTGACACCACCCGGGGTCCCTCTTCCTAAGAGGAGCATCGCCCTGCATTGGGAGCATCTCCTAGAGTCCCCATCACCGGGGACGGGCCTGCGGCTGGACAGGGCCAGACAGGAGGACGGCTGGTCCTGGGGCCTTGTTGACTCCAGGAGACGGAGGCCCAGGCTCCAGCTGTGGGGCAGAACATGGGGACTTGTTTTGGTGACAGTGGTGCCCTTCAGGAGGGAGGAGGTGGCCTTTGTTAAGGGCGAGAGATGAGTTCAAGGGGCTCTGACTTACTCTGGCCAGTTCCTCGAGCTGGGCAAGAACTGTCAGTGCCCGGGCAGCCACGGGGGTCACCATCGCAAAACCCCAGGGACCACTCTAGGTCCTTCCCGGGGCCAGGGCCTGAAGTGGGTCACTGTGGTCACTTGACAAAGGAAGAGATGGCAGGCTGACCCCGTTCCCTGGGTGGGAGAGTCCAAGAGCATCCACCTGCGGACAGCCCTGGGCCATCAGTACGGAGCCTCTGGAGTGTCCTGTCCATGGGGGGAGGCGCGAGCTGACCCCCAGGGCCTAGCCACCACAGGGGATAAGAAAGTGGGCAGCCCAAGGATCAGGCCACTTCCTGAAACCCCAGGGCACAGGCACGGCCGGGACCTCCCGGCTCTGGGCCCCCAAAGTCCTACCTCCAGGCTTAGGCCCAAAAGGGACCCGAGGAGGGAAACGCAGGCCGCGCGTGAACACGGGAGGCGAGGGCGGTGGACAGGCCCCTGTGCCTGCCCACACCTGCCCACCAAGTGCCGCGTCCCTGCTGGGGGCAGGACGTGAGGAAGGGGACCGACGAGTCTCAGGAGCTGCCAGCACAGGAGCCACATGCTTCCCAGGACAGAAATGCGCAGGACAGGCACCAAGGTAGAGCGCCAGGCGGTCAGCGTGAGGGGACACGAGGGAGGGAAGGCCTCTCGACGAAGGCCACTCCCTGACTCTAAAACCAAGGCGGTGGACCGCCCGCAGGCCAACACCCGTTTAAAGACTGCTGATGGGCACGGCCCTCGGCATGGACCCCAGGGACGCTGGGCGGGGAACAAGCCAGTCCCAGAAAGGCCACGGACTGTGGGAGGCTTTGGGTCTGACTTAGTCCCCCCACTAGGGACTGAACCCAGGGCCTTGCACACGTGCCCCACCACCGAGCACACCCCCAACCCTTCTGATTTTGAGACAGGGTCTTGCTAAATTGTTGAGGCTGGCCTCGAATTTGTGATCTTCCTGCCTCAGCCTCCCAAATTGCTGGGAGTACAGGTGTGTGCCCGTCCAGCCCAAACTCACAATTTAAAAGTGTAGAATTCAGGGTTGTTGTTTTTCTAGCATATTCACAAGGTTGTGCAACCATCACCACCATCTTTTCCCAGCACATTTTCACCACTACAAAAAGAAAACCTGTCCCCATTAGGAGTCACTTCCCACTCTGGCCTCTCTAGTCCCTTGTCATCGCTCACTGCTTTCTGTCTTTATGGATTTGCCTGTTGTGGCCACTTTGTGTAGGTAGAATCACACGTGGCCTCCACGTCTGGATTCTTTCACGTGGTGAGCAGGTGAGGCTCAGCCACGTTACAGCCTGTGTTAATACTCCACTCCTTTTATGGCTGCATAATATTCCACTGTAGTGACAAACCATGTTTTACCATCTGTCCATCAGTCAATGTATAGTTGGGTGGTTTCTATATTTTGGCTATTATGAACAATTCCACTAATTAACATTCATGTACAAGTTTTTTAAATGAATACGGTCATTTAAAATACTTTTTGCCAGATGCAGTGGTGCACACCTGTAATCCCAGTGGCTCAGGAGGCTGAGGCAGGAGGATCACAAGTTCCAAGCCTCGGCAACTTAGTGAGGCCCTAAGCAACCCAGAGAGGCCCTTCTTAAATAGAATATTTTAAAGGCAGGGGACGTGGCTCAGTGGTTAAGGGCCCCTGGGTTCAATTCCTGGGTTAAAAACCACAAAACTCTTTTATTTGGAAATAAACACAGACTCATAGGACATCTGCGTATTTGAAGGCTCTGGGTGGTGGGCCTGGGGACCTGGGTGGACAGAGATGCCATTTACTGAGCACAGGAACAGTGGCGGGGACAAGACGGGGGGCACGTGCTGAGGAACTAGAACTTAGGTTCTGATCTGAGTCTGAGGCCTAATGGCTGCCTGAGGAGCTGCCCGCTGGTGGGGGACGTCCACGTTGGGCACTCAGAGGGGCCAGGCTGGGGCACAGATTTGGAGTCACCCTGAAGCCGTGGGTCAGGTGTGGCCAGGGAGAGGTGAGGCGCAGAGGGAGGGGCCTCCTGGGCCTGGCTGCCCAGGGCTGCAGCACGCCCAGCCCCTCCCCGCCCCCAGACTCTGCCGCCGCCTGGGCAGGTCCCTCCCCCTTGGGGCTCCTCACGGTACCCGGGGGACCACTGTAAGGCTCGTGGGGGTTCACCAGGCTGTGGTGGCACATGCGTGTGAGACACGTCCCCGATGGCCCAGGCCTCGCAGGCTTCCAGCTCCAGGGACAGCAGGAAGGACCAGCCCCCCCCAGTGGGTCCAGAAGGCCAGCAGTCGGCCGGCACAGCTGCCTGTGTCCCAACCTCAGTGAGCCCGACAAATAACCCAAACCTATCGAGGCCACGGACCAGCGTCCCCTCGGCCACCACACGGCAAAGCCCATCGCCTCTGGGGACAGAGGGGCAGGACAGCGAGGGCCAGAACTGGTCCCATCAAGCCCAGCTGTGCGGCTCATGGCCCGGGTGCAGTCTGGGCCAGCTGCAGGTTTCCAGGGCCCGCCTGCCTGCTGCCCAGGGGCGTGGGGACGGGCGTGGGACCCGGCCAGGGCTGCTCCAGGCCCAGCAGCCACCACCCTCCCTGCTGCTGGTCTGGAGGGGCTCGGAGGCCCCCCCCCCGTAGCTGTGCCCGGCTACTGCACAGCTGTCCATCTGTCCGCAGGGTCCCCCAGCCCTGCAGGCATCTTGCTGGAGCTGAGCCCAAGCACCTGCCTCTGGCCCTGGGCGGTCCACTGGTGTCCCTCTGGGTTCTGGACACCTCCGCAGAGCAACCTGGGGACAAGCTAACCAGCCCACCCAGCCACCCTCCCCAGCACCCCTTTCGTGACAGTGTGTTCCCCCCCCCCCCATGGCCAGGCTGGAGACACAGGACTGCTCTACCCAGAGGCCGAGGCAGGACAGTCTCCCTGGGGACACCAGGACTTCCCAGCAAGCCCTCAAGTCTGGGCACTTCTCTAGCTGAACCTCGTTCGCTGCTGTCCACCCCTAAAGACCAGACCCCCGTGCTCAGCGTCTCAGATACCACGGGGACCCTGGCATGACCAGGAGGGCGTCCCCTTTGGCCTTGGCACTCACAAGACGTGAAATGAACTTGCTTTTAAATATTGGCCTAGGGCTGGGACTGGGGCTCAGGGGCCGGGCCTGCCTAGCCCTCATAGGCGCTGGGTTCCGCCCTCAGCACCACAAAAAAACATTAATAAAGATACGGAGCCACCCACCACGGAAAGTGAGTAATAAAAAAATAATAATTAGGGGAGGGAGACTCACGTTCGTGGAGGGAATTTACACCCGTCCCCTCCCCACCCAGCCCCGGCCCGCGGGGATCTCTGTTTCTCAGGACTCCCCCGGACACGATCACGAAGGACGCTGAGGGACGGCAGAGGGACAGCAGGGGGGCGACGTGGCTGTCGTCCAGCTCAGCTCAGCTCAGGGTCCCTCGGCTCTCTGCCCATCTCTCGTGTTTGGACAGGGCTGGCCCCACCTCCCAGGCTCATGCCATCCTGTGCCTGCCTCCGAGGCACTGGGACTGCCAGCGAGGGCCACTGTGTTGGCTCTCGGTCTCGTGTCCAGCGTGGAAGTGACAGGACGGGGAAACCAGCGCTCAACACCACAGCTCTCCAAGGGACAGGAAGGCGCTGAGCGTCGGATGTGTCAGTGCGCACCCCAGGACAGGGGGCAGGACCTGGGGGGGCACCCCAGGACTGGGGGGCAGGACCTGGGGGGTGGGGTACCCCAGGACTAGGGGCAGAATCTGGGGGTGTGGGGCACCCCAGGCCTGGGGGGCAGGCCCTGGGGGGTAGGGTACCCCAGGACTAGGGGGGCAGGACCTGGGGGTATGGGGTACCTCAAGCCTGGGCAGGTCCTGGGGGGCAGGACCTGGGGTGTGGGGTGCCCTAGGACCAGGGGTCAGGACCTGGGGGATATGGGGTACCTCGGGACTAGGGGTAGGACCTGGGGGACAGGACCTGGGGGGCAGGCCCTGGGGGTGTGGGCCCCAGGCCAGGGCGGCTCTGCAGGAGGTGGGCCTGGTGGGCTCCCCCACCCTGCGCTGTCTGCCTGGGGCCCCGTCCAGGCACCTCTCTAAGCCGCAGCTCTTCATCTACCACATCAGGACACTAATGACCCCCGAGGCCCTGAGTTTGGTGACTGTGGACAACGGGAGGCAGATGACAGGGCTGAACTGTCTCCCAGGAAACCGGGGCAGGGTGGGCGGGGCCAGGAGGCGCCACAGGCCCAGGGAGGACACCCAGCCCAGTCACGAGGGCAGAGGAAACCCCAAACCCACGGCCAGGCGCCGACCCCGGTGGCGTCCACTTACGGCTAAGTTCCTGTTGACCAGACTGCCCAGCTCCCCTGGGGAGCCGGAGCTCCGGACGGCCACGTCGTGAGGAGACACGTAGAGCTTTGTGTTGCTCACGTCGAAGAACTCGACCTCCGTGAGGCCCACCCGGGACACGCTGCCCCAGGTGGACAGGATCTCCATGGTCACACAGACGGCATCGCCCATGTCCCCTGGCGCCATCCTCCAGTTGTCCTTCAGGAAGAGAAAGAGACCACCAAAGGATCAGACACCACCGCCCGCGTCCAGTCTGCCCCTCGGGAGGGCCTCGGCAAGGACACTGACCTCAGGGTCTCGGCTCCCCGTCTTTACCACGAGGACAGCACCCCGGGCCAGGGCTGGGCTGGGGGTCAGTGCACAGCGCTGGCCTCCCACGTGCGAGGCCCCGGGTTGGATTCTCAGCGCCACGTAACAACAGATAAATAAAATAAAGGTATCGTGTCCCTCTACGACTAAAATAATGACGATGGCAGGTCTGCTACCCTGGTTGTAGATTTGCAAGGCATCTGAAATGCAGGGCCAGGGCCAGGGCCAGGCTGTGGCTCAGTGGTCCAGCACTTGCCCCAAACTAAAACAGCAAAATAAAGGATAACAACTGTGCTCCCCGCGCTTGGTGAGCACTGTGTTTAAAGGTTTGCCAATAAGTAGAAATGTTCTGAAACCATCCCTGTCGGCCGGGCACAGTGGACCAGGCCTGTAATTCCAGTGACTCGGGAGGCTGAGGCAGGAGGACTGCAGGTTGAGGCCAGCCTCAGCCACTTAGTGAGGCCCTCAGCCAATAAGCAAAACCCAGTCTCCTGATCAAGAGCAGGAAGGACTGGGAATGGAGGTCAGTGGTAGGGTCCCCGCTCCTGGTTGAGTCCTCAGCACCAACAAAACACAAAGGCCCGCTCGTCTGCCCCAGGCGCGTCTCCCCGTCCCTAGGCAGGCACGCCGGATCTCAGAAGGACACTCTACTTGGAGAAAGGGAGGTAATTAAACCAAAATGGGGCCATGAGGGTGGGCCCCAGTCCAGCGTGACTGCTGTCCTCATAAGGGGAGGAATCTGGCCCGGTCACATTGCGGGTGACCGTGAGGACAGTGAGAAGGGGCCAGCTGCACCCACCGAGCGAAGCCCTGTCCACTCCTTGACCTTGGACCTGTGGTCTCCGGAAATGCGAGAAAATCAGCTACTGTCGAAGCCACCGCGTCTGTGCCTTGCCCTGGTGACCTGGGCAGGCGGCTCAGTGAGCAGCCCCGACGCTGCCTCAGACAGCCCCTCGAGGCCCAGGTGGACAGGAGAGCGGGGACCCACAGGAGGCTGAGCAGGACACCACGGCACCGGGCCCCGGGCCCCCCTTCCCTCACACTCTGTCCCCCTGGGACTCCGAGGCCGCTTTCCCGGGCAGGCTGAGGGCCGCCATCTGTGTGAGCGCCACCCACAGCGGGCAGCCGGGGGGCTCTCCTGGCCCTCGGGCCGACTGCAGCGCTGGTCGCCTCGGATCAGTCACTCGTAAAATGGCGCTTTCCCTGCGCACGCGTGCCCTCTGTTAATTGGCACCGTGTCTTTCGCGGCCGCGAGCAGGATGCAGCCAGGGACCAGCGGCTGCCCCCCACTTGTGTTTTTAATTAATAGCCAGCAAGACGTGCTAGGGCTCCCGGCGTGGGCTTGGCCGCCGAGCGCCACGCGGCAGGAATGGGAAAGCAGATGGAGACGGGAGGAGAGGTCAGCTCGGCGGTCAGCCACATCGCTCCTCAGCCTCCTTCTCCCCTGCCTGGGTCCGAGGCTCGGGCTTGCAGGGTGGCCCAGCTGAAGGCTGGCTGACTGGGGGACTGGCAGGGCATGAGCCTGGAGCCATCCAGGGCCCTGTGAGCGGTCTGGGAGGTGCTGGTGGCGGAGAGCAGGGCCAGATGGAAGGACGGCTGCCCACAGAGGGGCTGCTGGACCTCCCGCCCGGAGCCGTCTAAAGGTGCCAACTCCCGAGCTGAGCTGCTAAACGAAGCTGCCGGAGGGTCTGTTAGTTAAGGAGGCGTCACCACCCGTCAGTCTGGCACCTGGGCCTTCTGTTGTCTGATGCAGGATCCCTCCTGGGGGAGCCGCAGGGACAGCAGCCGGGAAGCGCTGGCCCCTGCCGTCCACTGCCCTCTTGCGGAGACCACCTGATTTTCCTGTGGAAAAGTCACCTCTCTCTTTGCTCAGCCATGAAGGACACGAGGACTGACCCTTTCTGATCCCTACAGGCCCAGAGAATCAGTGTGTGCTGTCCTCTGGGCCACCCAGGAGGGAGCGGCTCAGGGGGGCACATAGCCAGTGTCATGCCACCTGCCAGGCTCAGCTCTGTGGAGGGCGCGCTCCTGACAGTGGGTCGGAGAGGGTGGGGTTGCTGTCCCAGCTATCCATGGACCTCGGGGACAGCAGAGCTGGGACTGGCACCGTGGGCGTGGAGCTCAGAGGTGCAGAGGACATGTGGGGACGAGGGGACACATACAGGGGCCCTGCAGGTCCAGCCCCACCAGCCCTGCCCTTGCACCTTCCATGACAAGCTAAGCCCAGGGGCAGACGGACGTGGTAGGACACACACCTTCTGCACAAAAGAGAAAGAATCCTGCGCTATCTGCCACCCTGTGGTTCACTGTCCTGCTGTGGACGTGGCCAGGCTCCAGCCTGGGCTCACATCGAACTTGGTGAGGATGACTGTCACCTGCTGCAGTGAACTTAACCGCTTCATATGTCCACCTGAGGCTCCTGACCACAGCTTGTCCTGGGGCCTGGCATCATGTGGATACGCCACACTCTCCTGGTGAGCCCCATCCTCAGGAGACACAGGTTATTTCTGTGCATTTCCCCAAACCCTAACCCTAACCCTCACCCTAACCCAAAACCCTCACCCTCACACTAATCCTTACCCTCACCCTAACCCTAAACCCTCACCCTAACCCTAATCCCTAACCCTAAACCTAACCCTAATCCTAAACCCTAACCCTAACCCTCACTCTCACCCTCACCCTAACCCTCACACTCACTCTAACCCCTAACCCTAAACCTAACCCTAACCCCTAAACTCTCACCCTAACCCTAACCCGAATTCTAAACCCTAACCCTAACCCTAATCCTCACCCTAACCCTCACCCTAACCCCTAAACCTAACCCTAACTCCTAACCCTCACCCTCACCCTCACCCAAACCCCTAACCCTAACCCCTAACCCTCACCCTAACCCCTAACCCTAACCCTCACCCTAACCCTCACTCTAAACCCTCACCCTAGCCCTAACCCTAACCCCTAACCCTAACTCCTAACCCTCACCCAAACCCCTAACCCTAACCCTCACCCTAACCCCTAACCCTCACCCTATGACGGTTCTCTGCAGACAGCTCTGCGCCAGGGTCGCTCTTTCTTTTTTTTTGGGGGGAGGAGGGTACCAGGGATTGAACTCAAGGGCACTCGACCACTGAGCCCAGGCCCCAGCCCTATTTTGTATTTTATTTAGAGATGGGGTCTCACTGACTGGCTTAGTGCCTTGCTGTTGCTGAGGCTGGCCTTGAAATCGCAATCCTCCTGCCTCAGCCTCCTGAGCTGCTAGGATGACAGGCGAGGGCCCCCACATCCAGCCAGGCTTTCTGTTGGGTGGTCTTCTCAAGGGGAGGAGGTGGGCTTGCTGGGCTTTCCAAGGCTCTCCCTGCGCCTGGCCACTCTGCTTTTTGGGAGAGTGCCATCCGTGCACACAGCCATCAGCAAGGCACGGCAGGCGGGGCTCAGTGTCACCTTGGGGGCCCTGGAGCTCACCTGTCATCAACAATAATTGGCCAGTGCAGCTACCAGATGGGGTGTTGGGGTGGCTCTAGTTTGCACGTCTTGATTACTGGCAGCGTGGGGCATTTTCCTAGGGCTCACGGGCTCTCTATATTTCCTCTTGCACGGACAGACTTCCTTCCAGAAACTTCTGGCCCACACCTTGCTTTCTCTGCTTCCACTGCCCAGTCATGCGTAGGACTGTGCTGGGGAGGAGGGGACAGGGGGACTCGGGCGGAGATGCTCAGTGGCCACCAGCAGAGGAATCCCACCGCCTAGGAATGAGTGGTCTCCGGACTCCCCCCAGCCTTCAGGGAGGCAGTGATAGTCTCTGCCCGGCTCTCACCTCTGGGTCCTGTGCTCGCTCCTTGCTTGAAACAACAATCCCGCTGAAATGGGCGGAGTCACTCTCGATGGCCTGCAGGACTTCCAGAAGCTTCTGCTGTTGTCTGAAATGGGATTTGTTTTGGTGTAGGCAGGGACAGAGACACACAGAGCACATCCCTGTCTCTTCCTTTGTAACAGCTCTATATCAGCGAGGACATCAGAGCCCAGCTGGAGACACCATATGGAGCAGAGCTGTGCAGCCAGCTAGCCTCCTGGGCTGGCCTCCTGATCAGGCCTCCTGAGCTGGCCTCCTGATCAGGCCTCCTGAGCTGGCCTCCTGGGCTGGCCTCCTGAGCCGACAGGGAACTCACTAAGACTCAAGAGCAGGGTTCAGCTGAACTCAGGTCTGGTCAAACTCAGCCGGTGGCCTGTTTCGTGTGACCCACTAGCTAAGGAAGGTTTCATGCTTTCAAAGTGTCATTAAAGCAAACCACACAACGCCAAAACAGCGGCCAGGTCACAGGCCTTCCCGTCTGGCCCTTTACAGAGACCGCTCTTCTCCCCTCATCTCGGAGGACAAAGGTGACCCAGCAGAGGGGGCCGGTCACTCCCCACTGAGCTGTTGAAGGCCAAGCACCCCCAAGTCTGGGCAGCAAGGAGGGTCTTGTGGTGGAGAAAGACACCCAGGTGCGTGGCCGCCACAGTGGACCACCAGTGCCCCCAGCCTTGCGGCCAGGCCTCTGCGTGGGCAGACAGCTCTTATTTATGGCCGCCACAGAGCACAGCCAGGTTTCCACCTGGGTCTGAGGAAGCTCGAAGGAAGGGACGGCTCTGCCCTGAGCCTCTTCCATTTTTTGACAAGTTATAAACAGGAGCCCCCTGGGCGTGCGCAGACCTGGGGCCACACAGCTTTGCTAATAAATTCCTCCTTCGAAAAGAGGAAGAGCCCCCTCCCCTTTCTGCACAGACGCAGTCTCAGCTCGGGGCTGCTTGGTGACCAGTACGCAGGCGGGATTTAGGCACCCTCTGCCCCTCAGCCTGGCTTTTGCACAGTCTGCAACACACACAACCCTACAAGACAGACCTGGGTGCGTGCCTGTGTGCCAAGGCTGTGCCAGGCCCCAGGGGGTGCATCTTTCTGAAGATTAAGGGAAGCCTTTGTTTTGATAATGAAACATGACAATTTCTCAACCTGACGCTACAAGATAAGGGACAAATGCTCTACCTGGACGAACTTGAACAGAGGAAAGGAGTTTCCAGGTCCGTGGCAACGTTGAGAAGGCTGTTTACACAGCTGGGGACCAGGGGAGCAGTGGGCTGGACGGGTGCAGAAGGAGGGTACAGTCTAGAGTGTCACTTTCAAATGGCCTGGCATGACAGGGAGTGGCAAGGAGAAGCAGGGCGGTAAGTCCTGGGGCTGTCCCCCTCTGTACCTGCTTCCCCAGAGGCCGATTCTGTCAATGGCTTGGTCCACGGCTCTGGCTCCCACTGCCGTCCCCGGGGGCTCAGGACTGCTGGTCACTAGGGCCTTGGGAGGCGGCTGAGGAGGGAAACAGTCAATTAACAGACGTCCATGCAACACTCCTGGCCAAGACAACGGGCCACTGTCAAAGTCACATGCCCCTCAGGCCATCGTCCTGCCCTGGAGACAGGAAAGAACTTGCAAGAGTGACAGTGGCCAGGGCTGGCCGACCCAGAGCCACCCCCGTGAGCCCCGTGTTCCGATCTGGGGGTTCCTGGGGCAACTGCTTCAGTGAGCTACTGGAAACTTTCTCACATCAAAAGTTTTCTATTTCACTGTGCACCGTGGCGCACACCTGTCATCCCAGCAGCTCGGGAGGCTGAGGCAGGAGGATCATACTTCAAATCCAGCCTCAGCCATGGTGAGGCCCTAAGCAACTCAGTGAGACCCTGTCTCTAAGTAAAACACAAAATAGGGCTGGGGGTGTGGCTCAGTGGCTGAGTGCCCCTGAGTTCAATCCCCTCAAAAAACCCAAAAACCTTTCTATCTCAGTGGAACTCCAGCTGTGTCCAGGGCAAAGCAGGCAGAGTCCAGTGGAAACCCTGGATCTGCCCCTCCAGGCCCAGACCTCCAACTGTGGAGCGGGCAGGGTGCAGAGGCCCTGCTGGCCGTGGGAGGGAAGGCCCTGCAGAGCCATGGGCACCCGGAGCTTTGGCTTGGCTCACCCACTGACCTCAGTGGCCTCCTCCTTGGCGGGCAGCAGACTGCTCCATGGTTTTGCTGGTGGCCCCTCGGCATCCTGGGAAGATGTCGTCACACGACGTGAGGTCAGAACAAAGTCGTCACCAGACACTCTTCACTCACAGAAGGGGGCAGAGGGGCAGAAACCCCAAACCCCCAGACACAGTGTGGGCGGAACACAGCCCCAGGAAGGGACAATAGTGTCCCCTGATGGCCCTGAGGGAGTCTGGGCAGCAGTGGTGGTGGGTAAAGCCAAGCAGACCTGGGCCACCATCTGAGCAGGCCACCTTGCTCCGTCAGGGGCCAGTGGCCACCAGGGCTAAGTGACTAGCCCTGCCTGTTTCAGGGTGACTGTGGGCACCAAGTGGGACAAGGCTCTTGGTGGAAGAGACAGAAACGGGCTTTGAGCAGGGACATGCGCATTGAGGACCCCCAGGGCTCTCCTGTTAGCAGCTCAAGGCCAGGGAGGCTCGTGAACAAGAGAAGCGGCGAGGCCCCTGGGAGCCTGTGGGGCTCAGGCTCGGGGAACCGACATCTGCAGAGAGCCAGAGCTTGGTGGCCGCCCTTCTTTCACGGACTCCGCTGTTTGCAACCCTGGTCCCGGGTAGCAAGGAAATCAGCCACAACGAAGGCAGATCGCACCCAGGGCTTCCAGAAATGGGCAAAACTGGGGCCTGGCAGGGCGGGGAGGACTGTCCCAGGTCAGGGAGGCCGCGGGGCCTCTCTCCCCACAGGCTCTTCCAGCTGCTGCTCAGACCCCGCCCGGCCCCGCCCCCTCGGCAGGCACCTGTGGGCCGGTGGGCGGGGCCTTCCCGCCGCGCAGCGCCCTCTGCAGGGCGGCGTTCTCCACCTGGATGGCGCGCAGCACCTCGGAGGCGGCCTCCTCGGGGTCCGCGGAGGTGCACACGGGTTTGCGGGTTGCTGACAGCGGTCGCTCTCGCCTGCTGCTGGGTCCTGGGGAAAGAAAACAGGAGGGCGCTGCTTTGGATCGTGTTCTCGGAGCGCAGCTCGGGATCTATTAGACCCGACTCAGGAAGATTCTCTAAATGACTGGCTGCTCCTCTCCAAAAATGTCAAGGTCGCCAGAGACAAAGCCAGCCGGAGAACCCTCCTCAGCAAAGGGGACCAGGAGGCAGACAGGCACGTGGTGCAGTCGTGGCCCTGGGTGGGAACAAGATTGCTGTAAAGAATGTTCTCGCGCCAGGTGGAGGCACCTGAATCCAGCCGGCGGGTGGCGCGGGTAACAGTGTCTTGAGAATGTTAAACACTGAATTTCCTAAGCCGACTGTGGCAATGGGACACGTTCCGGGAGAGACAGACTGCAGTGTTGGGGGTGAGCAGGAATGATGGCTACACTTAAATTCAGATGATTAGAAAAAAATTATAAACAAGTACATTTGAAAAAATGTACACATACATTAGAAAATCTGAGCACGTGCCAGCCCAGTGCAGGATAGGGCAGTGTTTGCATATAACTCCCTGACCTTCCCATGTACTCCAAATCATCTCTAGATGACTGACAAGACCTAGTAGAGTGCACATGCTGTTTGGCATCGCAAAATGAAAAAATGTTCACCACCATGAATCCTCAAGGAAATGCAAATCTAAAGCCCAAGGAAGCCGGGTGTGATGGCGCATGCCTGTCATCCCAGCAGCTCAGGAGGCTGAGGCAGGAGGATCGCAAGTTCAAAGCCAGCCTCAACAACGTAGTGAGGCCCTAAGCAACTCAGCGAGACCCCGTCTCTAGCTAAAGTACAAACAAGGGCTGGGGATGAGGTCCAGGGGTTGAGGGCCCTGGGTTCAATCCCCAGCACCATAAAAGCATAAACAAAAACAGAACACCCCCAATGAGCTGTCCCCTCACCCGTCAGAACGACCACAAATGACCAAAACAAGAATGAAGGGCAGCACGGATTTGGGGAGGGCAGCTTGTACAGACCGTGGGTGGGAACGTAAATGACCCCAGCCTTCAGACAACAGCAGAGTGTCCCTTAGACCACTCACAGCACAGCTGGCCTCGACCAGCATCCCCCATCTAGATCCCCCCAAAGCCTGTGGCAGCCTCATGGCAGAGATGTCTGCAGCCACAGCAGCCATGTCCCGAGCCAAAGCGGGTCACCAAACATGTGGGTGTCCACTGAGGGACGCACGGATTTTTTAAAAAATGTGTTTACACAACAGACTGTGGTTCAGCCATCAGAAAGGACACATCCTGTCGTTTGTGGCTACATGGATGGGACAGAGGGCATCGTGCCAAGTGACATAAGCCAGGCGCATACAGAAAGGCCACCCGTCTTCACTCGTTTGTGGAAACTAAAAAGACTGGTCACACAGAAGTAGAGGGTAGACTACAGGGGACTGGGGGGGGCAGAGAGAGGTGGGGAAACGGGGACCCGAATACTGTTGGGCGGGTGAGCACCGTGTGCTCGAGGACAGCGGCGCTCCAGCTGACGACAGCCTGTCACACACACGCCACACGGCTGGGAGCTTAGGGTCTTAGCACAGACAGGAGGCATGGTGTGAAGCCGCAGGCGTGCGCTGAGTGCAGACCGCAGTGCTCACCACCGGCCTGCGCGTGACTGAGTGGCCACCTGCACCATGTAAGTAAGTCCATGTCGATCATAAAAGCCGAGTAGCACTGGCTGAGGCACTGATGGCATCTGTGTCCCAGGCAGGAGGCACACAGGCCATGTCCAGGGCTGGCTCCAGACGGCAGGACACGGGCTTCACGGGGACAGGGCTCTTGTGGACAGCTGAGCGACTGTCCCAGCACCCAGGAGCGGGTGTGAGGACGAATCGCCCAGGGACCTGAGGAAGGAGCCACAGGTGCAGGACATGTGCCACCTCCCAGCTGTGGCCGGTCACACCCAGCTCCGAGCTCCCCCCACTGCCCAATGCCTTTCAGTTTTCCAAGAAAAGCTAGAATTTGAAATCTGTGCAGGGTCATCATCGCGAGGGGAGTCTGGGGGGTGGTCAGTGGTGAGGGCCACACGGGGACCTTGTCCCTCAGTGGGGAAAGGATCAGGTCCCTGAAAGAGCTGGGAGGACAGGATGAGTGGGAGAGAAGCTGAGGCCATAGCCTTGACCCTTCTCTGGGGCGAGAGGCGCAAAGCCCTGAAGCCTAAACTCATCTTGGCCCAGGGCAGGCAAGACAGAGACAGGATTTAACATCCCAGGCCCTCCACTGCACCCCCCCATGCGCTTCCTGGATGGGGGAGACACTGCGCTGGGTGTGGGTGACAGAGGTGGCAGCAAGCACATGACTTCACAGAGACAGGGTCAAGGGCTAGAGATGATGGGCGAGGATGCATCCATCATCCGAGATGCCTGGTCAGGGAGGAGGACAGCCAAGTGGAGACCCAGAGGCAGCCAGCCCTGTGAGTGCACACGTGGGGAGGCTGCTCCACCCCTAGAGCAGAGCAGGTGCCAAGGCCCTGAGGCCAGTAGAGCTCGGCATGCGGGGTGGGGGGGAAGCCAGGGCAAGGAAGGCTGGCAACCAGAGTGGGGCTCAGTTTGTGGCTTGGTTCTCGGGGGGCCTTGAAGTCCATCAGCCCCCCAGGCAAAGCACGTCATGAGGTCACACCCGTCTTCTTACTGTTATATCCCTGGCATCTGGCAATAGAGCTTTTGCCAAATGCAAGGATGGGAAATGACTTCAGTTCCAGGGATTGTAAACCTGAGCACCTGTGACCACGGCGGAAGCAGGCTCTCCCCTTCAGGCCTGCAGCCAAGCAGAGCGGGCAGGCCCGGCCCCAGCAGGCCTGCAGAGGTTGCCGTCAGAAGGGACGGAGCTCGCGCACCCGGCTGAGCGAAGCCAGCACCCTGACGTGGGTGGCGCAGACGCCGGCGCTGGTGGGAAGCTCGCAGCACCAGGACCAGCAGGGTCTGAAAGGCAGAGCTCCTTTCCCATTTCCTGCAAGAACGCTGATAAAATCGGCCCCCAAATAGCCACGTGGCTCCCAGCACTGGCCAAGGCGCGAGCCCTGGGGCCGAGAGCCACAGTGCGCCCCAGGTGGGTGGAGGCCCACTGTGGGGACCCGGCAGGGGTGCTGTCCTTCGCTACCGAGACCTGCGCCCAGCTCTGCCTGGAAAGCATGCTCTGGGGACATCTTCTCCCCGGGGACCCGTTTCACCTGCAGAAGACCCTGTGCCCCAGGCGTCTTTCATGTGGGGGACACTCCTCCCCAGTGACGGGGTCATCGGTGCTGCCCGTGCCCTCTGAGTCCTATGATGCTAAGAAAACACTAAAAATTAAAAATTAAATCATCCTTCCTCCTAGTGAAGGTCAGCTCTGCAGCCCGTCCCTGTGCTCCCCCCTGCTGGCTGCCCAGAAGCCTCGGCGCACGGGGCCCAGTTCCCAGATCCCATTCTGCCCGGCGGCTGGTGCTTCCCGCACGCCCCCTCCCATGGCGCCAGGGTGACCGCCTTTTAACTCTTTTTGACGGTCTCATCGCTCACTGGTGAGGCTGGCCGGAGCGCCCGCGGCGGGGCTTTATTCTCACCATAGATCTCGAGGATGGAGGGTTGACTCACCCAGTGAACGTGAGCCCAGCAGAAGCCAAACTGCAGGTTTAATTTATCCCAAGCTGCTCCTTTCTGGCCAGAGCTCCCCTTCCCATAACCACCTTCCCCGCTTCCCTGGCGCCTGCCCCCTTCTGTCTTGCAGAGAACCAGAAGCCCCGTCACCTCGGGAGATTTACCAGGGGCAAGACGTGCGATGCCACAGGCAGCCTGCGGCTCCCCAGCCAGTGACCTGCTCCCTGGCCAGCCGTGACTCCAAAGCTCAAGTTCAGAGTCGCTACAAAGTCATGTTTTACCACATGCAAGGGACCCTGGGGGTCACTGGAAACCCACTGAAATAGCAAATGTTAAACCTGAGAACAAGGCTCAACTGCAGTGACCACAAACCAACGGCCCGCGGCAGAAACCGCCTCCGGATGTTGCGCGACTTTTATTTGATTGACGGATGGATCGATTGATTGGTTCTGGGATCCGGGGGCTCTACCCCTGAGCTCCCTCCCCAGCCCTTTTTATTTTGAGACGGGGTCTTGCTGAGTTGCCTAGGCTGCTATTGAGGGGCTCCTCCTGCCTCAGCCTCCTGGGTCGCTGGGTACAGGTGCGCCACCCTGGCTGCCTTTTACTGCTTTTGTAAGAAACTGGAAATAGATGACGAGCTTTTTTTTTTTTAAAGAAGCAAATCCACCTGGAAATCGGGATCCCCAGCATCTCTTGGAGAGCTGCGTGCCTGGCCCGCCTGACCTGGCATTCCAATTGGCAACCGTGGCCAGGGTGCAGTGGCGTGCCCAGTTACACAGGCGCCCGTGTCCAGCTTCCCTGCTCGGCCAGGAAACCACCCCGCTCTGCGTGGCAGGAGGTCCAGGAAGACGCCTGTCGGCCTGTGACGTCGCACTCACCTCCAGAACCCACAGGGAGGGTGGGGAAGGGAAGGTGCACCCAGGGGCCATGATGACGCCCCAAGACCCCAAGACTCAGCGCCGGTGGGTGCCCCACTTCTCAAGGTGGAACAGACCCTGGGAACAGATGGCCCCAGCTCCTCCCAGCCACGTCGCCACGTGATTTCCTGCATTTCCTGTCAAGGCAGGCAGTCTCCTGCCCTAGCTGGACTTGGCCTGCTGATTCTCCTTGGTGGCCACACATTAGCCATCAGGACCAAGCACAGAACAAAGGCGCCCACACCCTGGGGCCTGTCCTCCGCTGCTGCCCGGGGACCGTCCCTGCTGAGGTCCTCAGGCCACACCAGCTGCCAGGCCCCGGGTGAGGGGAGGCCACGGGTCCACCCAGCCCAGCCACCCGCCCGCGCTGCAGAACCCGCCTGCAGACACTTGCATGGTCATAAAGGGCTGCAGCTTGAAGCCAGGGCCCTCGGGTGATGGTGAGGTGACTGCCTGGCCTTTCTGTCGCCTCTGAATCTTGTTCTGGGCTCTCCATGGCAGGCCTGTCCTGTCCCTGGCTACTCTTCATCCATCTGTCTATTTATCTATTCTGTGGTGCTGGGGATGGAACCCAGGGTCTCCCACACGCTGGACAGACTGTACCCCGGCCCGTGCTGGTCCTTCTTGAGCCCGGGATGACTCGTGATTTTCAGGGAACATAACCAAGGCCCCCGGACTAAGTGGCTCCCGTTCCTCCTGGACGTGACAGTCCTTTGGCTCCCCAGCCTGGCTCTGAGATTGAGGACTCCACGACCTTGAACAGTGACCTTCCCTGAAGTATCGATGGCACAGCTGCTCGAGGAGCCAGACACCAGAAGCGGCCAGTATCCAACCTGACTTCTATCCGACGGACCAGGGATTTCTCTGCCATGGTGGCTGGGAAGCTCAGGTCCCCACTATGACTACTTCATAGCAAAGCCCCTTGGGGACGATGTGGGGGGGGAAACGGGGACCCTGTGCCTCTGTCTTCCTGGCCCAGGGGCCTCCGCACGCCCGGGTCTCCTGTGGGGAAGCGCTCCGGGCCCACTCGGCTTGGTCTCTGGGTGGGTCTGATGTGACCTGCCCTCTGGCCAGGCCTGGGTCAGGACAGACCCACATCCCTGTTCTGGTTTGGAGGTGAGGGGTCCCCCAAGCTCACGTGTGCTGGGGCTGGAAATGGCTCAGGAGACAGCGGCTCTGGGCCCACGCTGGGCCGTGGGGAGAGTCTCTTCCCCACCAGGGCTGCAGAGGGACAGGGAAGCCCGGGCCTCTGGGCCACAGTGAAATACCGGCTGACCATGACCCCAGATGTGGGTCCCGAACATCAGGGTCAATAAGAACTGGCTAGGAGTTAAAATGCTAGTCGTTGCCCCAGCCCCACTGAGTCAGAAACTGGGACTCGGGCCCAAGGACCCACAAGTGACTCCGATGCGGTTCAGGCCCGAGAGCCTCTGGACTGGAGAACAGGTCAGTGATGAAGGAACAGTCCTGGCCATATTTTCTGAGAACCTGGATCCCACCGTGCCTGAGGCCATATCTATAGTCCTGGCCTTTTTAGGTCTGTGGGCAATGCATCTTTCTTGTAACTTAGGCCAGTTTGTCGCTTGCTGTTAGTGAACATTGACTAACATGAGACTCTGGATCTGAAATAACCGTCTTCCTGCGGCAGCTTTTCCAACTGAACGCCAACTACAACTTGCCTGCTCCCTCTGATCCACTCACACCAAGGGGCTACTTCATTATTACAGCTGGCAGCTTGTCGGGGAACAGTGGTCCAGACACATCGCCTCCCTGGGACCCTGAAACCTCGACAGTCAACTTTCTACATTAAACACTAATGTTCCTCCAGAAGCCACCGGGTCTCTGGAAGGAGATCATATTTGTTTCCTAGAAGGTCGATGGCTGGGGATGGGGCAATATGGGACAAGAGGCCCTTTCATTACAATGACACAGTCACACTGAACGAGGGGAAGGCCACCGTGGACTTACAGCACAACACAAGACCAATCGTGTGGGGCTGGCCAGAGAAAAGGGGCAGGGGAGAAACGACTCTTTGAAGAGGATGGGCCACAGGTTATTCTTCTGGAATGGGAGGCACCTAATTCAAACGAATCCTTCTACTCCTAGAAAACGTGGGCCGGCAGGTTGTGGTGGTGCTCACCTGCAATCCCAGCGACTCGGGAGGCTGAGGCAGGAGGATCGCAAGTTTGAGGCCAGCCTCAGCAACTTGGCAAGACCCTAAACAGCTTAGTGAAACCTTGACTCAAAATAAAAGGTAAAAAGGGCTGGGGACGTGGATCAGTGGTAAAGCACCCCTGGGTTCAAACCCCAGTACAAAAAAACCCCACAAAAACAAACAAACAAAAAAAAACCCCAAAAACTGGACCAAATAACATATAAATATGTTGGGAAAAAAAGAGATCCGATGACACGGAGTGAAGAGGGCTGTGAAGAGTGACAGGGTCAAGAGCTGAGGGACCAGAGAGCTGAGCCGAGCCCAGGCCTCCCCCTCCAGGTGCTGACGATCCTGAGCAGAAGAGCCAGGAGGCCGGGGAGCCCGGCTGGACGTGCGACAGACGGGGCTGCAGCCTGAGAGCCGGGTGACCAGCAAGTAGCCGGCAGTGACTGGTGTAGAAAGGTCAGCAGTGTGGGCAAATCCAGTCACCATCGACTGCATGAACTAATGACAATCACGAGGTCTCGTGGGTTGAAACCTAGGTGGCATTAGAATGCACGAGGACACCATCTACAGTGGAGGGAGGTGGAGCTGAGCCAGGCCTCGTGGGGGGTGGGGGAGGGGAGCTGCGAACTCGCTGATCAGAACAGACTCAGCAAGTCAGGAACACGCTGTCATGACCAGAAAGATAATGAAAGGCTTGTAACTCACAAGCTAATGACGGGAGAAGAGGAATAACACAAGGCAATTGGCTCAAAGGAAGGTGAGAAAGGAGAAAAAGACAAACGTAAAACAAGTGGAACAAATAAACGGTAGACAATAAGACAGGAGATTTAAACTCAATACCTCAGCAATCACATTAAACGTAAATGGACTAAACGCTCCCATTAAAACACACAGACTGTTAGAGGATAAAAGTAAAAACCAATTACAGGCTGTTTACAAGAGACAAACCTTAACATAAAGATGCAGAACGTCGGAAAGTGAAAGGGTGGAAAAAAGACAGACTATGTAAACAGTAACCGAAAGAAAGCTGCAATATGTCTGTATCAGACGAAGCTAACTTTAAGGCAAAAAGCATTCCTAGAGTAATAAGAGAGAACATATAACGAGAAAATGTTCAATTTACTAGGAAGATAGAAAAAAGTCTAGCTTTCACACACCAGAAAAAACAGCTGGCTGGGCATGGTAGTGTACACCTGCAATCTCAGTGACTGGGGAGGCTGAGGCAGGAGGACCACAGATTTGAGGCCAGCCTCAGCAACTCAGTGAGACCCTGCTCATAATAAAAAATAAAGAGAACTAGGGACGCAGCTTACTGGTAAAGCTCTCCTGGTTTCCATCCCCAATACTCCTCCAAAAGACTTTTCCAAATAAGACAGCCCCACCCAGGTCAAAGCAGGGCAGATTACGTTTGCCTGCGGGAGGGTGAGTCTGTCTGGGATTCTCTGCAGATGCCTCTGTTCCTTGTGCCTCTGGTGGTGTGACCATCCCAGGATGCTCAGCAGGACGCCAGGGTTTGAAAACACATCTTCCCCACAACCCAGACCCTGGCCAAGGCCAAATGCTCCGTCTGGCTCGGCCAGGGAGCCGTGAACCTTCCCACCCCGGGAGAGAGGCTGGCTCCAGGGCCTCTGTGCAGAGTGGGCTCTGCAAAGCCTCTTGCTGCCCTTGACCACCAGTCTGAGGGACCCCAGGATGGCTCTGGCCTCTGCCCACGTGGCTGCCCTTGGAACCTGCTCTCTGCAACCCCGTTTCCAGTGAGGGAGGTGACAATGCAGGGACCTCAGTGTTCCTCTTGGTGACCCAGCTCTCCAGACCTGGCCAAGTGTATCTAAGAGACAAATGCTGGGCCCCAGCGGTGCTCGGGAGGGGGGTCCACCACCTCCCACGGCGGCCTCTTGAACGACAGATGGGACAAGCCACTCTCCCACCAAAGGCCAGAAGGAGCTGGTGACCGCTTCCTCCCAGGTGCACCCTGTGACGTGCGTTCCTGTCCGAGCGCAGGCTTCTCTGCAGTGGGGCAGGAAGGTCATGGTTACCACCGTGACCACCTTGGACAGTCACCATTCACCCGGCCTCTCTGCTCTCCCCACTCTGGTTTCCCGTCACCCTGATCTCACCACCTGTTTTTACTTATCTGACAGTAGGCACACGACAGCGGGCGCATTGTGACGTGTTCAGAAAAGCAAATAATGAAGCTCTCTCTATTCGGACACTCAGCGCTGTCCACGCCCCCCCCCCCCTTCTGGACTCTGCTGGTCGACCTGTTACTCGTTCATTCATTCTGGGGGTTGGATGGAGGCGGGACTGACCCACTGGGCCCCACCCCCAGCCTCTTTTATTTTTCTTTTTGAGACAGGGTCTCACAGAATTGCTTAGGTCTCCCTAAATTGCTGAGGCTGGCCTTGAACTCACGATCCTCCTGCCTCAGCCTCCCAAGTGCGGGGATCACAGGCGTGTGCCACTGCGCCCAGCTGTTTATCTATTTATTTTAACAGGTGCATTGTAGGCACATACAGAACCGGAACACGTCGTCCTCACATATTTTTGAAGTTTCGCACTTATGCTAACTGTGCCTTGTCAGACCATCTGAGAGCTTTCCAGAGAGAGGACTAATCCTGATGAGCTGAGCTCTGCTTCTCAGGGGGCTGCGTGAGGGCCGTGTTACAGGGTGGGCCGAGTCTCCTAAGCAGATGTTAGACCCTCACCCTCTTTCCTGGGAATGTGGCCTTGTTGGAAATAGGGTCTTTGCAGATGATCAAGGTAAGATGAGGTCATCAGGGCCATGTGCGGTGGCACACACCTGTGATCCCAGTGACTCGGGAGGCTGAGGCGGGAGGATCGCAAGTTCAAAGCCAGCCTCAGCCACTTAGCAGGACCCGGTCTCAAAGTAAAAATAGAAGGGCTGGGGACGTGGCTCAAGGGGCGTGCACTCCTGGGTCCTCACTGGACACGGCCGGTGTTGTCATGACTGGGATGTCTGGACACGGACACTCGTGCACCCTGGGAGGAGACCACGGCGAAAGGGCTGTGCTGCCACAAGCTGAGGACTGCAGGAGCTCAGGGAGGGACCTGGGACGGGTCTCCCCTGGGACCTTCTGTGGACGGCCCTCGACACTGGAACTTGGCCTTCTAGCTTCAAACTGCAAGACGACGTGTCTGGTATTTAAGTCACACAGCCCTGGCAACCAACCCAGGGTGCAAGGAGACCTTAGCTGACATGTGGCTTGTCTTTTAAAAAATACTCATGGTGACATGCATGTATTAATGAGCACTAGGAAAAAAGGTGACAAGTGACTCAAACCTGGATTCTGGGCATTTTGTTGCTTAGAACTAGACTAAGGTGGTATGATTTATTCAAAATCTAGTTTAGCTGGCGCACGAATAATTAGGAGCAGAGATTCTGCAGCTTAGGTTCTCAAACACTGACCGGTCTTGAGCCATGGGCTGTGTGACCTTGGACAGATTCCTTCACCTCTCTGTGCCTGTGTCCTCTGTACCAGGATTTTGATAATGAAGCACCTACTGCGTGGGTTATTTGGATGATCAAATGTACGATGACATCATTGGTCCTGGACATAGCCTGGGAGTTAGGTGGGTGCTTTGTCAGCGCTGGCTCTTAATTTTGTTCTTTGGATGTGGAAGATCCATGATCCTGGCACATGCCTGAGAGGAAGTCCTGTCAGCTCAGTGGCGAGTGCCACAGTGCCTGGCCACGGTGGCATAGGGGCACGGTGGCACGCCACCCTGGGTTCCATTGCTTTAATGACTGGCTTTGGAGGAACTTCTGAATGCCCCTGAGACCTGCATGTTGCAGAGACGGCACGGGCAGCGCAGGCGGAAGCGGTCAGCCGGGCAGGCTCAGTGACCACGTGGGACGGCCCCGTTCCCAGCCCTGGTGCAGCTGCAGGGCCGATGGCCGCTCACCTTGCCTGGGGTCCCTCTCCTCTCTCCCTCCCAGACCCTCCGGGGGCCAAGCTGGGACCCACAGCGGCTCTCACGGCAGCTTCCTCTCCTCAGACCCACTGCTGACCCGACAGACCGTGGCACAGTGGGCCACTCCCCAAGGTGATGCCGTGTGGCCCCGCCACCGTAGGACCTTGACTGCCGCCCACCTCTACCTTCCTCAGGGCCCAGACAGGCCTCCTCCCCGGCTCCGGGCCTTTCCAAGAAGCCACCTCTGCCCCTTGGGGTCTGGCTGCTGCAGTCCCTGGGCCACTCCCCACAGAAGCAGAACCCAGGGCAGAGCCCGGAGCCCTCCTCTGGGGGCTGAGACCTGGGTGGCTTGTCCACGCACAGATCCCAGCTCTGGGGACCTGGGTGCCCAGTCTCCTTCACAGCTGGAGCAGACCCGGCCCCGCCCCATCCACATGAGAAGCCCAGGCCCCACGACACGGCCGGCCGACTCCCAGCTTCCCCATCCCATCCCGCAGGCTCCGGGCCTTTCATTCTCAGGCACTTAGCAAGGGAGAGAGGAAGACTGCGGATCTGTTTTAGCTGCCTGGATCCAGCTGTGCCTGAAGGTCACCCTCCTTTGTCCTCCTCGGTTACATGGCTGACATTCTCCTTTAGGTAAAGTCACTCTTCATACCTGTTATCTAGACTGTCTTGTCTGACATTGGTAGCCTTCCCAAGGGGTTAACTAGCAGCGCCTGGGTGCCATCCTTCCACACACCCTCAGCCAGACCTCCTCCCAGCTCCCTCCCTACAGGCCACCCTGGAGACTGGACTTAAATAAAGCTGCATGAACAACTCCCTCATCTACCCACCCGGGCCTTTCTCCCTCCCGGTCTCTCTGGGGAGTTTCTCTAGAGACCCCGACTGACGAGCCCAGCCCTGGCAGGGAGAATAGGGAGGCGAGTTCCCCCGGTGGTGCCCCACGGGGCACCTCACTCCCGCGCAGGGGCCCCAGCTCTTACGGGAGCAGGCCCTCTCCTGGTCCGGGGCCACCGCAGGCGGCTGGGGGTTCCGGTTCAGGTCAGGTTTGGTGGGAATGAAGACCTCGGGGTCGTCCTTCCGCTTGGCTGACAGACTCCTCTCCCTCTGGTGACCTGCAGGAGGCAGGTCAGTCAGACACCGGCTGGTGGGCTGGGCTGGGAGGCCACAAACCACGGTCAGCCACGGACGGCCACCTCAGAGGGAAACAGCTGCTGCCCTCGGGATCTTAGCTGGAGGGGAGGACAGCTGAGGGGACGCGAGAGCCGGGCGTGACAGGGGCTGCCCCAGGTCAGGAGGCGCGTGCAGCCAGAGGGCGAGGGACCGTGTGTGGCCTGCGGCAGTGAGGAGGCCCTGGGCTGGCCATGGGCACCACGCTGGCACTCCGGACTTGGGAACAGTGTGTGCAGAGGCCTGGGGCGGGCTGACGGCTGCTGGGCTGCGAGTGGGCAGACGGTGCTGGGCCAGGCCCACGGGGAGGCGGGTGAGAGTTCCAGCTTGGGAGGATGAAAACTGGATGTGGGCGGTGAAGGTTCCAGAAGGTGAACGCACTTTAATGACACTGAGTGGACTGGGAAATGGTTAACATGGGACACTTCATGTCACCTGTACACTGACAATAACCCGCACCCTGTGCGCACCCACACGGGGCGGGGGAAGCAGGATGGGGCATGGGAGCAGCCTGGGACATGCGAGGTCAGTTCCTGGCTGTGAAGATGGGCGTGCTGAGCTGAGCAGCTGGACGTGCTGGACGAGGCCTGGACACAGGGTCCCGCAGCCTCCCATGGGTGCCGTCCCGCCGACACCCTGACCTGGCTCCAGCGGGACCCAGATCTGCAGGATGACAAACCTGTGCTGTTTGAATTCATCGAGTTTGTGCTCACTTGTTACAGCAGCAGGAGGAAACTGATACAGCCTACTAGAGGGGAGGACTCTGGGGTCCAGGTCATTTGACCAAGGTCACAGAGCTTGGTGAAGGAATTGGGGTTTGGCCAGGCCTGCCTGGCTCCAGGTGTGGCCCTGAGTCCCTGGGCTCCCTGGGTACCAGCCCCTCTCCTCTCCACATGGAGGACATCCAGAAGTGGTAGCTGAAGGTCCACCCGGGCCATCAACAGTTTAGAAAGGATATCTTCTAAGGACCCAAAGACCAGACTTTGTTACTGCAATCCTAGGCCCCCCGGTTCTTCAGGGACCTGGCCCAGAACTTCCACCGGCCTCCTCTGCTTAGCTCCATGGCTCACTCAGTCCTTGTCCTGGGCACACCACGCCCAACCTCCTCCAGCCCTGGTCTTGCTGAGCCCTGCACCTGAGAGTTGGGCCCCAGCTGGCCCCAGCTCATCCCTCCTGTCCCAGCTTCAATACACCTCCTCTGAGGTGCTCTGACCACTCCAGCTACAGTGGCCCCAAGCCCATCCCCCACCAGCATCTTGTTATAATCTTGGTGGCTTTTGAGACCAAACGGTCCCTGTCTCTCCTCCTTAATTTCCCAACGTGACCCTGACACCTGGCCCTCCCCTTTCCATGTCTTAGAAAAACAACTCTACCTTCCCGAGTCCCATGCCTACCTCTCATTTGTTTCCCACCCTTGGAGGTGACACGAAGAGTGACCTATTGGCTCCCCAAAGCCCAACTCCTGCTTTATGACTTTGTTTGGCCTGTTTGTTGAGCCTAGTGGTTGACAGCTCAGGCTCTAGTCTCAGACTTTTGGAGTTTTGATTCCAGCTCTGCT
The DNA here is from genome assembly GCF_001458135.2 of Marmota marmota marmota. Taxonomy (NCBI): domain Eukaryota; kingdom Metazoa; phylum Chordata; class Mammalia; order Rodentia; family Sciuridae; genus Marmota; species Marmota marmota. The sequence continues at coordinate 19,415,575 of NW_026000185.1, read as the reverse complement.
TCTTCTTACTGTGTGACCTTAGGCAAGTTACATGACCGCTCTGTGCCTTGGTTTCCCTTCCTGTGAAACAAGTACAATGACAGGATTTTCCTTGGGGCTGTGGTGGGGATTCAAGGAGGGACTCCATGGGAAGCTCTTAGACTAGTGTCTGCCACATGTCAACAGGATAAATGCTGCCTTGTTCCTGTTTGTGTATTGATGTGCATGGCTCCCGTCCCCCTTGCTGGCATGGAGTGCCACCGGAGAGGACTGCCCTGCCCTGGGGGGTGATGTGCATGAGAATGAACAGCGGGACCAGCCGGCTTCTCGGGTCACTGGGACTGTTCTCAGGTCTGCAGCTCCAGTCCCACGCTGGGCTCTGGGGAGACGCCCAGAGGCCCCGGGGCCACCTGGCCATCCTTTCTTGGGAGCTCGTCTCCTGCTAGGGCTAAACCCACCAGAGGCTGCAGATGGAAGGGGACAGAGGGGCAGGGCCGCACTCACAGCCCTGCGCAGGGCCATCGTCAGCCCCAGTCGGCGTGGGGACTGCCGAACAGCCCAAGTGTTCAAACACAAAGTGCCAGGAGATTCGGGCCTGTCCTTCCTCACTGCTCTGGGGCCTGGTCCTTCCCACCCAGAAATGGCCGGACCCGTGTCCAGGCAGGACTCGGGGGACCTCCTGGAAGCCCTCCCCTGCCTCCCGGCTCTGGCAGAGGAGCACATTCACACTGCCCCGGCCACTCGCTGCCCAGCAGGTGGGCACGCACCTCTGTGGACTTGGCAGTGACCTCCCACAGCACACAGGCCAGCTGGGTACCACAGGGGAGGCCCGCGCTGGCCCGTGGCCTGGCAGAGTGTCACAGGCTGGGGGACAGAGGCAACTGGGCTGGTGAGACAAGGTACCCCAGTGACAATTTGGGAGCACAGCAGGGGCCTGGCCAGCGGGTCCTGGGGGAAGTGCAAAGGCGACTTGGCAGAGAAGGTCGCCCTGAGCAGAGGCCGGGGAGGGGCAGGGCCAGTGTCAGGTTCAGGTTCAGGCTCAGGCGCGGAGGGCGCTGGGGATCCTGGCGGGAGCAGCTGCGCAGGGCAGGAGGGGACAGGACACGGGGGCAGGTCTGAGGGACAAGTGTCCTCGTTGGAGACACAGGCCACGGGTGTGGCCTTCCCAGGACTGCCCGCTACAGACTCGGCTATGCCCCCAAGTTCACCTACCGAAGTCCTGACCCCAGGCCACCCTGAAGGTGGCTATATTTGGAGATGGGACAAGTCAGTTAAAATGAGGCCACTATTGTGGGGCCAATCCAAGACCTATCCTTGGGAGAAGAGAATGGGCCCGGTGACACAGAGGAAGCCCTTGGAGAAGCACGGAGACGCCATCTGCAAGCTGAGGAGAGGGACTCGGCCCTGGACTTACTCCTGCCCACTTCAGATGCCCCAGCCCACTAAGGCCCCGCCCACTTCAGATGCCCCAGCCCACTAAGGCCCCGCCCACTTCACATGCCCCTGGTTTCCCTTTCCCGATATTCAGGTCAGTTCAGGAAGCACGACCTGCTCTTTGCTGGCTCACGGCTTTGGGGACGCTCTTGGGATGGAAAGAGGGGCAGCGGGGCCAAGTCCTGAGCCAGAGCTTGGGGTCCGCAGCACTGGGCGGGCCCAACGGTGCCAGGTGATTAGTTTAGAGATGGCACCCGACTCGGGTGGGTCCCCTGATGTGGTCTGGAGAGCCCGATCTGGGAGTTTTGCTAAAGCTTTTAGGAAAGAAAAATGCACTTTCCAATGGAACTGCCAAGCCAACATCTCACAGGAAGGCACAGCTGTGGCTCCTCACTGTGGACACTGCCTGAGAATGACACCCACCAAGTCACTGCAAAGGGGAGGAGATGAGAGGGAGGGGAGGGAGGGGACAGGGGAGGAGAGGGAGGGGAG
>NW_026000185.1:19396233-19413656 GCF_001458135.2 Marmota marmota marmota | reverse complement strand
GGGAGGGGAGGGGAGGGAGAGGAGAGAAGAGAGGAGGGGAAGGGAGGGGAGGAGAGGGGAGGGGAGGGAGCTGAGTCTGACCCACAGCTCTCCATTTTCAGCTCTGAGCCAATGAACAGCCTCTTTTGCAGAAGCCACCCAGCCGTTAGCCAACTGGATGCTGCTCGACCCCCTCCCCCCAGTGCTTAGGGACGGCCCCAGGTCTCCCTGCCGGCACCTAGGACCTGGAATTCCAGGGCCATCTGGACCCCTCCTGACCTCTGCCTCTTGCAAACAATAGAGACCTGGTGGACAGCCTCCCTGCCCTCGAGGCGGCCTACTGAGGGGGGAATTCGGAGCAGAGCTGCTCAGGTTCAAGTCCTAGGATCAGATCATGAACGCCCGGGGTGGGGGGCTCACTTTTGGAGGCCGGGTTGAACTCCAGCACCACGAGGGGCTCCGGGCGCTGGGGAGGCCGTCCTGCCTCCCGGTCCTCGGACACGTCCGTCGGTTCTGGGACCCCGCAGGACGGAGCAGGGTCGTCTCTGGGGCATCCCCCGGGGGCCGGGTCCCCAGGCTCGGGCTCGGGGAGCACGTCCTCCTCGATAGAATCGTACTCGTCGCTGGAACAGTCCTCCTGGGTCCTCTGCCGGCTGACGCGCGCTTCCAGACTCTTCCTGAGTTCCTGCCGAGAGCCAAGAAGACAGGTGGAGGGCCAGGCCGGTGCCAGGAGGGAGCCTCACTTGACAGACAGGTCACGCCACCCCAGGAGCCGTCCCCCCAGAGGACGTCTACTAACAACCTCTGTGTGTGTCGCCACTCCCCAAGTTCAGGAGGGAGCAGGGTCTACGGCAGGGATCAGCAGGGACTGAGACGCCACCAGAACACAGAGGGGAGAGGGAGCGGAAGAGAGGACGCAGTGGGTGCTGGGCTTGTCACCACAGACCCCGGGCCACACCCAGACTTTCTGAGCCAGCGGGTCTGTGACGGGGCCTGAGAATTCACATTCCTAATCAGGCAACCCTGGTGCTGAATGCAAAATCGTATTGAATACGAAATTCCAGGGTCCTCCACACGACCTGGAAGTCCAGAGGTAAAACATGGCAGAGCAGGCCGTCCCCACGTTGCAGGACGCTTTAGCAGAGCCTCCAAGTGTCCCCACGGTGAGCGCTTAGCTGCATCTGCCTGGGGATCTTCCCGGGCTTCCTTTGTCTCCCTGAGACCAGGCCACGAGTCAGGATCTCCACTTTAGCACTTATTCTAACGGCCTGATAATTCTTACGGGTTTCTTTTGTCCCCATGAGACAGACGCTGAGCATTAAATTCTATATTTAGAGTGACCAGAAACCCATCAGCCAAACCACGACACTTCTGAAAGGGGAAAAAAGGGCACTTTACATTTTATTCTGGGACCAAAAAAGACACACTAGACCTGGGGCCAAACCAGTACATGGGGCCAACCTCAGTCGGCCACCCTGCGTCCTCACAGTACCCACACGGCCCTGAGAAAGGGAGAAGTAATCGATGGAGGTTTGATGACTGGCTAATAAACCTAGCAGCATGGTAGGCTGGATGATGGCTCCCAAGGATGTCCCCGACCTAGTCCTGGTGCCTGGGAACGAGCAGGGCTGAGCGGGGAGGGCTACTGCGAAGGCAGCTTTGATCAACTTCGAAAAAACATCCTAGACAGACGGATGGTGGGAAGACGGGCATCAATGTGCTGCTGTTGGGAACTCTGGCAATGAGAGGGTCTGACTCTGTTACAGCAGGATCTTGGCTGAACTGTGTCCTAGGTGGGCGGGGGACTCGGATGTTAGCTCAGAGGCTTCGGAGTGCAGAGCTGAAGGTGCGCTCTGGCTTCCCCAGGAGGACACCGGCCGAGAGGAGCTGTTAGGGACAAAGGAACCTGGACGGAGGTTGGGGAGGGTCTCAGCCCGGCTGCCAAAGATGCTGAGAGGAGATCGGGGACACAACCAGGACTGGCTGAGGGGCCTCTGCTGCAGCCTGAAGTGACTCAGGTGCCACCGGGGAGGAGAAGCCCTCTCCTCTCAGAAGCCGACAGTGCCTAAGGCGGAAGTTGCAGATGGCATCCCAGGGCCAAATCTGACCAGCAGGTCTACTCCACTCAGTCCCCAGAAAATTGTGAACTGGTTAACCAAAAAAAAAAAGGGAAAAAAATCAAACGCCAAGAAACGCAGGCACCTGGCTTTTCTTAAAACCAGAAAGCCGACAAGGATCTGTCTGTCTCTCCCCATGGCCGCCTTGGCTGTGACTGTCCCCCAGGGTCCCCGCCACTCCCTCCCAGGGCACGTGCTGTGGCTGGGGACATCCCCCTGCCTCACGTGCCACTTAAAACATTCTTTGGAATGAACGCCAGGGGCCAGAGGTCCCAGGACCACCCCACATTTCCCAAACGGGCACAGCAACCCCGAACAGCACAAGGATTTTTTTTCGTCAGATTCTGTGACCTGATCCATACTCTGGGAAACACTGTCCCCGTGATGTGACAACTGGACGCAGCCTGTGTGGCCCACACTGACTCTGACCCTCGATTATTCGACTCACTTCTCCACAAAGATTCACTCACAGCTAACTCCAGACGAGGCCCTCCTCTAGGGACCAGAGGCACAGTGGGGACGGGACAGGGTGTGTCTGCTGTCCCCAGGCTTGATGGGGAAGGGGCACGCCTGTTCTGAGTAGCACACGTCTAACTCACAAGATGGCCACGGCAGTCCGGGGACAAGAGGGGCGTGGGCTACGTGTGGATGGGGTTTCCTTGAAACCTGACCGAGGACTCAATCTCAGTGCTGGCGGCGACAGAGACAGCCAACCTCCTAGTTGGAGGAGGAAATGGGGCTCCAAAGTGGGGATTCAGCCCCGGCCCTGTTAAGGGAGCTGTAGTGTCACTCAGGAGGGCCTAGGGGCCACTGCGAACGCGAGGCGCACGCTCAGATTACGTTTTTCAGTTCAAAATAAATCAGTGACAAAGGTGAGCGCGGCCCGGACGGCCAGCCACACACACCCGGGGCCCAGCTGCCTCCTGGTCCTGGCCCAGCCTCCCCCGCGGCCAAGCCCCTCCCACAAGCACAGTCCTGTCCACCCTGAGCTTGGGCGTCCACCCTGAGCTGGGCGTGTTGAGACTCTGCTTCACATCTCTGTCTTCTCTGCACTGTTTTCCCAAGTGTGAGCCACCCCCCCACACCCACCCCCCCACACACACCCCTGCACTGGGCTGATCTCAGGGGTGCTCTGCACTGAGCTGACTCCAGTTTCCGTCATTTTGATTCGGGGTCTCACTAAACTGCCCACACCAATCTCAATCCATATGCAAATGACCGGTGGCCTCTCTACTGTGGATTTTGTCTTTAAAACACCTTAAGACCTGTCAGATCCCGGATTGCGCATCAGTCGGCCTGGGCTGGCGAATTCTCAGTCGCAACTGATCGGTCCAAGTAAACTCAACGTTCCTGATCAATGTGCCTCAGTCTCACGGGGATCAATGGCTTTGTATGATACGGCAGAGCCTTTGATCAGACCGTTCAGACTTCCAAACCACAGAGTACACAGCATCTCGAGGAAAAAAAAAAAAAAAAACCAGAAAACCCCAAACCCTCCCTCATCCACTGAGGCATCCAGGACCCTTCTGGTCGCTCCGACGAGCCAAGAGTTCTTTTGTTAAAAAATGTGCCCCGTCCTACATACAAATCCTGTGGCTTCAAACTCAGCCCCGACACATTTAAACAACTCCCCTAAGTGCTTCTTCGTGTACCAGATTCTGAGAACCGCCGTCTCCTTCCCTTTTAACTGGTTTTCAGACTTGGCCATAAATCATAGTCACAGGGAAACTGAAAAGGAGGAGCCCAGGATCAGAACTGCCGGGAGGCGGGGGAGCGCATTTGTGTGGGGTCTGTGTGTCTGTCTGTCTCTTTGCTTTTTATCTTGAGCTAATCTAGATCTCACCTGCGATCTGTGGGGACCAATGTGGAGAGATCCCACATCCCACCCCCCAGCCGCCCCAGGGGTGACGTCCTGGAGAGGAGGAGCGGAAACTCAGTGGGGACCTGAGCTGGACACGGTGGCCGGCCAGGCTTTGTCCCCAGGCCTGTTTCCCGTCATCCCCCCCCACCCCCTGAGCTCAGCACGGTTCTGCTGACGCGGCTCTTTGCCTCCAGACGTATCAGCTCTTTTTTTAACTTATAATTTTGAAAAATGGAAAACCCACAGAAAATTGGCCACAGTGTGCGATGGACACCAGCTGTGGCCTCCTGACGAGGGCCAGTCACTGTCCTCCCGCTCGTCTCTCCTCCCGATCGGCACGAGCGCTCCTCATTCTGACCCCCACAGACGCTGGTTTCTGACACTGTGACCTGGCCTCACCCTTGGGGACGGTCTCCTGAGAACAGGGAGCTCTCCTGCACGGCCACCACATGGACCTCACACTCAGGCAACCGAGCACCTCTGCAGCATCACACGGACGGAGTCCACCCTCAACTGTTGCCCGCTGCCCCAGGCCATCTGGATCAGCTCCCCCTCCTCAGGGTGCACAATGGCCACCTCTCTTTGCCACCCTTTAATCCGGGACAGCCCCTGACCTTCTTGGTCTCTCATGCCGCTGATGTTGGTGAAGACCCTAGGCCAGGTGTCTGGGAGACTGTCCCTCCACTGGGGACTGTCTGGTTATTTCTCATTCGTTCCGTTTCTGCAAAACACTTTCCACTGATGGGCTCGGCTAAGGGGTCACCGGGAGGCATCTGGCTAAGGGGCTCCTCCCTGTTGCTGTTTAGAACACTATTAAGCATGACTGATGGACGGCCACCTCGGACACCCTGCTCCCAGGGAGGGCATCGGTCATGGTCACTGCAGACGGTGGCAAGTTCTCAAGCAGAAGCAGGCCTGTGACGTCAGCACCAAAGGGCCGGCAGTGGGAGCCTGGGCTCCGGTGTCGGCTCCCCTCCGACCCAGGTGAGTGACATCATTTCTCTGCCCCTCAATGTCCTCAAGCCGTAACAGGGAATGGGAACTCCCAGCCTGAATGAACCCCGGGGTAACCTGGCAACGGACGTGACGTGCTCAACGGGGTTCTCAGCACTTAGTAAGTGCTCACTTAACGTGGACGCCCACCATTAAGAAATGTCATGCAGGCGCTGGGGCGGGGGCTCAGCGGCAGAGCGCTTGCCTGGCACGTTTGAGGCACTGGGTTCGATCCTTAGCACCACATAAAAGTAAATCAGTGAACAAAGACTGTGTCCACCTACAACTAAAAAAATTAAAAATAATAAAAAAAATAAGCCAACGCCTCTGAGAATCTGGACTTTCCCAGAATCACTCAGGGCAGCCCAGGACCCCGCTGCCTCACGGCTGACCTTGACCTACCGTCACATCCTGAATCGTGAGGAGGATTCTGTCCTTGTCGGTGCTGCCTGGAGGCTCGGGGTGCTCTCGCGCCTTCAGGAGGGAGAACCTGAAGTCACAGCGTGTGGTGCGCGGGGGAGACTTGGAATCCTGGGGACAAGCAGAGAGGACCCTGGAGGCCGCCGGCGCCTGGGTCTCCTGTGGGCCTCCCTGCCCTCCATCCTCCTCCTCAGTACGCCCTCCCCCGCCCCAGAGCTGGTCCCCCGAGCCCTCCCTGCTGGCCCAGTGCCACCGCAGGTGCACAGCGGGTGAGGGTACCAGGTGTCACATCCGGGCCCCCAGCTCCTGCCGCTGTGCCCTCAGCCCTGGGCTACAGGAAGGTCGGGAGAGCTGGCCTGGGGACATGGCCGTGGGGCTACTGAGTTGACAGTGAGCTCATCAAGGGGACGGACGGTGTGGTCCCTGTTACTCGGCTGTTACAGGGTCGTCCCAGACCTCAGGGGCACCCAAGCCAGGGAACTGCGCTACGAGTGACCCCGCAGCTTTCCAGTTCCGCTGCTGGAATCAACCAGAGTCCAGGGAGGGGACACACCGAGAGCCCTTCGGAGGCCAGTGGGCACTGGGACGCTGGGACGCTGGCCAGGATGGCCTTCCCACGCCCAGATGGGCCTGTGGTCACAACAGCCGTGGGGGGTGGATATCCCCGTGGGAAGTCCCGTGTCACCTGGCTTATTTATCACCAGGATTTTTATATCGGTTGTGCATTATCTGGGAAATAAGACATTTTAACAGGGGAAAAAGTCCTTCATCTCATTCCCGACATGTGATCAGAGCTGCTCCTGTACGTGGAAATGACGCCACCTATCGCGGCACACTGCCCGGGTTCCAAGGGAAGGGGACAGCAGACCCAGCACCTGGTGGAACTCTCTGGAAAGAGGTACCTTCTCTTCACCGGTTGTTCAAGTGCTCAAATCCCTGTCATGGCTTCCTGTCTGACATAAGGAAAATCCCACATCTTTACCGCGGCCCTCACGCCCTCTGCAATCTGACCCTCCTCCTCTTTCTCACCCCTCCTTCCCCGCTGGCTCCCTGTCTCAGGGCCTTTGCACCTGCTACCCCTGGGCCCAGGAGTCTCTGCTCCACCTGGCTCACTCCCTCACTCCCTGGAGGTCTCCATGGAGCTGTCACCTGTCAAAGGGAAGTCCCTGTCCAGCCACTTCATATAAAACAGCATCCTGCCTGTCTATCTGAGCCCCTCCTGACATATTATTCACTTCTCTAGTGTCTCTGCCTCCAGCATGTGGCCTGGGGACGCCTGGGGCTCGCATACCTGTCCAGCGGGACAGCTGCTGCCTGGCTCCAGTCCTAGTTCTCAGGCAGGAACGTGGAGCCCAGACCTTCCCACAGTTCAAGAGAAGACCCTGATTCAGACTGTCACTCGGAACCTCCTGCTCTAATTCACCCAGTCACCCGCATTTTAAAAATCGCCGAGCAGGGGACGAGGTGGAGGCCAACGGGCCACGCCCGCAGCACCGTGGGCGCAGGGCCGCCCAGAAGCTGGAGTTCCCGGGGCTGGGAGCGAGGCCAGGGAGGCCCCTCCAGGTGGCGGGGGCAGGAGAGAAGACAATCAGACGCTCTGCGGGGGGCGGGGAATGAAGGGCCCCTCCCGGGCTGTGCCCAGGAAGGCTGGTGGGGCTGGCGCTGTGGCCACGCCGCCCTGTGTGGCAGGGAGCGCGGAGCTGGCAGAGGACGTGGTGCTCGTTAACACAGCTGCCAGGCCAGCCAGAGGGACAGCCGGGGGGACCCTAACGCAGCGTGTGTGTGGGGAGGGTGTTCTGATGGCGGCCACAGCGCCACCTGCTTGACCCCACTCTGTGGACTGTGTAAGGAGACAAGGTCACTGACAGGGTCGTGGGACAGAAAACGGCTTTTTTTTTTTGCAACCAGGATGTGAACAAGGTGACCCCTGGCCCCTACCTGCCCCTCTCCCAGAGCCAACGAGGAGACCCGAACACAGGCACAGAACCAGGGGTGTCTCCGGGACCACACCCCCCTGTCTTTTAGGGGCCACTTTCATTTTGTAAAAGCAGTTTTGGGTTCAGAAGCGACAAGCAGAAGCAAGACTGCGCCCAGGGTGAGGCTGTGGGACCTGCAGCCGGGTCCGTGGCCGACAAAGCTGCTCGGGCAAAGGTGGCAGGTCCTGCTCAGAACGCGGCTCTCGTGGGCCCCCTCTAGGTGAGCTGGCTTCGTGTAACCTTGGAGGTAACTGCCCCATTCCTTTTAACTATAAAAGCAACAACCTTAGAATAAGTCCCGACTGTCCATCCCCACTCCCATGTGCCGGCCCAAGCCGACTGCTGGCTGCCTGGTCGGACCCATAGCCCCTCCTACCTCAGTCTGTTCCCCTTGATCAAGCCATGCCTGCACACTGCCCCTGAACAAGCTCAGCCTCAGCGCATCTGTGCTAGCTGTTCCCTCTGCCTGACCTGCCTTTCCCATCACTCCTTGCCTGGTGTTCCTTCTTACCCATCAGGTGTCAGCTGAAGTGCCACACCTGAGGCCTTCTTTCTCCTCTGTCCTGACTAATGTCACTCTCTACCCACAGGTCCCCCTCGCCCTGCCAGGCCCCCTCACCCCACAGCTCCCTCTCGCGTGTGGGGACTGATGCCCTGGCCCTGTCCACACCAGCCCTGCTGACCGCTGACCCCAGATGCCTCTGGACACTGGTCTCTAGCTGCTCTGTGTGGAGACAGACGTCAGAATGAGGGACGGCGGAGGTGAGGGACGGGACCCCTAGGACGCGGCACCCTGCGCACAGACCAAGGCAGCCCCTACCTGTGGACGGTCTCCAGAAGTGTCCTTTGCCTCGACAGTCACATCCTCCAAGGGCTCAAAATCTTCGGAATAGTCCAGAGGAGGCTGGATGTGGAGCCGGGAGCCAGCTTCTGTTCGGATCTGCACTGATTTCTGTGCCGAGAAATTCAGACCGTCTCAGACCCGGGGACGCGCACCTTCATCCCGCTCGGGGGCAAGGACGGGTGCTGGGGCCCACCCCGGGGATCAGACCTAGTGCTGCTGTGCCCTGGTGCCACGGCGGTGCGTCATGGTGGACGCTGACCCCTGGGCCAGCCTGGACCTCGCACAGCCCAGCGCAGCCAGGTCGGGCCACCTCGGCTCAAAAATCCATCGTCTCTGGCCCGGCAGCGCACGCCTGGGGGCCCAGCCACTCAGGAGGCGGAGGCAGGGGGATCACAGGTTTGGGGCCTATCTGGACAACTAGTGAGGCCCCGTCTCAAAGTCAAATACAACATGCGAGGGGCGTGGCCCAGTGGCAGAGCCCTGGGTTCAATCCCCAGAACGGAGAAAGAAAGAGTCGACCATTTCCAACTGGAACTTCTGAAGAGCGTCCAAGAGTGTCCAGCCAGACTTTTTAAATAGCTTTTTTTGGTTCCAGGGATTGAGGGATGCTCAACCACGGAGCCCCATCCCCAGCCCTATTTTGTATTTTATCTAGAGACAGGGTCTCACTGAGTTGGTTAGGGCCTCACTGTTGCTCAGGCTGGCCTTGAACTCGCGATCCTCCTGCCTCAGCCTCCCGAGCCCCTGGGATTGCAGGCGTGTGCCACCTCATGTACGGGCACTTGTCATCTGTGGCTATCACCACAGCTCACTTTGGTGAGGGCCTGGGTCTTCGACCCGGGCAGCTTGGTTAGATTCCTGGGACGCTGATTTATTTTCCATGTGACTCTGGGCAAGTGGCACGATCTCCCTGAGCACCAGCTCCCAGATCTGTTGAGAGGGCACCCGGTGGCTCTGTCCAGGGCTGCTGGGAGGCTGACAGGCAGCGCCACGGTCACCACTGAGCCCTGGCCTGGCTCCCCTTGGGTGTGTGCTCCACTCAACCCGAGCCTCCAGGAGGCCAGTCTGCTGGGCAGTGGGAAAGTGTCCCCATCCCTGAGGTCCAGCTGAGGTCCAGCTGGCTGTGCCACCAGAAGGGCCTGGGCTTGGCTAGGTGGTGCCCAGGTGACATCTGGGAGCTGTCCTCCAGGGCTGACCTGCAGGTGCATGTGTCTGAGTGGTGTGTCTAGTCCACTGCAGTGCCCCCTGGCCCTGTCCTGGTCCCATGAGGGAAACTCCAGATGACCTGGGCCGTACGTGTCCCGTGCCCTCATGTGAGAACCTGTCGCCCCTGGGACATTTAACGTCCCCTTACACGCAGGAAACGGAGCCATGAAGTGAGGCTGAGGGACGTGGCCCGCCAGGTGCTCAGCAGACTAGGACGGCCCCCGACTGTCCCCACATCCTGCACCCATCCCTGCTTTCACCAACACCCTGTCACTTAATGTGGCCTGAGTGCCACCTACGCACCTCAAATGAATTTGCCGGTTAAGCCCTCGCCACGACCCAGGTACCAGGTACAAGGCCACCCAGCTGGCAGCCAGAGCCACGAGCCGGAGCCTCGCCTGGGACCCACAGCGTGGCTCCAGAGGCCCGGCTCCCACCACAAAGCTGCCATGTCCTACGCAGGCCCCAGAGGAGGTGCTTCGGGACTCGCCAACCACATGGTCCCCAGGCAGCGTCCACCTGTCCCGAGGCAGCTGCAAGGCAGGGACGGTGCCCAGGAGCAGCTGAGGGCTATGCTCCTGTCATACAGGCCACAGCTGCCCAGGGGTGCAGTGCTGGCCAGCCCCGGCCTGAGCCAGCAGGCTGGGAAAGGACAGGTGGCCCCGTTGGACGGCCTCGGCCTCTGGAGAGCAGAGGGGCTGAGGATGTCCTGTAAACAGCTCACACTGCAGGCAGGGCCTGGGGCTACGGGCACCAGGGGGAGGCATGGGGAGAGGCCTGAGGGGCACCAGGGGCTCCCCGTCGGGGGGCGGGGGCAGAGGCAGAGCAGAGCTGCCGCAGGAGGCGACCTCCTGTAGGACACTGACGGGGCCCCTCCTGGCCCTGAGTGCCCGGTGACAGCGCTGGAACCACAGTCCCTCCATTCCTCTCACTGCCTGCCTCGGCCATCTACCATGCTGCCCGGGCTCCAGGATGTGAAGTGGCAGCCCCAGGTTTGTCACCTGGAGAGAAAACACCACTGGGCAGAGGAGTTCGGGGCACAGCATTCCCAGCGGCCTTCCGGCCTCAGCTGGAGAAGCTGGGAGGGCTTCACACTGACCACGAGATGGACGCCCCTTGACTTGTTGGGAAGAACGCACCCCCCGCCGGGCGTTCTGTATCCCAGCAGCCAGGGAGGCTGAGGCAGGAGGATCCCGAGTTTAAAGCCAGGGGCCTCCTAGTCAGGAAGACATATGAGAAGAAGGGGGAGGGAGTCCATGCAGGGCTGGGCCTGGGCCAGGCCGGAGGAAGAGCCCGGCTCACCAGCCTCAGTGAGGGCCTGGGTGCCACCAGGGCCTTGCAGGTTGCTGGTCCTCTACCTAGAGGGGAGGATCCTGGACCAGGGCCTGCTACTCCAGGGGCACCCCATGGCCAGCCCATTGTTCTCTCCTGGGAACCTGAGAAGTGTAGAGTCTCAGGTCCCCCCTCTGCCCCAAGAATCAGAATATGCACTCCAACAGCACTGGACGTGCCCCTGCCTGCCCAGACGCATCCCCTGCCTTCTGGTAAGAGCACCTGGTTTTCTTTTGGGAAATCCTCTCCACTCCCTGCCCCCAAACCTAGTGTTTCATGTGGAACTGGGTCCCCACCACCGGGGGGAAAGGGAGCATGTGATCCAACAGGGTCCATCAGAGCAGGAGACCCCCTGGCCCACTGTGACTGGGTGTTCATTCTGGGGAGCAGATGGGGGGCAATAGCAAGGTGACAGGATGTAAGTGGGCAGCTTCTGGTGGCCTTGTGGTATCCCATGGGGCACAGGGGAAAGCAAAGCTGAGAGATGGAGAGGAATCCTGTTCGTGGTCTGAGCTCCTGGACCAAGCCGCACCTGAATGTAAGCTGGCAAGAAAGGGAGTCAGACGATACAGCTCGGTGGCCTCGGATTTGAATCCAAAACCAGCAGAGGCGCAGGAGAGCCAGCTCTCTCCTCTGCGGACCCCAGCCTCCGACCCAGCAGCTCTCCACGGCTGCTCATTTCAGGGGCTCCAAGCTGCAAGCACAGGTCAGCAGTGGCCTTAAAGCACTTAGTCAGCAGGTTCTTAGCAAGCACTGACTGCAAACAGGGCTCCGCAAACGTGGGAAGAGACAAGGAAAAAACCGAACACTTAAAAACCAATGCCCCAACCTCAGGGAGTTCACAGTGGAGACCGAGCTTAGGAAGCAGCGTGGACAAAGGGGTGTTCCTATCAGAGTTTCTCATACCAGGGCTGGGGTTGTGGCTCAGCTGTAGAGCGCTCACCTTGCATGTGCAAGACCCTGGGTTCCATCCTCAGCACCACATAAAAATAAAATAAAGATGTTGTGTCTGCCAAGAACTAAAAAATGAATATTGAAAAATTCTCTCTCTCTCTTAAAACAAAAATATATTATGTCTAACTACAAAAAAAAAAAAAAAGAATTTCTCATACCAAGTGGCTCAGTGGGTAACAAACAGGCCTGCCCTCTGCCTGCGCTCCACCCCCAGACCCGGGGAGCCTCCCCTGCCCCCCAGTGGGAGGAGACTGGAGCAGCCCCGCCCACACCTACCAGCAGCTCCGCCCCCACCGCCCCCTCGCACCCATGCTCCCTGCCTCCCACCAGCCGACCCGGCTCCGGATGAGGCGACACTCTGGGCTGGGGGTTCTGGGCTGGGGGTTCGCAGCTGCTCTCTCCTGCCCACTGCGTGCCAGGCCTGGGTAGACGCGGGCAGTGTATACCCCGAGGAGGACTGAAAACCCTTGACCCCCAAGCCCCCTGTTCTGGTCACCAGCCCAAGGCCAGCTTGACCGAGCCCCAGCCCACTCAGCCCGTCCATGCGCAGTTATAGGGATCCCGAGGCCTGTGTTCAAGCTCATTGTCAAGTACAGAAAAGAGCAGCGCCGGGCTGCCCCGTAGGGTTGTGCAGGTTGTGCGGTATGTCAGCGGCTCCCTCTAGAGGCGGAAGAGCTCTGCCAAGACCCTTTTGGCAGAGTTGGGGGTGCAGGTTGGGGGTGCAAGTCTGTGTGCCTGCGGGGACCTCTTCTTTCCAAATTTGTCTGACCTCAAAAAAAAAAAAAATTCTTGACACTAGCGCAGTCTAGACCGTGAAGTCCCCGGGGGCTGAAAGCCTGGGGCTCTGTGGGCAGTTTCCCCTTCTGTCCTCACTCAGGTGTTCAGAGCTCAGAAGGAGGGGACCAAGAGCAGGCCCGAGGGGACCAAGGGAGAAAGGAAGCCAGCTATGGCGGCTGAGGGAGAGGCAAGCCCTGCCTTCAGTGCAGGGAGCCTGCTGCCTGGACCTTTAAGGAAAGCCCACCCCGTGGTGAAGCCTGCAGGGCCGTCCCTTCACTACCAATTTAATGCCAAGAGCGCTGACGTTCATCAAATCTGACAGCGTTTTGGTAAACGACGGCTCTGTTGATTAGGCCGCTGTCCACCCAAGTATCACAAGGCCGAGGGAGCCATAAATCTTAATCCACTGATGGCGGCAGGAAGATCCAGGGCCCAGGAGCAGAGTGGGGAGGACAGTAGGAACAAGAGCCCATATATCACTGCCAGCCCCTGGCAGCAAGGCAGCGGGTCACAGCCCACAGCCGTCACTTCGGACTCCAGGCGCCAGAGCTGGGGTCTCGGGGAGGGTCTTGGGAGAGCTGTGGGCTGTTGGGCAGCGTGGACGCCTCTGACCTCTGCCCTGAAAGCCTCGGTTCTGTGGCCTGAGGCGGCCCCTCCTTGGGGGGCAGCTTTGCCCACGGTGCATCCTGACTGTTGGGCGAGACCAGGGGAAGGGGCAAGTGTCCTGGGCTGGTCAGCGGGCCTGGGCGGGGGTTGGGAGGGTTTTGTGAGGCTGCTGAGGAGACCTAGCAGCAGAGGGTGCAGGGGACGAGGTAAGGAGCGAAAGGGGCAGTCACCAGACTTGGGGTGGCACTGGGACAACATGGGGTCCCTGCTGACCAGCCACGACTAAGTGACCGTGTGGCCCCAACCCCTCCTGGCAGGCCCTGCTATACAGGACAACCCGGGCAGGCACAGGGCTTGGTCCCTCCCCAGTGGGGTGGCCCCTGAGCACCGGGGACTCTGTCATCCTGACCACTCCACCTGCCTGTGGCTGCCGAGGGCATCAGGACAGACTGCCTGTCCCCAATACTGTCTCGAGGACTTCATTCCATGGAACTTCCCCCATCCCTCCAATACTCGGGACCGGAGGACAGGGATCCCGTGCTCTCCTCCTGGTGGTGACGACATGCAGCTGGGCACAGTCTCCACCAGCCACTCCCAGCCTCCTCTGGGAGAAGCCGCGGGGCCCACAGGCTGCTCGAGGGCCGCCAGGGCAGGACCTGCAAGGGACAGCCTGGCCCTGCCTGAGTCCCGCGGGCACCTTGTGCAGGCTGCCCAGCCGCAGCCCAGGCCTTGCCCCGAGCAGCCAGTGAGCCAGGGACACTGAGGCAGTGGGTGTGATGGAGGTGGCCGCTCAGGGGAAGCCAGGGGACAGGGAACAGGGTGCACACAGGGGCTGTGGGGACCAGCAAGGAGAAAAAGCGGCCTCCAAGCCTCCCGCGGGGCTCTCCTGCTGCCCCCTGTCCCCTCCTGTGTCCACTCGGGGATTCCTCACATCCAAGCCTCTAAGGCGGGGGGGGGGGGTGCCTTAAGTGCCGCAGTCTGACTGGGCACAAAATAACCGGGAGGTCACGAGCCACTTGTAGGTTCAAACAGCAACTACTTTATTCCCAGAACCCAACGGGAACTCTCCAGAACTCCACGGAAAAACTGCGAGAACCAAAGGGAACTCAAAAGTAGCGGGCACCCGAGGTAGCAGGAGCTGCCTTATTGCCGGACAGCAGAGATTTATATACAACTGAATACACAGCTTGTTTCAATTTAGCATCATCCAGTTACAGCAATCAGTCACCATCCCAATAACCACACACAGCTTAACTTAATCATCATCATCTTAATGGCTCGCCAGTGTCACCTCTCAACCACTCCTTCTGGCAAAATGCCAGACGCCATCCTGACTCAGCCGTGGCTCCCAACACTTAAGGCCTTTTGTGAGCCTGACACCATCTGCCACCACACACTGGCTACTCTGCCTCGTTCACCCAGTACCCGTGTCCCTACTGTGCCCTTCACCAGGGACACTCTCCCCAGATCCTCCAGGGCCACCTCTGCTGGACGCGCAGGCCTCCACTGCCTGCCCACTCACGTGGTCTCTGGGCGCCGCCTACCTCCCCGTGTCTTCCCCCAGCACCTCCCGGCTCCCGGCTGGCTCTTCTGTACCTCCCCACCTGCTCCTGGGAACAGCCCGGGAGAGCAGGCGGGCCTCATTCCTGCCCTGGCCCCGGCCCCCAGGAGGCCCAACACTTCATAGGTGCTCCACAAACAGTCACAGAACGAGTGGGGACTGGCAGACTACAGGGACATACCAGAAGGAAGAGCCCAAGGTCCCCAACAGGAGTCCCCCTTGCCCTCTGCCCCTCTGTCCACTGCAGCAAAGCTCGGTACTATTTACTGGCCCTTCTCGAATTTCCGCAGACCCCGGCTCGGCTGATCTGCTGACTAGCTGTGAGGAGGGCACTGGTGCCACTCCCACCACAGTGACCGGGAAGCAAGTCCTCGATGCCACCAGGAAGCCCAGAGCTGTGCTCTTCCCACTTCTCTGGATCCATCTGTCACCTGTCACCAGGTCCTCCTAGCTGAAGAGGCAGAGTCCCTGCCGCGGGACCCCCTGTGACACCACTGCCCACATTCATTCCCAGCAGCCATGAGAAGGTTCCTGGATGACAGAACCAAGGCTCAGAGAGGCTGCATCCCCAGCTGGGGGCACACAGCAGGGAAGCAGACCACTGACCCCCGACTCTCCAGGGCCACAGACTCTGAACCAGGTGGGCAGCGGACCCAGGCACGAGGACGAACCGCAGCTACCCAACAGGAGGGGAAAGGCCCAGAGTCGGGGCCAGGTCTTCCTGTTTTTCAGGGAAATAGGAATCTAGGTTTTTAATATAAAATCTTTTGAATTAAAAGATTAGCAAGGACTAAAGTCTTTTAAAATTATGGGGTGCGGAAAGGTTATCTGGGGCAAGCTGGACCCAAGGGGTTTGAGGACACGGTCCCTCCACAGCCATCGACAGGCAGCAGAAATCTCGAGGGGGCACTGGGCCTGCTTTGGTCCATTAACCCCAGGACCCTGCACACGCCCGGGCCCTGGCAGTTGCCCAGAAGTGTCATTAAGTCACGGGATGACTTCGTGCACGCGTGCCTCCTGGCCCACTCTGCCACTTCTAGTGTGCCCTGCTCACCTGGGTCTCGGGGTGGTACTCTTGGGACCACAGGTGGGCAGAGTGGTCTGCTGGGGAGGGACCTGCCCGACCCCTTCAGTCTGGTAGAGGTCAAGGAGCCAAGTCCCGTGTCCACAGGTCCCTTTGGCTCTGGTTCTGGGTGCGACTTAGGTTCAGCCAATCAGAGCCTCCCAGGAGACAGAGCAGGAGGGGACAGGGACAGATGCTGGTGCTTCTCTGCTGAGCACAGCCATGCGGGTGACAGGTTTTTCACCCGTGTCCCACACTGGACAGGCCCCAGGGCCCTCTGGGCCCATGGTGGTGTGGTGGCTTCCTGATCCCAGGCTGGGTGGCGGTCCCTCCTGCCCGACTGTGTCTGGCCACGGCTCTCCTCGCAGGCCAGGGAGGGGCAGCTGCGCTTGCTGGACCTTGTTCCCAGAGCCTCGCTCAGAGCCGCCGGCCACCAGGCCGGAGCACCCATGCCCGACCCTGCATTCCACCCGAGCAGGCTCCTGGTCAGGCACTGGCTGACCCCGACTGAGAACAGTGCAGAAGGACCATTACTGCCCCCGAGTCAGGAAGCCAGGAATCAGCCGAGATCCGGCCTGTGAAGCGGGGGCCACAGGGAGACTGGGGACGGGAGCTAATGAATCTCAGGCCAAGTCTTTTAAACGGCACAGACTCTGGGGCCAGCTGTTAAGTCACAGTCTCAGACACAAATACGGCTCTGGGTAATAGAAGGCACTCGAAACAACGGGAGAGCGACTTGAGTGGGAAGAGGAGAAAGGCCTCATTAATGAGAAATTAACAGTCATTGCTGGGGACAAAGGGAGGTCTCCAGGCTGCTGCCCTGCGGCTGCGTGTTAGCCCTGAGCCAGGCAGGAACGCCCCTCCACAGGGCCCCTGAGGGGCAGGTGGAGAACCAGAGTCCACTGCCCTGCTGCCCTCTCCCCTTAGTAGCCATGAGGCTCCAAGCAAACTGCCCTACGTCTCTGGGCCTCAATTTCTGCAGGGGCTGTGCAGACAGGCTGAGCCGACGGAGCCCACGTGCGCCTTGCCACGGGCCCATCCACTCGGTCCAGCGTGAGACGCGGCTGCCCATCTTGGTGAGCGCGAGATGAACACAGTAACAAGGAAACCCGGGCCGGAGCCCACCCGGTTAGCCTTGCCGGGGTGGAGCCTGACCATTTGTATCTTCACCCCCCAGGCAATCTGCACATGCACCCTGTACCGGGGCTGAGGAAGGGGTCCTGGTCCCAGGTAAGGTGTGCGAGACCTGCAGGGAGGTGTCGAGGATGACGTGGAAAGAACAGAACGCGGAGGAAAGCTGTGTGTTTGTGTCTCAGTTCTGCCACTTCTTACCTGTTGACCTGGAAAAGCTCAGTGAACGTCTCTGAGCCTCTGTCTCCCTCACTCCCTAAGAGGAGGGACGACACTGGAACCCACCCTATAGGTCCACTGTGGGTGCAAAAGAGAGTTGTCACGCAGGACCTCAGGCCACGCCTGCATCCTGTCCTGAGGGGCGGGGGATCAGCAGCACCCACGTGGCACTACTTCTAAGGGGCAGGGGCTTTGTCAGTATATCCCTGGCATCTAAGACCAGGCGTGGCACATAGTAGGTGCTCAATTTAATAAAAAACTGGACGCATGAGTCTTCATGAAGGGGCTGTGTCTACCCTTCTGTCCTCCCAGTGGGGCCCAGTGCAGAAGGAGGACATGCAGCAGAGGGGACCCCGAGAAGCCAGTCCCATGCTCGGGGGGGGG
>NW_026000185.1:19388894-19396208 GCF_001458135.2 Marmota marmota marmota | reverse complement strand
AGAAGCCCCTGGGCAGTGGGGGGGGGCACCCCTGCCTGCCCAGCACACCCACCCACTGCCCAGGGGCTTCTAAACCCTTGACTATGTCTGTCCCCACCACGGCCCTGCTCCAGAGTCTAAGGCATGAGCTGGGCCCAAAGTCGGGATCTGCCTGCGTCCCCAGACCTGGTGCCATCCTCGGCGCTGGGCCTTGCGTCTTACGATGTCCTCAGCTTCTCGAAGTGGGAGTCTCCGTCCATGATCTGCACCAGAGAAGGGGAAGGAGGCTGGTGAGACACCGGCAGTGAGCGCTGACACTCCACGGGAGGCCGAGGCGCGTCTCCCTGGGCGAGGCCTCTGACTGCGCATATGCCCAGCGGCCTGTCTGGGGCAGCGAGCCGGAGAGCGCAGGCCAGGTGCCGGGGGCAAGGGCACATCTGACCATGGAGTGACGGGACAGTGTCCAGCCAGGCAGGCACTGTGACCCATGTGAAGAACAATGGCCAAGACGGAGAAGCAAGGGACAGGGACGGAGCGTGCGTGGGACAGGTTCCCAGTGTGCGAGGGGGAGAGCGCGGCAGGTTTGCTGAATGACCGTGCGTGCGGTTAGGGCGCAGAGCAGCGGGCTGTGACCTGTGCGTCCTCCCTGCCGCTAGGAGGGTCCCAGCTCCCCTCTCTGCCCGGGGCCTAGGAAGCCCAAGGGCAGGGTTTGCCCCGGGAACCTCCTGGGACCTGACTTCCCCCTTCTCCCCTTTCCTGTGGATGGTGGCTGGAGAGTGCGCCTCGTCCAGGAGGCAAAGAATCAGAATATCTCAAACCAAGGCCACTGGGTGCTGGACACTTTGCATTTTTTAAACATGTCATTAAATCTCTGAGGCAAGCCTACAAATGGGCGTGATTGATCCCCATTGTAAAGAAGAAGAGACCAAGGATCAGAGAGCTTGCAAGTTGCCTGAGAAATCAAAGCTGGAGATTGCAGAACAGGCCTCGTTCAAATCTCGCTCTGTCCTGTGCCAAATCCTCTTCTTAAAGCCTGGTAGTACCCTGGCCTCTCAGAGGGGGCTTTTCTTTTTGATTTTTTTTCCTTTGGTTCTAGGGATTCAACCTAGGGACACTGTAGCTCTGAGCCACAGTCTCCATCTTTTTTATTTTTTTATTTTATTCATTTTTTTAGTTGTAGTTGGACACAATACCTTTATTTTACTTATTTATTTTTATGTGATGCTGAGGATCGAACCCAGCGCCTGGCACAACCCCAGCCCCCCT
Organism: Marmota marmota marmota; assembly: GCF_001458135.2. Lineage (NCBI taxonomy): Eukaryota > Metazoa > Chordata > Mammalia > Rodentia > Sciuridae > Marmota > Marmota marmota. Next base: position 19,394,963 of record NW_026000185.1, on the reverse strand, counting down.
TTTTAGTTTTTGAGACAGGGTCTTGCTAAGTTGCTTACGGCCTCCATAAATTGCTGAGGCTGGCCTTGAACTTGCAATCCTCCTGTCTCAGCCTCCTGAGTTGCTGGGGTTACAGGCCTGCCCGGCAAGCTGCCTGGCTTGAAGGGCACTTTGGCACCTGGGGTAGGCACCTGTGTTATGTGGGCCCTGCCGATCCATTGGGTCAACCCCAGACCATCTCGGTGCCTGTGCTGAGCCAGTCACGGGACAGGGAGCTTTGCCATGACTCAAGGCATTTCGGGCTTTTTAAAAATAGGGCAGACAAAATCCACTTAAAATATGAGGGGTGTGGATTAAGTCAACGCAGAAATGAACGGTGGAATCAGGTATTAGACAGGGGTCAGGGACTATCGCTAAGAAATATCAAGTCAAAACCAGGTGCCATCAAAGTCACCCGGACACCTAGACGTGTCCTTAAACTTCTGACACCGTGTCCCAGGAAACGTAACTAGGAATGCTTGCCCTGGCGGTGTCCGCTCCGGGGACGGGGCTGAGACCAGTTAAACAGGAAGGAGGACCCCTGGCTGGGGGGGCGCAGCGGTGGGGCAGGCACAGCAGGGTGAGGCCCAGTTCCCACCTCCCACTGCTGGGGAAGGGGAAAGAAGAGAAGACGGATCTCTCCGTCTCTCCCTCTCCCTCTGATAGTCTCTCTGGCCGAGGGCCATGGTCAACTCGGCGTGTTAACTAGTTGTCATGGCGTAGGGCAGGGTCCCCCACTCCCTGATCTTTCTTTTTCTTCCTTCTCTCTCCTTTGGCCCTCTGTGGTGCTAGGTGGCACCCAGGCCTCACGCGTGCCAGGCCAGCCTGGACCCTGGGCTCCCCCGCCAGCCCTGAGTCTCAGTGGACAGCCCTGCTGCCTGGCCCGGGGCTGTGCTCACCAAGCGGGCCCTCGGCGTGTGCGGCCTTCCGAGGGGAGGTCCTGGGCTCCGAGTTGGCCCCGTTGACGTAGACGGAGAAGCCCTGCTCCAGGTGCTGCAGCCTCAGCTGCGCGGGGTCCTTGGCTCTCAGATGCCTCAGGATCCTGCAGGAGAGATGGTCGCGGGACATCTGAGCCGCCACCGCCCCAGGCCAGAGGTGAGCTGCTTTAGGAATGGGGACCGAGGGGACGCTGATGGGGGGCTGTGCCCAGCTGGTCACCTACAAACAGCCCCCAGAGGCCGTTTCACACGCGGGGAAGCTGTGTGGGGCCTGCAGGGGACGTTCTGCCACGGTTCTGGGGCTCAAATGCACGTCAGCGACACTGAGCACATGCAGCCCCCGCCTGGTGGCTGACACAGAAAGGAGGCCGTTCCCTGCCACACACAGCTGGGTCTCAGAGACCACCACCTTTGTGCCCGTTTACATTGTGTGGAGAGCAACAGTTTATCAGACGAGTGACTAAACAGGCCTAGGGTGGAGGCCCCTGTGGGAGGCCTCTCATGTGACACGGCTCATCAGGAAACAGCCTTTGCCACACGGGGCAGCCTAGTTTTTTTTTTCTTGAGTGAATATATGTGTTCCCGGTCACCCCTGATATCTCAGGTGCCACCATTTCACGCCCCAGGGGAGGCTGAAATACATCAGTGGGGGCGCTGGCTCATGATGTCACACCCCTTGGCATGAGTGTGGCCAGGTCTCCGGATGAGCTATCCCTGGGCCCCCGCCTCACATTTCACACCTGGCCTTGACACACTCCTGACACTGCACTGCCACCAACCACAGAGTGTCCTTGTCAGCCCTGCCAGAACTGCGGCCACGGGAGGCCACACTCTGCAGGGCCTACCCAAGCACCTGCACACCCGCAGCTTGGCCAGATTGACATGGAAAACCAATGGTCAGGGCTAGAAATATGGACCTGCCAAGTCAGAAAAAGGTACACTTTCAAAAATAACTGCAATCAGACAGGTGCGGTGGTGCACACTTGTAATCCTGGCAGCTTGGGAGGCTGAGGCAGGAGGATTGCAAGTTCAAGGCCAGCCTCAGCAACTTAGTAAGATCCCAAACAACTCAGTGAGACCCTGTCTCAAAATAAAACATAAGAAGGGCTGGGGATGTGGCTCAGTGGTTAAGTGCCCCTGGGTTCAATCCCTGGCACCAAAATAATTAATAATAATAATAATAATAGCAATCACATAAAAGGTGACCACTGCGGGGATCTGGTCAGCCAGGCAGGGAGCTGCCCCGCTTCCCTCCCCTGGGCCTCCCCAGGGTCTCCAGGCCTGAGGCCCTGGGGAGGCCCAGGGGAGGGAAGCGGGGCGGCTCAAGATGCCCATCTGCGCAGCAGCACTCCTGGGTGTCACTTTGTCACCCCCACTTAACAGATGAAAAACTGAGGTCCAGAGAGGACCAGCTACTGGCCCAACATCACCCAGCTGGTTGGTGGCAGGGTTAGGATACAAGTTTAGGCGATGGCTAAATCAGAGTTGTTACCCAAACAAAGACCTCTTCTAAGTTGAGGAGATGATGCTGAGACGGGCAAACTTAGCCATTGCTGGAAACTCACAGAAGGTTCTTGGAAGAAAGACGGAAACCTAGCCAACGTCATACACCTGGTGCTGCCCGGCAAGCTCCCGCCAGCCGGTTCCTCCTGAGATCCACCCTGGGCAGGGAGACGGCTTCAGACAAAGCCCTGAAGGCCGCCCAAACTTGCAACCCAGGGAGGGAGAAGTCGGGGTGTCGTGGAGACGTAATAACTGCCAAGACCCGGTGGAAAGACGGGGCTGTCTGACCTCTCTACAGGCTGGGGGCGGGGGGGACGAAACGCTACAAGGGGCCTAGGTACAAGTGTCAATTTGGGGGCAAAAAAAGCGTCTGTGGGCCCAGAGAGGACGGTGACAGACGGAGACTTCAGTCGAGGGGGAGGCAGGCGTGGCGCTGGGGCGATGTCTTTGTTTTCTGTTTAAGTCCCTGTAGCGGGTCACACAGCCATCTTGTCACCACGGTGGCAGGGGTATTTATTAGGACAGCTTATCTCCTGCCAGCTGGGAGCCTGGGAGGCGCCTGATTGTTAGGCAACGACAGAAACAGAGGCAAACACAAGTCACCGGGAGACGCTGTCCCCAGATGCCAGGCAGCTCGGGGAGCAAGGGATCAAGGGATGCTGGCCCTGCGCGGTGGAGGGAGCAGCCCGCTGCCCTCCCTGGGCCCAGGGCCTCTCGGTTGCAGCCTCCCGTCCTGGGACCTCTGTGCTCAGGCAGGATGATTTATGAAAACGTGGATTCATGAAGCTGATAAATTAGGAGACAATTATTCAGACGGTGAAAGGAATTGCTAAAGGAGCGCCCCACCCCCTGTAGCCAGCGCACCAGTGACAGTCAGGTGGCATCAGGGAAAAGGACTCTCTCAAAAACTGATGGGCTACTTTGCATAAAAAGCTGTCCAAGGTGGGGGATTTGGATAAATCTGATCAGTTCCCGCCCCGTCCAACACCAGCCCCCGGCTGGCAGGCCTGTGATCAGCAGCTCAGGAGGCAAGAGGATCATGAGTTCAAGGCCAGCCTCAGCCAAAGCGAGGCCCTAAGCAGCTCAGTGAGACCCTGTGTCTAAATAAAATACAAAATAGGGCTGGGGATGGGGCTCAGTGCAGAGTGGCCCTGAGTTCAATGCCCAGGACCAAAAAAATCCCAGGCCTGCCCACCAGCTGGCCACGGCCTCGAGGCTCTCCCACGACCCCTGTCACTACGGACATGTGCTACGGCTTCGTCTGCATGCTTGGCTCTTGTCCCTCCTTTCCCACCGAAGGCGAGCGCCTGGGCACGGGCATCGTCCCGCCAGCGGTGCTGCCTACAGCGAGGACCGCAGGACGCTCTCAAGGGCTCCTTCTAGAACCAGCCGCCCAGGGAACTGCGGGCCTAGCAGGGAACGCAGAGGCGCACCCGACCCACAGCTGCCGCCCACCGCGGGCACACCACAGCCGCGGGTCCCACCTCATGCTCATGGTGGCCTCTGGGTCACCGGCACCCAGGGCTCTAGTGCCCAGTGGGGAGGCGCAGGCCCCAAGTTCAGAGTGCAGGGCCCGGGGTGGTGGGGGAGCAGGGCTGGGCGCGGGCACTGCCGGAGCTGGGGGCTTGGGGAGCGTCCCCTCCTCAGGGCCANCAGGGCTGGAGGCGCTGCCAGGCTCCAGCTCCCGTCCCCGCTTCCCACCAGGGCCCGAGTCCTCCTCTGGGCACCTAGAGTCCATGCTGACACCTCCTGGCCGGCGGAGGCCACCATGGGGTCAGTGACGACCGCACCTGGGGCTGGCCCGAGGCCCTGGGCGGGTCCCGCCTCCCTTCCTCCTGCCTGGCCCTCCTCTGGGGCAGCGGGCCCCTCCGCCCTGGGCACGCTTTCCTCTGACAACCCTTCCCAAGGACCAGACGGCCATCGCTGTCCATCGGGTCTGGTGAACAAAGCTGTGTCCCCCATGACCCACGGCAGCCCCTCTGCCGTCCCCCCTTCAATGCCCTGACCTTTCCAGCCACCCAGAGCTTAGCCCTTGGGCCACTCTGGTGGCTCTTTCATGACTCCCGCTGGGCGTGATGACACCCTGCATGCGGCTGGATGACCTGTGTCCTGGGACACAGGACAACTTTCTGCTGCTTCTGGTATGGTGACAGGCGCTCACCCTGTCCCTCCCCAGGGAGTGCCCCAGGGCAAGGGCTGGGGGCCACCTGCTGCTCCTGCCTGGCAGGTGGCTCTTCCACACACAGACCTGGACTTCTGTGGGAAAAGCCCACTCCTCTTGCTCCAGTGGCTTGGGGGGGACTGACTGCGCCCGCCTCAGTGACCCCTCCCCAGACGTGGGGGTGGTCACTCTAGTGGGGACTGGAGCCAAGCGAGCCCATGGTAGCCTCAGCACTTTCGCCGTCTTCCTTTTGAGGTGGGATGTAAACCGAGGCTTCACTGGTGGTCTGAGCCTTGGCCAGGGAAGTCCCCACCTGAGAATGACCCACAAAGGGAAAGAGAGGAAGAGATGGACAATGACTGACTGCAGTGACATAGGGCAAGCCCCTGGATCCAGCCACACCTGAAACCTTGATTTCATGAGCTATAAGTTTCCTAGTTGTTGAATCCACTTTTCTTGGGCTTCCGCCCTCTACCACCTAGAGTCTGGGGAATCCTCCCTGTGCCAGGTAACACTGGGCCCTGAGAGGGGCTCGCGAACATCCTGCTGAGTGACTGTCAGAACAAGGTCATCTGGTGCCCGCTTGCTCCCTCTGGGGTTCCAGGCAACCCCGCTGAACAGTGGGGTGTCATCTCCCCGAGGCCTGAGTAAGGCTCAGACGCTGGTTTTCTGCCGTCCGTTGACCTGGTCTCCAGGTAAATTGGTTCAGTCCCTACTTAGTAACGCAGGTGGCTGGCAGCTCGGGGGTTCCCTCCCTGCGGTTATGTATGACAACAGAGTGTGGCCAGCTGCACCATCTCCTGGCTTGAGAGAGACCGTGGTGTCCCCTCTGTGGCGCCCACTTGGTCCCCTGTACAATGGGCGTCATCACCCGTCTGCCTGGCTGGTTGGACATGTCAGGCTGCGGTGCCGGGCACGGGGTTGGACTCGGCAAAGTGCCCCCGAGGCCCCCACCCATGGCCGGGGCTCCCCCTCTCCACGGCTCGCGGGAAGACCTTTCACCCAGCTCCGCCTCTCGTTTCCTGCCACCTGACGCTCCCTCCTGGTAACAGCCCCAGGTGGCCGTGCTCAGTGCCCACGGGCTCCGGCTGCCTGTGGCGCTGACCTTGGTTCTGGAAACCCTCCCGTGGGCTCGGGTTGGCACCTCTTTGGTGGCACATATTGACCCCCCGATTCATGAGGAACAATTTGCTCATAAGGAACTGTGACACTGTCCCCACGGGTCCCGTGGAGATGATGAAGCCATCACCCCCGTGTCCATGGCCCCTCCCGCCTGCCCAACCTGGGTGAAAACACCCGCCCCACCCGCCAATGACCCTAAGAGCCACCGTGGCCTCACCGGGGGCCTTCCACTGTTCCAGTTTGAGGTCGCCCAGGATAGGGGGAGGTAAGGGCGCCACCTGGGCACCAGGACACTCTCCACAGAGAGGCGCCGTCACTAGGGGGCAT
>NW_026000185.1:19381809-19388750 GCF_001458135.2 Marmota marmota marmota | reverse complement strand
GTTGCCATAGAAACAGGGCTCTTACTGGATGCCAAACTCGGACGCAGGGGACTACCCTGTGCCACGAGAACTTGCTCCACACAGCGCGCCACCAGGGGCCCTGGTGACACACACCAGAGTCCAGCCAGGCTGACGAGACCTAGAGCCACCTGCAGGAGGACAGCCTCCCGGCGTCCCCTGCCCTCCCCCAGGGCACAGAGGCCCCTGTGCCCTGCCCTCCTGGCCCGACTGGCCTCCCGCTGGCACTTTAATGTGGACACGTCACCAACACCCTAAAGCCCAGGGGATTTCACACAGATTCTGGCAAACCTGGAGGACCTGGACCCTGTGGCCCGTGTCCCCACAGAGGACAACTGGCCTGAGCTGAGCAGCGTGGGTGGGACAGCTCCCGGTGCCACTGTCACCTCCAGTCAGCCTCACCTCCGCCCGGCCCAGACCCACACGGTGCTTGGCTCTGCGGAGGGACCCAAGGAGGGACACACGCAGGCCACCACAGCTCTTCAGGCCTACCACCCACTCTGACCTTGACCTGAGAGGTTTCTCAGGAAGCAGAACCGAGGAGTCAACATCGGCCCCACTGACCCTCGACACAGAGAGAACCGAGTCCACCTTGACGTAACACAGGTCAGGTGTCACGGGCTGTCACAGCCTGTGTGGTGGCAGCCTGGGCTGCTGAGGTGTCTGTGGCACAGTCCCTGTGGCCTTCTCCCGACACTCACGGTCCCCAGAACAGAGGCCCACGGCCGCCCCCTCCCCCCCACCAAGCAGGCTGCCCAGGCTCCGTCACAAGATGCAGTGGCCTCAGCGAGGGGAGGGACAGGGTTGGGGCTGCAGGGGTAGCCCAGCCCTGAGCGGGGACGCGGCCCCCCCAGCTGACACAGGCCCGCGTGCGCTGACAAACCTGAACGGGTCTCTATGTGGCTGGACGAGGGCCGCCGGGCGGCTGCACTTACCGGTTCCTCTGCTGAAGCAATATTAAATACTCATCGTGCCTCTCATCAAAGTCTGTCACCATGTCCTTAGTGTCACCCTGAAAGGAAGAAACAGAGCGGTGTGACACCGGAATGCAGGGACGCCTTCACTGAGACCAGCGCTGGCTGCGCGCACCACCCGGGAGGCCGAGAGGCGGAGGCCGAGAGGCAGAGGCCGGGCTCCCTGGGCGCGTCGCTCGGGCGACCCAGGGCCCCAGAGACCGTCTGAGGGCCCAGAGGGCCTTCGACACACGCAACTTCCACCGTCGACCAAGGGGCTGGTTCCCGGGCTGGCTCCTGTCCATTCCTCGTGTACCTCTAAAGTCAGGGGCCTGCCCTGCCCTGGGCCTTAGCCGTCTCTTCTCTCAGCGCTCATGACGTAGGGACTGGACTGCGTGTCCAGGGGCCGCCCAGGCCAGCTGTTCAAAGGGGACCTCGTGCTCTCTCGGCCATTGCAAGAGGAACGCTGCTTATCACACACACCGCGGCCATTACAGAAACAGACGCCCTGAGAGCGAGGGCCGTGAGGGGACAGCGGCCATCTGCACCTCCACTTGCGGAGACAGGGCTCTGTGGGAGACCACTCGGGGCCCTGCTTCCTTCCTGCCTCTGAAGTTCTCTGTGCTCCTCCTGGGTCACGTGGTCTCAGCTCAGAAGCCAATCAACATGGAGCTTCCCTTGGCCACAGCCGAGTCCTGGTTTAGGGGTGGAATGACCAAGTCCGCCTGGGACTTTGATGATCCCTAAGGAAGGAGCTGCCCTCTTTCCCCTGGGGAGCTGGGCAGGTGACGTGCGGCCTGCAACTGCCTGAGAATAAAGCCAATTAAAAAGACAGCAGATCCAAGAGACGGAGAGACGTAGGTTCCTAACGACATCATTTGAGTCCCTGGGTCCACCCAGGCCTGAAGAATGATCTGGACGATACATTCGTGGCTTTAAAACTCCAGGTGAGCCTCTGTGCTCTCTTACAGATTTTAAGTAATAAACCATGATCTGACCACCAGAGACAAGCCCTGATACAATTATCACTGCTTTATGGAGGAACGATGAACGCGTGATACCTAGATACACGTCAAGTGACACACGCATGCGCGAGTCAAGCCTCGGTTATCATTTGATGATATTCCTCTGGACGCTCTCCTTTGCTCACAGCGTACACAGACGTCTGCACACACACGCACACACACAGACACACACACACGTTCTTGTAAACAAAAAGGAGGTCACACTACAGACATATAATCTGTAAACAGCTTTGTGATTTGCTGCTTCTTAAATAACTTTTTGACAAGAGATGGATTAAAAATACAGTGTCAACTTGGCGTTGGTCACGAGTGACAGAGATCAAGATCTCTGTAATTGGCAAATACAGCATTTGGAACAGAAATGCGGTTTGTGTGAGAATCCTTCTGATCATCAGGGGAAGGAGAGAAAGAAAGGAATTTCCACCATTCTCTTCTTATCGTCCCCAAATCTATTTTAACCCTATTAGTCTACTGGAACCCTCCCTCAGGGGGACCTGGGCCCACCTCAGATGGTCCCCACCCTGTGATGGTTTGGCTTTAGCGATGCACAACTGTTCCATCTTTCAATTTCAGTTCAGTGGTCACTGAATTCCACTTGGTTAGGAACCAGGTTTTACAGATGGTGTGAGATGGTCTCACCCAGATGAAGGCTGCTGTTCAACGTCCCAGCAGGTTCACGGCAGGCGGGGCTAAGTCACGGTGGTTGCTGGGTTAGGTTTATCAGATGCATTTCCTTTTTCTTTCTTTTTGGTACTGGGGATTGAACCCAGGGGGGCTTAACCACTGAGCAGCATCCCCTGCCCTTTTTAATATTTTAGAGACAGGGTCTCATTAAGTTGCCTAGGGCCTCACTAAACTGCTGAGGCTGGCTTTGAACTCGCGATCCTCCTGCCTCAGCCTCCTGAGCTGCTGGGATTCCGGGCCAGCACCAGCGTGCCCAGCCTAAGTGCGTTTTCAATAACGGCATTTTCAACTTCGATGGGCCTATTGGGGTGTAGCCCCCTGTAAGTGGGGGCGCCCTGTGTAATGCTCTTCTCTCCTCCTCCTCGGCGGCTCTGGGCTGTGGGGACTTACTGCTGACCTCCCCTTCCCCACTCTCGACTTTGGCAGTGCTGCTTCTGGTGGCCCTTTGCCTGACCTCTGCTGTGCATGGTCAGTGTCTGTCTGTCTCCTTCTGCCTTCACATCGCCCTCCAGTTACAAAAAGTGGGGTCCTCTGGTGGGGATCCCAGAGTCACTCCTAGGGCAGCTGAGGGCCCGATGCCCCCCTCCCCCGCGTGCTGTAGGCCCCGGACGCTGCAATCTGCTTATCTTACCTCTCCCCTGACCCCCTCTCTCCAGAGCCATGGGGAGAGGACACACTGTGGCCACCTCTCCTCGTCTCCTGACGTCTGTGGCTCCTGAGCCTCCCTGGGCCCTGCCAGCTAACCTGGCCAACCAGGACCGTGCCATCGTAAGAAAGGGTGATCTCAGAACGTTACCAGAATCGTTTAAAGACAACTGGCAGTAGGCACTGACCTCTCTGGCTTCCTGAGGTGCCCACGCAGGCTGCTCTGTCCTCCCCTGGCTCCGGGAACCCGCCTCATCCTGGGTGTTTGGAAGGCACAGGAGGCCTCAGCCCTCGGGAGCAGCGGCTGCAGGACGCTGGCTCTGGGGAGAAGGCTCAGCGCCATCCAGAAGGACAACGTGTGTGACGAGGACCATTCACGGGGCATTTCCATAGACAAGAGTCTCCTTTGATCTCCACAGCGACTCTCGCAGTGGTCATTATTGCTCCATTTAGCAGACAAGGAAATGCATCTGTGCATCTTCCCAGAACACAGATCCCTCCACCGTAATTTACATGACCATTTTGAAACACCGAAATGACCGCAGATACATTATGGAACGGAATGAAACATTTGATGGCATTTTTAGAAGAAATAGGGACTTCAAAGAGTCCAAGTCTGTGCTGGGCTGGCCTGGCCCTCTCCCCACCCGCCAGGGTGAGCATCTAACTCTCCTGCGCCAGGAAGGAGCTGTCATTAGGAAGACTGGAGGAACAAGGCCAGCCTTGCTGCTTCTCGAATGCTGATGTGACAGAGCACCTGGGCGTGCGGATCCGACTCAGCGGGCCTGGGAGGGGCCCGGGAGGGGCCCAAGGGCGCAGTTCACATGAGCTCCTGGTCTGGCCTGGGGACCACACTTAGAGGAGCGAGGTCCGCACTAGCCAGCGTGACCCCTCGCTCTTCTCCTGACCACCACCCGGTCAGCTGGTCTCTGAGCTGGCCTGGGGAACATGAGCTCCGAGTGCTCCCCCGGCTCCACGTCACAGTGCGGCCACCTCGCTTCTCTGTCGATACAGTCAGTGGGTGACGTGGGACCTGCCTGCTGTGGTTTGGAAATACACGGCTCAGGATGATATCTGGGCCCCAGGGTAACAGCACGGGAGGTGGTGGGACCCTACGAGGTGTTTGGGTCGTGAGGGCTCTGCGTGCTTGAGGGGATGGGTGAGGCTGGGATGGGCCACGCCTGCAGGAGCGAGCAAGCACTCATTCTCCCGAGACTGGTCAGCTTCTGTGAAGCGGGTTGTCACCCAGCCAGGCTGTCCCTAGGATCTGTGTCTTTCTCCCAGGCACGTGCTTGCCCTTCTGCTTTCTACCATGTTCTATTCTCTTCCTCCTGGCTCCTGGGCTGAGGCCCACGGTGTGTGTATGAGGCAAGAGCTCTGCGCTGAGCCACATCCCAGCCCCCCATTCCACCATGTTCTGCTGCTCCTTGCTGGGAGCTGTGGCCATGCCCTTTGGTCTTCCCACGCTCCAGAACCAGAAGCCAAATAAATTTCTTTTCTTTATACATCACCCAGACACAGGTTTCCACTATAGCAACAGAAGACAGACTAAGACAGGGTTAAATGTAGAGTGGAGGTCATAACAGTGGGGAGGACTTAGTAAAGCACCCATCACTTATAAAGTTCTCGAGATGACCCCTCATTAGTCACATCGACACTTACAGAACTTTGTTACTGAGAGAGTATGAATCCCAGCCCCTGCCACCCCACCTGGTGCTCGCCCCTGACCTGCCTTCTGAATTACCTTCCAGTCTCCAAAGATTCTCCAGACTCCAGCTCAGTTCCAAAGTCCCCATGACCCCTCCCTTGCCACCCTCACCCCCATCCCTTAAGTTCATCCCCAAACCCTTCAATTAGTGTTAAATTATATACAATACACTGGGAAATGGCACAGAATTAAGTGAACATTGTTAGCATCTACATAAACTGCTCACTGATCATCTGGGGATTTGGAGACTTGTGTGTGTGTGTGTGTGGGGGGGGGGGAATCCTGAATTCTATTTACCTCTCCTGAGCCTCAGTTTCCTTATCTGCAAAAAGGGGATATTCACACTGTCTACCTCACAGGGCTGCAATTGAATCAACTAGAATAAAAGTGGAAGTGGTTTAGGATCATTTTCCTTCTTGTTTTTCTCCCTTTTTAAAATTTAGTTTTATTTATTTTTAATTTTTTGGGACTGGGAATTGAACCAGAGGTACCCAGCCCCTGAGCCACATCCCAGCCCTTCTTATTTTTATTTTTTATTGTATTTTTTTATTTTGAAACAGGATCTCACTATTGCTGAGGCTGGCCTCAAACTTGTGATCCTCAGGCCTCAGCCTCTAGAGTTGCTGGGATTAGAGGCTCTGGTTCTTCTTCTGAATTCCCACCTTGGATCACAGATTCCTGGGGGGCAGCCTGCAGCATGGGGGAGGGACAGTGCAAGGGAAGGCTGGGCTTCACTGTGGCTGAAGTTGATCAAGCACTTTCCATGGGCCAGGCCAGGCCAGGCCCCCCTAACCCTTTCCATGCCTGACTTAGTTCACCATCGCCACGCGCCTAGTGGGGCTCAGCTCCGCCTCCCTCGCAGGGCGCTGCATTTTGCTGAGGCTTTAGTTCCTTGCTTATAGAATGAAGGTAGGAAAACCTAAGCCACCAGCAAAGGCGTCACCTCCCTGCAGAGGGCCCAGTTCATCCCCACTGTCTTCCATGGACATTTATCAGGTGCTTGCTGTGTACATATGTGACAGTTCTCTTATCCTGTCCTGCCCTGCCCTGCCCTGCCCTGCCCTGCCCTGCCCTGCCCTGCTCTATTCACCCTATCCTGTCCTGTCAACCAGGGCCCCATGCCCACGAGGCTCTGCTCTACCACTGAGCTAAATTCCTGGCCTGCAAATAGGTCAGCAAGAGCTCTGGCCTAGTGGACATTTGCCCATGCAGAGGCCATGTGGCGTAGCCACTGATCGGGTTGGGTGGCACTTTAGGGGTAGCTCCAGTGTCGTAGAACACAGTACTGAACCCTGGACAGACAGCGCTTTACATCCTTTCTTTGTTAGCATAATTGCTATTGCACTTTGGGACCTTTATTAAATACAAGAAGGACTATCTGAAGATGAGCATGCGGTGCTGTCAGAGCCCATCAGATAACCAGATGGCTCCTGAGTCTCCAATGGGCAGGTAGCGCACACAGTGTGGACACACTGCACAGAGGAAAGATGGACGTTCCAGGAAGGAAGGAGCGTGGGCATGGGGTTTAATCCTGCTACTCTGAATGGCATGTGACTTAAAACTTATTGTTTATTTCTGCAATTTTCCATTTAATATTTTTGGACTGTAGCTGACTGCAGATAATTGAAACCACAGGAAGAAAACTTCAGATAACGGGGAACCACTGTACCCCAAGTTGGACTGCTTCTTCCCCATCTCCTCTCCCAGGCTGGGCCACAACCCCCGTGGGCCTTCCGAGGCTGCCCTCATCCCTGCAGGCTGCTCCCCGACACAGCTGGGGACCTGATGAAAGGTGACTGGAACTACACTGTCCCTTTGCTCGTATCTCGCGTGGGCTCCTCACCAGGACAGCCACCCAACAGCACTGAGTCTCTGCTCCCACCTCTGACACCCCCCCCCCCCCCCCCC
>NW_026000185.1:19373099-19381475 GCF_001458135.2 Marmota marmota marmota | reverse complement strand
GGGCTCCAGGGCCCTAACGCCCACCTGCCCCCACCTCAGGGCTCCTGACCCTCCTTCCTTCCGCCTGGAGTGCTCTCCTCCCAGGAAAATGCCCAGATCCCTCACTCCTTCAAGCCTGGCCAGTCCTTTCCTCCTCAGCGAGGTCTTCCTTGGCCACCTGTTTAAACTGTCAGCCCTGAGCAGGTGACGACCGCTGATTCTCAGTGCCCGGCTGTCTCAATGGCTAACGACTCACCGACTACGCCTTTCATTTACTGGGACGACCTTCACCAGAGTGGAAGTTCTAGGAAGACAGAGGACTCGTCCCTCTGAGGCCACAGAACAGCGCCGGCAGACAACGGTGCCCTCGTAAGTATTGACTGAGTGAAGGAACATGAGAGGTGACATCTGAGCTGGAATCTGAGGGCCAACTGGGCAAAAAGAAAGGGAGAGGCCTTCCAGGGCGCAGAAGCTTCCAGTGTGGAGGTGCAGGGGCTGGAAACGCACGCCACGTGCACGGACGGACAGAGACCGGGTTTGCCTGGAGCTGCAGGTGCTGGGGGGGACGGTGGGGGATGGTGGCGGGGGGCAGGTGGCACACAGCGAAGGGTCTGCGGAGCCAGTGCTGGCCCCAGAGAAGTGCAGAATTTTCTCAATGGCCATATTATTAATTCTCCCTGGGGAAAAACTGGAATTGGAAGAAACGCCAAGAATTAGTTGTAATTAGACACTCAGCAGAGGCCCCACTTGAAGGCTCGTGTATTCCTTGGGGCCAGGATATTGGGGTTCTCCTCGACGTGGCTGATCGGAAGTGCTGAAGCCTGGGGTGCGTCTGTGACTCCCAGGAACGAGCAGCTGGGAGCGTAGTGTCACCTTCTAGGGCTTCACAATGACTTTGCAAGGGTCGGGTCCCAGCAGAGAAGAACAATAACTCACAGTGGGGAAAGACGAGGCCGTGTGTACCCCTGTCCAGGGTCCAAAAGTCTGGTAACTCCAGCCCAGCGCCTCCCCAGAGCCACACGGTAACTGAGGGACAATTCAGTAATGGCAACGCTAATGCTCTGGGTCACGGGGCTCCGTAGGTCACTTTAACTGCCCTTTCCCAGGCCCTCTCTACGTGCTTATTTAATTCCCACAACGAGCCCTAGGACCATCCTCCCCATCCTACAGTCGAAGAAACTGAGGCTTTAGCTGACGCAAACTGCCTGAGGGCCACAAAACACCTGCCCAAGGGTGACACCAACCTAGGGGCAGCAGAACTGAGGACAGAAATAGAAACCAGATCCTCCTAACAGTGGTTAGCCCCTATATCTAGCCATGCCTGAAGCCAACTCTGTGTGGAACTTCTCAGTCCCAGGAGCTAACACACTGCCTTCTCTTCTCAAGCCAGTTTGAACGTGTGTGATTCACACCCAGGTTTGAGGCAGTCAACTGGAAGAACTGAGTCTGAATCCAAGTGCGTGCTGTGGCCAACAGCTCAGGGGAGCCTTTAGGACTAATGATACTCTGAGGAAGCTTCTTTTGTTTTGCGGCAGTGCTGGGCCTCGCACACACTGGCAAGTGCTGTCCCGCTCAGCTCCAGCTCCAGCCCCAGCCCCATGACTTTTGTTTGTTCGTTTGTTTTTTGCAGTGCTAGAGACAGAACCCAGCGCTTGCGTAGGCCAGGCCGAGCTCCACTGCTGAGCACACCCCTCGCCCAGAAAGAAGGTTCTTTTAATTTTTCCTTGGTACTGGGGACTGAATCCAGGGATACTCAACCACTGAGCCACGTCCTACACCCTAGCCCTTTCTTAAAAAGATACTTTTTAGTTGTAGATGGACACCATGCCTTTATTTACTTTTATGTGGTGCTGAGGACTGAACCCAGTGCCTCACGCATAGGAGGCAGGGGAGATCCACCACTGAGCCGCCATCCTGCCCCTTCCTAGTCTTTTTATTTCTATTTAGAGACAGGGTCTCGATAAGTTGCTTAGGGCCTCACTAAGTTCCTGAGGCTGGCCTTGAACTTGAATCCTCCTGCCTCAGACTCCCAAGTCACTGGGATATAGGTGTAAGCTCCAGTGCCTGGCTCACAATTTTTGTTTTGTTTTGTTTTGTTTGTACCAGAGCTGGAACCCAGGGGTGCTTAACCACTGAGCAACATCCCAGTCCATCTTTTATTTTTAATTTTGAGACAGGGTCTCACCAAGTTGCTGAGGTTGGGCTTGAACTAGTGATCCTCCTGCCTCAGCCTCCCAAGCCACTGAGATTACAGGTGTGCACCACGGTGCCAGCCAGGCACAATGGATGCTCTTAATGGCTCTATGCCCACAACAAAAGATGACTCAAATAGATCTTATAGTGTAAAGCTCCCACTCTTTCTTCAAAACCCACCACGTGCAACTGCTTTCCCAGCGACTCTGTATATCCCAGGGCTGTGTCGTTAAGTCTTGGCTGAATGCAAAAAGACTTTGTATTTGCTAACCTATCAGACTTGCTTCCATCCACAAAGAAGGAACAATAAATACTCTGCATTCAATATGCCTGTGTCCCAAACAGAAGCCCCACCATGAGGCCCTAAACCAGTGGCTGATACTGCCCCCTGGAGTTGGAACAAACAAAACACCTCACAGCCTGGAGTGGGCGTCCGGAGGAAATATCACGGCTGTGTACCGCCAGATGGGTAACCAAGGGCAGAGGCTGGGTTATTTTTGGAAAATCTTAGACTTACACTCATTATCACCTCTCCTGCTGTGTACTACTATTTATCGCTACCAATACAATACATCCCGTGAGGTTTTCTCCTTAGTTCAGGGTTTAGAGATTATCCATGCAGATCTTGAATCCTAGATTTCCTCCTGGACTCCAGGTCACAGTACGCTGTATTTTTAAAAAATGTTTCCCCCTCAGCTATCTCAGGAATCATTTTTAAAATATAACTGATAGGAAATAATTAGCATTTTTTATTGTCAGAAAAGTTTTCTAATAAAATTGCATTGTGCATTGTAAATTATCTTCTTGGCTGGTGAATACGGGTTTGTGGATTCCTGAAGGAGCTTGCTCTAAACAGGAAACTTTAAACGCTATAAATGGAAATCATTAGTGCTTGCCATAAACCAAAGGTAACTGCAGATGTAAATACGGAGCCACTGAAATAGGAGATGTTTACGGAGCCACCTCCGAGGCATGGGGGGGTGTGCAAACCGACACTGGCCCCTCCTCACTCACACCCCAAGTCTGTGCTGGGTCCAGGGGCTCAGAGCGCAGCTAGCAGAGACTCCCACACTCACCGAGTGCGGCCCCTGCACGGGCACTGATCTCAGGTGCTGTGGACACAGCAGTGGCACATGCAGTCCACATCCTAATGGAACAACCAGGTGACTTTACAAAGTCAGACCCACAGGATGGCAGCCGGAGATGGGTGCCATGGAGACAGGCAGGCAGGGACATGGGGGTGGCAGGGGACAGGATCCACTTGCCAGTGGCTCAGGAGGCCTCCTTGGCAAGGGCGCATTCAAGGGGCACTGAAAGCCAGGAGGAGGTGATCTGGGGGAGCCAGGAACGACAGCGCCCAGGCCAGGGGAGCACCCTCAGTGTCACTGGGGAGGGGTGCGGAGGCCAGAGAAGCTGTCACGGAGCTCGAGAGGCAGGGCCTGGAGGGCTGGGGCGGGGGGCTGACCTGGCCAGCCTCTGGCGCCCCTGCAGCTCGGTGGGAGGCCTTTGGCCTTACACGGAGGCCACCTAGAAGCTACTGGAGGGTTTGGCAGAACTGGCGTCATCTCACCCAGGTGTCAAGTGAGTCCTGAGTCAAGAAGGGCCGAGGGCTGGAGAAACACTGCAAAGGGCCTGTGGCAGGAGGCCGAGGCGGCGGCCTCCCAGGAGAGCCCACGGGGGTGGGGCTGCCACACACAGCCTCTGCCCCCTAAGGAGGGGGGTGCTCCTTCTACCCTGGGCAGCTGCAGAGCAGCCTCTGCTGGCAGAGCCTCCGAGTCCTGCAAGACGGCCCTCGGTCCGCTAGGACGAGGGGCCGCAGGGTGAAGTCCCCAGTCTGTTTCCATCTGCCCGATTTGCACCAGGACCTTTCCTTCCAGGGGAGAGGGCCTCCCGCCCAGCACAGGTATCCCCAGGAGCCACCCAGGCCCTAAAGGGGAAAGAAACGAGGGGCCTCCTCCTGTGCCTCCTGCAGATGCCCCCTGGGCTCCTGCTGGACGGGCCTGGGCTACGGCTGCAGAGGCCACCTCCTGCGCATCCCAAGGGCGACCCAGTGCCCTTCCTCTTCAGTGGGTGCCCTTGCTGTCTCCCTGCCTGGAACGTCCCCTCTGTGAGGCTGAGCTGGTTTGTGCCCTGTCCTCTCTCGGGGCCTCTCCTGACTATGTACCCCGCGAGCCCAGTCCTCAGCCCTTACCCGGGCTTCTCTAAAGCACCTGTGTTTTCCCCGTCCCCCTCAGGAGGCTGGACGCACGTGGGCAGGCACGGCGCACACTCCCGCACTGCCCCGTGGGTCACGGCAGCTCCTGGCGCCCAGGAGGAGCCATGAGGTAACTGTGGGGAGGAAGGAAGGGGGAGGGAGGGATGAACGGAGGGAGGCAAGATCCTGCTCTCAGAGAACCAGGCGAGGAGACACGCAGGCAGGTGGCGGCTGGCACTGCTCTGCGGGGCCCTGGTCAGGAAGAGCTCCGCAGGAGACTGGGTGCGGGCAGGGGCTGCAGGAGGGAGGGCGGTGTCAGGGAACAGCTCCAGGGGACCCCGAGCCCCTCGGGGCTGGGGTGGGGTGCTGGGGTGGGGGTGGAGGAGGGACCCGGCAGGTGGGCTTCAGCCCAGGGAGGGCCAGTCCCACCTTCACAGTGACAAGGAACCTCACTCCTGGTCCGGGGGGGCACAGCAGAGTTCTGGGGCCCCAAATTGGCTTTATGCTCAAAAATGAATCCGGTTATTTTCCACACACGACAACGCTGGTCTGAGAATTGAGAGGTGCCAGGTAACGTGACGCCCCTGTGCCACCCCCTCCCTGGCCACTGAGGGCTTCATTCCTCCCCCTCCTTGCCTGGCTGCCTTCTGGCAGGTTCCAGCCAGGAGGTGCTCCGCGATGTGCTGCCTCACCTCAGGCCAGAGGAATGGAGCCGGCTGGCCACGGACTGACCTCCCCTCCTCTGAGGGGCTCCTGTTAGGTATTTTGGTCACAGCAACAAAAAACTGACTAAACCAAATGGAATATTCTCCGGGCCTCATCTTAGCTCCTTTTCTGTTGCTATAACAAAATACCTGAGCCTGGATGATTTACAGTGAAGACATGGATCTGGCTCATAGTTCCAGAGTCCCAAGAGAGTGACCCCAGCCTCTGCTCAGCTGCTGGCAAGGGTCTCATGGTGGGAAGTGGGAAAGTGAGTGACCTTGCACAGCAGACCCCGCAGAGAGAGGAGCCAGGAAGCTTCAAGACGCCCTCCTTCAGGTGGCAAAGCTACCCTTGAGGGGATCACGGGGATCCCTCCACAAGGACGGCTCCCTGACACCCGGCTCTTGGGGGCTGCTCCTCAGCGCTGCTCTCCTGGAGGTGGAGTCTTAGTGGGGCCACCACCCCAAACCACAGCAGCCCCAGGAAGGAATGAGGCAGCGTCCAGGCTCCAATAGGGACAAGCCTCAGCAACATGATACGAAGTGACAGAGGCCAGCCACTGAAGGCACAGGCTGTAGGACTCTATTCATATGAGATGTCTAGAAGGGGCCAATCCAGAGATGGAAATGGGGGGGGGGGCGGTTACCAAGGAAGGAGGGGGGGACCCGCCCTCAGTCCAGGTCCCCCTGGAGAGAGGTGCCCACTCTGAATCAGCTGGTGGCCATGGTGGCGATGGCAGCACCACCCATACACACTGGCCGGACACTTTAAAACAGGGCATTTTGTTATGCGGATTACGTACCAATAAAAATATTAAAAAATGAGATGGATGAGCGCCCACCACGTGGATAGAAATTGCTCAGAAGCCGAGAAGACGGGCTCCATGGCGCTGGCGCCCAGGACGATGCCGATTAGAAACATTTGGTTGTTCCTGAATATGGGGCAGGTTGAACGCAGGTGGCCCCAGCTCCCTGCGTTGACACCGCAGAGGGGACACCCGCCGGAAACCCCACAAGGGATAGAGTGAGGCTCTGGATTTGGGAAGGATCCCGACTTCCCTTTGCCGTGAAGGAGGTTGAGCCAACGCCTCTGGCTGGCTGGGGCCTGTGGGGGGACACTCAGCGCAGGCGACCGGGCTGTGACGGTCACACCTGGGCTGTACACCAGCCCTTGAAAGCTTTGCCACGGTGGCAGACGAGGAGTGGCACCAGGCTGGAGGCAGAAGGCAGGATCCAGGACGTCGCCAGGGAACGAGGGGGTGGTGGCAGAGGAGTCCCTGCAGAGCTACTGGTGTGTTTGTCACAGAGACTGGGAGCCGGCGAAGCTGGCGAGGAGGCCTGGGACGGGGGCTGTGGGGAGGGGACAGGGGCCAGGAATGCAGACTGCAGGAGGGTGGCCAGCTGTGTCGAGGAGGGAGGGAGGCTGGGACCTCCTCAGCCCAGGGTGGCCCGCTCCTCCCAGAGCGGCCACAAGCTCCGGCCTCCCAGCCTCCCGGCCTCCTCCTCTCCCTCCAGCCTGCAGCGCCAGGGGCTGGGCCAGCGCGCCCAGGGGCAGGTCGGGAGCCTGGGGCAGGTCGGGAGCCTGCGGCAGATGAACTAAAACAAGAAAAACCAACAAAACAACAAGCAGCATCCGGCCTCCATGTACCCAGACCTGCCCCATGCCCTGGAGCCCACCCAGAGGAAGCCACACGGTGCCCAAGGAGAAGGGACAACGTGCCAGGCAGAGGCCCCATGTGTCCTCCAGCTGGGGACTGTCCAGCTCTGCTTCCAGGCTTGGGAGCTGACAGCCCTTCTCCCGCCCTGAGGCTCTGCCTCGCCTCCGGCCTGGGGCAGTGGAGCTGGCCAGCCCTGGACCTGACCAGCCCTCCTTCAGACAGATAGAAGATTAAAAGAGCCAGCGAACACCAGGCGTGAATCCCAAGACCGCAGCCCCGGGACGGCAGGTCAGAAAGCCGCTGCACAATGGTGACTCATGACACCAAGGTACAACAGCCCCCAAGCTCCCCAGATGCCACTTTTATTCTTTGCAGTCCTGGGACCTGAACCCAGAGCACTCTCTGTACCTCTGAGTCACACTCCCAGTCCTTCTGGTTTTTGATTTGAGATGGTCTCCCTATGTTCCTGAGACCCCCTGAGGTGCTGAGGCCGGCCTGGAACTTGTGAGGCCCCTGCTTCGGCCTCGTGGCTGCTGGGCTCCCAGAGAGCACCATGACACGAGCTCCGGGTGTATTTGGGTACACTCAGGTATGTACACACACACAAAGAAAGGTCTAGAAGGTGGCGGCCAGGCTTCTCCAGCGGCAATGGTTACTCCAGGCCAGGGGTTGGGGAGAGAAGGAGGTAGGGAAAGACAGGGATGAGCAGAAGGGACTAGAAATGGTTTTTATTTTCAAGGAAGCCATTCTCATTATTATCCCACAAGTAATCACCTTTTCCAACCCTCCCTCCTCAGAAAAGGAAAACAATCAGGCCAGGCCCTGTGGCGCCCACCTGTGATCCCAACCACCAGGAGGCTGAGGCAGGAGGATCTCAAGTCCAAGACCAGCCTCAGCATTTTAGCAAGGCCCTAAGCAACTTAGCAAGACCCTGCCTCAAAAACAAAATCAACAAATTAAAAGGGCTGGGCACGCAGGATGGTGGTAGAGCGCCTCTGGGTCCGGTCCCGGGGGGACAGTGTCCACTTCATGCTTTGAATAGAGCCTTGCTGCTCTGCCCTTGGGACTATTTCTAAATGGTCAGGTTCTTTCTCTTCCTCTCTCCTTCTCTCCAGCTCAGGGACACAGGATGACTCTCCTCCCACCTGGGCAGAGCTTCCTGTCCAGGAGCACGGCCCTCCCACTGCAGGAGGAAGTCACCCAGACTTGGGGACGGCCCCAGAAGGTCTCAGAACTGACCATCTCCCAGGTTAGCCAGACAGAGAGCGCCTGGAGTGAAGGCTCGAGTCACCTCCTTAAAACCCCCTGGGACAGGAGTCCCCTGTGCAAAACGTTTTCCTGTTTCTCAAACCATGTCCTGGTCATTGAATGGCATCGAAGGCCAGGTCTGAGCTCTCAGTTACACCAGTGCCAAAAAGAAAGAGGGAAACTATCCTCAGTGTTCAACCCCCACCCAGACCCCGCCTCGGGGGCTCCTCCCCACTGCAGGCTCCCCCACCCCTGCCCGCGAGGTCCTGTGAGCTGGACACCACTCGGGATGATCCTCAAACCTGCATACGCAACGGCCATCTTTCTGGTCCTCAGACCAAAACTTGAGGTCCTCTGGGGCCCCTCCATTCCTCTCCCAGACACGCCCCACCCACCCCAC
>NW_026000185.1:19362798-19371554 GCF_001458135.2 Marmota marmota marmota | reverse complement strand
CCCCACACCCAATAGGCTGACCTGCCCCTTCTCAGCACCCCTTTAGGGCTCCCCAGGGGCCTGGTGCCCCTGCAGCCTGCTCTCCACCCCAGGAGCACAGCCTGTGAGAAGCTGCAGGTTTGACTTTCAGGGTGGCTCCCCCTCACCCCAGCAAAAGCCCTCACACTTACAAATGGCTGCAGGCCCAGTGTGACCTGACCGTGACCGTCCTAGTCTCTCACAACCCAGCCCAGTTCCTGCCCCTAGGCCCCACTGCCCCTCCCCCTCTCCGCGCACCCATCAGCCGGGCCTTCCCCAGGCCCCCAGGCCCCCAGGCCCTGCCCGGCCCCCACCTGCCTCACTGTTGTCGCTGACGTGCTTCATGCCTTTCTTATTTGCTGACAGTCGGCCTCCAACCCCGAGGACATGGAGTTCAGGACCGTGAGGCTCTGAGGGGCCCACGGAGGGTCTCCAGGCCTGGGCCAGCCCAGGGCACCACAGGTACTTGAAAACACCCCCAAGTTCATGAACGCACGTGCTCGCATGCCTGTGCCATGAAGTCCCCGGCCCCGCCAGCCCCAGTGACCCGAATGCTACTCCCGCTGCACAGGGAGTCGTCCAAGGGGACGCGACGGAGCCAGAAGTTGACCCCAACTCTACAGGACTCCAGAGTCTGCTCTTGTGCCTTTCAGGGTCACGTCCCTCCGTGAAACGTGGGTTCTGAGACACGGCGTCAACTGAGTCGTCCAGAAAGAAGTACCAAGGACCTCTGCACCCTGGCCAGGGGCTGAACTGTGGTGACGACACACGGTGGGTCCCTCGCCTGAGTCAGTGGCCAGTCCTCAGTGACACACAGCGGAGCCAGCCTGGGCAGAACGCTCACCGAGCTGCCGCAGAGACCCAGGGCCATCAAGCCCGGCTCCTCCCACCCAGGCTGCGTGCCTGGGGCCTCACTTCCACTTGTCAATGTGCAGCTATCCTCTGTGTCACCCTGTCCTGTGAGCCAGCGGGTCACAGCACTGAGTCCTGGGAGTCAGGTCAAGACAGACCCTGCCACCGGCCATGGCTGGCTGGACCAGACCCAGGGAGTTTGGATTCAGAGATTTGGGCAGGGTCTGGCGACTCTCTTGGAAGGGGGAAGTGAATTGAGGAGTCACTGGTGGGGACTCTTCTCTGCCAGGTGAACTGAGAAAAAGAGAAAGCTGGGCTGGGGCGGTGACACAAGCTTGTAATGCCAGTGACTCAGGAGGCTGAGGCAGGAGGATCCCAAGCTTAAAGCCAGCCTCAGCGAGTTAATGAGACCCAGTGTCAAAAATAAATAATAGAGTAAAATAAAAAGGGCTGGAGACACAGCTCAGGGGAGAGAGTCTCTGGAGAGCTCGTTTGTACCAAGGAGGAAGAATGACACCGGAGCAGAGGGCCACGGGAAGAACTGAGAGGCGCCTCCTGGGACCTGGGACCAGGAGGGCTCCGGCTGCTCCCGTCACCCGATGCGTCCCTGCCCTTGGCTTCTTGGAAGTGGCCGCTCCCTCTCAGAGCTTCATGATGAAGTCACCTGTCCTTCTGCCGCTGCAGCTAGGTCGAGTTTATTTTTTTAACCGAGTCCTAAGTAATACGAATACCCTGCAGAGCTGCTCTAAGAAATAAAAGTAACACATGAAAAATGGTTCCTCGGTGTCTGTCCCTTGGTCAGCGACACCCACTGTGGTCACTAATGTGGTTGTTGTGATCAAGCCACAAGGACATGCTAATCCAGGACCTCGGCCAATTAATCATCCTACCCAGTCGTCTAGATTACTCTTCCTGGGAAGGGGGGCACGCGTGGGCTCTGTCCTCGTCCTATCCCAGGCCATAATTTTATCAATGGCTGTTTATTAAGTCTGTGGATGACATTCAGATGAGGGACACTTGGAAAAACCTCGGTGACAGATTCTGAGTTCAGATCAATTTCTGTGGGCTCCACGGTGGACCTTTACGAGGCGGATAAAATCCACATGGACAAGGTCAAGGTCCCAGGCGGCAGAAGCCTGGGAGGGAAGCGTGGCCTGGGGAAAGTTCCGGGACAGAGACAGAGCATTGGGCTCAGGTGCTTGGCATGGTGACAGCTGGTGTGGTGGCCTCAAGCTCCCACCCAGGGCACACACGGTGGCACGCTGGGACCTGGAGAGAGGAAGGGTACTGACAACCATTGGCACCTGCTGGGTGCCAGGCCCCACCCCCTGTCAGCTGACCCTCCCATTGACCCAGTGAGGTGGCACCCTTGTCCTCATCCCCACAGCACAGGGAGGGTGCCAGGCTCCGAGGTGGAGCCCAGCTCTCAATGGGCAGTGCACCCCATTCCACAGGGGACCAGGGCGTAGCTGGAACGTTCTGTCTGGTCCCGATTCTGTCTCATTTTAGAGGAAAACGAACTTGTCCAGATGCAGGTGACCAGGAAGGTGAAACCCTACCAAGAAGTCACCCTGAGAAGGGATGGAGCTGGGCAGACCAAGAGCAATCGGCACATTGTCCTCTCCCACCCACGCATGTCCTCAGAAAGGACACCTGCGAGGACGAGGAGGGGCAATGGCAGATTAAAAATGTGGAGAAGTCCCCAAGGAGTGGACGGATGGCAGACAGAACCGGAACAAGACAAAGAGACACGGGCAAAGCAGAGGAGGCGCTGTCCAGGCAGAGGGTGGCCTGGGCGGCTCCCAACCAAGCTCATGAGCCCAGGGAGGGGCAGGCCTGGGCAGAGGGCGGGAGAGTCCCCACCTGCAAGGGAGGCCAGAGGTGGCCCCCTGATCCACCAGCCTCTGAGAGCCATGATGGTGGCCACTGGGACAGAAAGGACACGGATGGAAGGACAAGGGAGGCCCTGTGTTCAGAAGACAGGCCACCACCACCACCACGCTCTCGCGACAAGTCCTCCCCTCTGCCACAATCGCTGTGGCAAACTAAGAAGACACGGTACCCCCCAGGGAGTCCCACCTGGGTCCATCCACAAGAATGGGACCCAGTTAGAATGAGAGTCATTCCATGTTGGTAAAGCCACATCAAAATGTGAGGAAGGGAGGGAGGGAGGGAGGGAGGAAAGGGTACCCACCGAGCAGAAAACAGGCCACCTCGGTACCCCTAGGTGTATGTCCACAGAGCACCAAGGCTCCAGGAAAGCCCGCACTAGGGAAGCGGGGGCCGTGTGATAAGTAGAACAAATGACAACCAAGGACTGGAGTGTGGCTCAGGGGGAGGGTGACTGTCTGGAACGCACAGGCCCTGGGTTCAAGACCCAGCACTGCACACACACACACACACTCACACACACACACACTCTCTCTCACACACACACTCACTCTCACACACACAAACACACACACACACACACTCTCACACACACAAACACACACACACACTCTCACACAAACACACACGCACACACACACACTCTCACAAACAAACACACACACGCGCACACACACACTCACTCTCACACACACACACGCACACACACTCTCACACACAAACACACACACTCACACACACTCACTCTCACACAAACACACACACACGCACACACACACACACACGCACACACACACACACTCACACACACAAGAAAGAACAACCAAAGAACAGAGAAAACAACGAAGCAGAGAGATTTTAAATGTGCCCGACAGTGTCGGAGGATTTGACAGGGCCTTGCAGTCTGTTAAGGGAGAGAATCAATGAGAAATTACAAATAAAAGATGTTAATCATCAAAATGAAAAAAACATCAAAAGATGCTGGAGGAAACACTGACAAAGACAGATAGGAGATCAGTGACGTGGACGATCAGGCAGAGACACTCACCCAAACACAGGAGTGGGGACAGGGAGGACTGGCGAAACGTAAAAGGCCATTCACGCTATTGGCAAGGCTTTAGAGCGACGGCTTCCCCAACAGAGGCACAGATTAAGATTCCCTCACAAGGTTATTTACAGATTTCTTGCCACATAAACCAAATAAATTCCTATTATTTAGGTGAAGGGTCAAGAAATTGCAATCACAGGCTGAATGTGGCCAGACACTTTTTAAAATAAAGTTTTATTGGCACACAGCCACACTCACTCATTTACATATTAACTAGGGCTGTTTGCACTCAGTGGCAGAATCGAGTAATGGTGACAGAGTAAGACCGAAGCGTTTATTATCTGCCCTTTATAGAAAAAAAATCGCTGACCCCCACTTCAGGCTCTTATTAGTTGTGTTTTCTGTTACTTGAAGCCAAATGCACTCCTAACTAAATGATGAAGGGAGGCGCACAAATACAGAAAGCTCTAGAAAAATGAATATCCAGTTAATAGTAGTTACTTCTGGGGAGGGGAATGACACTGAGGGAAGATCGATGGCATATTTTAATTTATTGTACAAACAAGAATTGTAAAATAATGACCATAAACTCCAGTTGTTTTATAACTTGATTTTTCTAAGAATAACTGAAGCTGTCACCACAATGGCAAAGAACGGACTGCTGACACACCTGAAAACACGAGTAAGTCTCACAGACACATTTAGCAGGGAAAAAAGACATAAAAAGTACTCACACTGTAATTCCACTTGTATGAAGTTCTATCACAGGCAAATTTATGCTGTCAGAGTCAAGATCACGGTTATTTCTGGAGAGGTGTTACCTGGGAGGGGACATGCAGGTCTCCTAGGGCCCGAGGAATGCTCCACATTGCTGATGTGGGGAGTGTCAGCTCAGGTGTATTCCTGCATAAGTGCTCATACAATTCTACTCCTAAGTTGTCTATTTTGGGGGAGGTGGGGTTGTGGCTCAGCGGTAGAGCGCTCGCCTGGTACTAGGTTCGATCCTCAGCACCATAGAAAAATAAATAACTAAAAAGATCATCTACTTTTTTATACATAAGTCATACCTCAATAAATAAAAAGTTAAGAATAATGGAAGGTACTCATTGTCTCTAATTAAAGGACAAGTCTAATTCTGAAATATATGTAATTGTACAGGAAAAAGTGGGAAGGCAACATATAAACAAGTAACAGGTACGATCCAGAATGGGGGAGGATTTTTATGCCTTTCTGCATGTTCTAATCTCACTGCTGTCGGTGGCATTAGTCTGGAAACCAAGGACTCCGAGTGTCTGGCCCACTGGGGTGGGGCTGCAGGTGTCACCACACCTCTGCTGCCCTCTGCCCTGAGCCCACCACCCTAGTGGACAAAGTGGGAAGGACCCGGGGCCAAGTGGAGGAGCAGCCAGCCCTGGCCCTGGCAGGTGTGGCTCCGGGTATCTTACATGTGCCACTCTTTGGACTCCCTGGCCAGCCCACCAGGAGGTACTATTTTCAGTTCCATTTTGCAGATAAGGACACCGAGGCACCAAGGTTTCAGAACTTTCCAGAAGTCACACCATCCTTGAGTGGTACTGCCAGCATGCAAACCCAGACAGTCCAGCCCAGACCCTGGCCCTCCACCACTGCTGTTCTATTTTTTTTGGTGACAACCATCTCCCAGGTGTGAAATGAAATACAAGTGACCCAAAGAACATTTTTTGAAACAATTTAAGTTTCTACATGTTTTTTTTTTCTTTTTTTAATACTGAGGATGTAACCCAGGAGTGCTTTACCACTGGGCTATGTCTCCAGACTTATTTATTTATTGAGATGGGGACTCACTAAGTTGCTCAGGGCCTCCCTAAGTTGCTGAGGCCGGCCTCGAACTCACAATCCTCCTACCTTGGCCTCCCAAGTCACTGGGACTGCAGGCGTGTACCACGGTGCCCAGCTGAAAGCCACTTGGAGTGACTATGCCATCTTGGCTCTGCCATTCCCTCCACAAAGTGGCCAGGCAGTGGCGCCTGGCTTTGCCCGCCACCCTTTCCCCTTTTCCACCCTTTCTCTGTGGTCCTTATGTTCCTTTGGGAAGACGCCCCTCTCTGACCATCTTAATGTCCCCAGGATGGTACCAGACTGAGCCTGGCTAGTGCCACAATGTGCCAGGCCCTCTTCTAACCCCCCCACCCCGGTGACAGACACCCATTCTACATGTGAAGGAACTGAGGCTCAGTGGGTAAGTGTTGCGCCAGGATCATCCAGGCTTCCTGGCTCCAGGCCCAGGCTCTCTCCCGATGCCATCTCATCTCCACGCAGTCAGCCTGGGCAGCTGGCAGCCGTCTTGCCACTGAAAGCCTGCTGAGAACGGACCCGTCGTGCAGGACAGCAGGGCGCAGAGGGCTGAGTCAGGACACCTGGATACAGCCATGCCTGCTGCCACCCACCCTGGGAACAGATTCCCTCTTTCAGAAGCTGGCTTCAGGAGGGCTTCTACCATCTGAGCAGGGTCTGGAGACCTGGCCCCCGGGCCCCGATGAGGTTACAGTCAGAACTGCTGGTTCTTGCCAGGCCTGGGGAACCCAGAGGAAACAGAGGCCCTCAGAGGAGAGAGGAGTGTCCTCACGCTCAGTGACAGCGGCAGCACGGGGGCCTACATGGCCTGGTGTGCTCCAGGCCCCTGCCCGAGACGGAGGGGCAGTCCCCAGGGCTGCCTATGACCTGGAGACACGCCATCCAGGGGTCACTCGCAGGCGCCTCCCTTTCTTACATCATACCACTCTTTTCTAATCATATTCCACACCCCACAGGCTGACTTCTCCGAGTGTAGGGAGGAGGTGACAGGGACACTGTAAAGGCAATTTCATGCCCGTGATTTGAGGACCGAGCAAACTTTGCGGATGCTCTGTTGAGGGGCCCGTGGCTTCGCCAACGCAGGCCGGGAAGGGAAGCCGTCATCACATCTCCTGGTCCAGCTGCAGCTCTCGGAGGGGCTCTTCCTCTGGTTCAGTCGGTGCTGGGAGCTAAGCTGGCCCAGGAGGCCCCAGACACGTCACTGTCCTCCCTGGCATTGCATCAGAAATGGATCCTCTCTGCTTTTCGAGGTTCAAATTTTGGCCCTGCTGCTGTTAAACTGGGGTTACGGGGGCTGTGTCTGTGTACGTGTCTCCTGCAGCTCCTACCTGCTTTCCAGAGCCTGGGGCAGGTGGCTGATTCAGTCACAAGGTCATTCCCAAGGGGGACAGATTACATGCCCCCCCCTTTTTGGTACCAGGGATTGAACCCAGGGGTGTTTAACCACTGAGCCCCATCCCCAGCCCTTTTTATATTTTATTTAGAGACAGGGTCTCACTGAGTTGCCTGTGGCCTTACTAAGTTGCTGAGGCTGGCTTTGAACTCACAATCCTCCAGTCTCACCCTCCTGAGCTGCTGGGATTACGGGGTGCGTCACCTCGCCCGGCACATGATGGTACCAAATGAGTGAGGGACACTGGCCCAAACTGAGTCCTGCTCTTTCCCGGCAAGACTCACCCCTCACCTTTTGTCTTTGAAGGATCAGCTTTATCACCAAAGCTACTTTCCCTGCCACTCCTAAATCACAATCCTCAACATTTACTGAGCTGCTAGTATGTGCCAGCCCCGTTCTAAGCACTTGGCCCACGTGAACTCACTGACTCCTCACCTCAGTGCCGTGCCACAGGTTCTGCCATCCCTACCCTTGAGAAGGGAGGTCGAGCCACGGCGAGGTTAAGTCACGTGCCTGGCCGAGGAACCCAGGCTGTTTGGTTCCAGGGCTCACAGGCTCAACACTTCACTGTCCTGCTTCCAACCCTGCAGAAATCACAAGTGGCCAATGTTGCAGGGGCCCTACCCACTCCAAGTTCTCTAAGTTACAGAGACCAAGACCTCAAGAGTCAAAAGGACTGGCCGTGATAACTGGGAATTCATCTGGCAGTTGAACCCAAAACGGATTTCGCTCTTGTCTGCCCAGAAACACGAACTAAGAGGTTTCATTCCAGGAGAAGTGCCCATCTGGAACGTCAGCTGTCCTGCAGGCTCCCGTAACGCTGCCTCACCAGCCTGCATGCCTACTTGTCTTTCTTCCTCTTTCACTCACATGTTTTGAGGCAGGCAGTGCTGGGGACGGAGCCCGAGGCCCTGTGCCTGCTAAGCCCGTGCTCTGTTGCTGAGCTGCACCCCCCTCAAAAAGGGCAATTGGGCTCTTGTAAATGTGGAGGGACAGCTCCCGGTGGCCCAAGGACTAAGCTGCAAGGACACTGAGAACTGCAGGGAGGAAGGGAGAAGGGCCTGCTGTCTTCTCACCAGCGGGGTCAAAGCCTACAGGAGAGTGGCCAGTCCCCCGGCCTCCTGCAGGCAGCCAGGACGGGGCTCTGAGCTAAGGCTGTAAGAGATTTTCAGAAATCGAGGCGCTGGACATGCCCCCAAGTCCTTCCCAAGAGACTGACCCAAGGCTTAAATGCGGGAACTGCTGCCAAGGACAGCCACACTTGAACTTGGCCAGCACTCAACAAGGTGGCCTCGAACAGAGAGCTCTGCCCCTCTTGTGCATTATTAGGAGATGAAGTGGACACATTGATCTCAATGACGCACACAGCCTTTGATCCATTAATTCTACTTTTAAGAAATTTAACCTTTGGCTATTTCTGCACATGTGCACAAAGATGTGCTTTAGGACACTCTTGATTCTTAGGGTAGCAAAAGACTATTAATAGCCTGGACATTCATTAACCAGGACCCTCTAGTGCATTATGCAATCATTTAGCAGCAAAATCCCATCCAAGTGGACATGAAATGTATGACCTTTATACGTCTCACTCTGGATGAATATTCATATTTTGCTGCACATATATTAATGTATTTGATAACAGGACACTTCTCTAGGCCCTACTAGGATGGTCTCTTTTCTTTCTTTCTTCTTTTCTTTTTTTTTTTTTTTTTGGTTTTTTTT
>NW_026000185.1:19281802-19362793 GCF_001458135.2 Marmota marmota marmota | reverse complement strand
TTTTTTTTTTTTTTTTTTTTTTTTTTTTTTTTTTTTTTGGCGGGGGTGGGTAATTGGGAATTGAACCCAGGGATATTCTACCACAAAACTACATCTCCATTAAGCTGGCCTCTAACTTGGGGTCCTCCTGCCCCAGTCTCCTGAGCAGCTGAATTAGAGGCATGCATTACCGTACACAACTGGTATTAATGAAGGACTGGGTTCTGGTATATCTGTAATGAGATAAAGCCATAAAAAGAATGAGGTCTGCCCATGCAACCTGCTAGGAATGTTCTCCAAGACACAATTAGGTGTAAAACTACTAATACTACTACTAATAATAATCCAGGAACAAAATAATGGGTGTCATTGCCATGTTGGACAAGGAGGACGTGGCTAGGTGGCACAGGAGACAGAACACATACTCTGCGTAGTTGGAGACTGTGGAGTATTCAGGGAAGGGCACAGAAGGAGCTGACTACAGTGGGAACTGAGGGCTGGTGTTAGAAGCACTGGATCCTCAAACACCCCTCCTCCTCCTTCTCCTTTGTTTTCCTTTTGTGGGGCTGGGGAGGGGTCTCATGCAGACGAGGCGAGCTCTCCATCACTGAGCTACCCCTTACCCTCAGTCCCACCTGCCTTGATGAATATTCTCACGTGCTGATTAGCCAGGGGACCAGGCTCTCCCTCTGGCCTGTGAACTGAACTCCTAGATGAAGAGCCACCAGTAGAGAGAAGCGTCAAGACAGCAGCAAGATGCTGAGACGGTGCTTGTGGTGGTGCACTGAAGAGACAGAGGTGGTGTCCAGAAAACCTTGTGCCTGCAAGCACTGTCTCCTTTCCTGTGTTCCCCTGAGACCTCTGTCTCCTCCTCTGCTTGGGAAAAGTGAAGGGAGCCTCTAGTCTTGCACCAAAGTCTCTGCTAATAACAGGAAGTGGCATGTGTGTGCACGCCCATGCAGAGGGGAGGTGTGGCGTTTTCTAGGTGGGAGAGTTAAACGACTTCTGCAGTTCTTTACAAAGTGAGCTCGGCAGATGTGAGCACTGTCAACAGCAGTTTTGGGGATCTTCAATCAACTGCAAAAGATGGCAGTCCATGATCACAAGTGACTGTGAGGGTTAGGAATGGGCATCGGGGGCTAGGCTGCCGGGGGACACACACAGGAAAGGCTGGAGGGGTCCGCCTGTGGTCTGGAGGGAGCCAGCAGGCCCCTGCAGGGGGAGGAGCAACGTGCCCCTCTCGCTGCCACTCTCTCTTTGGACGCCCAGGACGGGCGAGTGCTGCGCTAGGTGCCTGAATGCATGGCTGCCCTCAGCTTCTACGCCAGCTCACCAGAGGGCATTAGAGACAGGTCACAGGGGTCCAGGGACACGACGAGGTCACACCATGGGATCTGCGGCTGACCTCCTTAACTCGGGGACTCGGGACCTGCACCACAGCCCTCCAGGCACATCCTGGGTACTAACCAACAGAGTGGCAGGGGCCTCCATGGCTCTGCACAGGAGGACATGACCCCAGCCCCAGGCCTGTGAGCTGCACAGTGCCCTGGGCACCAGCGTGGACCCTGGGGAATTGGGACTGAATAAAGATTTCAACCTCCTCAGTGATTTTCATTCTTTTTTTTTCTTTTTTTTAAGCACTGTATGATAAATTGGCTTCCTAATGATTTTTGAGTAAACTACAATGACCACAATTTCAAAAGCATTAATAATTCATGACCAAGGGCCATAAACACTCCATAATCTCTGCAGGCAGGAACCATGACTACTTGTTAGAGATGAGCCAGAGAATATTTTTACCCGCTGAACTGAAAGAATTTACTTTCAGTTTACTTCGCGCAAACTAACTGTGCTCTGATTTCCAGAAATGACTGTGACCCTTCCCAGGCCGCAGCTCAAGCCGCCTCTCCCAGGAAGTCCTCCTGGATGGGCGCTGCCAGGCTCCCGTATGCGGCTAACTCTTGGCTTCCTGACGTGCGTCTTCTGGTGTCTGTGACGCGGGGAGCACGGGGGCTCTGAGCCAGTGGCGTACAGAGCTCCTGGTTCAGAGCCAGGGGCCACCTCATGCAAGGAAGCCCTGGTTCACACCCACACCGCCACGTGGCACCTGGGTGGGGGGGGGGGTTAAGAAATGCTGACATCGAGGCCTCGCCCCCAGAGGTTCTAGTTTAGTGGCTTGGGAACGGACCTTGACATCAGGGCATTTAAAGTTTCCAGGTGGTTCCAATAGGTGGCAGTTGGGGACCTCTGACAAAAAGTGCCGGGCCCTGTGGGGACATGGTCACTGTGGACCTGCTTGATATCAAGCAGGTGGGGGGCAGGGATGGCAAACTGGGGACCCCATCTGAAGGGGCAGCCACACTGATCATGGCCACTGCCCATGGATACTTGGTAGGAGTAAGGACTCAGTGGTTCCTTATTTTTCCAAAGAAGCCAGGAGATGGCGTGTGGAGGTGAGCCCAGCCTCGTCCAAACCGGGGCACGCCTGCTTCCCCGAAAGCTGTCACAGGGTGTGGGCCAGGCCCAGCTCACCTTTGGACGACTCTGGCCTGGCAAGCTCATGGGGCAGCCTCCCTCTTCCCCTCACCAGGCAGGCCCAGGACCACTGGGAGGTGTCCCCAGTCCCTACCTGGGGGGGACCCCGGGCACCCCAGCCAGGGAGCGAGCCGGCCACGCGAGCTCAACGCGGGCCCAGCAGCTGTTCCAAGCTGCTCTGGGAAAGAGATGCTCGTCTCCTCCCTGCCTTTCCTGGGGACGGGGCCTGATGTGGACCTGGCATCCTGCAGAAGCCACAGACTGCAGGGGGAGTCCCTGCTTCACGGCCCAGGACTTGGCGGGGAGGCTGCTGCGACAGAGCAGAGGGCCGCCCCTCTGCGCCTCTTTCTTTTGTTTCTCTAACCAAACAAAAACCCCCGTGCAGAAAGGCGGTCCCCTCTTTTCTCAGAAGCCAGAAACCGTCTTAAATCTCTTAAGTCTCTGGGTTGAGCCTGGGGTGGAGATTAACAGCCCGGCTCTTTGTTTTCCTTCCAGCACTTTCTAGAAGAGGTAGGAGCTACAGGCTCCTACATGCTCCCCAGCAAGGGGAGGAGCCTGGTCACCAAGGAGGGGAGAGCAGCGGTGGCCCCGCCCTGTGGCGAGCTTTCCCAGCTGAGTGCCCAAGGTGGGGGAGTGGGGGGCGCCACTGCTCCGTGACCCAAGGCCCGGGGGAGGTGGCGACGAGTCCCCTTGAACGCTGGTCTCCACCGCTGGCACTTGCGGAGGGGGCTGCAGGCTCTCAGAGCAGGGGACCCAGGCTCGCCCAGGTTAGATGCCCACCCAGGCCACAGCAGATGCCCACCCAGGCCACAGTAGAGGCCCACCCAGGCCACAGTTAGAGCTCAGCGGCAGCAAGACGCCTGCGCTGCTCCCGGCCCTAACCAGGTGGGTGGACTGAGGCAGAGGAGCAGCCCACGCTGCAGAGGGGACAGGCCCAGCAGGGCCCCGGGGCCTCTGCAGCCCAAGCCCAGCATACCTCCTCAGAGCTGGCCGAGAGCAAGAGGAAAGCAACAGAAAGAGAAAGAGCCAACTTTTGGGCCATTTTTGAGCCCTGGGACCCAGCTGACCTGACAAATGCCCTTTGTCACTGGAATGACATCACTGTGCCATCAGAAGTGTCAGGGTGAGTGTCGATGACTTCAGGATCAGCGGGTATCCATCATGATGTCACACACTTCATTCCCCGGCACCCCTGCACCCACGTGCCACTAAATGAAGACTAATTTAAACTCCCATGAGCTTGGGACTTGCTCTGAGGGCCTGTGGTGACCTGCGTCCTTGCCATGGCTTCCCCCCCAGCTCAGGCTCGGAGAACTTGCAACTTTCCTTATTGGCGTCGCTCTGGCTTTGACCGTGTTGCTCCCTGGGCCTGGAGAACAGTCCTCCTTGAGAGGCAGCCTGCAGTGACCTTCGTGGACGGTGCTGGCAGTTGGGGGGCCCAGGGCCTGCACGACCCTCCTGCTTCCTCTGCCCACTGTGACGATGCTGCTCCCATCTCTTCTGACCACACAGTGCACACAGTGACTGAGTCCCCGTCCCCGAGGCCTGACAGTCAGGGGAGGCTTCAGGCCAGCCACAACGTTCTGTGGCTCCTTCCCTCAGGAAGTGAGGCCTGGCCTCCGCCCCCCGCTCCCCTGTTCTTACTCTGCCCCACCCCTGGAGTCTGGGCTGACCTTGTGACTTGCTTTGAAGCTCCTGGACCCAGTGAGCCTTGCAAATATCCTTTCGTTTTAAAAAGTGCCACGAGTGACAAAGTGCCAGTTGTGGGCCTGTGACTCAAGAGGTCTTGCAGCTGCCACTCTCCTACTCTCAAACCCAGACGCCCCACAAGGGCAACCCTGGCCAGCCTGCTGGGAGATGAGAACCTGTGGGGAGAAATGACACCCCGCCGGACCCCAGGGTGCCCCCCGGGGAAACAGTAGTGAGTGCAGACGCAGGGGGGTCCCCAGAATCAGCAGAGCCAGCCCCTCAGCACCACCACCGGGGAGGCCCAAATTGCCGATTCATAGAACCAGGAACCCAATGCACATTTTAATCCACTGAAATCGGAGTGATTTATTACATGCAGCTAACTGATATGATCTGGAAGACATTATTGTTCTAAGTGACACTGGGTTGACAAGTCTAGCTGCCAACTCTAATTTGGTCTAGGATCCAAGTTGAGAACTCAGTAAGAAAAGAAGAGAAGACCCAGCATACTTATTTACCACTCGGCTCCCCAGCTCCTTTCAGACACAGCGGCCTCCCCCTGGCCCTCACGAGTGGCACGTTTACCTCCTTTTTCTCCCGAGAGCAGGACCGACTTCTCTGAGCCTTTCGCAGGGTCTGACCTGTGGCGGTTCAAAGGCAGAAGCAGAGGTTGAGGCTGCTGGGAACAGCTAGTTTATCACCGCAAAAGCTTTTTTATTTGCAAACTGAATAGACAGGACCGATCATAATCAAATGATTTTAAGAAAATGTAGCCTATTATTATAATGGGAAAATGGCACACTTCTGAAATACACCAACGGCAAGAAAAACGGTGATTCACACGCTCACGTTATTTGACTATAATGAACAAAGCTCCAGCCCTTTAATCTGGAACATTATCTGCTCTCTGAAAGGGCCGACGGACTGTGGTTTTCCCAGTCGAATTACATTTCTATTAAATTGTTTGGAATTATATAAAATGCCTTCCACTAAAATGCCTTCCACTGTGCGCACACACATAAACCTGGACGGTGCATAGCAATGGGCCGCGCCAAAGCCCCAATCTCACCACTTGGGTGCCGCTGCCCTTGTGAATCAGCAGTAATCACCTGCATTTCACATAATGGGCAATTTCGGAGAGAATTGTTGCTTTTCTCGGAAAACTTGAAGACTAACATTTGAAAGCATGCATAAATTCAACTCAGAGGCATCATCATGTAAATACGCCTCTCCAGGTGCTGTCTCCACACCTTTTCTGGAAGGGTCCACTGCACAAGGCTCCCTTGATGGAAGATGAATGAATTATCTTGGTTTTCAAATATAAAACAGGAGCCACTGTGCGTTCCCAGTGCAGCTCCACAACTGCCCAGCTCTGCTCCCAGGTGGCTGTTTGTGAAATTGTCACAACCACAGGGCCCATTAGACAGGGGCACTCAAAAGGCAGGAGCACAAAGGCTTTGGGACAGCACGCTGAGAGGCACGAGGTGGGGATGAGGCGCCCAGAAGATGCTTGCCTCTAGACAGGGCCACTCACGGGGGTCTAGGCCCCTGTGGGGGGAGGGGCGGGGTCGCGACTGGTGGTCAAGCCCCTGGGAGGGTGATCTTTCCAAGAAAGCGGGACTAGGGGCGAGCAGAGGCCCCGGGAGGAACTTCTGGCAACAAACTCTGAGGCCATTAGAGAAAAGGAGTCGGGGGATGTAGGACAAGGATCGTCACCCATCACAGTAGAAAGCAGAGTTATCTGTCGCTAGAGTTCCCAAGTGGAATGTCCCCCAAAGGCCCCCGTTGAATCCTGGTCCCCAGCCCATGGTGCTGCTGGAAGGTGGGGGACCTTTCGGGGGTGGGCCTGGAGGAAGGAAGGAAAGTCACCTGCAGACAAGCCCTGGAAGCGGGTGCTGGGACCCCACTCTTGCTCTCCTGCTCGTCCCATTTCCTGCTCACCCTGGGGTGATTGGCTTCCCCCAGCACATGCTCCCGTCCTATGGCGCTGCCTCGACCCAAGCCCGACAGCGACACAGCACCAGGCACCAGGCCGTGGAGAAGGATGCACAACTGGATCCAGAATGAACCTTTCCTCTCTCCAGTTGACTGCTCCGGGTGTTTGTTACAGTAGCAGAAAGCTGGCGAGGCGCCTGCTCAGCTAACACCGACTAGAGACACTGCCCTCTGCTGCTTCCCCCTCCTCCCAGGGAGTGAGGACCCAGGGAAGCCACCAGGGCACATGATCCCAGGCCTCAAATCTCAGAATGCAGTACCAGGGATAGACCCTGATTCAGCCCCAGGCAATCAGAATCCCCACCCAGGAACTTGGAGTTGGCTGAGACAGAGATGGCCAGGACAGGGCCACCTTCCATTATGGGTGAGCTCTGATGTTGTGAGTAGCCACCAGCCACCAGCCACGGGGCAGAGTATAAATGACGGGATTTCGAGACAGAAGGACTGACCTGAAACTGACTGTGTGCCTGTTTGTGACCCAGGGACACCTGTGTATGACTGTGTTCTGGGCCCAGAATAATGTGCGGTGGATAATGTGGGGTGCTGATGGTGGGGCAGGCTGTGGCGGGCAGGGGTGGGGGTGTACGGGAGCTTAACTTGTCTGTGAACTTAAAGTTGCTCCAAAAAGATAAAGTTCATTAGCCAGCAGGAGTGTGCACGCCTGGATCCCAGCGACTCAGGAGGCTGAGGCAGGAGGACCGCCAAGTGCCAGACCAGCCTCAGGAACCCAGCCAGATACCGTCTCGAAATAAAAATAAAACGGAAGTGCTGGGGCTGTTGCTCAGGGGAGGAGCACCTGGGCTCAACCCCTGGTACCACTCAAATGATCAAGTCAATAACAAAAAACAAAGTTTATTAAACACATGCACAAAACAACTAAAAGAGCCCACTGCTCAGGGGCTGCGAGAGCCGGCTGGGCTGACTTGATCCTGACCGGATGCTCCGGAGCAGGAGCCAGACAGAGCCGCTCCCATAAGCCCTGGGCACACTGCTCTGGCCGCCAATCTGCAGATTCCTATCGGGCCCCAAGGCCGGCCAGAGACCACGAAGTACCAGGCAGCCAGCCCACGCGATGCAGGAGGAGCCCGCAGACGGGCCTGTGCTGGAAGGGACAGAGCAGCTGGGAGGCCAGGTTGCTGACAGACAGGTGGTTCAGTGGGAACAGAGGCACGTGACAGGCCAGCGGGACCCAGCAGAGCCAGAGAAAGGGCCAGGAGCAGGAGGGACCCAGAGCCAGGCCAGGGGTGCGCACGGCAGCCCCTTTATTTGCTGGTCACACTGACTCCTGGGGGACAGCCCAGGGACCTCTGATAAGTCATAGGATCTCTCTGGGCCAGAGCTGCCTCTGATTTTTTGTTTGCTTTAAATGAGAGGCTGAATCTTCTCTGGGTTTGCTCTTCATCTCCAAAAATTCCATACACCAATAAGCACGGTAAAAAAATAAAAAAGAAAAACAACAGGTGAACTATAAATACAAAACATTAATACAATGACTACAGGGCTTAACTGCTGAAATTTGAAGGCAGATCTCTCTACTGGAGTTAATTAGAAGTGTCTTTATTCATTAAACTGGGAAATAATTCTCTTATTTTCCAACGAAGATAATTCGCTCTAATTATGAGCATTTGTTACGTAACCTCCCCACAAGGCTGGCCGGCCCAGCCCGCGCCTGGGCTCCCTCTGCTCCAGGTAGCTCCATGTGGAGACGGCTGCTTCCTGCCAAGGACAGGAGTGCTGTGACCAGATCCACTGCGCCTGTCGGCTGCACTTAGCATCTCTGAGCATCTTCTACCTGTATCTCATTGATTCCCACAACTCTGGGAGGGAAGCTGGAGAAGGTGACATTAATATCAATATATGCCGTTTGCAAAATTAAAGGGGTGTTCCTCTGCGTTTTGCAAGGTGACCTGCCTGCATCAGCTCCAAAGCAACAAATAAGGCCGAATGTAAATGATGCGCATGTGCTTCTCTTTATGGAACAGATGTGTGCCTGGGGAGAAGCCACAAAGAAGCGAATGCGTTGAATTTTTGTAAATATAATACTATTCTTCCACTTAGGATTTCAGAGAAGCTTTCTCTGCACTTAGGATTTATTTTCAATGGGTAGAAGGTTCTGATACTTCAGTTTTACTTTGCTCCAGAGGCAGATGATATTCACAGCCACCAATTACAGGGGAAGTCACGTCTTCCTTTCTGATATCATCAGGCAAAAGAAAATCAATGTCAAAATTACCTTTGGAGCTGGGCACAGTGGTGCACGCCTGTAATGCCAGTGGCTCAGGAGGCTGAGGCAGGAGGATCGTGAGTTCAAAGCCAGCCTCAGCAAAAGCAAGGCGCTAAGCAACTCAGTGAGACCCTGTCTCCAAGTAAAATATATATATATATATGAAAGGGTCGGGGATGTAGCTCAGTGGTTAATTACCCTTTGGAATAAAGCCTTGAGCCACCTGTAAAGTACAGTCTACAGGGCACAGACTCATGAATGCATAAATTCGGTGCATATGGAAATGCAGAGAACACAACAGAAACACGTATGCAAAGTATAGTCCTATGCTATTCCTGACTCACACGGTAACCTAGGTCCATTCCTTATGGGTGGAGGAGAGTGGAGAGTTCAAGGTCTGCCTGGTGCAGCTCTGCCCCACCAATACCCCATGCAGCCAGCTTCTCCGCAGAGCATCTGCCTAGATTTTCACAGCCTCTCTCTTAGACCAGGGGTCACCAAACTTTTTGTATAAAAGGCCAGAAAGTAAATACTTTTGACTGTGACAGCCATTAGGTCATAAGACCATGAGGTCTCCAGTGTAGCTACTTGACTCTGCCACTGTAGCACAAAAGGGGCCACAAACAGTATGTAAACAATGGCCGTGGCTGTGTGCCAATAAAACTTTATTTACACAAGCAGGCAGTGGGTCAGAAGTGGCCTCTGGGCTGAGGTCTGCTAATTCTAGGTTTGGATGACAGATACTATTCCTCTTGGTACAAACAAACAGAGAAAAGAGAATTAAGCAAACTGATGGTGAGAGATTAAATTGCTCGCTCACTCGAGGTCACAAAAGTGTGCCTTGTAAGTGTCAGGGCTCAGTGTGCTCCCGAATGCCAGCATCACTACCATTATCTTCATCCTGCCACCATTATCATGATCACCATCACCCAGGGGACTCGCCCTTAGGGTCAACCAGGAGCCAGCCCCGGGCTCCAGGCCAAGTACCTACATCCACTCATTTCTGGGTGGCTCCTCCCAGTTGCTGTGGTGATCCCAGATGTCATATGAGGGCACTGAGTCCCAAAGAGGTCAAAAACCTTCCCAATATCACATGGCTAGTGATTATGAGAGGAATTTGGGAATACGGAAAAAGAAAACTATACTGAGCTTCAAAAGAGAAGTGCTCCTGGTGTGGAGGCGCACACCTGTCGTCCCAGCAACTCAGGAGGCTGAGGCAGGAGGATCGCAAGTTCAAGGCCAGCCTGGGCAACTTAGCAAGGCCATAAGCAACTTAGTGAGACCCTGTCTCAAAATAAAAAATAAAAAAGGGCCGGAAATGTGGTTCAGTGGTTAAGCACCCCGGGATGAAACTGAGGGAGGTGGGGTGGTGGGTGGAGAGAGTGCACCCAGGAGCCCTTAGAATGCAGGCAACACCCACAAACACTTGAAATGCAAAACAAGCACTCACAGCAGCTCAGCCCATTCCCTATTCCCGGCCCTCGCCTATGCCCTAGACCCATGTCCTTGACCCAAGCCTTTGACCCATGCCCTTGCCTATCAAGAGTGACATGATGGGCAATGGGCCAGGGTGGGGAGAACTGGCATGGACCTTCTGACTGCCGACTCCACCTCTCGCTGGGCCCTAGCTACGGTCCCTCTGTAAGTATTACCCCAACTCCCCACTCCCGGGGGGCGCTGTCCTCCCTGGAGAGGCCCACAAGCCCCTTGAATGAGGATTCCTCATTTTACCCACGAACCTTTTCACTCTCAAAATGGCCAGCGCTCTCCCTTGAATGCACATTTCTTACTGTAACCCCAAAAGGTCTCTCCCTTGAGAGAGCCCACATTCTCCCTTGAATGTGTAATCTTCTTTCTTAAATCAATGTGTCTCTGACCAGCATATCCTGGAATTCTTTTCTGTCATGTACAGCAAGGACCCCATTTGTCCTGAGTCAAAGTCCCCTCTCCAGGAACTCTTCAAGTGACAAGCAGGGGAGATTCGATGTGAATCTGGGCACCTTCTCCAGAGACCTGTTCTCCTAACCACTCAGCCACACTGGCCCTCAGTCAGGTGGTTAAAGCCCAGGACAAGAACAAATTCAGTACGAGAATGTGTGGGGAGTGGGGTGCAGTGGCGCCTGTCTGTAACCCCAGTGGCTCAGGAGGCTGAGGCAGGAGGACCATGAGTTCAAAGCCAGGCTCAGCAATGGTGAGGCACAAAGCAACTCAGTGAGACCCTGTCTCTAAATAAAATACAAAGTAGGGCTGGGGGGTGGCTCTGTACTTGAGTGACCCTGAGTTCAATCCCTGGTACCCCCCCCCACCATCCACAAAAAGGAATGTGTGAGGAAAGAGTCTGGGTTAAGGGACTTTTTCTGTGCCTTAGCTTTTAAATGTCTTGGGCTCCCAGAGCAATTAATAAGGAGCTTAGAAGAAAATACTTTCCCCAAAGAAGATAAAGCTGCTGATCTGGACGACGGCAAAGGCATGAAGAGGTGATTGTACAGAGGGGTCTTGATGCTGGACTCAGTCCCACTGGGCCTTTGGAGAAGACAGGTGACTTGGTGGGACTCCTACAGACAAAGAAACCCTGTGCAGAGGCTCCTCAGCACACGGACCTTTGAATAAAGAACTTGTTGCGGGGCCCAGTGGCGCACACCTGTAATCCCAGTGGCTCAGGAGGCTGAGGCTGGAGGATTGCAAGTTCAAAGTCAGCCTCAGCAAAAGCAGGTGCTAAGCAGCTCAGTGAGACCCGTCTCTAAATGAAATACAAAATCGGGCTGGGGATGGGGCTCGGTGGTTGAGTGCCTCTGAGTTCGATCCTTGGTACTCCCCCTAAGAAAGGAATTTGTTTGTCCCTGGGGCTGAGTCGGTGGGGTAAGCAGGATGGAGAGGGTGATGGTGCTCCCCATCAACGTCCCACAACTTAGTTCTGTTGTCCAGTTACGTGGGGCTCCCACTGGGCTCGTTCATGTCTGTGCAGTCTAATGACAGGACGAGCATCCTACAGAGTCCCTGCTTTCTCTCACCTGTCAGACGAGCACAAATCCAGAGCCTGACGACACACGGGGCTGGGCTGGGAGACAGCACTGCTGGGAGAGCACAGAAGGGCGCTGCTCCTCTGGAGAATGTGTCGCCAACACTGTCAAGAGCTCTAGTTCATATTCCCTCTGAGTGAGCTAACCAGGTCACTGCTGGGAACGTGCTGTGGAGAAACACTCCACAAACTGGAAACAACATGTCTGTCGTGGTTGGATATAAAGTGTCCCCCAAAGACTGGTCTGGCCCCCAATACTGGAAAGTTGTGAAGTGGGGACTTAGTGATCGGCTCACGAGGGCTCTGACCTCCTCCTCCTCAAGAGACAACAGGATCTAGTGGACTAGGATCTTCTACCTGCAGGCAGGTTGGGCTGCCTGGAGGAAGCAGCTCACGGGGGCGTGCCCCTGGGAGGCCACCTGTGTCTGGCCTCTCCCTTGCTCTTTCTCTCTTTCCCTTCCCCGCACCCCCTTCCCCTCTCTGTTTTCTAGTTGCCATAAGCTGAGCCCCTCCACCATTCACCTTGGGCCCAAAGCTATGGAGTCAGCCGACCATGGACAGAAACCTCTGGACCCGGGAGCAGAAATCAATCGTCCCTCCTTCCAGTGGTTCTTGTCAGGTGTTTCGGTCACAGTGACGAAAGGTGTCACGGTTGGCATTAGCAAATATCAGAAATCAGCGGCAAGTCCATCCGCAGGGAACCACTGAGTCAGTGTGGTGCGTCCAGGGGTGGGACGAGGACCCTGTGGAGGGCCAGAGGGGGAGGGGGCTCCTCACAGCGCACTTCTCATATAGGCTTGAAAGATGGTCAGATTTTAAGTAAAACAAAACAAAACAAAAAAACCCCAATGGGCAAAAAGTTTCTTTCTTTTCTGAAAGAAGCTGAGGAAAAAGAAGATCTACTCCTCTCGGTTCTATTTGTACAAAGAACCAAAGGCACTTGTGACTTTGAAATGCACACACTGTTCTACATGGTTTAAACTTTTAAATGAATATATTCCTTTGAAACTTAAATAATATTTTAAGTTGAGGTATCCAAAAGCGGATTAAAAAAAAAAAAAAAACCTCATAAGAAATCATAAGAAATACTGAAGCCTTTCCCGGCCAAGGCCTGGGGGGCCGGAGTGTGAGCTGCAGACGGAGCAGGGAGCAGCCGCCGCCAGCAACCTCAGGACCCCGGAGCTGGCTGGAAAGAGAAGTCGGTGTTTCCAGAGGACAAATGCCTCCTTTTAAGAGGCCCGTCTCTAACGGGTGAGAGATAAGAATGATGTGATGACAAAAAAATTGTTTCTGGAAACTGAAGCAGTAGTTCCTTAGCTACGCCAGTGGCCTGTGGGTGACCTGCTCATTTACTTGCGGGCGAAGGTTTTATGAAATGGCAGAGACGACAGGGAGGGAGGATGAGCAGAAAAAGATAAAGGCAGGCGACGGAAGGCCTGTCCCCTGGGTTGTCTGGAACCGGGGCTTCTCCTGGGTGGGGTCACTAGTGCTCACTGGGCACCTACCAGTCAGGCTCTTCCCTGGTGACAGCTCTTGGGATTTGCTACCTTCAACCACAAAGCTGCATGGAGAGGCAGAGCCACCCGACACCCCTGACTTTGGTCGGCTGCTGCGTGCTCAGGAGAGCGGGGATGGGGAGCACTCCCAGGCTCATTGCCCCTTTTACTGTGCCCCATTCCAACTCCCTGCGTGTCCCCTAACCCTCCTTCTGGCATCCACCTTGGGGTGTGCAAACACGCCCATGTGCCAGGGCCAGGCAGATACAAGTGGCAGAGGAA
Organism: Marmota marmota marmota; assembly: GCF_001458135.2. Classification (NCBI taxonomy): domain Eukaryota; kingdom Metazoa; phylum Chordata; class Mammalia; order Rodentia; family Sciuridae; genus Marmota; species Marmota marmota. The sequence continues at coordinate 19,349,574 of NW_026000185.1, read as the reverse complement.
GGCAACAGGGTGGGTCGGGCAGGCTGGGGACAGCTGCCAGCCTGAGGGGACAGGGTCTGGGCTCAGCCCCACCGCTGGCTTCCGTGTAGGAAGCAGGTCCTGTTCTATTGGGTTTGAAGAAGCAGCAGTAAACCCAGGCTTAGGAGAAAGTGTCCAGTTTTAACTGTTGACAAGTAATTAAAAAAAATCAAAGCTCAACAAAAGAGGGCCCTAGTCTCCGACCTAACAGGTAACCGGGCAGAGGAGCGCAGACTCCGGCTTTCCCACTGAGACGGCCTCTGGATCTCTGGGTTCTGCATCTGCAGACTCCACCAAGTCCCCAGGGGAAACATCTGGGGGAAACCCCACATCTGTACTGAGCACGCCCAGACTTTTTCCCTTGTTGTTATTCCATAAATAATGCAATAGGACAAGCACCCACGCAGCACTCACGTTGTGTTAGGTTTGATTTAAAATATAAAGAGGCACAAGGGCCACATGCAGATACCATGGATGTCAGGGTCCTCAGGTTCTGCATCCTTGGGGACGCTGGGACCGTCTCCTACAGACACTGGGGACAACCACCAGGGCAGACTCTGCCACCTACACGCTCCCTTCTTGGCCCACGTGTGCCCCAGGCTGGTTCTGGGTCTTTAAGTTCCTTTCCGCCTTCTGAAAGCCTGAAACAATGTCCCTGTCACTCTTCCTTTGCATTTTCTGTGTAACTCAAATTCCCAGAGCCCAGTTTACTGCCAAATTACCTGAGATAAACAAGTCATGCTAAGCTCCTCTTCTCCTTTCCAAACCCAAGCAGCAGCTGGCACCTACAATGGTTATACAGAACCTGCACACCGGCGCGTGCTCACTTGGTTGAGAAATGCTTAGCCACGCGTTCTGTGGCCGCTTTCCTCATTAGGTGAGAGCCTGGGGACAATGCTGTGCAGTGGCTACGAGGCTGGGCGCCCCCCTTACCTGTCTGGGAGTCCTGCAGTCCCAACTCCACTTAGGGGGAAGTGCCTGCCAAGCACTTGGCCCCAGCAGGTCCTGGGTAGTTATTAATTCCCTCCTCCAACAGCTCCTGACTATTTGGGGACCTCAGTGAATTCTAATGAACTCTGGCTCCCAAGGAAACCCCGAGGCTGCCTGTCCACTCCTCTCCATCAGCCCCCCACTAGCCCCTCTCCCTGGGCTTTTCTAATTGCCACCAGCAGCACGTGGCCCGGCCCCCATTCCTGCCCAGATTCCCCACAGCAGCCAAATAATAACAAGACCATATTGCTTACCCCACGCTTCCCTGTGTGTGTGTGTCAGAACCTACACCCTCTGCCCTGACTGAACAGGCTGCCAGTGACATCTCAGCTCCCCTGCCCCCGCCCCCAGCCCCCACTCTCTGGTGCTGACATCCTCTTCTCCTTGGCCCAGGACTCCCAGCCTCAGGGCCCTGGTCCTCTCCTCCCCTCTTTCTGGAGCACCCTCCCTGGATCTCATACAGGCTCCTCCTTCATGGCCAACTCTCAGCCTCAAGTGACCTCTGTTCTGAGTGAACTTGACCCCAGACTCCCTTCTGTAACCTGCAAAGCACCCGTCTGACCTTTCACACTACCATGTCTGCAGTCTGTGGCTCCCACCAAACAGCAGCTCCGTGACACCCGAGGCTGCCGCAGGGCTCCATTACCATCAGCCTCCCCAACCTCCCCAACCTGAGGCTGTGCCTGGCATGGAGGAGGCGGCACGGTAGATATTTCTAGAATCAAACACCAATGAATGGCTGAGTTTTTGAATGGACAATGCCGGAAGGGACAGGGAGCATGATTTTGAACGCAGAAAAGACTTCATTTCTCTCACAGTGTCATTTCCTGAGCCCTTGCCTCTGCCCTTTCTGGGAGGGTGAAACAAAATATGACATAGTAAGTTTGATACTCCATTGGAGATAATTGGAAAATATTGATTTCTTCCCATTTGAAACAGTAAAGATAAGTAAACGCGGCACTTGTGTAATCGGATCAGTGGCTTCTGTGACAACATGCTTCTCAGGCTGGAATGGATTCTGGTTTCTCTCTGCATCCATCACACAGGCTCCTCGACCGATCCCACTTCCCACCCCAGCCCAGCCCCTTCCACCCACCCGGTCCCCAAAGGATGCCAGAGAAGACTCTGCATTTGTGTGTGTGGCCGAGTTAAAGTACCTCCTCTCTATTTAAATCCCCAAGTAACCTGCCAAACTCCCTTGACAAATATGGAAGACGGCACATGAGATCCTTCAGAAGCCTAAGGAAAAGATGTGCTCCTTCCCTAGATGCGTATTTTTACTGAAAGCCTACTAAGTGCCAGCCACTCCTCCAAGGGCTTTAGATGGATGAATTCATCCTCTCCAGGAAGGTCCTGCTATGAATCTCTGGAATCTTCATCTCAAAGGAGACAAGAGGCAGAGCTTCAGAAGGCACCGCTCATGACCAGGGAGGCCTGGTGGCGTGTAAGGAGTGCTGGACTCGAACAGAACTGGGCATGATGACCCCATTCCTGAGCTGCATAGCAGCGGGCCCCTAACGCCCCTGGGCCTCAGCCCACAGTTAATAAATGAGAAGGATCAGGCTAGATCCAAGTCACTCACTGGCTGATTCTAGCCAGCAGATGTTTGTCTAGACTCCTTAATGTTAAAAAAAATGCTTTTTTCAGCCAACAGTTAAAGTTGAGGAGATTTCACATTTTAAAATCCTAAGTTCTGGATTCTTGTGAAAAACTGAATGCTCTGGCACAGCAGAGCCCCATTCCTGCCCGGCGATGCTGTCAGGAGCTGAGGGCAGCAGCCCGCCAGATGGCACGGGGCCCTCTGATTCCCACCCCACCTCTCCCAGTTGTCTCTCTGCCCCTGAGGTCACATCCAAAGTGCCACTTATCAGCAGGTCTGGAGGTTCTTCTCGATAGCAAAAATAAAAGTGAAGGCTTATGTATCCAGCAAAAGTGAGAATCCCCACCACCATCGTCACAGGTACCTGCAAAAGCACTTCCTGTGAGCCAGGCCCTCACCAAAGGGCTGTGCATCTGTTAACGCACTGGATTCTCACACTCGGGAAGGTACAGTTATGCCTTCTTTTTTAACAGATCATGTGGAGGCAGAGGAGGCCATGTGCATCAAGAAATCAGCAGATAACAGAGGGAGTCAGGAGATAGCTTTAGGAAGTGAGAGAACATTCTGAGTATGCAGACCGTGGTTAGGTATGGGCAGGAAGGGATGCGAACAGCAGAAGGAAATCACCCTTGGCATATTTATGTTACTTGGCCCAGCAGGCCTCTAGATTTGTAAACTCTGCAAGGGATCCTCAGGGTCCCCAAAAGGGGGATCCTGGACGAGATCTCTCAGGTTGCTTCCAGCTCTAATCTGTGATTTTAGGTGGTGTCATAAAATGTGTCTAAGTAGTCTGTGACCCTTTTGTTTGGGGGAGGAGACACACATACACACTGACCCTGCAAGCTCACTTCAGATTCAGGAAAGAGGTGGCCCTGCAGGGGGCCAGACGTCTGTGGTGCTCCAACCTGCTGTCAGGGGCTGGTTCATCCAGTGACTCTTCTGTCCATGAGGACATGTGGAGTCAGAGAACCCATCAGCTAAGGGNGGGGGGGACAGGGTAATAAGGGCAGCCAGAGCAGGAGAGTTATTAAGGCTGTGCTTGACTATTCTGAAGGACAGCGTCTGCGGGAGCCACACTGGTCCACTGGGGGAAGAGGAACCAGCCAAGGTCCCTGAAGGCTTGGCTATTGGGGTCTTCTCTCTGTCTGCTTAATGGAGACTGGCCAGCGACTCAGGAGGGGACAAACTGGCTAATGTCTTTCCTGGTTACGATGTCAACTCAGCAAACACTCAGGTGCCAGACCTTGGGCGTACAAAGGAACCAGACTGGGTCTCCAGCCTCCAAGAGGGAGAGAGGCTGGAGCCCCACACCTGAGCTGCAATCTGTGGGGTGACAGGGCACCCTGCAGGCGAGGCAGGAAGGCAGGAAGGAATATGGGTGCTCAGAGGATGGCCAGCTTCCTGGGACGGCTTGGGCAGGGGCTGAAATCTCAGATGTCACAGGGAGGCCAAAATGCTCAAGGCAAGGTGTAGGCAACGTTGACCAGCACCAAAGACCGGCACCACCAACCAGAGGGGAATGACCTATAGCACACGTCCAAGGTCAAGTGCTGTTCAGTGCCGGGGGGAATGGGCCTGTGAGACCAGCCAGACCCAGTGGGGCCAAAGCACCTGGTTTATCAAGAGACTGCAAAGTTCAGGGTCTGATATGGAATCCCCATTTTGATTACAGGAAACACATCCACAGACCCAATCCATACAGCCCAGCACGTGGGCGTGAGAGGGGTGAGCAGGTGACTCAAGATGGGAGACTGTTTCCCCAGAGCAAGCCTCTAGTTAAGGGTGACATATCCATAGGGAAATTGCTAAGGGGCAAGAGCCAGGCTGTTTAAACCCCACAGGACATCAGGAGCCACACTTTCTTACTCTTATGTAAAGTGCTTAGGTGACAGCTTCAAGCTCCTCCCAAGGACAGCACTACTCCCCACAAGCCCCTCCCACCTGGGAAGAGGCCAGCCCAGGGCAGACTCTGAGGGCCCAGGAGGGATTTCAGCTCAGTGGTGGGGTCAACAGTGGGGCCTTTTTGAACTTTCTTCTTCTTACCAGCTCCATGGGCAGGCCATGCCCGCGGCTGACTCTCCAGATGTGAGAGCCTGGCCGACCACCGGCAGGGACAGGGCCAACAGGGTCTTTTATGACACAATAGAGTTTTTTTTTTTTTTGGCAGTACCAGGAATGGAACCCAGAGGCTCACGCATGCTCAGCACGGGCTCCATCAGTGAGCCACTCCTCAGGCCCAGGAAAGGTCAGAGAACAGTGCAACACACTCCCATTTACCCTTCACCGGGATTCAATCCTACTTATCTTCATACCTTAGGATCCCAGTGCCCAGACCCCACTGGATGCCACCAAGTCCCTCTAGGAGTCGCTCCAGGAACACCGCAAGGGACAGAACTGAGCAAAACACAGCGTGGTGGGCCACCTTCTTGTAACCAAAGCGACAGGGTGGAAGGAACACTGAAAGCAACGGCAGGAAGGAAGTAGAGAACCCAGAGTGGACACAGACTACCCGGGGCACACAGTCACTCTGCCAGCTGGGGCTTTATCTTCTTAATTTTTGCTTGATATTTATTTATTTATTCATTCATTCATTCATACTGGAAATTGAATCCAAAGTCACTTAACCCACTGAGCGGCATCCCCAGCCCTTTTTACTTTTTATTTAGCGACAGAGTCTTGCTAAGTTGCTTAGGGTCTCACTAAGTTGCCGAGGTTGGCCTTGAACTTGTGATCCTCCTGCCTCAACCTCCGGAGCGGCTGGGATTACAGGCATGTGCCACTGTGCCTGGCTTGGTTTATTTTAAGTAGGAAGAGAAACAGACAAATTATCAAGAGCCCAGATGAATATAACACAGGGACAAAAGAGACCAGACACACTACACTGACTGTGTACTTTGGGCAAAACCTTGCTAATTCATCCGTCACCCATTCTGCAGTTTGGGGTTATTTGGACAAGCTAGGCTAGATTTCATCTTGCCGTTATTAATTCTTGGAGAAAGTTTGCTGAGCAAATTAACAGTATAAACAGGAGAAATGTTGACTTATTTGTTCTGGGGGGGGCCAAAACAAAGGATCAACTTTCAAGTCCTTTCTAATTACACTGATGAGCTGAACTTTTGCCTAATTATTATGTTCTTCACCAACTGAGTTGGTTTTTTTTTTCCTAAACCATCTCACTGGAGAGAATTTGACTTTCTTACAAAGGGTGAACATTTTCATAGGCTTAAGACTCACACACACTGCCAATTACTTTTATGCAAATAAGCAATATCAAACATGGAGTTTTCTCCTAAACAAAGAGTGAGCTCATTACAAAGATGATTATTTGCTCAAGCGCTTCATCAGAAGCACCTCCCTCTTCTGTCAGCAGTTTGGAAGTCCTAACTTTTGCAGATAATGACACCATCTGCTCCCTCTAGGAATGTTTTCTTGTGGGCCACACTGGTTGACAAGTGCCTTAGTGCATTATTTCACCGAGTCCACAAAACATCATCTATTTCACAGAAAGGAAAACTGAGGCTCAGAAAGGTGAAAGTTCATAGCCTCAAAGTCAAAGGGGAAATGTAAAGAGCTATGGTAAAAAAAAAAAACAAAGAAACCAGCACTGGTGACTTGCAGAATAAACCAAATAGTCCAATTTGGGGATACTTGTTAGACATTTAAGTTTATGTGAGTTTAGGATATAAGCATCTTTCTGACACCGACACACTTGGCTTATCTAATTGGCTAGAATCACAATTCATTAAGGCCCGTATCGGTATAACCAATAGATATGTGCCTATAAAAAGTATGCATAAATCAATGTTTCAAAAGTTAGAATGGAAAATTGGATTTTTTTGATGGTTAAATCTAATCTTAAGGTAATTTTTTTTTTTTTTTTTGGAGGGGGTATTGGGAATTGAACCCAGGGTAGTTAACCACTAAGCCACATCCCTCACTAAGTTGCTTAACACCTCACTAAGTTGCTGAGGCTGCCTTTGAACTTGGGATCCTCCTGTCTCAACCTCCTGAGCAACTGGAATTACAGGTATGAGTCACTGGGAATTCCAGGCATGTGCCACTATGTCCACCTAGGGTAAATTCTTTCTTAGAATAAATGATTCCTTTTTGTAGCCAATCAGAAAAGGAATAGATTCCTCCATGGGTCTAAAATAATGTTCCAGGAGGGCAGAGATGGTGACAAGTAGAAGCAATAAAACAGGTTTCTTGGAAATGTTCGGTAGCAATGTTTCCCAATGTGTGTTCCAAAGGTCTTGGGAGGAGGAGGATTCACATAGACCAGACCATTCTCATCGTAATGTGAAGACTTTTTCTCTCTGTTGACATCTGTACTCATAAGGCAATGCAAGGGGGGTAAAACTGCTTGTGGCCTGAACCAATTCAGTGGTGCCCAACTGTATCAGTAGCTACACTAATAGTTTATTAGTATTATATACTTCACTGATGCATGCTCTCAAAAAAACAAACAAAAAAAATCTTCTCCACTTCAGAATATCCTGAAACAGTTAATAATCTCAACCCATGAGTACACATCTTTTTTTAAAAAAGGATTGGATATATTTTATTTTATTTTATTGAGTTGTTGATGGGCCTTTATTTATTTATTTATTTATTTATTTATATGTTGTGCTGAAATCGAACCCAGGGCCTCACACCTGCCAGGCAAGTGCTCTACCACTGAGCCACAACTCAAGCCTGAGTGCACATCATTTTAATATTCTGTGTGAAAAAAAGGAAGCACACATAAACCAGTTTTGCTACAAGCCAAGAACAATGGTTGGTCTCAGAAAATGCCTATTCAATTTCTTGAACTGTCAGATGAACAACCACATTTTGTATGGTATGTCATTTCTACTCAAATGAACAACAGAGAACTTGTAGTTCTCCAGACCTAGATGTTTTGCCGTCATCTGCTCAAATACAAATGAAGTGAGGCTATCACTTCAAGAAAACAACTGACAATATATTTGGTGCCAATGATAAAATTCAAGCTTTCAAGTGGAAAACTTGTTTCTATTACCTTGCCAGCTTAATAGCTTCACAACACTTACATTTATTTTAAAATGACATAGGTGGTGATACTAAGGAACGTGAGGTATTGATACTGGAAATTACCAATGTCAACACTTGGAATATTTGCATAACTTATTAACAAGACAAATGGATAATGTTATAAAATCATATAGGGGTAAAACAGCTAGTCAAAGGTCAAGAGAGGCTAATGGATTTTAATGCAATTGAGTACCGAAGTTCACTCACATAGTTTCAGATACCATTCTGTGACTGACCTTTAACAAGTCACCATTTGCTGAGTTTGGTGTAGTCATAAGAGTATCTACAGTTACCCAAAAGGAAATTGAAATATTCCTTCCTATTCCAGTTATACAGCAATATGAAACCAGTTCTTTATATACATTGGTCAAAACAGCATGATTGTTATTAGGAAACAGTTCAGATCTTGAAGCATAAATGAGTCTACTGTTTTCTATTAAGCCAGACATGGAAGACAATTGAGAAAATGTAAAACAAGGCCACTCTTCCTACTAATTATTTGGGGTAGGGGGCAGAAATATAGTTATTTTTCACTAAATACATATTTATGCTTGGATGTAATTGGCTTATTGTTATTTTCTTTCTTTCTTTTTGCTGGGAATTGAACCCATGGTGCTTATACACTAAGCCTTGTCCCCCGCCCTTTTTTTTTTTTTTTTTTTTTAATTTTGAGACAGGGTCTTGCTAAGTTGCTCAGGGCTGGTTTGAACTTGCAATCCTCCTGCCTCAGCCTCCCAAGCTGCTGAGATTACATATGCTACTATTGTTATTTTCAAATGAAATGATAAATGTTTTAAGAATTTTCCAGCTTTAACTTCTAATATGGTAAATATTGTAGATATAACAGACACAAAGATCTTTTCAGAGAAGAGCATAAAAGTATCTTGAGATCTAAAAGGTTTGAGAACTGTTGTTCTTTTAGCAACATCACACTGACCTTTCCACAGGGTAAGCTGGTAAGACATTTTTATGGTACTGCTGAAGCCCAAAGGGCAAAGATATCTATCTACTAAGCACATGATGGAATGCTCAATTAAAAACATTTTTTTTTCTGCACTGCATTCAGAGGCTATCAATGGGATGCAAATTCTCCAGAATGGGCCAGTGGTGTAGTAAGAAAAATGATCTAGGTTCTAGCAGATCCTGCCATTCTCCCTAGACATTAGTCTCCCCATCTGGAAAATGAGAAATCAGAGTAACTTATTTCCAGATGGCTTCCGAAATCAGTACCACGATTTCCATCAGGGTGCTTCTGGACTTCAGACTGACTGGCTGTCATGATTTTTTGAGAAGCACCCAAGAAGACATTTGGCTATAGTTGAATGAGCAGCTCCCCTTTCAGATGGGGAAACTGATTTTCAGTCACAGTCCCATTCCAGCCCAACTGAACTTGACTCTGCAGACATTCGCATCGGCAACCTCTGGATAAAGAATCCCTAAAAACATGTCTAAATCTCAGGCCCCCTAATTCAGCTCCAGAGACAATGCCTCACTGTTTCTGTCACTCGGTGTCTGTTTGACTTTGGGCAAAGTTACTTAACTTTTCTTGGCCCCAGTTTCCTTCTCTGTGAACGGAGCAACACTAACCTCAAAGGATGGCTGCGAAGTTTGGCCAAGCGTTGCGTTTACAGAGTTCCTAGCACCAGACAGGACTCTGTGAATGGGGGCTGCTACAATCAACGCCAAAGCACAGAAGAGGGACATTCCTGATCTCCCCAGATTTCCCGCACCAGCTCCCTTCTCCGAGCGCACTCGGCAGGATTACCCTTCCCTCCGTCCCAATTCCCAGATCCCGCAATGCCACCCTCCACCTCTCCTTTCCCACCGTAATTCCCTTCTCTGGGCCCCGGCCAGGGTCGAGGTCCCCCACGACCACGGCTTGGCACTGGGCCAGACCACTGACCACGCCCCCCGCCTTTCCTCCCCATGCCGGACCACTAAGCCCTGCTTTCCCTCTGCCTGGAGAACATCCCGGGTCGGGAAGTGGTGATCCAGGGGGGTTACGGCCTAGTATTCGGCGCAGGGAAGACTCGGGAGGCCTTAAAGAATAACCGCCCGACCTCCCGGAGGGGCCCACGAACACTCACCGTCCATCCCTAGAGGCGGCGGTTCCGGGTGTTCGAACCGGAAGCGGCCCCTACACTGTTTGCAGTTCCCCTGGTTACTGCTGGGTTCCGGACCAATGGCGGCGGAGCTCCACTCACTGAACCCGCCTCCGAGGAGAGTGACGTCACGTCGGCGCGCTGGAACTCCTCCTCCAATCTCCCGGTCCGACCCCCCTCCCGCGGATCGCTGTGCGCAGGCGCGCTGGACCAGGGGCCTCGGCGGCTGGGTGCGCAGGCGCTCTGGGCGCCGCCGATTCAAGCAGCCATGGACGCGTTAGAGTCCTTGTTGGACGAAGTGGCCCTCGAGGGGCTGGATGGCTTGTGTCTGCCCGCACTGTGGAGCCGTCTGGAATCCCGAGTGCCTCCCTTCCCGCTGCCATTGGAGCCCTACACGCAGGAGTTTCTGTGGCGGGCCCTGGCCACGCACCCGGGCATCAGCTTCTACGAGGAGCCGCGGGAGCGACCCGACCTCCAGCTCCAGGACCGGTCAGCGGCCGGGCCCGCGGGCGGGNGCGCAGCCGGGGTCTGATGGAGCTGGGAGCGGGGCGGGAAAGCGGTGGGAGCCAGAGGAGGACCTGGCGTCCGACGACGGGAGGGGCGGGAGCGCGGCGGGAGGCTGGTTTGGTTTTGTGGTTTGTGTTTTTTTGTTTGGGTGCTGGGCATCGAACCCAGGCCTTGGGCATGCCAGGCAAGCCCTCTACCAACCGAGCCATAGCCCCAGCCCGGGAAGGCTGCTTTGAGGTCCTCGAGGCTGGCAGGGCCCAGGAGTCTGATGAAGTTTGGGAGTCATCAGTGGTGCCCCATTGTGTGTGTTTGGGGGTGCTGGGGAGTCGGTGTTATTCTTCAGGCTGAGGATATTTCCTTTATATTGGATGCTAGGTTTGGAGCAGGAAGGCAGTTCAGAGCAAGACTGAAGACATGGGGGTCCACAGACAGACCTTTATGGAGAGTTCACTCAGTGTCAGTCTGGAGAGCTCAGGCATAGCAGCGAGCTTAGCAGGAATACCCATAGCTGCCGGGTATTAGGTGCTTGCCTTAAGTGCCATTCTAAGAGCTTCGGGAAATTGAGCTCCTTGATCCTCACTATGATCCTACGAGTAGGTGTTGCTGTCTTCCTCATTTTACAGAAAAGGAAATTGAGTCACAGAGGTTAAATGACCTGTCCAAGATTCGGGGCAGGGGGCCACTAAGTGACTAAGTATTGATTTGAACCCAGGCCACCTGTCTTTGAAATCTGTGCTCTTAAGTCATATTGTTGAGGTCAGGAAGGTTCCCGGGGTAATAATGTCCAAGATGGGACTTAAAGGTTGGGCTTAGGCCACCAGTTGGCAATGGGGTGGTCTGGAAGAACAACAAACGTGAAAGTGTGATAGAAGAGAAATAGGCAAAGTTTGGCCCAAGTCTAGAATCAGAAGTAGAGAACATCAGTTGGTGCACATACATACACGCTTCTTATTATGAGCTGGAACTGTTCTAAGTTGTTTACATGTAGCAGGTTTTAATTTTCATAAAAACACAAGAAGGTGGGCATTATTATCCCCATTTTCTGAAGAGAAAGTTGAGGCACAGAGGGTTTGAGTGAATTGCTGAAGGTCATCAACTTGCAAGAACAGATTCTAGAATTTGAACCAGAAAATCTGGATCAAAAATTCACTCTCCTTCTAATCAAATTTAACTGACAGGTAATCGGTAATTATTTCATCCACTTAAAAGAGTTTATCTTTTATCAAAAACACTATAGGAAGCCGGGTGCGGTGCCATACACCTATAATCCCAGTGGCTTAGGAGGCTGAGCCAGCCTCAGCAAAAGCAAGGCACTAAGCAACTCAATGAGACCTGTCTCTAAATAAAGTACAAAAATAAGGCTGAGGATGTGGCTTGGTGGCCTAGTGCTCCTGAGTTCAATCTCTGGTACTGTCCCCACTCCTCAAAAAAAACCAACAAAAACACAATAGGAAACCAATGAAGGGTGGGTCAGACCAGAAGCAAAGAGTGAATCTGATTGGTAGTGATCTAGTTGTGATCAGCCAGTGTTGGGCTGATGATATAATGGGGGATGGAGAAGAGATGGTGAGGGCTGGGGATGTGGCTCAAGCGGTAGCGCGCTCGCCTGGCATGCATGCGGCCCAGGTTCGATCCTCAGCACCATATACGAAAAAGATGTTGTGTCCACCAATAACTAAAAAATAAATATTAAAAAAAATTCTCTCTCTCTCTCTCCCTCTCTTCTCTTATAAAAAAAAAAAAGAAGAAGAGATGGTGAATTGGAGACAACTAGTCAAAAGAACCAAGAGAATTTGGTGACTGGATGTAAAGTGTAGGGAAAGATAAGTGCCAAGGACAGTGACCCTGGTGCCTGGGGAAGGGGATCAGTATTTCACTCGGGTACCTGAACAGCAGGCTGCAGGGTCACTGTCCTTGGCGCAGTCGTTGGCTGATTCTGGTAGAGGGGGAACGTGCGGAGCATACTTTTGAGAGGCACTGGGTTTGAGCTCCCTTCGGGTTGTCCAAGTGAAGATTCTGTTTAATAAACATCTGGCTTCCTGGGAGTGAAAGCAGGCCAGAGGGAGGGGCCGAAAGGCATCTGAGTCATCCCTGTAGTTAGCAATTAGAGCTGTTGGCTAAGCACAGCGTTAGAAGAGAGGGTGTTGTGACTGGAGGTTCAGACAAGCCCTGAGCTGTGTGTGCATTTCAGGACAGGATGGAGGATGCAGAACCTTCACAAGAAGATCTAAGTGTGGCTGGAGAGGTCGGGGACAGGGCAGAGTGACGTGCTGGAGGCTGTGGAGAAGACAGACATGATTTGAGCAGGGAGGGCTAACAGTGCAGAAGTCGCAGGACAGGCGAGGAAGACGCAAGGTGAAGACACACATGGGCTTTTGCCTCAGTCAGGCCAGTGCAGAATGTGAGTGGGCTCCAGAGGAAACCCTGCCTGACTCACGGGGCTGGCGGGTTAGGAAGAAAAGAAGGGTGTCTCATGGGATTGGTAAGGGGCAGCTGGGAGCTGGTAATAGCAAGGAGGGGCTCGTCGGGGGGTGAGGCCTCAATAGCTTTCTGATCTCATGGAATTTGAGATGTTTTTAGATGTTGAAGACATTGAGTTAGTGTTTAGGGGGAAATAAGCTGGACTGAGGATTCAGGGGTGAGCCTTGTTAAGGCGCACGTGATAATCACAACCGTAATCACAGATGGGGAGACCAGAGAGATAATTAAAGGGAGATGAAAAGATGGCAGAGGAGGGTTGGGGCTGTGGCTCAGCGGTACAGCGCTCACCTAGCATGTGCGAGGCCCTGGGTTCGATCCTCAGCACCCCATAAAAATAAATAAAGATATTGAGTCTAACTACAACTAAAAAATAAATATAAAAAAAAAAGATGACAGAGGAGGAGGACCTTGAATCGGTCAGGCCACACTTAGTGGTCTGGAGACTAAGCGCTGAATTTGGAGGGAAAGCAGAGGCCATGACTCGTGTCAGGAGGTGGTTTGGGTCCTAGCGCCCACCTTCTGGGGTGGTTGGGGGATCTGGAAAGATCGTGTTCTCTAGGATACACAGGGGAACCTGCCCATCAAGACTGTCTGCATTTGTGGGCAGAGGCTGAGCCGTCTCCTCTGGTCCCTGCTAGGGGGTGGCAGAAGAGCACACTAGTTGTACCTTATTTCTGAGGCTAAGTGGGGTTTGGTATTTGTGCTTTATCTTCAGGTATGAAGAGATCGACCTAGAAACTGGGATTTTGGAGTCCAGGAGGGACCCAGTCCCCTTGGAGGATGTCTACCCCATCCACATGATCTTGGAGAATAAAGATGGCATCCAGGGCTCGTGCCGGTACTTTAAGGAAAGGAAAAACATCACCAATAGCATCAGGACTAAGTGTCTGCAGCCTCGGTGTACCATGGTGGAGGCCTTCGGCAGGTGAGTTCCTGGGGGTCAGCTGTCTGCATCACTTGGCTCTGGGCAGAGCCTCCAGGTCTCTTGCTAGCTCGGCACTGAGGCAGTCCCCATCCTTCTCCCTCCTGTGGGACAATGGCGGTGGCCCTGACCGAGGCTGTGGTCTGGACTCTCCTCCTCCCTCCCCGACCCCTGAGCCCAGCTCCTGTGCCCTCCGCCACCCGTCTCTTAGCTTCTCCTGGGGTTTCTGCTCAGCATAGTGACATGGCTCAGCTGCTCTGGACGCTAGGTCCTCTGTGATAGCCATCCCCAGGTCCTGAGCCAGGCGTCCTGGAGGACACAGCTTTAATCGCTGCTTCTGCTTTCCCCCCCCCCTCCCTTTTTTTGGTGCTGGGGATTGAACCCAGGGGCACTTACCTGCTGAGCCACATCCCGGCCTCTTTCCGTATTTCATTTGGGGACAGGGTCTGCCTCTGCTTCCTGAGCCACTGGGGTCACAGACGTGCCTACCTCTTCACCTCCACCTCGCTCCTCTGCCCAAACAGACCCGATCCCGCCTTCGTCACTTCATCACAGTGGGGTCCCCTGGGCAGTTGGCAAGCCCCTCAGCAGTGCTGGCCCTTGAGGAGAGGACAGCACCAGGCTCCAGAGCTTTGCCCTGTGGCTTCCTCCCTGTGTCTTTCCACGTTCTCGTGGCCTCTCACCAGCTTCTTTGTGAGCTCCCCTGCCCTCACCCAGGCTCCATCTCTTCCCCAGGCCTGTCGAGGGCTATGTGTGTCCTGTCAGTGGCCCGTCCCTCATGTCCATGTGGTCCTCAGTCTCCTGCCCCAGACCTGCTTCTCTTGCTCTCCTTCTCTCTCTATTCTGGTCGAGGTGCCCCATGCCCCACACAGTACAAGGGGCTCTTCCTGGGCCCTTTCTCCTGACGTCTACATTCAGGTGGCCACCACGTCCTCCTGACTTGACCTTCTGTAGTTTTCTCAAGCCTCCTTTGGCCTCCAGCTAATGCAGTGGTCTCCCCTCTCCACGGGGGCCACCTCTCCTTTTGTCCTGAGATGGAAATGTGACGGCTGGTTCTCTGATCGCTCCAGGTGGAGGTTACAGCTGGCCCCATCTGCCCACAGACAAGCCCTGTTTGTCCTGCGAGGCGTGGTGTTAGTTTTTAATTTTATTTCATAGCTAATGTTTAGAAACATGCATTTCCAGCTTTTCTTAAAGTCACAACATCTAGCCTCGGGGCTGATTTTATATGGCACTGTAGGCCAGAGTCCCCTTCAGACGGGCCAGTGCTGCCCAGCGCTGCGTGTCTGAGGTTTCATTCATGTCTTCTCCCCTCCGCCTGGCTGTCCTGGGAGGCTCGCGGTGACCTCCCCTGCCCACGCTGTCCTCTGGCCGCGGCTCTCTCGGCTTCCTCTTTTCCCAGTCTGCTGCAGCGGGACCATAGCAGGCTCCTTCCTGTCCCTAAGCAAAGGCTCGTGCTGTTCCTGCAGCTTAGACTGTTCTACTGTCAGAGCTTCACCCAGCACCTCCCCCCTCATCGCTCCAGCTTCAACTGACTCCACAAAAGTGTCCTTTGTTGCCCGGGCGCCACCAGATCACTCTGTTACAGTCTGCTGAGAAAGTAGGCATACATAAGCACGTCAGCTCATTCTGCTACTAGAAACGCGATACCTGGGTGATGGCCACAGTCAGCAGATTGGAACTAGCAGGAGTCATTGCATGGGACCCGGATGGCGGCGCTCTTTCTTCATGAGACTGTGCCCTCCTCGAGGGCAGGGCACTGTCCATCCTGTTGGTCTCTGTATCTCGAGTCTAGGAAATGCTGGCTCCTGGCCGGCCCCCTGCTGACTGTGGGTTTGAGGCTGAAACCCCGGAGCTGTGTCATGGAACCCAACTCCTCAGCATGGCCTGGTGGGGCCCTTCAGAGTGCAGGCTGCCGCTGGCCCCGGGCGCTCTTCCTGTGCCTTTAGCTCACTCCGCACACCTGGCTGTCCAGCTGTGCCACCCCAGGGCCCTGGAGCAGGCCAGCCTCTTGTGTCCTTGCTGCCTTCCATCCCCCAGCTCACTGCTGACTCAACCCCCTCCTGGACGGGTTCCCACCTGGGGCTGCAGTGCGGCTCCTCAGGGGTGTGTCTTGACCGCTCCCCCCCAGGCTGCTGTCCGTGGCAGAGGGGCTCCTCGCGATGGGATTGTTCCTTCTCTTCCTTTTCTTCTTCAGCAAGCTGGGCTCCTGGAGGGGGTAGCATTTTTGTTTTTCTTGGTGCTCTGGCTCTTTACACGGCGCCTCATTAGTATTTGGTGACTTGAATTTGACCACAGTTAGCAAACTAGCAGGTGCCGTTGAACCAGCTAACTGGCAATAATTAACAGAAACACTGGGCTTCTGGTGTGCAGGATAGTGCCCTAATCTGAGTAATAAAATTTAGTGAGCAGCAAACCAGTCTTTTTTATTCCCAGTCAGCCTCTTACAATTTAATGAGCCTGTTTTGAGAAATGAGAGCATAGGTCCTATATTTGTCACATTCAGACACAAAAAGTGGACCCTCTTTTATGTCTTTACAGCCTAACTTTTTTTTTTTAAAAGAGAGAGAGAGAAAATTTTAATATTCTTTTTTTTTTTAAGAGGGAGGGAGAGAGGTAGAGAGAGAGAGAATTTTTTAATATTTATTTTTTTAGTTTTCGGCGGACACAACATCTTTGTTTGTATGTGGTGCTGAGGATCGAACCCAGGCCGTACACATGCCAGGCGAGCACGCTACTGCTTGAGCCACATCCCCAGCCCCAGCCTAACTTTTTTTAAATATTTATTTTGTGGTTGTAGTTGGACACAATGTCTTTATTTTATTTATTTATTTTTATGTGGTGCTCAGGAAGGAACCCAGGGCCTCGTGTGTGCTGGGCGAGCGCTCTAATGCTGAGCACCCACCCCAGCCCCTAACGTTCTTTTGTTTATTTATTGAGATAGCCTTGCTAAGTTGCCCAGGACAAGCTCAAACTTAGATCCTCCTGCCTCCCCCTCCTGAGCATGGTATTACAGACGTGTGTCACCGTGCCTGACTTCACTACCTAATGTTCTTTTTGAAGACTGACTATATGATTTCTGTGCCTTATGCAGAAAACTAATTATTGGTCACAAACAATGCAAAGGAAGAGGCACTTAACACAAAAACAGACTCTATTTCCTTTTTGTCTGCTTGGAATCAGAAGCAAAATTATCTGAGCCAGGTGCTACAGCACACGCCTGTAATCCCAGCAGCTCAGGAGGCTGAGGCAGGAGGATCATAGGTTCAAAGCCAGCATTGGCAAGTTAGTGAGGCCCTAAGCACTAGTGAGACCCTGTCTCAAAATAAAAAAGGCTGGGGATGTGGCTCAGTGGTTAAGTGCCCCTGGGTTCAGTCCCCATAGCTCCTCCAGTGGACTTCAGTCCATTGGTTTTGGCCCTGAAGTTTTATCAGCTCACGTCACTAGGTTAGTCGTTTAATACATAGGTTCTGAGCCCCTACTGGGCACAGATTCTCTAGGCCAGGATGCCCTGGGGAGTGCCCATCGTGTGTTGTCTGTGGCACTTAGTTTGAATAAGGGAGACAGACCATAATGTTGGCAGGGAGGCTCTCTGCAGAGCGCCAAATGCTGTAGAAGATACGGGAATGGTGAGGGGACTGGAACCTCAGGCAGTATTTTCTGGAAGGCCTGAGGCGTGGCCAGCTGAGCTGTGACCTGAATGATAAGGACTCTGTTCCTAAAGATCCAAGAGGAAAGCAGTGGGCAGAGGGGACACCAGGGCAGCAGCCTGGGGTTTGTTTTAGGAAGAAGCCATGTGGTGAGGGGCAGTCTGGCAAGTCGCCAGGCGTGGGGCAGCGAGGACTGGATTGTGGGGGTCTCGCCAGCCACCGCAGGGAGTGTCGATCTTGCTCCGAGTGCCTGGCAGTCTTAGCCAGTGGGAGTGACTTCTGCCTGTGGTTTTGCTGACCTGCAGGTGGGGCAAGAAGCTGATCATCGTCGCCTCCCAGGACATGCGCTACAGGGCCTTGATCGGCGCAGAGGGGGACCCTGACCTGAAGCTCCCTGACTTCTCCTACTGCATTCTGGAGCGACTAGGCCGCTCCCGGTGGCAGGGGGAGCTGCAGCGAGACCTTCACAGCACCGCTTTCAAGTAAGGGGCGGGTGGCTTCCCTGCTTTAGAGTGGGACACGAGGAGTGGCACTTTGTTCCAGGCCATTGGAACACGGTGTCTGTTCCCTTAGGTTGGTTCCGTGGGAGGTGTGTGTCCAGGTAAGAGACCCTGTACGTTGTCAAAGCAAAATGACAGGGCCCACACTCTTGTCCTCCTGCAGGGTTGATGCTGGGAAGCTTCATTATCATAGGAAAATTTTGAATAAAAACGGGCTCATTACGATGCAGTCACACGTGATCCGACTACCCACGGGAGCCCAGCAGCACTCAATCCTCCTCCTCCTGAACCGGTTTCACGTGGACAGGTAAGTGCAGAAAACAAAATGGGGTGAATACTGCAGCCATATGTATGTGCTTTTAAAAATCTTAAAAGGCCGAATCATAATGTGACTACGTCTTTTTTATTTGTTTTTTTAATATCATTTGTGTGGGTATTTATTTATTTTTGCAGTACTTGGGATTGAACCAGGGACCATGACTATATTTTTTAACTAAGTTATCTATTTCTGATGAAAATATGTCCTGTTCATTTAGAAAATTTGAAATTTATGCAGAAATAAATACCTAGACCCCGCAGCCCAATAGGAACTGTTAACATTTAGTTGAAACGGCAGGGAAGGGTGGTTAAAAACAAAAGTCCTGTCAGCCGTGGTCTGTCACTGCGGTAGAGTTGACTTAATGTTGACTTCAAATCAGGAGTTTTGAAGCCTGGGGCTCAATGAGGCATAACATGGTATCTCAGCCTGGATGGATGAGGTGGTGAGGTTCTGCCAGATGGCTGTAGTAAGGGATGTTGCTCTTCCAACTAGGGGTCACAGTCCACATGCTCCAGCAGGCTGGTAAAATACGGGCGTTCCCTTCCGAGCCCCCAGGAGTGTCTGGAAGTCAGTAGGTTACCTCTGACTCTAATCCTTGCGGTTGTTGTAAGAATTATCTGGCATGAGAATGAGAAAAAGAAACACTCTACTAGTCTTAGCGTACACCCCACAACCCCATGCTCTCCTTGTGGGGGGAACAGAAGCCAGGGTGGGAGGGCCTCGCTGGTACAGGGCCTAGGAGCAACCTGGGGTGAGTCAGCTCAGGGCTAGCGCCTGGCCACTAGCTCTCCCTGGTGGAATTAGGCAGTGGCTGGGATAGTTGGGAGGCGGTGGACAGACCCTACCCCGGGCCATGGGGAGCTAACCTCTCGTCTCCCTGGCTGGTCGGCGGAGTCCTCATCCTCTTCTTTAGGAGCAAGGCGCATCCTCTAAAAGGGAGGGGAGCAAACCCTCAGGATTAAGTGTGAGTTTTAAAGTTTACACCATCTGCCACAGTGCACGTGGCTTGGCCCAAAGAGAGTACCTGATACACACAGGAGACTGCCGACTGCGGACTCGGGAGTGGGGATCACGTCTCTCCCTGGTCGGCTGTCCTGGAATCCAGCCTTCACACCTGTACACTGTCAGAATGTGGTGACTGAAGCCCTAACTGCAGGCCTGGGCTTTGGAGATGCTGTGTTGGGGAGAATTGTGCTCTGTGGACTCAGACTGTGGTCATGCCATCCAGTGATTAAGTGACTCCCACCAGCCTCCTAACTGAAGTGGACCTGAGAACATGGGCGGCTATGGAGGGGCATGCTGCAATGGGTCAAGACCTGTGTCTTGCTCTTTGTCCCTCCCCTGGGCAAAGTCCCTGGGCCTCTCTGACCAGTTTTCCTCCTGTGTGGCGTGGCCGTGACGCCGTATTTCCTGTGCGCTGGGTCATCTGTGCCTGTCCCTGATGGTGGTTTCCTTCCTCAGAGTCAGTGCAATGGAGGAGTGGTGCAGATCTGGATCCCACACGGCCTTCCCTTCCCTCGGGACACTGGTCAAGCCACGCTGTCCTTGTCCACCTGAACTGGCAGAAAGGCTCTGCTCCTCGCACCCCTCCCCCAGCCTCTGCTCTTTTTAGTGGCTTCCATTGATGGCTGTTTGTTTGAAAGCATTTATTGTGACAGGGCTTCACAACAGAGTGGGATGGCAAGTGGCTGGTCACATCAGGGAAGTCTGCGGTAGAAAGCAGGGCTTCACGACGCACTGAGGGTGTCGGTTTAGAGGAGGACCTGGCTTTGTGTCAAGGACAAGGATTATCACCTTGGCCTTTCAGTCCTAGAGTCTGGTCTGTGCACTCTCACCAGTTGGATGGCCTTAGACATGTGATTGAAAGTTCCCAGCCCCAGTGTCTCCAGATACAAGGTGAGGATGATCGATAGGACCTAGAGCTAGATTCTGGTCAGGCACAGTGGCTCACGTCTGTCATCCCAGCAACTTAGTGAGGCCCTAAGCAACTTAGCGAGACCCTGTCTCAAAATAAAGAAGGGCTGGGGAGGTCTCTCAGTGCTTAAATGACCCTGGGTTCAATCTCTACCATTAGGCTCTGTAGTTTCCTGTGTTGTCCTTTAAGTCCTGCTATGTTGTCCTCAAAAATCAGGTGTTCTTTAGCAAGAGGCCTGAAAAGTGACCTGGTTGGTGTTTGTTACAGGAGGAGCAAGTACGACATCCTCATGGAGAAGCTCTCAATGATGCTGAGCACGCGGAGCAAGCAGATCGAGACGCTGGGCAAGCTACGGGAGGAACTGGTGAGCTGCCGGCCTCCCCCAGGGCTGGCTGGCCCGACGGCCACGCACAGATTGACGGGCGCCCAGCTCAGAGGGCTTGGCCGGGTGCAGGTTCATGCCTCGTACCCAGGGCTTGGCAGAGTGGGGCTCTCCTTTATTTTACACAAGGAGAAGACACCGAGTCCTTTGTTGAGCTCCTGCCCCTGGCTGGCTTCCGTTCCTGGGGGCGAGTTGTCTCAACCCGCTGTAGAGGGTCACCTGGGTGGGGGGTCTGGACACTTCAATTTCCTTCCATAACGAGACTTGTCATTTCATTCCCATTGGGTTTATGATGAGATGACAGAGTGACTGTACCGAGAAGGAAGCGGGGTGACGTGGGGAGAAAGCCATTGCTGGCCTGTTTTGTCCTGGGCCTGGCATGGGAGCAGCGAGGTGGGAGGAAGATGGCGTGGGGGGCGCCTGAGCGGGACAGCGCCACCTGAGCGGGACATGCCACTTAACACAGGGCTGACGTCGGGGATGGAGAGAGGTGAGATCGCCTACGGGCTGCTCTGCAGGACTTAGAGTCTGAAGTCTCGTTAGGGGTACTGGCAGTTAGTCCCAAAGGCGCGTGGTGGCAGTCTGCTCATGGACACCAGCAGGTCTGTCCTCCCTGGGACCCTGTGCTGTGTCCTTGCAGCTGTAGTCCCTGATGTCACCATCTGTCAGGAGAGCGGCTCCCGCTGTTACGTTCATCGCACGCTCCAGTCTCTCTGCAGCAGACTTGTGGCCAGACGTGGCCACTGGAGTCGGGCCTGGCCTGGCCTTTTCCCTTTTCCTCTGTTTGCCCTGAGCTTTCCCGGGGGAATCTAGGTTTCCGCTTCCCTTGAGAAGTCAGAAGCCCCAGCGAGCCACGGCTGCAGCCACTCGTGACAGCGGTCAGCTGGAGCTCCTGCACTCCCAGCCCCCACGGTCCCCCTGCATCCTGTCACAGAGACACCGTCCCTGCCAGTGGTCGTCCACATACCCTGAGGCTCAGGGCAGCTCTCTGGATTGAGTCTATCAAACGTGGAAATAGGGCTGGGGTGCCGTCGGAGGTCGAGGGCTCTCCCAGCATGGCGGGGTCCGGGTGTCATCCTCAGCACTGCAAAGAAAGAAGAAATAGAACATAAGAGGTGGATTGTGAAGGCCCCTCAGGAGACTCCAGTAGAAACAAAATTCTTACATTTTTTTTAATGTCTTTATTTTTATGTGGTGTCGGGGATCGAACCCAGGGCCTCGCCTGTGCTAGGCAAGCGCTCTACCTCTGAGCCACAGCCCCAGCCCTCTTAGATGTTTAATAAGCAAATATGTGACCCTTGGTGACTGTTACTCGTCTGGCCCACACAGACTTGGGAGATGGAGATCCCCTGTTGTGCCCAGTCCCTCGGCAGGGACATGGGGCTAGTGTCAGTCGGCACTGTGGAGTTTGTGTCACGAGGCTCCCCTGCGCAGGACGGTGTTCATTCAGTAAATAGTTCAGTGAGTGTCTACTTTGAGTCAGAGCTGGGTTCCACAGCAGGGGGACAGAGTGAATGTGGCTGCCAGACCTCACGGGCGCGGAGCTATGTAAGGGCAGGCCGTGCGTGTGAACACACGGTGACAGCACAGGTGTTCTCAGAGAGCCAGGCAGCTTGGGAGAGCAAGTCGCTTTCCCCAGACAAAGGGGGACCGCCATATTGGGCAAAGGAGAACAGAGACATGGAGTTGTGGGGGGTCGTGGGGCATTCAGAGGTCACCAGTGATCTGGGAGCAGCCATTAGCAGGGTGCTGGAGATGTGGCTGCAAAGGAGAGTAGGGAGAAGGGCCAGGGCAGTGTGAGCACAGAGAAGAGGGAGGTGAGCCCCAGAGGGAAGGAGATCAGCTGGTGCCTGGGGAGGTGGATGCTGTTACCCCACTGGCCACTAGGGGGCCCCGAGTGTGGAGACTGAGCAGCGCTTGGGCGTTGAACTGACAGGACTCAGTGACAGACTGAGCCGGGGGATGAAGAGGACGGGGCGGGGAGTGAAGAGGAGGACCTTAAGACAAAGCATGTTGGCCCTGGCGGCTGACCCTCATGAACCAGGGCTGGGGTGTGAAGGCCAGATCCAGAGCACGAGGTCCGTCCCTCTACCCGTGCTGGGTCCCGCTGTGTGGCGGTACCTGGCCCCGGGAGCAGATGGGTGTTGAATGGAGTGCAGAGACAGTGTGGGTGGGGAGGCCTGGGACAGTCCTGCTTCCCTGACACGTGTTGAGTTGACGATCTTCAGCCTGGTGCTGTGGATCAGGGTGCTCCTCTGTGGGTGGAGAGACCCCTGCTCTTTCTCTTCTTGCTGGGCAGATTGACGCCCTCGGTGGCATCCCGGGAGGCAGGGCCACGTCACGCTCCCTCGCTCAGAACTGCCCAGGCTCTGTTCCGTATGTTGACGGCTGTGTTTGATGGATGAGCTTCTGCAGGTCTTTCCCCGATGCTGGGGACTCGGCTTGATTAACAGTAGATGCCATTTACGAGTCAGTGTGTTCGAATGGGCTATCAGGGACGCATCAGTAGTGTTGGTGGCCATCTGTTCTGCTGCCCAGTGGCGCAGGTGCTGGCTGGTCTGAAAGCCTGTCTCACGTGTGTGGCCACGGAGGTCATGGTCTTTGGCTCCCTGTCTCACCCAAAGGTAAGAGAAGCCTGGAGACCCGCTCACGACCCGCGGTCCCAAGTGCCTGCCAGAATTCAGCCTGTGGCTGGAGCAGGGCGAATTCCAGCTTGCTGTTCCTCAGTCGCAGCCAGGCCAGGAGGGGTCGCGAGAGCCATGCTGGCCGAGCTGGCCACGCGCAGGAAGGTTTTGATGGCAGTAGAGGTTTAGGGAACTCACTTTGCTCTTAAGGACCATTAGAGAGGAGCTGCACAGGAATGGTGCTCTGTAGGGCTGGCCTCCTGGCTCGCCGTCCAGGGGTTGGCCAGGGAGCACAAGGGCCATGGCACTCTGGGGACAGCCTGCCCCGCTGCAGGGAGCTCCTAGCATCAGTTGCCAGATCTTCCAAGAGAAGCCAGAGTGTGTTTCTTGTTTTTTTCTTTTTCCTGGGTGCACTATAACTGTGCACGACAGTGGGCATCACACCATGTCTGTTGATACCCACGACACAGTTGATCATCTCCTCCCTGGTACCTCTTCCTCCCCTCCCCTCGTCCTCCCCCATCTCCCTGATAGGGTGATTATCAGTATGGGGTTATCGCAGTTACTGCATCATACCCATAAATGTGTGTATATCGGCAGGATTGGCATTTCGTCCCCAGGACTTCCCCATCCCCTCCACTGGACACACCAGGGTGCCACAAGAAGTCAAATGTGGGCTCAGGAGTGGGTCAGCACAGCAGATTGTACTTCTGCAGAAGGGTGTGGCCCCGAGAACCCACGGGCAAGCAACCTGGGCAGACTGCTTTATCCCCAGTCCGGCTCTGTCTCCCTTGCTCTGATAGGAGTTGTTCAGGGTCACAGTCTAAGCAGTTAGCTAGTTTAAAATTGGGGAGGGCACAGGAAAAGGGCTACAGTTGGGACGGGACATCTGTTAGGGAGTTTACAAATGGCCACATTCTGACCACATGATTTTCTAACTGAAAATGTGTCCATTACACATTGTGAAGTTTAAGTTATAGTAAACACGTCTGTGAGTCACATACAGGTTTAACTTTGATAGAAAAGGAGACATTAATCTTACACCCCCACTTGATAACCCTCCTCTACTCTATTGGTCTTCCTTCTATTTTCATAAGAACCCCCTTTTTTCTTTTCTTTTTTTTTCTTTTTCTCAAGCTTCCGCATATGAAAGAAAACATTTGACTCTTGACTTTCTGAATTTGGCTTATTTCACTTAGCATGATATTCTTCTATTTGCAAACAAACGGCACGATTTCATTCTTCTTTATGGCTGAGTAAAACTCCATTCATCTGTTGCCAGGCACCTGGGCTGGTTCTGTACTGCGCTATTGATCACGTATCACTGTATATGCTGATTATATCGCGATCACATGCTGACTTTAGATCCCTGGGATAAATACCAAGGAGTGGCAGAGCTGGGTCATGGGGGGGTTCCGTGCCTGGTCTCCTGAGGAATCTCCATACTGCTTTCCAAAGGGATTGGACTAGTTTGCGGTCCACCCGGCAACAAGAGAGTGTTCCTTCCCCCCATGTCCTTGCCAGCGTTTGTTGTTATTTATATTCTTGGTAACGACCATCCTAATTGGAGTGAGATGGATTTCAGTGTAGTTTTGATTTGCCTTCCCCGACGGCTAAGGGTGGTAAGATTTTTCATGTATTTGTTGGCCATGTTTCATTTGTTTTTCTTTTGAGAAATAGCTATTTGGCCATTTTTTTATTGGGTTATTTGGGTTTTCTGGTGTTAAATTTTTTGAGTTCTTTATACGTGGTGGATATCAATCCCCTGTTGGGAGAGAAGCTGCAAAGATTTTCTCCCATTCTGTGGGTTCTCTCTTCATGTTCTTTATTGATTTTTGTTTTGTTTTTGGTACTGGGGATTAAACCCAGGGATGCTTTACCACTGAACTACACCCCCAGCCCCTTTTTAAAATGGTTTTTTAGTTTGAGATAGGGTCTTGCTAACTTGCTTCGGGCTTTCACTAAATTGCTGAGGCTGGCCTCAGACTAGGATTGCGATCCACCTTGCCTCAGACTCCTGAATTGCCAGCATGAGGAGCATTTACCTTAATTGTTTTCTTTGTCACGCAGAAGCTTTTAAATTAGATGCCATCTCACACACTGATTCTTGGTTTCACTTCTTGAGCTTCAGGAATCTCACTAAGGAGGTCAGCGCCTGTACCCTGGCTGCAGTGCTGCCCTGTGCTCTCTTGGCATGGCAGAGTCTCTGGTCTAATTCCTAGGGCTTCCATCCACTTTGAGTTGGTTTTTGTTCAGGGTGAGAGAGGGGATCTAGTTTCAGTCTCCTACATGTGGATCTCCAGCTTTGCCCTGCATTTGTTAAAACCTCTTTCTTTTCTCCAGTGTAGGTTTGGGCACCTTTGTCAAGGATCAGACGAGTGTCTGGATTTGTCTCTGTGTCTTCTGTTCCTTGGTTTTTATGTCTGTTTTTATGCCAGTACCATGCCGTGTTTGTTACTAGAGCTCTGGAGTATTATTTGAGATCCGGGGTTATTGTGATTCTCCAGCATTAGGCTCTTTAAAAAGAGTGTTTGTGTGTGTGTGTGTGTGTGTGTGTGTGTGTGTGTGTGTGTGTGAATACTCTCCTGTGGATAAAATCAAACAGTATGGGAAGGTGCCAGGCGAAGTCCTGTCCCCACACCTACCTGCCCGAAGCCCCTCTGAAGGCAGCAGTCTTTCCCCTCGTAGGGTCAGAGAGTCATTCCAGCGCTGCCCTGGGCCTTTTTACTCCCTTGATGACGTGGCTTGGCGGTCACTCTCGGCGTGCCCAGCATTTCCTCGTGTAGGATAGTCAGGTGACCCTGCTTCCCCACACCTTGCCTGATGGTGGCTTTTGGATTGTGTCTTGGCAGGGGCTGTGCGAGCGGACATTCAAGCGTCTCTACCAGTACATGCTGAACGCCGGGCTGGCCAAGGTGGTGTCTCTTCCCTTACAGGAGATTCACCCTGAGTGTGGACCCTGTAAGACCAAGAAAGGTAAAGGCAGTGCTGCCCGGGCCCTGGGTTGGCCGGCCAGCTCCTTCCCCTCCCTCCCCTGGCTCCAGCCTTTCTCCTGGGTCACCTTTTCCTGTAACTGCGTGACTCCACGTCCTTGTCCAGCTCTGCTATGCAGGGCCTGGCTCAGGACCGACTATGTAGAAAGTGCCCCTGATCCAGGCTCGGTGGGCACCCTGTCACCCCAGGGACTTGGAGGCTGAGGCAGGAGATCGTGAATTCAAGGCCAGCCTCAGCAACTTAGCAAGGCCCTATCTCAAAATAAAAAGTAAAGAAATGGGGCTGGGGGTGTGCTCATGGTGTGGTAAAGTGCTTCTGGGTTCAGCCCCAGCACCTCTGTAAAGTGCCCCCGAGTGTCTGCTGGAGGAAGGCGTCAGCCTCTAGCACACCCCACCTCTCCAGTCACAGTGCTCAAGACCAGTTCCTCTTTTCCTCCTTAAACCAAGCCACTCTCCCTTCAGTGAGCCTTTTTGATGTGTTCATATGTCACTTACCAAGAGATTCACTCAGAGAAAAGCATCGTGGGTCATTTTATTTCAGTGTTTGAACCACACAGCAGGGACTTAGGGGAAACCCGGATGGTGCTGGTCAGCCCTCCCCCCCAGTAGCCTCTCTGAGGAAGAAGGAGCCTGAGTTCATATTAAAAGCCCAGAAACCCATCAGAGCGAGCAGTGGGGCAGGTTCCTACTTGTATCAGGGACCCAGACCAGAGTCCCAATGTGGGTTTGCCAGGGTGTCCTCGAACCAGGAGACAGGAGGCATCGTGGCCTGTTAAGCCACAAAGGCAGGAAGTCCCCAGCAGTGGGACCCCTTGATGCAGTCGAGACGGGCTGTGGGCTGCCGTCAGGGAGGGCGCTCTGTTTGCAGCTCATTCTTTATGAGTAGAAGGTCCGTGCGCCCAACCACAGGAAGAGCAGAGAGCAGGTGAACCGCGTCCCTCGTGTCGGGCTCTGAGCTGCAGCACGGCGTCCCTGCCTTCATGGGCTGGCCGCACGAGGGCTGTTCCCACAGCAGTCGCCACAGGTGTGGGGGGAACGCCTTGACCCCACAGTGACGTCCCTGGGGAGAGGAACCTTTCCGCTCCCACCGTGGTACAGTGGGACCATCATGCCATGCGTGGCCCACCATTGCTCCCAGTCTAATCAGGTGGAGGCCACTGCCCTGCTCTGGCCGTGTGACCTCGTCACGGTGGGTGGTGTTGTCACTCTTGCACATGTAAGAAGGTGACAGTTAAGAGCTGCTACGTCACTTGTCGGAGGTCAAGCCATCAGTGCATGGCGGAGGGAGGATCCGAACCTTGTAAAAGACTAGAGACTGTGAGACTTTCAAACCCTCTTAGCTCTCTGTTCTTCCCTGTTCTGCATTCCCCTGCTCTTTCACCTGATGGGCCAGAACCATTTTAACAGCCGAGGGTCGGAGCTCTCGGTGAGACACAGTGGTTGGTATGTTTGTCCTCTCTGTCCTCTGCCCAAATGCCACCGTGGTGAGGATGAGGATCTAAAAGGAATAAACCCACAAGAACAAAGAGAACGGGACAGGAAGTGGCTACAGAGAGCTGTCCTCAACCCGCTGCTGCTGCTGCAGGTGGACGGGCCAGGGGACATGGGGGGTGCTGAGCACCTGAGCAGGGTGGCGGGCAGGAGCGTGAGATTTCAGAGATGCCAGGTGCCTGGGGATTCAAGAGGACTGCTGGGTGGTGTGGGAGAAGCAGCTGCACCCAGGTCCCTCCCCTGCACTGCACAGCCAGGTCATAGGAGTCTGGAGTCACTCAGGAGAGCAGGCACTGGAAGGTTCCAGACTGGGGACAGGGGGGTACCAACAGCAGGGATAGGTGACAGTCTCCACAGGAGACCCAGTTGGCTCCCTTGGCGTGTCGTTTCATGGTGCGAGCCCTCAGTGGCTTCCTAGGTTTTCACCACTTCCTGACCGATGTGGGGCGAGGATTGCTGCCTGTGCTGGCTGACAGGGCCCAGCGTCCCTCGCCACAGCCTCCAAAATGACAGGGTCCAGTGCTGTTTGTGGGTGGTGGGTTTTCTTGGAGGTGGGGGTCGAGCCGGAGACTGAACCAGGACCTCGCCTGTGCTAGGCGAGCACCCCACTGAGCCGTGCCCCGCAGGAAGCGAGATTCTAGAACTCTGGTTTCCAGAGCCTGGGCCAGGGCTGGAGGCTCTTTTCGAAAGAAACTGACAAGTTTGCAGACACTAAACCGGGGGTTTCCCAAGAAAATAGCATCCCTGCTGGCTCACCCTTCACGGAGCCCAGGTGTGCAGCCTTGTCCTTCCTTTGGCCACCTCTGAGGGACCAGACTGGGCAGTGTCAGTGCCTCTGCAGATAACCGAAGAGAACTGATGTTAGCAGAAGCGGTTTTTCACTTGCCAGGAAGCCACAGAAACAAAGGCAGGGGCAGCAGAGAACTTGCAACAACAGTCCTCGGGAGGGAGGAGAAGTCGTGTCCCTGAAACCGGAGCCAGAGGGACGAGGAGCAGGAAACGCGGAGCAGGAAACGCGGAGCAGCTGGGGGGAAACGCAGTGGCTGCCGCCATTAAACCGCCCAGTGAGGGCGAGGCGTCAGGTAGAGGAGAGGACCCCCAGAGCAGCGGCTCCCGAGACAGGACGTGGGAGAGCCACGCCTGGGCTTCCTGGGGGATGGAGCTGCCAGGTGGAGCGCTGCGGGGAACTGCCCCAGGGATGCCACCGCGAGGTCGCCTTTCCAAACAAGGGGTATAAGCTTCCCAAAGCCCATAAAACGGGCGCTGCCGTCGCGGGGTGGCCAGTGAGGGTGGGACGGCGCGGGAGCAGACAGAGCTACTGAAGGGTGCTTGTTGCTGACAGGAACTACTCAAAAACTCACTTCCTGTCTCCTGATGTTTATTGTTGTGCTGCTGGGACAGCAGCAGACACGGACGGGGCGACCCCCTCGTTTCCTGCACCTCGGAGCTCCACTCCCCCTCCACCCGCCGCCTTCCCCGGGTTGTCCTGGCCAGGCGGATGCTGAGGCAGAGGCTTCTCAGGTACCAAGGTTGTGTTGGTGGCACCTGGTTCTGGGGGACCTCATCTCTACAGCACCTGTCCTCACAGTGAGCTGATAAGGTCCCTCGTGTCACCATGGGTTCTGGCTCCTTGGCAGCAACGGCTGTGTGTGAAGATCAGGCTGAGCCAGATATGGAGGAGGAGGAGGAGGAGGAGGCCGAGAAGCTGGTGGGCAAGGCCACTGCCACTGGCATCTTCAATGACTTGGGGTCTGGAAGCAACATCCATCTGTGTGACATCAGCACGAGCAAGCTGGACTTTCCTCACCCCTACTTAGTGCCCAAAAAGAAGGGGACCAGGTTTGGCTGGCACAGATGTGACAAAGGGACCACCACAGTCCTCACTGAGAAAGTCACTGCCC
Organism: Marmota marmota marmota; assembly: GCF_001458135.2. NCBI lineage: Eukaryota > Metazoa > Chordata > Mammalia > Rodentia > Sciuridae > Marmota > Marmota marmota. Next base: position 19,320,127 of record NW_026000185.1, on the reverse strand, counting down.
TGGAGATGAAGCTGCTGGAGGACCCTCTCCAAACAGTGGCCACTTCCTGAATGGTGTTGGTGGGTGGCCGGGCACCACTCTGCCAAATGTGGTTCCCGTTTGCTGAATGAAGTGCAATAAAAAATGAGACCCACAGTCCAGGCCTAAAAGGTCCAGCAGCCACATAATAGGAGGGTCTGTGGCGGAGGACCACCCATGCAAGGCCAGCCTCAGCTACTCACTGAGGCCCTGTCCCGATAAATGCATAAATAAGGAAATAAGTGTGGACAGGTGGCTGTTTGGGTGGTAGCTCTGGTAAGGCACCCTGAGTTCAGTCAGAATGAGAAAGGGGGCTGCAGAGGTCCTGAGGGCCTGACTTTGTGGGCATAGCAAGTGACCTGAGGAGACTGGTTCGTCCGCACACCTCAGAAGAAGTATGTGTGGAGGGAGGGCGACCCCAGCACCCCGATATGGACCAGTGTGGCTGGCTGCTCGCCTTCTGCCCTGGCCCAACAGAAGGTGGGCAGCCATGTTTGTTGAGAGAACGCAAACTTGGAAGGACCTAGCCCCTCGCCCTCCCTTCTCTCTCCCTCCCTTTATTTCCTATCTTACTTTGTGGTGCCTGAGTCTGTGAGGTCACGTGGAGGAGCTGGTGACACAGGTAATCACTGGACCACAGGTGTGCGGACCAGAGAGGGAGCAGCTGGGAGGGAAGGGAGCCCTGCTGGGGCGGAGCCTCGTCCTTGGTCCCTGGCTCTTAACACCTTCCTCAGTGCTGAGTGACGGGAGGCCGATTGGCGGGCTGGATGAGTGGGGCATCGGCCTTTGAGTAGAGGGGAAAGAGGATGGCGGAGTCCTGGGCGAGGAAGAGAGGTCTTGGGGCTGAGAGGTGCCTGGGAGCTCCCCTGCCCTGGAGTCTGCTGATCTGAGAACTTAAAGTGCTCTCGACCTGTGGATGTATGGGGGGGGGGGTGTGTGTTTTGTTGAACCAGGAGTGCCTAGCCACTGAGCCACATCCCCAGTCCTTTTAAAAAATATCTTATTTAGAGACAGGGTCTCACTAAGTTGCTTATGGCTTCACTAAGTTGCTAAGGCTGGCTTTGAACTCACGATCCTCCTGCCTCAGCCTCCCAGGACCCTGGGATAACAGGTGTGCAGTACTGCACCCAGCTTATGTCCTGACCCTTGGAAGAAAGGCATTAAAAAATAAACAGACTTGAGTGATTTTGTCTTAAAAGTAGAGAGCAAATAAGGAGGAACCTTAGATTTTTTTTTATATGAGTTGTTGATGGACCTTAATTGTATTTGTTTGTATATGGTCTTAGAATCGAACCCAGTGCCTCACACATGCTAGGCAGCGCTCCTCACTGAGCCGCAGCCCCAGTCTGGAACTTTAGATTTTTAAAGAACCTTTTTTTGCTGGACAGGCAACTGTGGGGAAGAGCATCTCCCAGGCCAGAGGTCGCTGGAAATTCAAACTGACCACTTGAAATGAACACTCACCCTAGTGGACGCTGGAGACGGGTGGGCCTGAGTCCCCTGCTTCAGCCAGTTCCTTGAACTCTCCACACCTGAGTTCCCTCGCCCGGATTACCTGGGGGTGATAGCACTTACTTCCTGGGGTGTCATGAGGCTCACAGGCAGTGGTCACTGAGCAGGGGTCACAAATGGGCGGCGTGTAGGCCAGCCCTGGCTCACAGCATTCTCATTGCCGGCATTTAAAAATCGGGGATTTTTACCTAAGGAGTCTGATGGTCCGCTTCAGTGTAGAAGTCAAGTCAGCAACACTGAAGGGCGCTTCCCCCAGTACTGTGGGTGGAACCCAGGGGCGCGCTATCCCTAGGCCACATCCCAAGCCCTTTTTTAAATTTCGTTCTGAGACAGGGTCTCACTAAGTTGCATAGGCTAGGCTTGCACTTGGACCCTCCTGCCTCAGCTTTTGAGTCATCGAGCTGAAGTGCGTTATCCAGGCAGAGGGGACGCCTTCCTGTTCACTCAGGGCGCCCTGTGCGACCCACAGCCGGCTTGACTGGCGTGTGTCCTGCCTGACCTCAAAAAGTGTGTCCATCCCTGGGCTGTCAGTCAGCGAATGCTGCCAGGGAGGACAGGGCTCAGGAAGAGTCTCTCCACCAGGCCCAGGGGTAACACCTCCCCAGGTGGGGCCAGGGGCTTCCCAGGTGCCAGGCCAGCGCCCTCCCCGCCCTGCCGGCCTCTCCTGGGAAGCCCCATGTGGTGCAGGGAGCCTGTCCCCTCTGTTTCTGTCCCCACCAGTGCAGAGCAAATGTTTGTGGAAGCCAGTTGAATTAAAGGCCCCAGGCCACCTTGACATTTTCAGTCCCAGTGACTGGGTATGACAATTGATCCTCAACGCTCTGTTTTCCCAGGTTGTGGCAATGATAATAGTGGTGACATTGGCAGTAACGGGGTCCATTGAGCGCTGCTCCTATGCCACACTGTGTCCTGAGCACTCTGTGAAGGAGATGCCACGTGTGTCCCCATTTCAGCTGAGGAGACTGACATGCAGAGAGGACACGTCCCTTAGGCAAGGAGGTGCAGCGGGCAGCCGCAGGTTCTCAGCAGATACCCGAGTCCGCTGCCCGCGCCCAGCCTGCAGCCGTGCCCTCTGCCCGTGGTCCTGGCTGCCCTGGGTCTGGGCTCCAGGTCTTAGGTCCCTGTGGTCCCTCCAGGTGGCTTCCTTGAAGGTTCCCCAGACTGAGTGACGCTGTGCCCTGTGGTCTGTCTCCACGCAGAGGTGGGTGGGGTGGGGTGAGGTGGCACCTGGATTTATGTGACACTTGCTGGCAGCTCCCAGCAGCCCTCTCCCTGTCTCGGACCCTTGGGTTGACAGTGCCATTTTGCCAGGTGGCCGGATGAGGGTTCTCACTGAGAACGTGGGAAACGCAGGCTCTCGTGTCCGTTCCACGTCCACACTGCATTTTTTCTACCAGTAAATTGTGCTTCCTGATAGGGACGTGAGATTCTAACTTCACCAGGTGGGGGGGTCCATTAGATCACGTGATCTGCTGAGCCTCAGTTTCCTCTTCCTTAAAGCCAGTGACTTGCAGGGCACCAGGTGAGGAGCAGGAGGAGAAAGAGCTCCTGAAACCACCTGCTTGGCCCTCCTCCTTGGCTCCTCGAACGGCCATGTTCAGCCCTGGGTCTGCAGTGCTGGAGAGCCCGGGATTCCTTTGTGCTGACCTGCTGACCGCAGTGCACTGTACCTTTAAAAGGTTCCTCAGGCACTGTGGTCACCTGGCCCTTTGTTCCTGGGAGCAAGCCCTGCCAGGTCCAGTGGTTGCCATCACCAGCCCCCAGTTCCCCCAGGGCGGGTTGCTGGTCTGGAGAGGGCAGCTCAGGTGGGGGGACAGGCAGCTGCTCTGGGCGCCTGTGCTCACTCGCACTCCCTGGGGTCCTCTTTGCTTTTGGCTTTAGCCAATTAATGTTCTGGAACATGCTCCCCAGAAATGGAAAATAGCAGCTTAAGGGATTCCAGTAATAAAAACTGGGGGGTTTTGTCTTCTTTTGGGGTGCTGGGGATGGAGCCCAGGGCCGCGCACAGGCTGGGCAGGTGCTCACCCTGAGCTACATCCTCAGTCCCCAGAATTGGAATTCCAAGGCCGGTCAAGCTCCAGAGTTGTGGGAGAGGTGTGGTGTGAAGGGCGTGCAGCAGGGTCCCCGGGTCCCCTGGAATCAGGAAGGCAGGCCCGTCCCTCCCTTGCCTGCCCTATTTCCTCCATTGACCCTCAGCCCCGGGAGGCCAAATGCTGTGTGTAGCCCCGGTCACAGGCAAGGCGGTCAGGCTGAGGAAGGCCTGTGGCCTGCAGCCTCAGCCCACTGGGCAGGCTCACCCAGGTCCGGAGCAGGAGAGTCTAGGTGCTGACCCCTGGGCCCGCTGCCTGGGACACGAGCGTCTCCAAAGCCATGATGTGCTTGACAGGGTTCAGGGAAAGGGACTGGTGTGTTGACAAAGTGCAGAGATTTTTGGGTAAATAAACTGGGACTGACTTGTCATGCATACAAAGAAAGTGTGGCTGGGACATAAGGTAAAGAAGTTGGCTGTGCTCTGGGGTCAGGCAGGGCGACCTGCCCCCTGGCCCCAGACCTGCCCAGCAGCCACCCAGCTGAGCTGCTCTGGTCCTTTGGAGAGCACCGCGGCCTCACAGGGCGAGGTGACGGAGCAGGCAGCCACAGCACCTCTGCTGCGTCTCGGGCCCTGTCAGCCCTGTGGCTGCTGACACCGCCCTGCGTGATTGCAGGGCAAGGAGTGACCGCGGCTCACAGCCTCCCAGCATCCTCTTCCTCGCTGCCCAGCCTCACTGCCCAGGCTGCAGGCCATGCTCAGAACCCGAGCAGGTTCCCGTGACCGAGGCCAGTGCTGGGGCGTATCTTACCATAAGAGACCAGGAGCCCTTGACCCCGCTGGTGTCTGCGGTGCCTCCTTCTGTGCCAGGCCTGGCTGGCAGGGCCACGGCACCCTCTGTGCTGCTGCCACCCCGCCCCCCGTGGCTTTCCTCTTGTCACCAGGTCCCCTTTGCAGGCCTCCTCACGCGGGCCCCATCCTGGGTGCCAGGGAGACAAGGCTCAAGGGCAGGCACAGGTCCCCAGCCTGGAGCCACCGCCCAGCGGGAGAGGCTGCCACATCCCAGGACAGCAGGCACTGCGCTGTCCCTTCCCTGGGTGTCTCTGATTACATTAAGGACCAAGTGGAGGTACTTTTCAGGCCTCGTGCCCCGACATGCAGTTGTCAGCTGGCGGGGTGACCGTCTGTCTGCAGGGGGAGTCGTGACCCCTCAGGTCCTGTCTCCTCACTGCTGCAAACCTTGCTCCTGTTCCCAGGGACCAACGTCATGGTTCGGTGCCTTAAACTGCTGAAGGAATTTAAGCGGAAGGTTGAAGATGACCATGATGACGATGATGACGAGGAGGCCATCTCCAAGGGGCTGCCCCCCGTGGACATCGTGTACGAGCGGGACATGCTCACGCAGACCTACGAGCTCAGTGAGTCCCCTTGGCGCCCGCTCCGACGCCGCTCTGGAGCACTTGAGTGGAGGCCGTAGGCGGAGGCTGTGGTGCCTGGAAGCTCCGCGGTTCCCTTGGGTCAGAGTCAAGTTCAGAGCCTTGGTGCCACATTGCTGTGCAGTGTTAGTCTCCGAGCCTCGTCCCCTCATCTGTAAAGCGGGGTGTGTTGGGGTTCCTAGCTAGGCAGGACCAGGCCACATGTCGGGACAGAGACGGACCGAATTCGTTAGGGGTCGGCCTGCTGATGACAGAGGCTGGGCAGGCCTGCCCCAGAGCAGAAGGGCATCCAGCTTTAGAAGAGGGAGCGGGTGAATTCACCTCTCCTCTCCGCCTTTTCATGCTCCCTGGGCCCCCGCTGATTCGTTGGTGCCTGCCCACCCTAGGGCAGGTCTTCCCCAAGCAGCCGACCCCCTCACAGGCCCATCTCCTCCAGAAATACGCTTGTAGACACTTCCAGAAATCATCCTTTCCCAGGCATCACTGCATCCAGTCAGGTCGATGTCTAAAACTGACCCGCACACGGGGTAGCACCTGCGCTATCAATTATGAGGGCTGAAATATCCAGAACAGGGTCTGCTACGTAGAAAGCATTAAAAAAAAAACTGCTGTTTATCTTAGTCCATTTTCTGGTCCTATAGCAAAGCACCCAAGACTGGATGATTTATAAAGAAAAGGTTTGACTCTGCCTTAGACTTAGGGAGGCCAGGAAGTTCAGACAGGGTCCCGGCATCGCTCAGTTTCTGGCTCTGGCCTTAGGCCACTCCATGCCTGGACAAAAAGCCAGAGGGTTGCGGATTTGTGGAGAAGAGACAGACACAGAGTGGCCTTGCTGCTAGGCCACCTGCTCTCGTGGTGACTAATCAGTGGAAACACACTGGCATTCGGCCATCCACAAGGGCCCTGCCCCCCCAGTCACCTCCCCCAGGTCCCCGCTCCCCACACTGCTGCAGGGAGGGTTCCGGCTCCACAGAGATGGAGATGGGGGAGATGAACGAACCCACAGCACGGCACCCATGGCCCTACGTCCTGGCCTGCGGTCGCCACAGGCTGGGAGTCCTAATGACAAAGGGACAAAAACTCTCCCGTTCCTCACCTTTCCTCTGGGCCCCAGAATCTGTGTAGGACATCAGGGACCCAGTGCCACTGGGGGCAGAGGACGCAGGGCCCTGGCTCAACCGCGGGTTGGAAGCCACACAGCACATCGCTGGCCTCCTTGGAGGGCGGCCGGGCAGTTGGCAGGATGGGTTCCTCAGACCCCGTTTGGGGACAGTGTCCCTTAGCTCTTCGTTCCCATTTGTAGCCTGTTGCTGATGGGAAGTGTCCCGGCTTCCTGGGCGAGCTGGCCCCCTCTTGTTCCTGCCCGTGCCGTGGGGCAGGGCCTCCTCGCCCTGACTGGCTTCCTGGCAGGAAATGGAGAGGAGAGGGTTCCCAGCAGTCAGGAGCTTGGCCGCCAAGTCTGCCCTGCGGTTCACACATCCCCTGGGCACGGGCCCACCTCCGCTGCCCGCTGGCCTCCTTCCTGGGGTCCTCAGCCTCAGATTAGAAGAGAGAGTTTAAAAGGGCCTCGTGGGAAGATGAGATAACAGTCCCCAGGAGCCAAGTTGGTGACAGGACGAGAGTTGAGGACCTACATAGCACGGAGCTGTGCGCGGTCAGCAGCCAGTCCTTCCCCAGGGCACCAGGCAGTCATCTCCTCCCGTGGTCCGCGCTGAAGGCTGCTGCAGAACAGTGTGGCTGTCGGTGTCCCAGTGCCTGGTCTACCAGGAAAGAAACCTGGGAAATGCACGTTAAAAAGTTCTCAGTTAAAAATTTTTGCTTTTGAAAAGCCTTCATCAGTGCATTATGGTCACACGTGGTGGTAGGGTTCGTTTTGATGTGATCGTACGTGAACGTGACAGTTTGCTCAGGAGGGTTGGTCTCCTTCAGGTGAAAAAAGTCCATGTGAAAGGGCTGGTTTCCTGCTGCTGAGTGAAATGGCCCTCCTGGCCCTGGTGGACGAGCCCCCAGTAGACGAGCCCCAGCGGCCGTACACTTGGGGTGCTGGTGTGGTGGAGCCCACTAGAGCTGTCTTGTTCTCAAGTGTTGGTGGAGCCTGGGGGAGCAGGAGAGGAGGGCCCGTCCTGCCCTCTCTGTTGGCTTTGCTGCTCCGACGCCCCTGCACCTGGGAGGGGGGTGACTTGGCACAGCTGCCCAGGCGCGGCTGGGGCTCACGCTGTTGTTCCTCACAGTTGAGCGCAGAGGCACCAAAGGAATTTCCCAGGCTGAGATCCGAGTGGCCATGAACGTGGGAAAGCTGGAAGCCAGGATGCTCTGCCGGCTGCTCCAGAGGTTCAAGGTCGTCAAGGTAACACGTCTGGCTGGGCCCAGCGCACGCTCACGAAGCCACGTGTCAGAGGAGCAGATCACCTGCCATCTGTGCCTAGGAGCAAAGGCTCCCTGGGGCTCCCCCGTCACTGCTGCGGCCTTGTCCCCACTTGTCAGACCTGGAGCAGTTGTCAGCTTTGGGAAGTCACAAGGCAGGGCACCTACACCTGAAGCTGGCTCCCGGGTGGGGACGGGCAGCTGGGCCGTGAGTGTCCGTCCACCTGCCCGCTCCGTGTTTATGTGACAGGAGGGCGTCGGGCAAGCTAACTGCGTGTCCCTTCTGTGATCCAGACCTGCCCTCCTGCTGCCCCTGTCAGTCAGCTCTCTGTCACTGTGTGGGATGTGACTCAGGAAAGGTCGCCCTGGCTCGTGGTTCTGCAGTGTCCAGTCGCTGGCTCTGCGCAGCACATGGTTGCGGGGACACATGGTGAAGCGACTGCTCCATCATGAGCCAGAAGGACAGAGAAGATGACTGGGGTCCCAGAACCGCTTTGGGAGCATGGTGACCTAAGGGCCTCCCACTAGGTCCCACCTCCTAGAAACTCTGTTACCCTCACTAGTGCCACCCTGGGTACTGAAACTTTCCCACGTCACCCTCTTCTTGCCCACATTTTGGACACTTTGCCTGAAGGCAGGATTCTGGGTGAGCTCATGATGGCAGAGCACTTGGTGCCCCCCACCCCTGTGCCGTGTGCACTGACGCCACTCCTTACCCCATGGAGCCTCCGCCCCCTGTTCCAAAAGATAAAGTGAGCACAGATCAGCGATGACCAGGCCACTAGTCCTGTGCTGTGGCTGCAGGCCTGGACGCTCTAGTGCCCGGCAGCCACTGAATTCTGTGTGACAAACACTCCCTACCTGCTGACCATTATTTTTGTGAGCCGGGCCTGTGCCCGGCCCAGAGGCTATTGGGAAGGTCACGTTAGGACCCTGCGCCCCAGGAGCTCGCAGTCTCAGTGCACACGGGGGCAGGATTGCATCCGGAGCCGTCTCCACCGGCTCGTGGAAGCAAGGGCCAGGAGACAGGGCAGGAAGGGGCCCCAGGCCATGAGACAGGAGAGCACTGGGGACAGCAAGACCAGGCCACCAGCCTGTGGTGGGTGCAGCAGGCTCTTTTCAGCAGAATAAACACACTCCTGTCCCCTGTAGGGATTCATGGAAGACGAGGGCCGGCAGCGGACGACCAAGTACATCTCATGCGTGTTTGCGGAGGAGAGCGACCTGAGCCGCCAGTATGCCCGGGAGAAGGCCCGCAGCGAGCTGCTGACCACCGTGAGCCTGGCCTCGGTGCCCGAGGAGACACTTCTGCCCGAGGGCGAGGACGCCTTCCTCTCCGAGTCGGACAGCGAGGAAGAGAGCAGCCGCAGCAAGCGCAGGGGCAGGGCCTCCCAGGGCCACCTGAGGTCCTCTGTGGACCTGGGACCAGGCACCCAGCCTCATCACTCCACGCCAACCAAAGGTAGGTGGCTGGCACGGGTGGGGGCGTGTGGGGCCGAGCGCCTGGGCCTGCGCCTGAAGTGTCCGTTCAGCTCAGTAGGCACCTCCGGGCCCCTCGGTGCTGCCCTGAGTCGGGGCGCACAGGTGTCACTCGCATCTCCTAGGAGGCTTGGCGAGGACAGTCATGTGGTCTGTCTCCTGCCTGCCTGCACAGCAGTGTCCTTGGCAAATGTTTTGTTAGGTTTTTACTATTAAAGGAATAGAATTCCGGAAGGTTCCTCTGTTCCCTTCCCTCGACATCTATCCAAAGCTCCCTGGGGTTTTGGTTCAGTAGAGATGACTGTTTGTGAAGCGCCCTGGAGGTGGGGCTGATGGCGAGTTTGCAGATCTAGCATCTGGCCTTGTGAGAGGGACACTGGCTGCCCGCGGGTCCTCACCTGTCTTTGAAGTGACAGTCAGCAGGTGTGGCCTGTTGGCTCCTGTGGCTGCCAAGCACAGAAGCCCTTGTCCCTTCCCTCTTGATGGTTCCCCTCCTGCCCTCGTCACAGGTGGGTGGAAAGTCCTAAACCTACACCCGTTGAAGAAGCAGCCGTCTTCCTCCGCAGGAGCTGCCGAGGACAGGGCCTGCCGGGGCCCCGCGGGCAGGGACGGCCTGCTGGACTCCAGCAGCAACTCAGACCTCAACATGTCCTTCGGCTCCCACTGCGTGGAGAGCAACAGCGGAGACATCGCAGTGATCGAGGAGGTCCGGCTGGACAACCCCAAGGTCAGTGTTGGCCAGGGGAGGGCATTGTCTCTGAGGGAGCCTGGCCGCTGGGCCAGCCTGCTCCTGCCTGTGCCTGAAACTCAAGGATAGCAGCCGAGCCAGGGGCAGGGCCAGGGCCAGGCACCAAGGGCTAGCTCTGTGCTCACGGGAGCCACGTCCTTGTTCCCACGCTCCTTCACGTGCCCGCACCCTGCACACAAGTCACCTGCACTGTGATGTCCCCAGGTTCCCTCTCCAACAGCTTATTCTTTTCACTCGAGTTTATTTTGCAAGGAATTCTGTGTTGCCAGTTTAGATGGCTGTGAGCTGGTGTTGCCCCAGAGGACGTTGGCCAAAGAGACATTTTGATTGTCACCACTTAGGGAGGGGACTCTCCCAGCAGTGCGGCGGCCAGGCCGGGGTACTGGTTATGGCTGCTGTTGATTGGACAGGTCCTGGCATGTTGCCCAGTGGGCCTCGAACCAGGCTCGAGTGGTCCTCCTGCCTCGGCCTCCAGGCAGCCCTGCCCGCATGCAGGGTTAGGGCTAGGGCACCCTGCGCCTGGCTACGGCTGCATGTTTTCTTCCTTTCTTTTTGTGGCTCTGGATGTCCAGCCCGGGGCCTGGTTTGTGCGGGCCAGTGCTCCAGCGCTGCGCCCCACCCTGCCGGTCAGTGGTGCCTTGTCCAGCACAGACTCAGCCACGGTCCAGGCCAGGAGCACTCACTGTGAGGGAAGAGTAACCCTCAAACAGATCAGAAAGCGTGTCCGGCATCTTGTCCACACGCTGCATGCTCCAAGGCGTCAAAGGCACAGTGGGGCAGGCCAGGGCTTTGTCATCCGTGTGAGGACAGGGGTTAGAAGGTGACGGGCACAGGATGCCGTCTCATCACGTGATTCCAAAGGTGCCTCCGATTCTGCCAGGCCTTTGGGAGCAGAGCAGACGAGGCCCCCTGGGGGGTGGGCTGTGGTGGGTGGGTGGCTTCCTGCTGCTGCTGGTTTGGGGTACGGCCCTGCAGGGTAAATCCCAGCTCTGGGCTGTGGGGGACGTGGGGCCCCTATGGGTTGGTGGCTGTCCCTGAATCAAGTGAGTACCAAGTGGGGACCGTACTCACCCTGCCCTGCTGCTCCTCTGTGCTCTGCTCCTGTCCCTGTGGACATATGGGGCTCGGTTGGGGTGCTCACAGACCCACTGAGCCCTTCCTCCCTGCTGGGTGCCCAGGCTCCCTGTCCATCACTACTGGCCTTGTCACCAGCTGGGGAAGCTGGGCCTGCCAGCTCTGTCCCCAGCAGGGCTCCCACTGTGTCCCCTGCCCTCCTCTCCCCGCCCCTTGCCATCAGGTCTGTGAGGCCCCAGCACGCGCTGCCTACAGCCTGGGGCTCCGTGGTCTCTGCCCACTTGGCTCCTCTCTGGTGGAAAGTCACTCCTGAATGGCGGTGGCACTGCCTCCCCATTTTGGGTCTTTCTGGGGATAGTGGCGTTCTCTGCTCCTGGTGGCTCTTGGCAGGGTGTGTCTCCGCTCCCCAGCAGCCGTGGCCAGCAGCCAGCAGAGTGCTCGCTCTGACCCTCGGGGTGCCCTCTTGGGCCCAGCAGCCCACCCCCTGGTGGAAGTGCTGCCCGGCCTGAGTGCCCACATGGGCCGAGTGCACCTACGCGGCTATGTTGAGCCGCTACCCCAGCCAGGAGTGAGGAGCCGGCCAGCAAGCCGTGCCCAGCTGCCATGCCCGCCACACAGTGACTTGTGCCCAGTGACCCACGGGGCGTGTGCTGGGTTTAGGGTCCACCCAGGGCTCGCTTCTGAGCTTCCCCAAGGTCTGACCCAGGGCACGTGGCATAGGCTCCCGTTCACCCCAGGGACACCCGGGCTGGGCTCCAGAGCCTGCTGCTGCTTCTAGTCCGGTGCTTCCTGAGGGACGCGCAGGGGCCCTGTCCCAACTCCATCTCAGTGGCGCAGACAGTCCTGGGCTCGCCGAGCCCTGGGCTCCTCCCCTGTGAGGTGGATGGTACTGAGAAGGCCGTGGAGCATTTTGAGGACACAAACCCCATGGGCCTCAGTGAGAAGCCGTCCCTTGCCTCCCTGGGGTGGGCCCCGGGGTTGCTGCGGTAACACTGAGGCCTGTTCTGGGGCCAGCAGATCCCCCGGGCCCAGGAGCCCCTGCTGGCAGGTGGCTGTGCCACTTCAGAACCCTGAAGGGACCCACCTCTTGACTTCCCTTCCTGAGGGCTGGGAGGGCACGACCCCTTGGCAGTGTCCGGCCCTGGCTGAGCCCGCCTGTCTTGTCCCCCAGGACAGCAGTGGTTCCCAGAGGACCGGCAAGCACGGCACGGGCCAGGACAAGCCGCACAAGACGTACCGGCTCCTGAAGCGCAGGAACCTGATCATAGAGGCCGTCACCAACCTCCGCCTCATCGAGAGCCTGTTCACGTAAGCCCCGGGCACCTGCCCCGGCCCCGTCGGCCTCTGCTCTCCGTGTCCCTTTGTGGTCGGGAGGGTCCGAGTGCTCCTGCCGTTCTGAAGCTGGGCCTGACGGGGTGGGGGAGCGGGCGTGCCTCTGCCCCCCAAGGCCACCGTGGGCTGGGGGGGGGCTTGTAAGGAAGGAGAAGCGGCCCCAGCAGCGCTGGCCTGGGCTGGAGGAGGCCGATCTGTGGCCGGTCCCTGCAGCCCCCTCTGCCAGCGCCTCCTGGGCCAGCAGGCAGCGTGAGGGCCACTTCAGAGGAGGGGCCTTGCCCTCAGTCAAGGACGTGGCTTCTTCATGCTCGGTCCCTGACTGGGGCTGGACTCGGGGACAGGGGCCATCTGCAGATACGGTGTCACCTTGGTCCCCTCTTCTGTGCAGCGAGGGGCTTGGCGAGATGTTCCTAGCGAGCCTTTTAGACCCGGCATTCTGTGACCAGAGATCTAGAAGTGTCACTGTAGTGACTCAGTGAGACCTAGAGAGTGAGATGTGTCGAGGAGGAATAAGGAGCAGCTCAGGTCTGAGGGGACGGTGGTGACGGGAACGTCCCTTAGCTAGACGATCAGTGAGCGCCTGGACTTGGTGAGGACGATAGCCTCCTGCCCCCGCTCCCCTCCCAGCTGTCCCAGGCCCCGATGCCTTGGGGTGCCGGCAAGGCTTGGCTGGGGGCCCTGCAGGGGGCCGTCTGGCATGTCCTCACGTGCTGTAGGGAGGGGTCTTCAGGGCTCCTGGAGGCCCACCTTCCTGGGGGAGGAACCCCATCACGCCTGGTTTGTGCTGGGTGCCGTCGGGGGGGTCCTTTGGCGTGGAGAGTGGCCTGCTGTGTTCTGATGGGCAGCCTGAACTGCTTATTTTGTGACGTCGCAGGATACAGAAGATGATCATGGACCAGGAGAAGCAGGAGGGCGTGGCCACCAAGTGCTGCAAGAAGTCCATCGTGCGCTTGGTGCGGAACCTGTCCGAGGAGGGCCTCCTGAGGCTGTACCGCACCACGGTCATCCAGGACGGCATCAAGAAGAAGGTACTGGCTCCCCGGGCCCGCGCCAGCCCTGCTGAGGGCCTCCCCGCCCCTTGCCCTTGCCCTCGCCCTCGGCCTTGGCGCCTCTCAGTGGTCCCTCTGTTGTGGGTGACTCCGCGTGTCCCAGTGTGCAGCATGCCCCTGACCTGGGGATCAGGGGTTCCCAACTTTGAGAGATGGATACAGAAAAGAGTGACAGCGTGGTTGATGTGAGAGTGGCGAGTCACCCAGGCAGAAGTCCCCTGCAGCCGGCCTTGGGTAAGGGAGGGAGAGGGCAGGCAGCGTCAGGAGGAGCTCAGGGACATTCAGAAGGTGGAGCACCTTCCATCCCGGGAGGGCAGGAGGGAGTGGCGGCCCAGCGAGCGAGCACGCCAGTCTCCAGCCCACTGACCCATCACCTCCGTCTCACTTTGTTGATTTCTGTAAAATGTCAAGTTTGGGGCCGTTCCCATGGCAATGGTCGCTCCACGACTTTGCACATATTCTATGGCATAAATTTTTCAGGGTCAGTAATTTGTGGTGGCGCAGCTGGGCACTGGGGGACGGTCACTATTAATTTCTGACCTCCCTTCCAGACTGTGGTTCCCACCTCTGCCTTGAGAAAGCTCTGCTTGGGGCCTCTGCTTTCTCATCAGCCGCCAAGGTCGTTCCTGCTCTCACTGTCCCCAGCACGGGGCTGCACCCAGCCCTTTTCATTTTTATTTGGAGACGGGGTCTGGCTGAGTGGCCTAGGCTGCCCTCAACCCTGGGACCCTCCTGCCTCGGCTCCCAGCAGCTGGGGCTGTAGCAGGAGCCACGGCGCCCGGCTCACGCCATCTTATTTCTCAAGAAATTTGAAAAAGACAAAGCGGTGCAAGAAGTGACCCAGGAAACAGCGTCTGCCGTTGCCAAAGTCTTTTAAAATAAAATGACATGTCCCTTTGACCCCCTCCCTCCCCGCAGCCTGCACGCTCCTCCTTATGAGGCGTCAGGATGTGCTGAAGTCCCTTCTCTGAAGGACAGATGGCCCATCGGCCGCACCTGATGTCTGTTGACCTTTGAGGGCCAATGTTCCAGATCACAGCCTCGGGTGACTGAGGGCGCTGGGGAGAGGCCACCCAGCTTTAGTGTCAGCTCTCTCTCTGGCTGCTCTGTGCTAGGGGCACAGGTGGGGAGTGGCAGGAAGGCACAGGGCAGCCGTCAGCACTGGGGTCACATAACTGGAGATGGCAGCGTGCGGTCGGGGGTCGCGGGGTGCTGCTGTGGCCTGCCCTTCCACTGCGGGGGGCTGCAGCTCGTCAGCGCCCCTCTGGCCTGGAGTTCAGGGCTCGGGTTTGGTGGTGGGGGCTCGCGCTGGCCCCTCAGGTCCGCTGGCGCCACACTGGCTGGAGTGCCTGCTCCTGCCCAGCCTCTGCTCCTGTGTCCTGTCCCCGCTGTCAGGCCTGGGGGTTTCTAGGTGTGGACCTCGGAACCGTGAGTGCTGCGTTTTAAATTTTTGAGCTGTCACCTGACTGTGTCTCCTTTGAGCCTTGTGAACCTACAAAGAAGGGATGGTTCAGAGGAGAGGTGGGGTCTCCACAAATAAGGAGCAGGGACACCTGAGCAGAGGTGGCCTGTCAGGGCATTGCTGTCTGTCCCCTGTCCCACACGTCTCTGAGCCCATTTGTGGTGCAGAGCTGCTGGCACCATTTATTCTGAAAACCCTCATCATTTAGAGGCCTGGCTCTCGGGTGCTGAGGCCACCAGCCTCCTCATCCTTGGTTCAGCTGCCACGCTCAGCCTGTTCCGCCCGTCTCCCCTCTGCTGGGCGCTGCAGGGATGGCCCTGCGTCAGGTCCCCTTGTTCACTCCGGCTCTGCTGGAACCTGACCCACCCTCATGGTTCTGCTCGGTTCCTGGGAGAAAGTAAAATGAAAGCTGCCTAAATCCTCTGCCAGTTCGTTTAGCCGTGCGCCTGGCAGGAGCCCCAGATGGAGGATCCAGATGGAAGCGCTCAGGATTCACCAGGGGAGGGGGGAGTGTTCCCCCAGGTGCAGCGGGGACCAGTGGGATGTGACGGCCCCGCCAGGGAACTGTGGGCGGACGGCTGCACCAGGCATGGCTGCTGGAGGGTTGGACAGCCGTGATGTGATGGCCAGCGGCTCAGCTACACCCTTCCTTCCCTCTCCCGCTTGTCTTCTGAAATGTCAGGACCTCGGCCCTCCCTGCCCACTGGGACACTGACTCTCTCCGCAGGTGGACCTGGTGGTGCACCCGTCCATGGATCAGAACGACCCCCTTGTGAGGAGTGCCATCGAGCAGGTGCGCTTCCGGATCTCCAACTCCAGCACCGCCAACAGGCAAGTGGCGGGACCCAAAAGAACCTCGAGCAAGGCACCGGGGCCTGTGTGTCCCACATGTCCTCAGAAAGCCCTGTAGGTCACCTTGCGTGAAATCAGTGCGCTCATTGGGTCAGGATGGGTGGTTCACGACCCCAAATCTAAGTGAGGATTGATTCTTTGCTATTTTAAGAAAAAAATCCCAGGGATCTGCCAGCGAGGGTTCCGAGCTCTCCCTGCCCCGGGCCTCGGGTCCCGAACTCAGCCTCATAACACTGCCCGGAGACTGCCCTTGACTACCCAGTGGCTGCCCTCGCCTTCCGGGGCTCTAATTTAGTTCATGGTCCACTTCAGACGGGAGAAGATGCAGGAAGAGAAAGTCCTCCGCCAGGCGTAAGCCCGAGGGCTGCAGAGTGCTAGTGGGGTGGCCTGCCATGAGGCCAGGGGTGGAAGACTAGTCTCAGAACTCCCGGCTGCTGGCAGCTCTGGAACCGCCCTCAGGCCTCGTGTGTTGGGCTCCTTCCTCAGACGGCAGCGCAGCCCAGTTGGTGGGCAGCCCCTCCCAGCCCCTCCGTGCCCCCTGCCCCGTATCCTGTGACTGGCACACTGTTCAGGTGTGTCCTCTGCCTGGCCTCTGCAGACAGCGGGTTGGACCCGCCCCACCCGGTGCCTTCGTCTAGGTCACGCAGACCGACACCGAGGCTCCCGGCCAGCTTCTCTGACGTGTTCTTGTGCCTGGTGTTTGGCTGCAGGGTTAGAGTCCCCCAGCCTCCAGCCCCTCCGGAGGAGGCCGAGGAAGAGAGCCCAGGGAAGGAGGGCCCACGCACATCCGGAGACTCCGACCTGCACACGGCCGCGAAGCCAGAGAGCACGCGGGTGAAGAAGACCGAGGAGAAGATGGGCATAACCCCGCTTAAAAACTACCACCCCGTCGTAGGTAAAGAGCAGCCCCCGCCCGCCTGCGACCGCATCTCATGGCTACTTGCGTGATGCTGGCGCACCTGGGGCCCTGCGCTGGGGCTCTGGGCTGCAGGCAGTTGAATGGGGTTGGAATCGCTGGCTGGGCCCTGCTGGGCTGCCACGTGCCTTCTCCAGCCTCCTTTCTCCTGTCTGCACAATGGACGTGGTCCGTGCCCAGCACGCCTCCCAGGCCCTTGGCGGACTCCTGGAATCAGGGTAGATCCCCACACGAGGAGTTGTTCACAGAGATTCCTTCCCTCTGCTGGCTGTCCTCTGAGGAACATTCCATGAGCTCAGAAAGTTCCCCCGTCCTGCCCTCACCTGCCTCCCCAGCTCAGGTGGTCTCCCTGGGCTCAGGCTCCCTGGGCCGCCCTCCCTGCCCGCCCACTGCCCACCAGCTGAGGCTCCGCACTCAGGCACCTGGCTCCCCTCAGACATGCACATGGCTCTCAGGGCAGCAGCCTCCACCAGGCAGTGTGGGGGTGGCCCAGGTCACAGGCATTTTGTGGGACTCCCCTCTGAGGTGCATGGCCTTCACCCCTGGCCTCGTAGCAGAGAACAGAGGGCACCGAGGGGCAGGAGCCCTGCGTGGCTGAGCAGCTGTGCCCAAGAGTGGGCCAGACTGGGCCCTAGAGTGGACTCTGCTGCTGTGTCCACCTTGTCCCACCCTGTCCTCGTCACCAGGAAAAGTCAGGGAACAGCTTATTTGTATCAATACAGAAATAAGTTACTTTAAAAGAACCAAAATTTCGGGCTGGTGCTGTGTCTCAGTGGAAGAGCACGCGCCCCGCCTGTGTGAGCCCCTGGGCTCACCCTCAGCACCATGTGGAAATAAATGAACAAGTGAATAAGTCAGCCATAAGGTATCGTGTCCATCTACAACCGAAATGTTTAAGGAAAAAAACGAAATTTTGGAATATTTGGCACGTTCCCACGAAGCCAGAGACCTTGTCCAGTGGCCTTCCATGGAGGCAGCTGCCACCCATCTGTCCTGGCCCCCTTGCTCCCCACAGCCTGCCCTCTGCTCCTCACCCCGCATCTCGGCCCCTTGAGTCTGTCCTGGACACTCACCCGCTACTGCACTGCCCCGCGGCCCCCGCCCACCCCTCCCCCGCACATCTGCGCGTCTGATGAGCTACTGCAGGTGTCATCTTGAGTCACATTCCCCAGGAGGTGGACACCAAGGGAGGGCAGGCACTGGCCATCTCCCTGGGCCCAGGCGCAGTGCCCTGGGGGGGGGGGGGTCTGGGGGTTTCCTGAGCGCTCTGCCCCCTTTCTTGCTTCAGTTCCGGGACTTGGGCGTTCCCTGGGGTTCCTGCCCAAAATGCCCCGCCTGCGGGTGGTCCACATGTTCCTGTGGTACCTGATCTACGGCCACCCTGCCAGCAAAACGGCCGAGCAGCCCGGCGTCGGCGGTGAGAGGAGAAAGCAGGAGCCAGGCAGGGCAGGCCCGCGGCCCTCCTCTGGAAGCGACCTCGAGGCCCCTGAAGGCCCCGCCAAGGACAGCAACGAGGGCGCCCCCTGGGAGGCCGAAATGGAGCTTCCCACAGAGACAGGTGAGGCGCCGGGCCTCCCCTGGACGGGCCTCCCCTGGACGGGCGTCCCCTGGATGGGCTGGGGCGGCTCCCAGGTGCTCAGATGAGAGCAGGGCCCACCCCAGCCCAGGCTCCTCCCTCCCTCCTGCCCGTGGGGCTGGGACCTGCCGGAGGCGCCCAGCCGTCTGGGTGACGCCATCCTCTTCCTAGTGTACGTGGACGAGTGCTCCTGGATGCGCCACATCCCTCCCATCCCAGTCCACAGGGACTTTGGCTTTGGCTGGGCTCTTGTCAGTGACATCCTGCTCTGCCTGCCCCTGTCCATCTTCGTCCAGATCGTGCAAGTCAGCTACAAGGTACTGGGGCTGGCCGTCGCAGGTCCCAGGGCTGGAGATCACCAGTCACCCCGTCATGGGGAGAGTGCTTGGAGTTGCCCCCGGGAATGGGTGGTGGGGGTATGGGAGGAAGGATGGTAAAGGGGAGGACCTCAGAGACTCCTCCTTCTGGAGGGAGGGAGACAGATAACTGGTTCAGCAGTGACATAGGTCATAAAGAAAGGGAAAAAAAGAAATGACCTTCAGCCTTGTCATCCAGAGAGATAACCACTAGTTTCTGGTAGATTGTCTTTCTCATCCTTGTTATTTTTATTTTTTTATTTTGAGACAAGGTCTCACTCTCTTGCTGAGGCTGGCCTCAAACTTGGAATCCTCCTTCCTCAGCCTCCCCAAGTAACTGGGATCACTTGCCCAGCTCCTCATTTGTTTTGTTATGGTCGGGAGCGGGCGGTATGTGTTTCAATCAACCCTTAAAAAAAAAAAAAAAAAAAAAACCCTGAGATTCTTTTTCTTCTTCTATTACCTGTTCTTTCCACTGGACAATTTATTGTATTTTCCACATCATTTTTATTTATTTATTTACTTTTTTGGTGGTGCTGGGGATCGAACCCAGGGCCTTATGCAGGCAAGGCACGCGCTCGACCAGCTGAGCCACATCCCCAGCCCACATCATTAAGTTTGTTAACTTGATGGATTCATAGTAATTCTCCGTAAGCATGTACTGTGTTGGACCAATATTTTTTGTTTAAATGCCATTTATTCTTCTAAATGACATGTTAATGAATATCTTTTAGAGCATAAATACGTGGGCGGCTCCAGATTTTTCCTTTGGGGGTGACAGGGGAATGACAGAGGAGGCGGCTGCCTTCCAGGGAGTGAGGTCCCCACCACCTCCTGGGAGTCCCCTTGCTCCGCCCACCAGCAGCCCCAGGGCACGCACTTGCTGTCACCAGGGGAAGGGAGGGGGCAGGTGTGAGCCCCGGGCAGAGGCAGGGAGGGGTGGAGTGTTGGTGGGTGTCTCCTCAGCCTTGTGGCCACCCTGGTCTGCTGGCCAAGTTGACCTGCAGTTGGCCTCCGCAGGTGGACAACCTTGAGGACTTCCTCAACGACCCTCTGAAGAAGCACACGCTGATCCGCTTCCTCCCCAGGCCCATCCGGCAGCAGCTCCTGTACAAGAGGTGAGGGCCTTGAGCAGCCCAGTCCCAGTGGCCTTGTACCAGGCTCCCAAAGGGCAGGCTCTGAGTGGCCCCCAGGCCCCCTGGACGGCAGGCCTCAGTGCGCAGGCGCTGTGCCTTTTCTTACGTGAGCAGGAGGCCGGGCAGCACCCGCTGAGGCCTGCAGTGGGCCGTGTGGTCTGGGGTGGTTTTTCCTTTTGTTGACTTTCCAGATCAAACCCGAGTGTGGGGGTCCAGCCTCCATTACCTGGTGGGGTTTGGGGAGGGTGGGGTGGCCCAGTGCCAGGCAGGCCAGAGGCCAGTCCTCCAGGGGCCCAGGTGGAAGCCAGACCCTGCTGCCCGCGGGGAGCGGCTGGGAGCAGGTGCCTGTGTGTGTCCAGGCGCTACATCTTCTCCGTGATTGAGAACCTGCAGCGGCTGTGCTACATGGGGCTGCTGCAGTTCGGTCCCACGGAGAAGTTTCAGGACAAAGACCAGGTAACGTCTCCAAGCCCAAGCGACGGTGGTGCCCCACTCGGGCCGCCCCAGTGCTGACCCACAGTGTGCTTCTCCCCACGGGGTCTCCTGCAGGTCTTTGTGTTCCTGAAGAAGAACGCGGTCATCATCGACACCACCATCTGCGACCCCCATTACAACCTGGCCCACAGCACCCGGCCCTTCGAGAGGCGGCTCTACGTCCTGAACTCCATGCAGGACGTGGAGAACTACTGGTTCGACCTGCAGTGCGTCTGCCTCAACACCCCGCTAGGTACACCTGCCTCCCCCATTCTCTGCGTCAGCGAGGCTGGGAGCCAGAGGAGGCTGCAGGTCGCTCACAGCCTCCAGGTTTCCAGGCTGCTCCCAAGGCCAGCAGAGTCCCTGGGGCTCCCTGAGAAAGCAGGATGGGGGGCCTTGGGCCAGGGGCTGCTGGGCCCCACCCAGCCGAGCACACACCTGGTCCTCATTCCTGTGCTCCCTGGATAAGTACCTGCGGAGCACCTGCCGTGGTCACGCGCTGCTCCTTGCCACACAGTGACGAGAGCACGGCCTGCCCTGCCCTCACCACGCTTGTGGCTGTGAAGTGGAGACACAGTTCACAGAGAGCCCCAGAGTGTGGCGGGTGCCAGAGCATTTTAGTGGGGTGCTTGGGAACAGCCTTCCCAGGTCCACCCGCCATCCCTAGGGGTTAGGCTGAACCAGCCAGGACCAGGACTGGGGAGGTTCCAGGCAGGGAAACAGCCCGTGCAAAGCCCCTGAGGTCCATGTTGGATCAAAGAGCAGAGACTGGCATGTTGAGGGGGTTGTGGGTGTTAGCCAGACTAGGGGGACCCTGGGGACCTGGTGAAGAGCAGTGACAGCCACAGGGTGGCTGTGGGCAAGGAGTACCTCACGCTGGCAGCTGTGTGAGAGTGGACGCAGGGTGGTCCATCAGGGGCTGTGCCTCATGTCTGGGTGAGGAGAAGGGGACAGCTCTGCAGAGGCTGAGGAGGGGAGCTGGCAGGGGCCCGTCAGTGGGCGGTGCTGGGCTTGGCCCAGGGACTCCTCTCCTGGACTGTCCCTAGCAGCCCCCACTGCTTCTAGACCTTCTCTCCAAGACCCCCGTCTGGCCGCATTCTGCGAATCCCTCAGGCATATCTGCAGGGGTCAACAGGGCCTGTCCACAGTGGGCATCTGCACACGCGTGTCGAATGCGGGGATCTGTGGAAGGTGCTAGAACCTTCACCCTGTGCTGCCTTTTCTAAGCTGCTCCACCCGCTCTGACCTTTTCTTGCCACGTCGGTTTGCACCTGGGAGAGGAGTCTCTGCCTCACCCCAGGGCCAAGAGGCCAGCAGCACCCTGGATTTAGGCGAAGCGGGAGCCACAGTTGTTGGCACTCAGAGCCAGCAGGGCAGCCCGTGCGTGTCATCTTGACACTGTCCTGTGCGCTCACAGCAAGAGTCTTGACCACCGCAGATGATAAAAATGCCCGACCCCTCCGGTTTCATCCCTCGATAAAGATTTGTGAGCCACGCGTAACTCACGTCAGAGGTTTTCAGGCCTGACAGTCAGTGGATTCGTGTCCCTTTAGTGTCCCTGAGCAGAGCTGCGGGACCTTGCGCAGTCAATGAGGCAGTCGCTGCCCCTTCATTCAGAAGACATTCCCACAGGTTCTGCCCCAGGGACGGGGACATTGGGGAGGGCCATAGAGTCACCTTGTAAAGCAGGTGCTGCCCCGAATCACCCCGGGACAGGCCAGTTCCTAAGCCCACCCAGACACTGTCCACCCCACAGTGCTAGAACAGGGTGTCTCGGGTCCAGGTCCAGCTGACAGGTGTGTGGCGTTCCCACTGGCCACGCCAGGAAGCCAGGCTCTCCATGTGGACACCTGCCGGGAGTGTCCTTGACCTTGCTCCTGGGACCGGACCCTCCCTCACCTACTCAAGCCAGCGGTTTCCTCGTGACTTATATTGTCTGCAGGAAACGTCATTTTCTTGATTGTGGGATAATGACAACTTGTCGCCTGCATCAGGGCATCTCTTGAGTGGTTGGAAGGGTCTGCCATTGCGGGCAGCTGACCTGTGGCCACGGCAGCTCTGGCCTCCCTCTCTCTGGGTTCCACCTCCGTCCCTCCCTCCTCTCCCCCCCCAGCACCTCTCCCTCCGCCTTCTGTCTCCCTTTATGTGGCCACTGGAGGCCTGGCCAGGTGGACCCTTCCCCTGGCAGGTCCCACAGGCCACCGGTCCTCGCACCGCTCACAAGTGGCTGCCAGAGCTCGGCCAGGAGCCCTGCTGGGCTGAGCTCGCGTTGGCTTTCAGGTGTGGTGCGCTGCCCGTGCGTCCAGAAGAACAGCCCGGATTCGAGCGGCGACAAGGAGGGCAGCCTGCAGAAGGAGCAGGAGAACGCCATCGACAGGCACAACCTGGAGCGCAAGTGCGCCATGCTGGAGTACACCACGTGCGTCCCCCGCCCCGCCGCCCACCACTGTCCCCACCCCAGGCCACGCAGCCCAGCCCCTCCCTCCCGCTCAGGCCTCAGCAGAAGGCCGTGTCTGCAGAGGCAGGACCTGGGGGCCCGGCTGCGTCTGACCCTAGCTGTGCTTTGCGTGGTCACCAGCTGTTTTAAGTCCCATCAGTTGTCAACAGTCTAAAGTTGGGAATGTCACATAAAATTCTGGGTTTTCAACTTTGGAGAAAAGCGACCACCTGCCGACTCCGGCCTGTTGGGCTCCTCTGGGATTCAGGTCAGAAGTGAGTCCACACATGCTGCGGGCTGCTTCCGGTTGCAAGGAGGGCTCTTCCCCTGTTCCCTCCCCAGGGGCAGCCGGGAGGTGGTGGACGAGGGCCTGATCCCCGGAGATGGGCTGGGGGCCGCGGGGCTCGACTCCAGCTTCTATGCCCACCTGAAGCGCAACTGGATCTGGACCAGCTACATCATCAACAAGGCCAGAAAGGTGGGCACCGGGAGGAGCCAGGCTGCCCACGCTGCCCCATCCGGCCGTCTTCCCTCTAGGCAAAGCCAGAGTCACCAGGGACACAGCCAGCTGGTCCTGGAGGTCGCTGGGCCCCTGAACGCCTGTGGCCTGTGCTCCCAGTGGCCTCTGACTTGCCCTGCTGGACAGCTACTCCCTTGTAAAGCAGGAGCACCAGGCTGGGTGCCAGAGCATGGGGGGACCCTGCAGGATGGTGGCTGGAGGCTAGTGCCCAGTCCTCACCCAGCACCTGCGTCTCTCAGGAGAACATCAACGCGGAGAACGGGCTCACCGTGAGGCTGCAGACCTTCCTGTCCAAGCGCCCGCTGCCCCTCGGTGCCACAGGTGGGTATGCCCAGAGTCTACCCCGGGAAGGACATGGCACCAGGGCCCAGGCGACCGTGGTGCTTCCCGTTCGGCCCACTGTGGCCTCCGTAGCGCTCACCCTGAGGCTCCTCTCCCCTAACCGTCCCTAGGTGGTGGCCGGTTGGCTCTCTGGGGAGAAGCGCGGGCGGGCACCGAACTATGTGCTGACCGG
The DNA here is from genome assembly GCF_001458135.2 of Marmota marmota marmota. Classification (NCBI taxonomy): domain Eukaryota; kingdom Metazoa; phylum Chordata; class Mammalia; order Rodentia; family Sciuridae; genus Marmota; species Marmota marmota. The sequence continues at coordinate 19,296,843 of NW_026000185.1, read as the reverse complement.
GAGGAGCAGTTTGAGGTGGACCGCGAGCCCACGCTGGGCAGAAGCCGCAGGGTCAGGGGCGGCCGAAGCCAGAAGCGGAAACGGCTGAAGAAGGAGCCTGGGAAGAGGACCAAGAGGAGGAGGAAAGGTCTGTGTGGCTGGTGGGCGGCCATCCGCGTCTCAGTCCTGTGCCCCTCAGGCACAGGTGTCCGTGTCCCCGGGCTGCCAGCGCTGACTGCCACGGTCATCCCCAGCCGTGCGGCAGGAAGAGGCCTGCGCTGCTCCCAGGCATCTCCGAAGGCTGTGGGCTGTTTTCTGCAGGTCTCTGAGGGACTCCCACAGCTCAGTTCAATGTCATTTAAACTGAAAAAGCTTCTCAGCAAGGTCCTCAAACCAGCCAAGGTCTGCTCTTCTCTTTGTTTCTTTTGATGTCTGCATTGATGCCTGTCAGGCCAGGGTCAGAGTCAGGCCAAGGTCAGTCGTGACTTTGGACTTGAGGAAGCCAGGAGTCAGGAAGCCTGCGGGGTCTCTCAGGTCTGACCAGCCTGCAGATGCCCCCTCCAGTCGGCCATGTGGGATCCGTCAGCCCAGCTTAGTGCAGAGCAGAAGGGAGCGCGTGCTGAGGAGGCCAGCTCTTGCTCTTTATGTCACCCACGTGGGCCAGCCAGCCTGCTGTAGCTCCTTCCATATGTCACCCACGTGGGCCAGCCAGCCTGCTGTAGCTCCTTCCGTATGTCACCCATGCAGGCCACCTGCCGGCTGTAGCTCCTTCAGTATGTCACCCATGCAGGCCACCTGCCGGCTATAGCTCCTTCAGTATGTCACCCACACGAGCTGCCTGCCGGCTATAGCTCCTTCAGGGCAGACAGTGTTGAAATAGGCGCCTGCCTTGAGTGGGTCAAGTGTGGGCATCCTGGTGGGGGCACCCTGGCCTCTGCCCATGAAGCAGTCCCCTCAGTCTCACCTGCGGCAGATCCATGTGAGCTCACAAGGATTGGGGTTCATCACGAGGCACAATATGGGGTACTGCCCTTGGAATCCAGATTCCTCCCCTGACTTTCCTTCTACCTCTTTTGGCACTGAAGCAAAGGTGTAGCGGCGTGTGGTGTCTGCCTGGCCAGGTGCTGCCCGTGGGTCCCCAAGGCCAGGAGACCTTGGAGAGCCCCTTGACCAAGAGCTGAGATGCAGTCCCCACACCTGCTCCTGATGATGCCATGTCCCTTGGCACATCAAAATGGCGGTGATAACTGTATCCCTCTCCTCGGGTTGCTGTCAATATCCCTCCACAAACCTGCCTGCTTGGCACCCAGTGCATATCCTGGAAAGTGTCGACTCCTCATTTAGTGAGCAGCTACTTCCCACCAGGCTCTGCGCCAAGTGTTCGTACTACTCATCCTCAGCAGCAGCTGAGGGCACCCAGGGCTGCAGTCGCTGTCCTGCTTGTCCAGCAGAGGCACCCTCAGTGCAGCCTGCGAGTGTCTGCATGAGGCACCTCCAAAGAAGTGAGGTCACAGTGGGAGCCACTGGAGAGTGGCCGATGACCAGGTAGAGGCCGCCATCGGAGAGCTGGGTCTCTGGTCACTTGCTCTCAGGCACAGTGAGCATCTGGGGACTGCTCCGCGGGCCCTGCCCTGGAGGGACAGCTCTGGAGGTCCTCTCCTCCCCGTTTTTCAGGAGAGGCCCCAGCAGAGAAAAGCAAACGGCTGCGCTACCACGACGAGGCCGACCAGAGCGCCCTGCGCAGGATGACCCGGCTGCGCGTGTCCTGGTCCATGCAGGAGGACGGGCTGCTCATGCTCTGCCGCATCGCCAGCAACGTGCTCAACGCCAAGGTAGCTGCCGCTGGCCCCGCCTGGTCCTGGCTCCCAGCGCCCATGCCTCTCCCAGGAGCTCCCAGGACGCGCCCTGCCTGGGACCCTGGTCTCTGGTGCCAGCGCACAGGGCTCGGCCGTGCTGCCTGGAGCTCTCCTCGCTTAGTGACCCCAGACCCTCCCTGGGAAGGTCATGGCCGTCTCCCTGCCCTGCCCCTGCTTCCCACCTGGGCCCTGCTGCGTCGGGTGCCCTTGGTCACCAGAATGGCTGTCCTAAGACGGCACTTCTCACCTGCTTTCTTGGCCGCAGCCCAAGCATGGTGCCCCTGCACCGTCGTCACAGTTGTGACCAGATTCTCATGGACTGGGGGCGGTGGCTGTGGCCTGGCCCAGGCAGGCGCCTCGTGCTCACCCCCCACCCCACAGCCCCTGCTGCGCCTCCAGTGGCACTGAGCCCGACAGGTGGCTGCTCTGTGCCCTGACGCTCCTCAGGCCCACAGCCTGAGCCAGAGTCCGTCTCCCGTGTCCCCAGCACCTGCTGGCCCTGCTCTGGGGGTTCGTGTCGCCTGGTGCCGCCCTGCCTGTGTCAGTTGGCAGCAGGGTGTGGACAGGCGTCCGCCAAGCTGCTCGGCAGGAGGCGGCCGGAGAGGGCTCTGCGGAGCCGCGGGTGCTGGCTGAGTCACGGGCCGTGCTGCGCTTCACCCGCAGACTCACAGGGTCCCTTCTCCTGACCTTCGTCCCTCCGTCCCCTCCAACCCATCCCTTCTCCAAGGAGGAGGCTGGGAGACACCTGCCGTCCCCATGGTGACTAGCACTGAGGTGCTGTTGGGGGTGGTCCCCACCCCAGCTCCATGAAGCCCAGAAACCCGGGCCTTCCGAGGCCCCCTGCTCTGAATGGCCCTCTGCTCTGCCCTCTAGAGCTCACACCGCCCCCGCCCCCTGCGTTGGCTTTCTGCAGTGTCCTGAGGGCTGGCAACCTTGCCCCCTCCTGCCCCCCCTCGCCCCCTCCTCTCGCCCCCTCCTCGCCCCGCCTGCTCAGGGCCTGGCGGGAAGTCAGGCAGTGCGTGCCCCTGTGTCCACCAGCGCACTGGAAGCCCTCAGCAGAGCACGTGATGCCCTCACGACCCGCTGGGCATTGACCCTCCAGTGGGTGCCGTCCACTTCTGCCCAGGCCTCGCCCTGTGCTGGGCACACGTTGGGGCCCAGACTTGACTGACCCAGAGGGAGGAGGCTCCTGGGCACGGGCCCCGCTTCTTGCCGCTGACCCGTCAGGTGGCCTGGGGAAGCTGACCTTCCGTCCCGCCTCTGTGTTTGTGCAGGTGAAGGGCCCGTTTGTCCCCTGGCAGGTCGTGCGGGACATTTTACACGCGACCTTTGAAGAGTCTTTGGACAAGACGTCGCACTCGGTCGGCCGCCGGGCTCGCTACATCGTCAAGAACCCCCAGGCCTACCTCAACTACAAGTACGCTGCTGCCCCGCGCTGGGCGTCTGTCCCGCCCTCTCCTCGCCCCCTCCTCGCCCGCTCCTCGCCCCGCCTGCTCAGGGCCTGGTGGGAGGTCAGGCAGTACGTGCCACGTGGCCCCCAAGGCCCTCGGTGGTGGAGTCGGTGTTGGCACTGCCCTGTCCCTCACTGTCGGCCGCGTGTGGCTCTGGGGACTAGCACCTGCTGGGTTTTATTGGAGGTAGAGCTCCCTTGCGAAGCAGGTGAGGAAAGCAGGCTTCCAGGCCATGGCCCCACCAGCAGCCTGGGACCACCTGTGGCAAGGCAGAGGAGCCAGGCCACCTCAGCAGCCGCTGCAGGGCCTGATCCTGGAAGGGGAAACGGCACAGAGGGAGTGTGAGCTGTCAGGGCCACAGTGAGGTCAGAGGCTTGGCTCCCTGACCCCTGACCCTCGGTTGATGCCGTTGTCCTTCCCTGGTGGCAGCGAGGATGTGGGGCGGGGGTTTCAGCATTAGCAGGGGCTCCGTGCTTGCTCTCAGTCTCGGAGTCGCAGTGCTGGGGACAAGGCATTCACTCCTCACTCCCCTGTGAGGTAGGACGGGTACTGAGGACCTCGGCGACTGGCCTGCCTGCCCCTGGCCTGGGGTGGGGGCGTCCTTTTCATCACCAAGCCATAAAGTGGAATGACACTCACCCGGGAGCTCGGGGACGTTGCAGGGGGCAGGACAGGTGGGGGCAGCGTGCTCAGGAGAGTGGCTGGAGTCGTGGCCGCCTTTGCTCCTGGCCCAGCCCTGTGGGGACCAGGCGGGAGCTCCCATTCTTGGTCTCCTAGTAGAGGACGGAGCGGTGACCACAGGCTTGAGCCAGGTTTGCTTCGCCCAAGCGACTTGTTTTCCAGAGCCAAGGGCACCTGCGGGTACACGGGCCAGTCATCCTGCAGCTGGCCAGGCGGAGCCACGGGTGGAGAGCGCCCGCTGGTGGGCAGGCGTGGGGGCATCGCCCAGACCTCACCTGGCCTTGCCTGCCCGCAGGGTCTGCCTGGCCGAGGTGTACCAGGATAAAGCACTCGTCGGGGACTTCATGAGTCGGAAATGTGACTATGAGGACCCTAAGGTAGGCCTGTGGCAGCAGGGCCCGCCTCCCTGAGGCAGGTGCTGGGTGCTGGCTGCCCCGGGCTGCGGGCCTTCTCGGGGTCGGCTGTGGCGTTCTCCTGCTCACTTGGGAACCCTCCTGTCAGTCCTTGGGCTCGGGACCTTGTTTGATTCAGCTCCGAGCATCGCTTCTGAAGGTGACTGGAGTCACCCTGTGCTCTGAATGCTGCTGTGCCGGGGCCTCTTGTAAGGAGCGTGGGGCGGCTCCTCAGAGGTCCCCCAGCCGGGCTCCCAGAGCCTCCCTGGGAACGTGCCGCCGTGCGGGGCTGTGGCTGCGGCTGGCGAGGGAGAGCTATCTTCTCACCCAGGCTCAGTCCGCGCCTCTATCCTTGAGCTAGCCCTGGGCTCTGCTGCGTGGGTGCCAGGCCTGGTGCCCAGGAGCCTTGGGGAGGGGGCCGCAGCCTTCCCCTTCAGGAGCTGCACCCAGTGGGACGAGCAGAGAAGCCAGTGGCCGTGACAGCGCAGCACCCCGCTCCCAAGGGCGGCAGGCACTGGGGCACGAAGCCGAACAGCCAGGGCATCCTGGTCGATGCTGGCAGCCGGCGTCCTGTCTCGCTGACCTGGTCAGGGCGTGCTCCGCCAGGGGAAGGTGTGGGCACAGAGAGAGGCCACCAGCAGCCTCTGTGCTGCGGCTCTTCAAAGGTGCCGAGCTCTGGACTGAGCCTGGGAAGTGGTGGGCCAGGAAGGCCGAGGCCAAGAGGGAGGAGTGGCTGCATCCTTCCTGCCCAGCTCCAGGCCCAGGGCCATTAGAATGGCCCATCTGGACGCCCTAGGGGTGGGCCGGAGGAGGAGCCACCTCCCATCAGGCCCAGCAGCCTGGCTCCCTCATCTCCAGCCCAGAGGCGGCCGTGTGGCAAGTGCCCAGGGCTGGTGTGGGAGGAGGAGCAGGGGCAGCACCGGCCCGCCATGGCCTGCCAGGGGTCCCGGGAATGTGTCCGAGCCTCCCCTGGGGCCAGGGACCTCCCACACCAGTTGGCACCAGGGCCTTGGCTTCCTGGTACAGAGAGAGGAGTGTCCGCTGCCTCATCTGCCCTGACCTCCTCAGGTGATGGGTGACCGAGGACTTGGGGACATGGAAAGTCAGGGCAGGCTGCGGGCTCCGTGTTTCTTGGGCATAGAGGCAGGAGTTGTCAGCAGATGTTCCTTTCACAGAGGGGGGTTGACATGTCCCTCTCCGCCTCACAGGTTTGTGCCAAGGAGTTCAAGGAGTTTGTGGAGAAACTCCAGGAGAAGTTCAGCTCGGCCCTCAGGAACCCCGACCTGGAGATCCCGGACACGCTGCGGGAGCTGTTCGCCAGGTGCGCCCTCGGGCTGGGTCTGCCTTGTCCTTGCCGGCAAAAGCCAGCGGTCAGCAGGACTGTGATGCTAGGCGCCTGCCCGGGTGCATTCGGCCTCCCCCGACCTCCACCTGAGCTCCTCTCACGGGTAGTGTGAACCCAGGGCAGAGCGCCCGCCCGTGGCCCCTGGCGTCTGCGTTCCTCTCCCCCAGGGCCTCCTGCTCAGGAGATGCGCTTTTTGCTGAATTTTTTTGTTTTATATAGGAAACTCCAAAATATAAGTGAGGGAAAGGGGACGGTGGCCTCGGGGCCGCAGCCAGGTGCTGCAGGGGCTGTGTGCACCCAGCCCTGGTGCCTGGGGGGAGCGGGCATTCATCTATGAGATCTGGGCTCAGTGCTGCGGGCAGAAGGGCCAGAATCGGCCTCAGGTGCCTGAGACCCAGGCCCTGTGCTTCCAGCTCAGCCTCTCGGATCTGGAAGGACACTCCTGGGTCTCAGCAGCCCTGCGGGGTCTGTGAACTGCACCTGCTTCCACAGCAAAGTGCAGGTGCGACTCCCTCCCCCTCACCCGTCCAGAAAGCCCCCCGCCCTGCCTTTCAGAGCTTCTTCCTGTGTAGAGGTGACATCCTCCGGGAGGTTTCTGGCCAGGAGCCGCACAGTGGCGCCTTGGCCCTCAGCATCTTAGTTGGAGATTTCGTTCCTTCCTCCACTGGGCAGTGATTGGTGGAGTGTCCGCCGTGTGCCAGGTCCAGGCAGTGATTTGTAGTCATCATGCACTGACACGCATGAGCCGTTTTCTGGATTCTGTTTTGTTTTTGCAGTAACTTGTTCCCTAGAATTCCCGACGGCATGGTTGATGCTCAGTCTTAAAGGTTTTCAGTGGTCTGTTGACCTCTGTGTGACTTATGTCCCCAAGTATTTTCAGTGAAGTTCTGGGCAGCTCCTGGTCCTAAACGAAGACAGTTAAAGATGGCAGAGGGGAGCTCACGGGCCCCAGGAGGACAGAGTGGGTTGCAGTTGGAACAGCTGAACGCTCCTTTGATCCTGAGCATTTGATCCTGAGGCAGGATTGAAAGGGGGTCCATATTTTTCCTGTTTGACTAAACGGAGGTCATGTTTTTCTGAAGAGGGGCTTTTTCTTGGCAGTAGATTTGAGATTTTACCTGACCTTTCTAGAAACCAAAGGAATGTCTTGCAAATGGCTGTTTTTAAAGTCAGCTCTGTAACTCATTTGCTTGGTGTAAACAGTCCAGTGACACCACGTCAGCTCCAAGGGGCGGGGGCAGGCACCCTGCGTTGTGCCGTCCACTCAGCGGCTCTCCCACATTTTTGTTGTCATTTTGATCAATACATGAGAGTTGCGGGCATTCACAGTGCTCCATGTGACGCTTTGCCACGTGTCCACACTGCAGGAAGACCACACCAAGCCCAGTAACATCCCATCGCTGTGTGTGCGTGTGCACGTGTGTGTGTGGGGGGGGGGGGACCCTGAACACCTCTCCTGAAGGCAGAGAGAGATGGGCAGTGCATTTTGGTAACTGAGGTCCCCTGCGTGCTCTAGGTGATGACTTCACTTCAGCGGTGGCCTGTGGTGCCCTCGTGGACTCCGTCCCTCCCCTTTCCAGTCCTGGGACAGTCACCCCCCTGCTCCAGCCCCCAGAGGGGCCTCTTTAGATCACTCTGGGTGTCCCCTCTGTCCCCCTCTTGTGCTTGTTTTCCAGTCACTGTGAGCTCCCAGCTCACCCCATGTTAGCCATGCCCAGCGCACCTCTGCCATTCAGTGACCGTCAGTGAGAGGACAGTTATGTCTCGTCCTCTCAGCCCCGTTTCTAAACGGGCCTGGTGGACGGGCAGGGCATGGTGTGTCCTCGTGTCACTGTGTGTGCGGAGTTCACTCACAGTCAGTCCGACATCCCAGGCAGTGAGTGGCCCCGCGAGCAGCAGCGGTTGCCAGGCCCACTGTCCTGTGCTTCTGGCCCACTGTCCTGTGCTTCTGTCCTGTGCAGGTACCGAGTCTTGGCCATCGGCGATGAGAAGGACCAGATCAGGAAGGAAGACGAGCTTAACAGGTGAGCATCGCTGCGCAGAGCGACCTTGGTCAGTGACCTGCAGCCCAGCGCAGGGCGCCCCCTGTTCTGGTGGCCTGTGTTCGGACACAGCCAGGCCTCCTGTGCCAGCCGTGCTGCGCTCCTGCAGTGTTGAGGCATCTGCGGAGTTTCTTTAGCCCGCGAGGACGAAGATCCTCGCTGTCCCTGATCTCAGGCTCGCCGGCCTAGCCCTAGGCTGGACTCGCTTTCCAAGCAGAATCCTGTAGAAAGCCAGCCGGGCCCTGCGCCTGGCTGCACCCTGCGCCTCAGGGAGGAGCTACTCTCCTGGGGAGAAAGGCTCACTGAGCATCAGAGGGAAGGAAGCCCTGAGCTCTGCGCCCTTGATGTCCTGTGAACCATCCCAGGCTACGTCGCCCCAACCCACGAGAAGAGAATTTTCCTTTGAAACCAGACAGTCACTAAGGCCCAGTAACATCCAGTAACAGAGTGCCGCTGGCCGTGCTCCCTGGTGCACACCGTGGGCCGCGTCACGTTCCCAAGACTGGACAGCAGCCGAGCAGCACCGCGCCCTCACGCCCTGTGGCCTCTCTTTCAGCGTGGACGACATCCACTTCCTGGTGCTGCAGAACCTGATCCAGAGCACGCTGTCCCTCTCCAACAGCCAGATGAAGTCCTGCCAGTCCTTCCAGGTGGGCTCGCTTTCCCGGCACGGGCCAGCTGCTTCGGCCGTCCCCTCGCTCTCCTCGGCTGCTGGGCCTCAGGGCTCGATCCCCCGTTGACGTCCAAGGCCTGCAGCCAAGGCCCTGGTCACACACACTCGGGTCACAGGGCTCCCTCCTCCCAGCACCTTTCAGACGTGTGGAATGGGGCGTTACCCCAGCCCCCGCCGCCGCAGATCTCGGAGCTGAGCCGTGCTGCTTGGAGGGGGCTTTTCGCCTCTCACCAGGTCTCCCCGTTCCCTTCTCCCGTCTTTAAAGCAACCTCCGAAAGCCCTGAATATTTTAAATATTTGGTTTAGGTTGTAAACCTCTTATTTAAAACAAAATTAGGCGGGAGAAGAAATGAGGTGTGACAACAAACTGGGAGTCACTGAGCCCATGGCACCTTTCCCCTCAAGCGCGTGTGGAGACAGGTTGGTGGTCAGGGTCCTTGGAGGGCAGAGCTCCCCTTGGTGGCAGTGGTCTCCCGAGGACTCTGCTTCCTGTGGCTGGGGAGCAGGAGAGAGAGGGGCCAGTTCTGTTCAACCCACACGGAGCCTGGGAAGCAGGTGGGCTCAAGGCTCTTAGACCAACGTGGTCTAAGAGGTTCAGAGACGTCAGAACACATGCCCACGGCCACACAGCTCATCACACCAGGATGCCACCAGAGACTGCCAGGGGCTGTTCCCTGCACCAGTGGTGCCTGGTGATCTTCCCTCTTTAACAGTCACATAAGTGGATTCCCAGTGGGGCTCTTTGCTTTTGTGTCTGTAGACCTAAACCTCTACTGCTCCCGCCCGCCCCATCAACACCCAGCCAGACTGGAGTGGGAGGGCACAGTGGAGAAGATACAGGTGTCATTTCCTAAAAGTCCCACTGAAGAGGGCAGAACAGTGGCCTCCCAAGCTTAGGGTACCTCAGAGTCACCCAGACAATTCCTGGAGCCTGTGTCCCCGAGCCCCACTCCGCAGATTCCTTAAGGAGGGGGGGCAGGGCACACAGAGGAGCAGGCCGGGAGGGGCTGAGGCCTGAGCGCTGAGAAGCCAGTCGAGCTCAGGTTTGGGTCCAGCAAGTGCAAAGGCCCTGAGGTGGGAATGCTTTGACTTTTCCAAGAAAATTCAGGAGGATGGGGGGCGTGGGAACCTAGGGGTGGGCTGTAGGAGGAGAGGCCACAGCAGTGGGCACAGTCCCACTCAGGGTTCTGGTAGGGACTGGATGTTGCTCCTTTGTGGAAGGAGGCCACTCGGATTTTCCAAGCAGGGAAAGAGCATGTGATCTGATTTCAGCACGAGAGGATCATGTTGGTTGCTGTGGAGAAAGGTCCGGGCCCTGGGGACTCGGGTGGCACAGAGCAGGGTAGCAGTTAGCTAGAGGCTCACCTTCTCCAAGCCCCAGCTGGGGCTGGGGGCACAACCCCTGTGCCTGGTCCCAGGTCCCACGCAGCCCCAATGCGTCCTCGCGCTGTGTTTCCAAGGCTTTGGGTAGTGGTGGCCGAATCCAAGTGGTGACCAGATGGGGCACTTGGGAACAGGGCAGAGGCTAAGGGACGGTGATGTCAGAACTGCTGCCACCTTGACTCCCAGGAACAAGCTTGGGGTGGGCAACCCCCTCCTCTCCAGGCGCCTTCCTCCACTCGGGGGTGAGGGGCAGACGTGGGTCTTCAAGGCTGGACCGGGGCGCCTGCAGGGTCCCGGCCCCGCGGCCACACAGCAGCGCTGGCCGGGCTGGGCCCTGCTGACGGCGCTGTCTTGCAGACCTTCCGCCTGTACCGGGAGTACAAGGAGCAGGTGCTGGTGCGGGCCTTCATGGAGTGCCAGAAGAGGAGCCTGGTCAACCGGCGCCGCGTCAACCACACGCTCGGCCCCAAGAAGAACCGGGCGCTGCCCTTCGTGCCCATGTCCTACCAGCTGTCCCAGTCCTACTACAGGTGCGTGCCCTCCGGACAGCGCCACGGGGGCCTCCACGCCTGGCGCCCGCCCTCTCCCCGTGTGGACAGACCAGTGCTCCCAGGGCTTGTCAGGGTCCTGGCCACTTAGCTGTTCCTTTGTCTCCTGTCTTATCAGGAGGGGACGGGTCAGTGTCCCAGCTGGGCACGGACCTCAGTCCTCATCCTCGAAGCTCAGAACCCCGGGGCCTCCTGCTCTGCTGCCCTGGCCCCGGGCAGCGGGCACCCTGCAGATGGGGCCATCCAGGAGCCCACTGCAACACCGCCCAGGGGCACGCTCTTGGTGGCTTCACGCTATGGCAGGCACCACTGGCCACCCCGCACACCAGGCATCGTGCCCACCAGCCTCCTGGCACGTGCCTGGACGTCCCTTCAGACAGGCCACAGCTGGCTTCCTGCCCACACTGCCCTCTGCCTGCCCCCTCCTCCTCCCGCGGTCTGTGTGCAGACGACGGGTCAAGGCCGTGGTCTCTTGGTCCTCCTGCCCCTTCCTTTGCTGTGGCTTCAGCCTCTTCCTAAGCCCTCACCCTGGTGGCCCTCGGCTCCTCTTCTTGGGATGGGGAGCAGGTGTGGGTGCAGAGTCCAGCAGGGCAGCTGGCCTTGAGCCACGTGTCCAGGCTGGGTCGTCATCTGTGAACCGAGGTGGGGGCAGCGCAGCAGGAGGACCTCGGGTCTCCTCTGGCTGTTTCTGCAGGGTCACAGAGAGGCACGCTCCTGACAGGGACGAGGGCTGACCTCTGTGGCCCTGCAGGTGTGTCCTCTCCTGTGGGAGGTCAGCGCCCAGGGCTCTGGCCCGTCCTGGCCTGCGGGCCTCAGCCGCTCTCTGGTCTCGCAGGCTCTTCACCTGGCGCTTCCCCAGCTCTGTCTGCTCCGAGTCCTTCCAGTTCTATGAGAGGCTGCGGGCAGCCGGCAAGCAGGACCAGCCCGACCACTTCTCCTTCAAAGACCAGGACAGCAGTGACCCCCCAAGTGACATGGTGGCATTTTCTTTGGACGGCCCTGGGGGACACTGTGTGACCGCCCTGATCCTCTTTTCTCTGGGCCTGGTGTCCGTGGACGTCAGGATCCCAGAGCAGATCGTGGTGGTGGACAGCTCAGTGGTGGAGAGCGAGGTCATGAAGAGGTAAGGGCGCAGCAGCCCGCGGCCGTGCCCCCTCCCACAGTGGGGACGAGCCTGTTCTTAGGACTTGGCTTTGTGGTCTTCTCTCACCTGTCCTTTTGCGTGGACAGACGTCGGCTGCGCTTCGCTGCCGTGTGTTTGGCCTGCACCGGACCCTTGCCAGAGTGAGCAGGGAGCCGCAGGGGCTTCTGGGAGCTCCTGGGGACAGGCTCGTGTCTGTGGAGGGCCTGGAACAGACGTCCAGGGAGGGGTCTCTGCTGTGCCTTCCAGGGGCTCTGGTGCCTCCAGAGGTGGACACAGGAAGCATGGCGGGGGGTGGGGCGCATGAGCTGGGACTTCAGGGAAGGTGGGGTGGCAGGTCAGGAGTGGCCCAGGTCCAACACGCTGCCACAGAGGCCCGGGCAGGGCAGGGGCGCAGAGGAAGTTCGGATCCGGCCCTCAGGTTTCCTTCTCCCCCAGCCTGGGGAAGGACGGCGGCTTGGATGACGACGAGGACGAGGAGGAAGACTTGGACGAGGGCTCGGGGGCCAAGCGCCAGGGCGTGGAGGTGAAGGCCCACCAGGCCTCCCACACCAAGTACCTGCTCATGCGGGGCTACTGCGCGCCCGGCCTCATCAGCACCCGCAACCTCAACCCCAACGACAGCGTCGTGGTCAATTCCTGCCAGGTCAGGTTCCGGCTCCGCTGCACCCCCGCGGCCACCCAGCTGGCGCCCAGTGGTGAGTGTCCTGCCACAGCGGGGAGCACGGGTCTGAGGACATGTGCAGCCAGTGGGACCAGGAAGGCCCCCTCCTCACAGCCGCCTCAAGGGGCAGGTCTGGGGGCCAGGGGGCCACCGCCTGGGCCTGCACCCTATGCCACTGCCCAGCACTGTCCTCTGACCCCTTGCTGTGGGAGCTCGGCCTCCCACCCCCTGCACTTCCGACCTTGACACTTTGGTTTTTGTTCTGTTATCGCTGAAACTTGAGGCTAGCCGGGCCCCTCCGTGCCCCCAGGTTCAGCTGTCCTCTCCTGCACTATGTAGAACACGAGGAGGACCTCCCCTCTGACCCTCCCCTCCCTCCCCTCTGACCCTCTTTACGTGGTCGAGGGTGGTGGCTTCGAGGTCGGCCACTACCCACAGTCGAACCCGTGCTGGTTCTGGGGTCTGGACTGGCTGAGCATAGTTGGCCTGTAGGCCGTGGTCTTGGCAGACGCCTCCTGTAGGAAGCAAGGGAAACTCATCTGTCCACGTCTGGCTGGTGGGAGCCCAGGGGAATGTCCTTAGAAGGGCTGCCGGAGGGGCGCAGGGCACAGGGCACAGCAAGGGTCGGCCCAGGACAGCCAGAGTCGCGGCTCCCTCCGAGCCCTGGGTGCATGCTGTTAAGTCTCAAGCAAGAGAGGCCCAGTGGCCAGGGTGGCCAGTCCAGGAGCTGTCTTGGGGAGCCCAGGGTCACGTATCAGGAGTCCGGCAGCCAGGGCTCCATGTCCCTCACAAGGTGGCCCCACGCCCTTGGGGAGCAGGTTGACGCAGGGCAGGGCCCAGCTGGGCCATCTGCGCATTCGGGAGCAGGGCTCCCGCGGGCTGACCCCGGTCCTCCTCTCAGGCTTCACAGCTGCTTCCCTGGAGGGGCTGACGGTCGGGACCTCCTGCCTCCCCGACACCTTCACCAGGCTCATCGAGCCCCTGGGGCGCGCCTGCGGCTGGGAGGCCTTCGCCCGCCAGGCGCAGCTGTCTGGGTACAGCCCTGAAGACCTGGCCGCCGCCCTGGAGCTCCAGCAGGCCGTGGCCGCCACCGGCTGCTTTGGGGTGGACAAGGAGAGGCTGAGCAGACAGTACTCGGCCCTGGAGAGGACGGCAGGGCTGCGCACCAGGACCTTGGCGGACTACATGCAGGTGAGCCGGGCGGGCCCAGGTGCGCCCGCAGGTGTCTTTGCTTCTTGTTTTTAGTTGAAATTAGTCATCAACGTTTAAAACTCAGGACACGTTGTGAGAGCCCCTGAGCCTGGCAGCCCTGCCCTCCCTGGAGCCGTGTCCCCACCCCAGCCCTAGTGGCCCCAGCACTCCCCGCCTGCTACACTCTCCCCTACCTGCCTGGACTCAGTGACCCTTGAACCCAAAGGATGCCACAACCAAGGGGCCCCTTGGACTAGCATGTCCCCTGTGCTCGGTCAGCTGCAGGGTATGGGCCGAGGCCAGCGGAGCCGTGAGGACCCACTGTGGTGTTGGTGTGGGGCGAGGCCTTGTGGCCTCCAGGGGTGGCAAGGCCCGGAGGATGGTCGGGGCTGCCCCAGCCTTCCTGGGGCAGAGTGGAAGCAGGGGCTGTGCCCAAGGCTCCGAAGACCCAGAGGGGATTCAGCTCCCAAGGCCCTGGTGGCAGAGCACAAGTGCCAGGTCCCACAACCATCAAAGGGCAAGGTGAGGCGGCTCCCTACCCCCAGTGCCCTGCACTCCCCCTGATGGTGAGTGCCCGCTGCCCGTCGCAGGCGCACGTGGTCTGACTCGAGCCCGAGTCCAGGCTTGGGCTGTCACGAAGCCCAGCAGCCTGGGTTTGTGGGGTCTTCATATAATAAGAAGAGCGTTGGTGGCCCCACGCACCCGCTGGATGGAGCCGGCACGCGGGAGCGGGCTGTGTTGGCCTGAGAGGGCTCTTGTCCCTTCACGGGAGGGACGGCTGCTTCTGTGGGAGAGCTTGTGGGACTGCGTGGCGCTGATTCCCTGGGACAGCCCGCCAGCCTGGAGGTCCGGGAAGCCCCCTCAGCCCTGGGGTGTGGCTGGGCTCCCGGGCGGTTACGCCTTGGCTTTAATGAGGAGCCACTGCTCCGGGGCCCTTCCAAGGAACGGGCTGCCCGCCCCGCAGCTGGCGCTCCAGCCGGGGCAGCACACCCGCCCGCCAGGCCTGTCCTGCGCCCGCACAGACACCCGGCTCCCTCCCCAGGACCTCCTGGAGCAGCGCCAGGTGCTGGAGGTGGGCGGCAACACTGTCCGCCTGGTGGCCAGGGCCTTGGCCGGGCCCTGGCTCCTGCACTCCGTGCGGCTGAGACACTCAGAAGAGGAGGCCCAGGCCCGTGAGGACGATCAGGCCCGAGCCCCAGAGGGACCCGCCAGCGAGGACAGTGTCCAGGAGGAGCTGGCTGCGCCCTCTTGCAGCCCCCAGGGCACCAAGAGGCGAGCCCGCTGGGCCAGTCAGGGCAGCGACACAGACACCGAGGGTCCCCTGAAGTCCCCGGCAAAGAGGCCCAGGCTCCAGGACGTGCGTCTGGCCGCCAGCCCCAGGTCCAGGGCAGAGGAAGGGGCAGAAGGCCAGGCCCTGGTTTTGCCCCCAGCTCCTGAAGACACGGCTGCCGGGGGGCCTGGGCAGGAGGACCAGGAAAATGTCGGTGGCCCCAGCGTCCCAGGCCAAGAGCAGCCGAGCTGTCAGGCCCAGCTCCCAGGGGGCTCTGAAGACTCCAGAGGTACCGGCTTGGCCCCACCCCTTCCTCAGTCCTCCAGCTTGATTGGCCCCAGCCCCGGCCTCGCTCTTTCTCAGCTCCAACCTGGGGTGGGTCCTGCTCCAGGGTGGCTGCTCCCTGGAGCCCTGAGCTGCGCTCT
>NW_026000185.1:19279171-19281796 GCF_001458135.2 Marmota marmota marmota | reverse complement strand
GGCTGGGCCTGGCTGGCTCCTGAGGGGGTGGAGGTGTCTGCTGCCCCCGCCCCTGGGGCCTCGGGTTTGTGCTGGGTCCGCTGGCCTCGCCCCCTCCCTCCTGGTGTGCACTGCGCACCCCCAGAGGGCCGTGGCTGCTGGGGCACGGCACCTGGGGGGGCAGCCATGGGCTCCTGCTCTTTAACCCTCCCCCCACCCCATCTCCCCCAGGGCTCTCGGAGAGCTCCACGGCCAGCAGCCTCTCCCAGGCGCCTCGGGAAAGGTGTGTGAGTGGTTCCCTCCCGGGCCCCGGGTGGGGGAGGCCAGTAGGGCAGAGTTTGTCCTTGGGGACAAACCAAGCAGGTGGCATGGTGTCAGTGGTGAGCATGGCCTGCGGTGCTAGATTTCGGCTCTGGTGACCTGGACAGGCAGGAGGGTGAGGGTGGAAGTGCCAGGCGTCGTGGTGCTGTGTCCACCTCCTTCCAGAATGCCCATGGCGCTCTTTGAGAAGCACAAGCCAGGCACTTCCACATGAGCGACCCTGGGGCCTCCTCACAGCCACAGGTGTCCTCGTCACTACTTTACAGATAAGAAATGAGCCCAGAAAGGTGCTGCCCATGCCCAAGGTCACACAGCCCTTGGCTGACCACATGAACCAGGGCCCATCCCCCAGCCCAGGGCAACCTTGCCTCAGGGATTTGCACCTTCTGTCCCAGGACCACTGTGCCCTGAACCGGGAGGTAGCCTCGCCCTCGCACACTCGGCCAGGAAGGCTGCACCTCAAGCCTGAGAGCAGCCCCGAGCCCACACCCAGGCTCCCAGAGGCCTCCTGAAAGGCACCTTGCCCGGCGCGGTAGGGCCGTGTTCCCGTGTCCCAGCTCCCAGGGCTCAGACGCCACCTTCCCCGGCCCCACCAAGGCTCCAGAGCCAGGGGCAGCTGGAGGGGCCTGGCCACTCTTGGCCTGTTGCCGTCAGGGCCCGGGTGGGGGCAGAGGCCTCTGCTCCAAGGCAGTGCTGCAGAGTCCTGGGCAGCCCCACTGCCTGGTGGAGCTGGGAGACCCGAGTCCTGACCCAGGTCCCTCCTGCCAGCGTGGAGTGACACAGGCCAGGGCTCATTGTGACCTTAGTGACGGCTGCAGCCAGCAGATCCCCCCTCTACCAGAGATCTGGGCCTCCTCTAGGCAAGAGGGAGGGGAAAGCCAGAGAGCAAAAGGTGGACAGTCCCAACCTCGTGACCTGGGCAGGTGCCATCTCCCTGCAGTCGGTGACCTGTGACCGGGCTGTCCCTCGCTTCCCCCTCAGGAACTGCGAGAACATCTGCTTCGTGGGCCGCCCGTGGCGCGGCGTGGACGGCCGCCTGAACACCGCCGTGTGCAAGGGCATGATGGAGGCCGTGCTGTACCACGTCATGAGCCGCCCGGGCGCGCCCGAGAGCTGCCTGCTGCAGCACTACCAGGGCGTGCTGCAGCCCGTGGCCGTGCTCGAGCTGCTGCAGGTGCGGGCCGCTCCTCCTCATTCTCAGGCCCCACCCTGCCCCAGGCCCCTTGGCCCATCCTGCGCCCCCCACAGCTCCCCTGGGGCCACCACGGACCTCCCTAGGAGCCCTCAGCCCCTGCTTCCAGAGGGCAGCGCACCCGGACTGGCCAGGTGGCTGCCCTGCTCCTGCCCCTCCCCCAGAGGGAGCTCCAAGTTCCGTGTGAAACTAGTGGACTGTCCAGCTCAGACAGGCCAGGGGGAGGGGCTGTCCATGGCAGTGCTGTGGATGCCACTGTCCAGGAGGCCTGTCTGCTGGTGGCCCCGCCCCCTGCCCGGCCTCGGCCTCCCACTGCCGCTGCCCCTGCGGAGGGAGGACATGCCCCACACAGGCTGAAGGGCTAAACTCTTGGGTGGGGCCAGGCTGCGACCTCCTTCTGCTCGTCCCCAGGGCCTGGAGTCCCTTGGCTGCATCCGCAAGCGCCTGCTGAGGAAGCCCAGGGCCGCCGCGCTCTTCTCCAGGCCCGTGGTGGAGGAGGTGGAGGCGCCCGACGAGCACACCACGGCCTTCTACGAGCCCACGCTGGACTGCACCATCCGCCTGGGCCGCGTGTTCCCCCGGGAGGCCAACTGGAACCGCTGGGCCTCCCTCTAGGGCTCCGCCGCCGCCCACCACGGCCCTCGCCGCCTCCGCCGCAGACCTCGCAGTCCTCGCGGCTCCAGCCAGGCCGGGTCCCCTCCCCAGGACTGGACTTACCAGCTTGGGGCTGGAGTGGACCCCGCAGGCCCAGCGGGCACCTTGCCCTCAGCCCCCAGCCTGCCATGGCCGGTGATTGCAGGATAGAAAGGAGGCCCCCTAGGATTTGGCTTTGATTTTTTTCTTTCAACCTCCTTTCTCATTTAGAAACAAGTCCCCTGGCATGAGTTTATTTATTTTTTAATTAAAGTGAAGTCAAACGTGTCTGGTTTTATGTGTTTCCTCAACAATTGTTGGTCCCCGAGGGGCTCCCTGCTTTCAGCTGTGGACTCAGGAAGAACTTCCCAGGCACAGGAAGGCCCCTGGGCCCTGCCCCTCCCTGCCCAAGCTGTCCCTTCACAGGGCAGCTCCCAGTGCCCTGCCAGGCATGTGGGAGGGATTCCGTCCCTTGAAGTTCTTTTTTTTTTTTTTTTTTG
>NW_026000185.1:19264472-19279146 GCF_001458135.2 Marmota marmota marmota | reverse complement strand
ATAAGAGACAGACTATGCCCCATCCCCAGCCTTTTTTTTTTTTTAGAGACAGGGTCTCACTGAGTTGCTTAGCACTTCGCTAAGTTGTTGAGGCTGGCTTTGAACTCATGATCCTCCTGCCTCAGCCTCCCGAGCTGCTGGGATTACAGGCGTGGGCCAGCGTGTCCAGCTTGAAGATCTCTTATCCTGACATTTAAATTATTAGTTGCACTATTTAAACATTCAGATTTTACGCATTAAAAAATATTAGATTTCTATCTTCTCTTGAAAAAAGTGAAAAGTTCTAGCAACTTGCCTCCTGCATAGGACAGTCTGAGGTGGTGAGTAGAGGCCGTGTCCGGTGGGTGGGACATCCTCCAGGATGTCCAGGATGTCTCCAAGGCCAGCCCCTTGGGGAGACCACACTGGCCTCTGATCTGACCTGGCCTAACTTCCATCCCTGTGTCCATTCTCCTCTGCAGGCCCAGGGCCTGTGTCACTCCAGGCCCTGCTTCAGTGAGGGACGAGGAGCAGGAGGACTGGACTCCAGGGGAACCCTGCGCGCCAATCCTTGGTCTCCTAGTTTTCATTTTTACTCTAGTATAAAAAGAGAATGTTCTGTGGGATTTTTTAAGGAGATCGGGCAGGAAAATGAACGTGATCTGCTTTACAAGCAGAAAACACTACGAATGCTCACTGTTTGGAAAGCAGCCCGTGGTGGCAGGAAACAGGTATGTTTCAGCCGTGACATAAAACACTAGTTGACACTCAGGTCCCAGGGACCGAGTTTTCTATCTGCCTGAAGGAGAGCCGGGGACACTGAGGAGCCTGGGCGTGCCACACAGCACCTTCGGCACCGCATCTCCTTCCCAGTGCGTCCTGGACAGAGGCCAATTTGGACTCATGTTTGGGGAAGCAAGATGGAGATTCAGGGAGCAGAGATGGGCGTGGTGGGCGCAGCTGGACACTCCAGTCACTCCCTTCTCCCGGACCTGTCTACCCACCCACCTGCTTATCCATCTGCATGTCCTACTGTAATGCCCAGTAGACCTCCAGGAGCCGAATCCAATGCAATCACACAAGAGTCTTTATTGCAAGCTCAAGCCTGGATTCACAACCGTTTCTGGCACAGCGGTCCCAGGAAGTGAGTCCCAGGGAGTGAGTTCAGTGAGATTTTATAGGTTTTGGGGGGATACTCTATGCTTCACAACATCACACAGCAAATCATTCCATACTGCGGGAAAATCCAACAACAGCTCTTAACATTGATTAGCACATTCACTGGCGGGAACAAGTTGGGTAGGGGTGTTCCAAGAGGGGGATTCCTTTGAACTGATTGGTTTAGGCCATGAGGGGTGTACGTGCTAAACTACATGGTTTCCCATCATGTTATCAACCACCATAAACTACTGGGGGGTCACCTGGCATCCCAGGTATTTTCCCTGTCTCATGCTGATTGGAGGTTGCTAGGGGTTACTATAGGTCCACACGTAGCCTAACTGAGTCAGGGACACCTGGCACCACAGACCTCTCCTGTTATTTGCAGACAAACAACTCAGCAGGGTGGGTATGTGCCTAGGAGTGCTCTGTGGGTTTTTCCCAGGACAAGGGTCACGCCCCCTTCCTTAGGACAGGCCTTGAGGTAGAAGCTGCTGTTATTTATTTATTTTCACAAATGGAGTCACATCAGTTTCTCATTTCCCCTTTGTCTGGAAACTTGGGGACCAATCATGGTCCCCTCAGTTGGGGGTCTATTTGGGCAGGCCCTACATCTTAGTAGGATTCTCCTTCTGGGTCTAGGGCTTGATAGTGGGTACGCAGAACCATCATCTGAACTGTGTTTACTCTGTCCTTGACAGAAGCCACTAGCTTGTTCATGAGTGGTCCTACTAAGATTGACACTAGGGTAATTTTAGAGTAGATAGTAACCCTCAGGGGACAGTCCTCAACTTCCCAGACTCACTCAAAATTGGCCTCCTGACTCGATTTACCTATCTACACTGTCTATCTATTTCTGGCTTCATTTCCCCCCCTCTAATTTTAGGAACTCCTTATTGATGTAAGGAGAAGGGGCGACGGCTTGTTCTGGCTGCTTCAGAGCTGAGAGGAGGTGTCGAACGTGAGGGGGCTCGACGACGTGGGGGACATGAGTTCCCTTTTAGTAGTCAGTTCGGTTTGAAGTCTGGTTGGGGAAGAACAGGTTGTAAAGTCATCTGGGGATGGGCGCTTCTATGAGAAACAAAAAACATGAGTACTGAATAAATGTTGCAGCAGCTGGAACATGTCACTGTACAGAAGTTCCCTCACCAGGCTTTACCATCCCCAGTTATCAGGACTGTAAACATAACATTTAACTTTTAGTGTTACAGATGTCCTTCCCCTTAAGATACAGCTTAATAAGTTAATGTCATCTGATCTTGCAAAATCCTTTTACTAGTATGACCTCTGTGTCTAATAGAGAAACCTTTAATTCTGTTACTCAGGGCTGGATGATCATACTAGCAAACACTAATCCTACCTGTGTAGGTTAGGAATATCTGTAGGCCTTAAACTAAAAACTACTTTGGCTGTTCCTCTCAATAGTTATCAGGCATTCCTGCCTAAAATCTCTTCTGTAGCCTCCAGTCTTACTTATTCTTGGGGGCCAACACAAGGTGTTTACCTTAAGTTACATTTAACTATTATTATTATTTAAAATGCCCAGGAATAGCTGTGTTTTGGCTTTAACTGTCTTTGCTAGGTGTTTAAGATGAAGCAGTCAAACTGACTTTTGTTTCTATCTATTGTTAACAGCTGAGTTTCCCTGGGAGTCCTGGGGGAACTTTACAGCAGCTTCTCAGTTCCGCTAGTGCCAGTTGCGCTAGGATGGCTCCAGGCCTTGCTTGACCATGTGGCTCCCCTTGGAAGAAGCATCAGGGATGTCTCCCTTCTCTGATGACCCTCCTATTCATAGCAAGTGCACTGATTGGCTTTCTGTCCTCCACTGGTCTCATTAATCTCCCTGATCGGGAGGTTATGTGGCCCAGAGTTGCAAAGCTCTTTAGAGAAGTCCCCTGTTCCCTGGATTCAGACTGACTCAGAGGGCAAGACCCAAATATTGTTTTCTTGGCCCTTTTAATTTAACTTTAATATTAAATCTTCATCTTAAACATCCAGAAAATAAATTTCAACAGCCTTATATTAAGAGTACTGGGCTTTAATGTCTATCTCTCTATCCTGTAGGTGATAACTCATTATCTTAAATCAACCCAGGTTGTGTGTTCTTAAATCAGTGCCTCTGCAAAACATTAACAGGCAATCTTTAGACCATTTATAAGGAAACTAGAAAATAAAATTAACACGAGTAAAACATATTTAGTTCATATAATAACTACCTTGAACTTTGTCAGAGTTATACATCATATCCCCTGTTTGAGATCCTAGTAATTTTAACAAAAACCAACTTTTGGACACAACTTTAAATGTACTGAAATCTGGCCTACTTCTTTCATAGTCATTCTCACATGTAGTGAGATGGGACACAGAGCCTTATCTCAGGTAAGGCGGGGCTCTTCATAAATCTCTTTTTTTTTTAAAGGGAAAGTGAGAGAGGGAGAGAGAGAGAGAGAATTTTTTTAATATCTATTTTTTTTTAGTTATGGGCGGACACAACATCTTTGTTTGTATGTGGTGCTGAGGATCGAACCCGGGCCCCACGCATGCCAGGCGAGCGCGCTACCGCTTGAGCCACATCCCCAGCCCTCCTCATAAATCTTAAGTGCTGTAATTCTGAAGCTGATCTTTGCTTTTTAAACATCATTTTAGAAAGCTTACATAAATTGTTGTTCAAGTTCACATGAACATTAGCTAACACAATATGATATCACATCTAAAACATGAATTAAAGAAAGGCTGAAAGATTTTAACCTTTTGTAGAAAAGTAGCAAAGTACTTTTGTGTTTTACAATATTAACCTTTACACAGATTAGGCTCTCGTTAACTTAAAAATACATTTAAATTATACCTTAGTGTAAAAAGTAACATGGAACTTTACATATCTTTTTTATAATAGGTCCAGTTACAGAGCATCAAATGATATAAATAAATCTCCAACATGTTTTTCTTTTAAGCCTAAAATTTCCATACAACTTTAGATCACCAGCTTGATATAATGCCTTTTTAAAGTTTCTGCCTTACAGACTTGTACACCTGGAAGATATGAACACATTAATAGCACCACAATTACATTGATGTTTTTATATTAACCAAGTTTAACTTAAAGACATAACATAGCACAATTCTCTAAAATAACAGTTCTTGTTTAACCAGCTGTTTAATTCCTTTAAGATTACTTGCTCTAGGAACAAGAAACAAAACTTAATAAATAACAATGTTATGGTAAACTAATGTTTTAAGGAATCTTTGTCTTTTTAACATATGACTGATTGTAAAGACAAACTTACACAGACCTTCTTTATAACTTACTTAAACTCTCTTATTTACTTCATCACATAAAGACTTTCTTATCCAGGAACACTTTTTTCTCTTCTATTAAGTATGATTTCCATACCTAGAACCTTCTAATTTCTCCTTTCCATCTGTTAACCTCCTTTTCTGTTCACATTTTGAAACAATCCTCGTAAATTTCTGAATTTAGGCAGATTATTTCATTTTAATAAAAAGAAATACTTGATTTTACTTATAATACTCTTAATTGGAACAGTTTAAACTTTTGAGCCTTTGTATAAAGAAATCTTCTATAAACCCTTGTATACAGAATCACATCTGTTTACCATTTCATGAAAACACAACGTCTAAGTATCAGGGATGACAAAGCAACTTTATACCTTTTTTCTTCATTTACTAACTTACGAAAACATCAATAATGTTACCCAATGCAATTCAAGGAGTTAAGAGTGCTCAATGGATTATTTAACATTTAGCATTTTAACCTTGTAAATCAATCAGATATCCAACAAAAGTACTAATAAATGAGTAATCCCATGTCAAATCTACTTTACTTATTTTATCAAAAGTGTATTGAACAGTGTTAGCCATTTCTTCCTTGTTGAAGAAAAGTCCTAGAACCAAAGCATATCAGACATTTCATAGACATCAACATTTTATTAGTTTTTTTTTTGAACACCTAGAAAAACTTGTAAGCTTAATTTTAAAGACGTCATTATTTTCATCTGTTTACCCAATTTAAATTGAACCATTTAAATCACGTGAATCAAAGATATTTGGATCCTTTTTAAAAATTTTTATGAGCGTTCCTCATATATCTGCCAATTTTCGTATCATGTGCATGATATATGGGCATATGCACATACAGACATACAACACATAACACAAGTGTGCACACATAACTCAATAGTAAAGGTCTTGTAGCTTTACTCAGGTGAAATCTCCATTGCAATGTTTAAAATCTCCACAGTTGATCAAAAATATAACTGATCAGAAAAACATTAACCTAGGTCTATAGAATCAAAATCATGAGTTCAAAAAAAATACAGAATCTAAGAAAAAACAAGAGTCCTAGAAAAAATGACCGGCCAGAAATTAGTAAATAGCATACAATTTACTTCTTGGTTTAGTCTAGTTTGAGTTGGGGTAAAAAGACACCTTTACTCTTTTTCGTATTTTTTCTTGAGCCTCAGATCAGTCTCCTACTGAGCTTGCAGGCTTCTTCCATTTGCATTTCAACTTAAGTCCTGGCTGAGTTCTGGAAGGAGCAGGGAAAACTGCTATTCTGAGCAGAAACCTCATGCCTAAGGCATTTTAACCTTTAGTCATAATTTTCAGGTTTGGATGTTGAAAATTATGATGCAAGTTTAAGATACAATTCACAAAATTTCATACATTTACATCTTGTTTTGCCAAAGGAAAAAATTTCTTACACTAGAAAAACTTGCTCACACACAACTGAAAACAGGATCTTACTTCATAATATAAAAGCTACCATCAGAGGAAATCCCTTCAGGATCATTAAACCACTTCCTTTGTTCTGAAGTTCCTAAAGTAATGTTAAGTTACATTAAATCACCTGAAAAAAAATCCAAAAGAGAACCACAAACTACCATCTATATCCAAAATTAAGCTTTAGAAATTCCAAGACTGTTGCTATTCAATGTCATTCCAATCAGCCAGACCAACGTCCCAATCCAACACATTCCTTTCCTAAATCCTACACACTGAGGGGAACAGATACCATACCATGATTTACTGTTAGAGTCTGTAAACAAGTCAAAATAACACCTGGCATTTTGCCAGGGGAATGTTAGAGTTCGTAAACAAGTCTGGATGGTGCCTGGCAAAATGCCAGAGGGAGTGGTTTGTGAAGTAACACCAGCGAGCCATTAAGTGTGGAGATTCCTGATTGGTTGACTGATGTATCTAGTTTATGCTAATTAGATAAGCTGTGTGGAATGTATAAATACTGCTCCTGTCCTTCAATAAACGGCTCCCACTCCTGCTGTATCAACGTACACAAGTTGTTCGTCACCCCCCAGTTATTTTGCTGCAGCCGGACTGCGGCAATTTACTATCCTTGCCCAAATTAATAATGTGCTGGTACACTCAGTGACATCTTCCCAGGCTACCCAATTCAAAAATTGGTGAGAAAACTGAATGATTGGGAAGTTACCTGCCAACTTGGAAGTAGAGTTCTTTAGTTTCCCATCCTAAGTATTTAAGTTCTCTGGCATGAATCATCTGAAATCATAAACTAAACAATTACCTAAACCCAACTTTTAACTGCAAGATTGTGCAATGCTTCAAAAACCCATTCAGATACCAGATTGTCACAATAAAATATCTTTTAGACACATTCAGCCAAAATCATCCCCAGGAAACAGTCTATAACATCAACACATCATTGCCCATGTCTTATGGGGCCAGAAACAAAGACACAGGACAGACAGACAGAAAGGAGCTCCAGACTATGGCCAACAGACAGGAACCTTTAAAACAGGGCAGATGAGAGAAAAATCTCCCCAAGTTTCCAACTCCCATTTAACTATGACTCCTACACCAGTGGCACCACAGATGTCCCTGTGAGTGGACCAGATGTTCTCACAGAGGGGCAACCAGAAGTGTAAAATCTCAAGGGTCTGGGTGTGGCGACTTTACTGCGTTCAGTGTCCCTCTCCCCCGCTTTTTTTTAAGCAGACAGAGGTGGAGCAATCCTCACAGCGCAGGGAAGGAAGGAGGGAGTTCCCCGAAGCAAAAGGGCTTCAGCAGCTGCTGGGAGTCCCTCAGTCCCTCCTTTACTTACAGGGTCAGCTCCTCTGATTCCGTCCGACCCAGGCACCAGGCACGCTCCGTATCTCCTGACTTTCCAGTAGACAGCTCTCAAAAAGTCCATTTTTAGGCTTCCCAAGAAAGTGGAGTCGGGGCTCCTCTAGAGTCCCCCCTGGGGTATCAAAATTTGTAACTGAAAGTTCGGTTCCTGTCCTCGAAGCCAATTAATGCCAATTTAGTAATGAGGACAGGGTTTTGAGAAAAAGAAAAAGGGAGGTACTCAGTTCTTAGACCCCCAGCAGGCATTTCCCTCTGCAGTGGGTGCACTCAAGCCAACCAGGGGAAGAAAGAAAACGTTGCTTCCCTAATCCCATTTAACAAAGGGGGCTAAAGCTTATCAAAGTTCTTTAAAACACAGCTCAAAGGGGTGTAAGAGGTGAGAACAGAAACGCTGGCGGTTCTATTGACTTTGGGTCCCTTACCAGGGACATTTTCAGGCTAAAATTTAGCTAAAGTTACCTCCACACATCGCAGGCAGAGCGGAACTTGGGACACTGCATCTGTCCAAAGTAAAACAATGCCCTCACACTTAAGAGAGACACAGACAAAAAGACACACACAGATTCCCTCAGACGAAAAGACTGAGGGAGTATCCCCCTCAGATTGGGGTCTGGGACATCTCCCAGGAGCCTCCGCTGGCGACCCTATGGCAAGGCCAGTTGCCAGCCCAGAGTACAGATTCTACGGGCCGTGGTGAGAACAAAGCAAACAGACACACGAATAACAAGACTCACCGGTGTTAGCTCCAGTTCGGGGGTCCTGGGGTCTGGGGGATCCCGGATGAGCCCCCAGATGTTATGCCAGATTCGTGGGACCCCAATAGACCTCCAGGAACCGAATCCAATGCAATCACACAAGAGTCTTTATTGCTAGCTCGAGCCTGGACTCACAACCATTCCCGATGCAGCCGTCCCAGGGAGTGAGTCCTGGTCCTTTGTCCAGTGAGATTTTATAGGTTTTGGGGGGATACTCTATGGTCACAACATCACACAGCAAATCATTCCACACCCCAGGAAAGTCACACAACAACTCTTAACATTGATGAGCACATTCACTGGCGGGAACAAGTTGGGTAAGGGTGATTGGTTAGTACAAGAGGGGGATTCCTTTGAACTGACTGGTTTAGGCCACGAGGGGTGTACGTGCTGAACTACATGGTTTCCCAACATGTTATCAACCACCAGAAACTACTGGGGGGTCATCGGGCATCCCAGGTATTTTCCCTGTCTCTTGCTGATTGGTGGTTGCTAGGCGGTTGCTATGGGTCCTCGCTTAGCCTGACTGAGTCAGGGACACCTGGCGCCACAGACCTCTCCTGTTATTTGTAGACAAACAACTCAGCAGGGTGGCTATGTGCCCAGGAGTGCTCTGTGGGTTTTTCCAAGGACCAGGGTCACACCCCCTTCCTTGGACAGGCTTTGCTCTGAGGTAGAGGCTGGTTTCTCAAAAATGGAGACACATCAGTTTGTCACTACCCTCCTCCCAGCCAGCCTTCCATGTGCCATCCAGCCGCCCACCCCCCAGCAGTCCCTCCACCCAGCACCACCCACCCCTCCGAGAAAGCCCTGTCTCCCAGCTGTGCGCAGTGTCTGCAGAAACCACGGTGCAGTGGCTGCGAGCTGAGTGGCAGGGCCAGCAGGGGCCATAAAGAAGGGGGCCCGGGGGCCATGCTGGGGCTAGAAGGGCACTTCAGAAGGAAAGAACCGCTGAGCGCTAAGCACACTGAGGTCACTCAGGAAGGGGCCCCGAGGTCCGCCCACTGCCCATGTGCGCCACCAGAGCAGGCCTGGCCGCTGTCACAGGCTCACACAGGGGACTCCTCCTTCTTCAGCTATTTTTCCTTAAGTGTCGGGAGCCACCCTGGAGGCCCAGGCCTTGAAGCCCTGACCACGAGGTTCCCAACACTGCTGCCTGCAGTCTGGCCGGGCAGTGTCACCCTCCAGATAACAAGGCGTGGCCCCAGGCGGAGGCCTCACCCATCACCCGCTGGAGTTGAGCTGCACTCCCCTGTTCCTTTGTAACCCTACCCCTTTGCCCTTTTGGGGATAGAATGTTCCATGGAACCTCCCCTCGTGGGTGAATTCCAGCACCTCGCTCTCTTTCCAAGGACCCTTGAGGTCGCAGAGCCGGCTCCGATTTTGAAGAGGAGCTTCTGTGGGCTGGGGATGTGGCTCAAGCGGTAGCGCGCTCGCCTGGCATGCGTGCGGCCCGGGTTCGACCCTCAGCACCACATACCAACAAAGATGCTGTGTCCGACGAAAACTGAAAAATGAATATTAAAAATCCTCTCTCTCTCTCTCTCTCTCTCTCTTCTGTGAGGTCACCTGCTTTCTTGGCCCTTTTCCTAAGTTACTGGGACAGTCAGGTTCTGTGAACCAGCGTAGGTCTCCAGCTGGGACAGATGGCCATAAACAAATGTGGGTGGCTCCCGTGCAAACCCAAAGCCCGACAGGCTGAACCTCCCAGGTGGGCGCTCCTGCCCAGGCCCCTCCCAGGCCCCTGCATCTGTTTGCCCGGGAAACACAGCCACGATGCCCCTTTCACACCAGGCTCGCCATCAGCCGTCAGCGCTGCCCACCACTGACTCCCTGGCACGCCTGCACCCACACGGGCTGCAAGACCGCAGAGTGGCCCAGCCTCCCGACCACCCATCCTTCCCCTGGGCCCTTGACTCATTGCAGCCAGAGGTTTTCCAGATGTGCATATGTGAGTGGGGTGTGTGCGCGCACATGGGCTCAAATGCGTGCATGCAACCCACCTGCTGAGTGGGAGCTCCCCACCCCCGGACCCAAGGCAGGTTCGTCCACCCACAGGGCAGAAGTCAGCGCTCGCTGAACTCAACCTCACCGCCGGCACCTCCCACCTCAGGTCTCCATGACGACTGCGAGTCGGGTCCCCTACATGTACAAGCACCCGGCAGAGGCTCCGGAGCACCCCCTGCCCCTGGCCAGCACAGAGCCGGTGCCACTTCCTCCGCCATCGGCCAGTTCCAGTGCCGGGCAGCAGGGGGCAGCAGTGGCCCAGGCTGCTCTTTCCCTGATGGTCTGGGGGCCTGTCGCTCTTTGTCCCTCCACATTCAAGGCTGAGACCCGTGAGAACCGGCCCAGGTGGGGGTGACCGGGCCATAGAAGTGACAAAAGGACCACAGCAGCACTTCCTGAGCCCGTGGAAGGCACGAGGCACTGTTCTCTAGCACCCCGAGAGGTCGGGGTAACCCTTGTGCCCACTTCATGGACGAGGAGACTGAGGCCTGAGGAGCTCCAGAGAGCTCCCCGAGGTTGGGGCTGGCAGTGGCCCCCGAGCCGCTGGGTGGCCTGATGCCTTGGCTGGGCGTTAGAGGACGGCCCGGGGCCAGGCGCCTGCAGCTCGTGCCAGAGCCAGCAAAAGACGGGCGGTGCGGGGGGCTGGGGGTATGTGTCAGGGAGACGAGGACCAGGCCAGGGTGCGGCCGCCGGAACCAGGAGCTGGGCCGCGGCAGGTCCCACAGAGCCAACCCAGACCCCGTCCTCCCACTCCCCAGGAAGGTGCGATGGTTCCAGCTGCTGTGGCCTCTTGGTTGTCCTTGTGGTCAATGGTTTGTGCTTCTTATTCCTTCCCTGTCTGGAGAAGTCTGGGCTGAGGAAGGGAGGCTGAGGAAGGGAGGCTGTGGAAGAAAGGCTGAGGAAGGGAGGCTGAGGAAGGGAGGCTGAGGAAGGGAGGCTGAGGAAGGGAGGCTGAGGAAGGAAGGCCCATGCCCACTCCCCATGAGACTCCTGTTCCTGTGGGGGCACCTGGGCCTCTGCACTGCATTGTGGGTGCAGCCAGCAGGGGCGCCACAGCCTGGAGCGAGAAGAGGCTCCCCTCCAGCCAGAGGCCAAGAGGGACACAGCACGAGAGTGGAACCAGGGGACCCTGGGTGTCACGTGTCCCCCTGTGCCTCTGTTGCCCCAGGGATGGGGAATGAAGGGCCGGCCTGACTCAACCCTCTGTCTCTTTCCACAGGAGAAGACCAGGACACTCGGGCGTGTCCCCAGCTGTGGCCTTGCAGAAACTGCTATGGTGGGGCGAGTCCCAGCAGGTGATGTAGGGGCAGCTCCTGGGGAGGGAGCAGGGAGCGGCTGGGAGCGTCCCCAAAGAAAACTGAGAGGCTCATTCCTGCCCCCGGGGTTACAGAAGAGGAAACTGAGGCTCGGGGTCAGCAAGCCCCTTACCCTGGTCGCTTATGACAACTGTCAGAGCCTGGTCCCTGTCCCTTTGGAATTTTTGTCCCCCTACTATGCTGAGGTCAGCCCCAGGGCCTGAGACATGCTAGTCAGGCACTGAGCTACCACGGAGCCACTGAGCTACAACCCCCACCTCTTGGGTCCCTTTAAATATGGTCCCTCCTTGGATGGAAAGGGAGTTCTCCTCGCAGGGAGGAAGATAATGCTAGGACACTTCCTGCTGCCAGCAATAGGAACCCACCACAAACCAGCGTTAGCACAAAAAGGGAACATATCAGCTCGTTGCCTCAGTCAGGATAGGCTGGGGCGTGCTGCGTAACAAACAGCCCAGCTCTAGCCACTTCAAACAACAAAGGATGGATTTCTGCCTCATGAAAACATCCAGCACAGGTACACTGGGAACACTGGTCCTCGCCTCTTCAGGCAAAGACCCCGGCTGATGGAGGAGTCACCATCTTAGTCACCACTGGTCACCGACGCAGAGGAAAAGCACTCTAGGGGGCATTTTGACTATAGTTAGATGCTCTATCCAGAAGTGAGATTTGCCACTTCTGCTCAAAGCTCATTAGCCAGCCCTAGTCACGTGGCCTCCTGTGACCACAAAGGTCCAGGAGGTGCAATCCTGGCATGTGCCCACAAGGCCCAAAGCTGGAAAAATTGGTGCAGAGCATAATGATTTCCATAATCATGGACCTCAAAAGTCTGGGAGGTATATGATTTCAGGTATGGCTGGATCCAGGTGCTCAAGAGATAGTCCCAGGAATAAGTTTCCACATCTCGGTCCTGCTTTCTTACACGTCACCTTGGTCTCAGGCAAGCTGTTTGCCCCTGGTTGCCCCAGCAGCTCCCAGGCCCGGGCTCTCCCCACAGCTCAGCAATCCCAGCAGACAGCAGGATGTGGCTGTGCTGAGGTCACACAGGTGCTCCCTGGGCTGGCATCAGCCACACCCACCGGGTGCAAAGGCACTGGCGCCCACGGGTGTTTGCGCAGAGTCTTCGACCTCTTTATCTGGGTCCCCTGCAGCAGAGCTGGCTGAGCGAGGGCTGGACGAGGACCGAGAGCCTCAAGTTCAGCTTCCAAGTCTAAGGATGGGTTTGGTGCACGCCTCGGGCAGGTGGCTGTCCTGCCCCCTCAGAGCCTGCGGGTGGGCATGGCGGCCAGGAGGGCTCCACGAGAGGGTACAGGTGGTGCACCAGGCGGCCCTGAGGGCCATTCCACAGCCCAACCCCCGGACCTCCTCCTCCAGCCCCCCCAGCCCAGGGCCCATCAGCCCTCTACCCTACCCGCTCCTCCCCCAGGAGGCCCACTGTGCGCACTGATCGCTCCGGTCTGTTTCCAGTGGTCAGTTTGCGGCTGGAGGTCGGCCGTGGTGGGACAGTCACACCAAGGCAAGGAGAGAGCTACAAACCAGGCTTTATTGAGTGTCTACTATGCACCAGGCTGGGGGAGGTCAGTGAAGGAGGCAGGTCTCGGGCTTTGTCTTCGGCGTCCGGCTCTGTCTCTCCACCTCTGTTTGTCCTTCCATCCGTCCACCTGGCCATCCGCCCACCTACTTCCTGTCCATCCTTGGTGGGGGCCTCTCTTGGCTCCAGCCTCTGCCGCCCTGTCCACGTGCGGCCTCTCCTTCAAAGGTGGAGTCGGGGAGGGACGTCGCCCCAGGCCACAGCCCCCTGGAGAACTGAGCCTCCCCAGGGAGCCTCCGCTCAGGTGTCTGCAGGTGGCACCTTCCAACTGCCGCTCGGGGGAGGTGTGACAACCACAGCGACCTCAGCCCAAGTGTCCAGGGGGCGGGGCGGGGGGCTCTCACACGAGCAGGACCTGGTCCCAGGTCCCCAGTCTCCAGCGTTCCAGAACTTTCCAGGCGCTCACTGAGGACTCCTCCAGTATCTCTCTCAGCAACTTCTCCCAACTGCCTTGCTTCACAGGAAAGTCCCGGGCAGACTGTCAGCAGAACTAACCCCTGCCGCCTCCTCGCCCAGCCGACCCGGCTCCCACGGGAGGGTCCAGGCCGGGTGGGGGATCCCCGGGGCTCCTTGACCCTGTTGGCCCCGAGACGCCACCTCTAGGTGGGCACCCTTGGAGGGAAGGCCGCCTAACTGCTTGAAAATACAAATAGAGGCGTTTATGAATCGTCTGTCACCCACAGCTGGCTCTGGGACTGAAGTGGGGCCGGTGACATGGCTTCATTCATTTTCAGGCTCTGAGAAGTCACTGAAAACCGACTGTCCCCGAGTCCCCGAGTCCCCGGGCTGAACACAGAAGACATCAGGGCTGGGGGGGCTGGGCCTGCTGCAGGGGCCCGGAGGACGTGGCCTCCGGCCGCTGGTTCCTCCGTGTGTCCCCGACGCCCGTGAGTGCACAGGGCGGGTCCCGTGGGCACCGTGCCCACTCTGGGCTCCCAGCGCCTGGCACCGTGCCCAGCCTGTACCTGGTGCTTGATGAATATTTTTGAGGGTACAAAAGGGGATTTTTTTAATGGGCAGCAGAAGCCAAAAAAGAACCCTGGTGGCAGGGACTGTTTCCAAGGGACACGGCTGAGCGGTTCGAGGCCCGGAAACCCCGAGTACCCGCTTCAGAGGGCCCTGGGCCCAGGCTGTCAGTGTCACCTGGTTTCTCACCCCAGCCACCTCTGCACGGGCAGGAAGCTGGCGGAGGGGCTGCTCAGGCTGCAGACTGAACCGGGGCCTCCCCACCCCGGGGCTGGCCAGGCTCCTGCACAGGTGAGGAAGCAGCCCAGAGAGGGAGTGCGACTTGTCTGGGCAGCACAGCCGCGGCCCCCTGGGCGGAATCTTCCTGCGCCCTGAGGGCTCACCCCCTCCCCAGCCCTTCCGAGAGGTTGCAGGGACAGCCTGGACGTGTGTGGCTGCTGGACTCTTCCCGGGACCTGGGGCCTGGCTTGGCACCTGTCACAGGCAGTGCCTGAGCCCAGCAGGCTGGTGGACCGGCGGCCCTTGCCTGTGCCTGCGGGTGCTCTGTCACAGCCAGGGCCACATGCAGCTGGGGACACGCCACCGCACACCCAGCCACGCACACCGTGAGCCACAGGCCCAGAGGCCCCTTCCCCGGGGACCGAGGGCCGCGGGCCTGTCTCTGCTAGCGCCCGGGTGGCCGTCTGTGGTGGCCAGCTGGGGACAGGGCAGCTGGGTCACCGCCTCGCTAGCTGGCTTGGGCCGTGGGGCCAGCAGGTGGAGGGCTCCTGACCACCCATTGG
>NW_026000185.1:19255609-19263510 GCF_001458135.2 Marmota marmota marmota | reverse complement strand
GGGCCCCGCCAGCCCTGGGGACTCCAGTCCCTTGGCTGGACTCCGTGGGGGGACGCAGGCGGGCAGCTCCAGGGTGGACAGTACCACGGTGCCCCAGGGCCCTGGGTCCAGGCTGGAGGCGCAGAAGGGCGAGCCCACCCATCTCTGTGGAAGAGACACAGAGTGAGGCGGGGACACAGGACAGCAGGGGGGACACAGGACAGCAGGGGGGACACAGGACAGCAGGGACAAGACAGCAGGGGGGGAGAGAGCAGATCAGGACCACGACGGCCCTCGTCCATCAGGTCCCCACCTCTGTCCTGCCCACTCTGGGCCTCAGTGTCCCCACCCATCGTGGGCAGCTCCTGCCCTCAGTAGCCTGCTCAGTCACGGTGGCCCTGAGGCCTGGGCTCTGCTGGGTGCAAGGACAAAGTTCCCAAGTCCCTGTGACAGGGGTCGGAGGCCTGGACAGACCCCTCTCTGTCCCCCCTCTCTGTCCCCCCCTCCGTCCCCTGTTCTACTTCCTCCTTGACCATCCACAAGCTCCACGTTCTCCTGTTTATGTGTCCCCATTAGAGGGGACACTCAGCCCCTGCAGAAGCCTCACCTTCTGTGTTCATGCACACAGCAGGTGCACAATAAGTGTTTATGAACTAATGAGTTGAGTGAATCAATGACAAAGCCCTTGAAGTGCAGGTGACAGGGACACAGAATCAATGGGACAGTTGGGCCTCAGGGGAGAAGTAGGCAGGTCCCAGGTCCCTCCCTCCCCGCTCTGGGACCCCACAGCTGCACCAGGTAAACAGCAGGAGCTCAATCAGTGCTCTAGGTCGTCTGGCTCAGCTGGAGCCCGCAGGCTGCCCCTCCCCCCGTCACCACATCCTGTCTTTGGGCCCCTCCTGGGGTGCGGAGGGTGGCAGAGGGTGCTGGGCAGGAAGGGGTGACAGCAGGATCCCCTCCCTGCCCACCCAGGTCGGGGCGGGGAGGGGAGGCTCAGGCCAGTGCCTGTCGGGAGCCCGTGGGTCTGTCTCTGAGCTGGGAGGCCTGGGGGCCCGTCCGGGTCTGGTGACAACACACGCTGTTGCCCTGGGAACTGGGACGCCCAGGCCGGGCTCCAGGTCCCACGGGGCCACGACACTCCGGGCCCACAGGGCGGCCAGGGTCCAGACGGAGGTGGGGATCTGGGAGGGGCTCGCTCACCTTGAAGTCCCCACCGTGGCCCTCGTACAGGGGCTGGAAGAACCGCTTCGGGCTGGGCACGGGCGCCCACACCTTCTTACACAGCCTAAGGGGACAGAGACCACCAGAGGCTGTGACCGCAGCCAGAGGGTGGCCCCGACTTGTCCTGCAGGAGACGCAGCCCCTCCAGGACAGTCCTGCCCCCCCCCAGCCTCTGATTCCGCCTCCGTGAAGCGGGAGCAGGGGGTCTCCGGCCTCTGGCAGGTTCCTGAATGAAGAGGTTTTCGTGTGCTGTCCCTTCTGAGCCTCCACTTCCAGGGAGGACGGGAGGGGCAGCTCCACAGGGCCAGGGCGGGACCACCTAGGTGCTGGGTGCTGGTCCCCCCGCCCGTAATCCCAGCAGCTCGGGAGGCTGAGGCAGGAGGATCGCGAGTTCAAAGCCAGCCTCAGTGAGGCCCTGAGCAACTCAGTGAGACCCTGTGTCTAGATAAAATATAAAAGGGCTGAGGACGGGGCTCAGTGGTGGAGCGCCCCCAGTTCAATACCAGGTACCAAAAAACAGAGCAAACCTCTGGTTAAGCAGAGGGGGTGGGGGAGGGGTGCTCATGTCACTCCACCTGGCAGCCAGCCCCCGGGTGCTGCTCAGGGTTCAGAGCTTAGAACCCAGCAGACAAGGTCACAGCTGTGAAGAGCACAGGGTCCGTCCTGCCCCTGCTCCAGCTGTGTGGCTTTGGGCAAGTTCCTTGACAGCTCTGTGCCTTGGCCTCTCTGTTTGTAAAACAGGGGTAACTGCGGTGTATCGGCTCGTGGGCTGCCGTGGGTGACGTGGGTGCTCTGCACGGCGTCCGGCGCGTGGTGAATGTGAGCTGGCCATTAGGATCTCCATCATGGTGACAGGCCCGTCCCCCAGCCCCGGGGAGGGTCTTGCTCAGAGGGGCCATGGCCCATCCCCCTTCCCTGCTGAGGACCCCAGCCTCACCTCCAAGGCAGGTGGACCTTCAGGCCCAGGAAGACAAGGACGGGGCCCAAGATGACCAGCAGGAGCAGCAGCAGCAGCTGGGGGGGCCCCCAGCCTCCCCTGGACTCTGCAAAGGAAGGCAAATGACCTCATCTCCGCCTGTCATCCCAGCGGCTCGGGAGGCTGAGACAGGAGGATCGCAAGGTCAAAGCCAGCCTCAGCAACTGAGCGAGGCCCTCAGCAACTGAGTGAGGCCCTGAGCTGGTACCAGGAGGGGGTCGTCCACTCCGGGGTCACACCTACCCTCCGGCGGGGTCTGAAAGATGACGGGGTCGCTCCACTCACTCCAGGTCCCCCGGAAGGAGGAGCCTGGCTGGGGCCCCGCCCGCACCTGCAGCTCGTAGCTGGAGCCCTGGCGGAACTCCAAGGGCAGGAGGGAGACGCTCCTTGAGTCCACTGAGACCAGCTTTGTCACCGGGCTCTGCGGGGCAGAAAGGACGCTCCGGTCAGGGTTCCCCGGGGGCCAGCCCCTGCCCCTCGCAGAACCGCCTTTTGGCAGCCCCCCGTGGAGGGGGCTGGGGTCTCCTCTCCTGCAACAGGCATCAGGCTCCGGGCCAAGCTGGCCACTCTCAGCAGGGCCTGGGCCTTGGCTGGTGGACTCCCTAACTCTGCTCTTCCCCGGAACTCTCCGGTGCAAAGGGCACCTGTGAAGCCTCCACATTGGGAACAGCTGGCTCTCTAACCCTGGGCCTGCCCTCGGATATGTCTGGGACTCTCCAACTATGGCTCTTCTCAGCAAAGTGGGAACCTTGCAGAAGGTTCCAGAAGGTTCAGGAAGTTTCCGAAACCTCCTCTATTCTGGTTGCATGGGTGGGACCTGGGGAGGAGGGGAGGAAGCAGGGTCAGGGAGGGAGACGGGGAGGGGGTCTCCCCCCACCAGGGAGAACTCAGTGGTGCCTGGGGCTGCAGAGCTCACCTGTCACTCACACTCCCCGTCTCACACCTGGCTGCTCCCTCCCCAAGCCAGGCCACCCACGGGGTCCTCACCCGAGCCCAGGGGTCCCCGCGGTTCCTGTACTGCAGCTCATACTGCATCCTGCCCCTCAGCGCGTAGAAGTC
Organism: Marmota marmota marmota; assembly: GCF_001458135.2. Lineage (NCBI taxonomy): Eukaryota > Metazoa > Chordata > Mammalia > Rodentia > Sciuridae > Marmota > Marmota marmota. Next base: position 19,260,275 of record NW_026000185.1, on the reverse strand, counting down.
AGGCTCTTCGTAGTCAGAGCACCAGGAGACGTTGTAGTGTCCCGAGAAGGTGACCGTCACGTTGAAAGGAGGAGCCGGCTTGACTGAGGGGAGACGCCCAGAAAGATAAGGCAGGGTGGGACTTAGCTGCAGCCCGGAAAAATCTGGAGGCCTCCAGAAGTCCCCTCCCTCTCCCTGGCCATCGCCCGCAAGGCCAGGGTCAGCAACCCCAGTGACTCTGGGCACAGCCCTCCCCGCCTCTAGGTCTCCGCTGCTCAGACCAGGCGAGGGGTACAGCCTGGGCGGCCACGGGCAGGTGTCAGTCAGAACTGGGGACACAGGTGTGAGGTGATGGAACAGAAAGGGCTGTTCTTGGGCTTAAAAGGGATAGCCAGGACCCGGGCCCAGGCTGGCCAAGTGGAGGAACCCACACCAGGATTGTCTAAGTATTTCCAGGAAAAAAACAAAACAAGACGCTGTAAAACCTGGGAATCTAGACGATCCTGTGAAATCACTCCAGTTTTGTTTGGTTTTGTTTACTTTGTGGTACCGGGGACTGAACCTGGGGCGCTCAACCCCTGAACCTCGTCCCCAGCCCTTTCCATGTTTTATTTTGAGTCAGGGCCTCCCTACATTGCTGAGGGGCTCACTCAGTGGCTGAGGCTAGCCTCCAATTTGCGATCCTCCTACTTCAGCCTCCTGACTCACTGGGATCACAGGTGTGCACCCGGCCCACAGGACAATGATGACGGCTCCTCAGCCTGGAGCTGCCCTGCTGCTCTGTGCTGGGCAGGCTGACCCCACGGGGGCCCTGTGAGCTTGGCTCAATGCCCTCCGCACCCCGGGTGAAGGTCAGAGCTGTTCCCGTTCTCCATCCCAGTTTGCCTGATGAACTTGGTCAGGACCCGGCCTTACAGTCCTGCCCCGTGTAAGGGAACCAGTTTCCATCCCTGGGGCCTCACTGTCCTGGGGACCATGCTGAACAGCAGAAGGTGGTGACTGCAGGGGACCAGGAGACCAACTGTCAGCCTCTGAAGCCGCAGCCCTCCTCTGCCCCAGCTCTGCACCTCCAAAGGCCACTTGTCCTCCTGGCCCCTTCTGAGCCCCCAGCTCCTAGGACAGAGCCTGGGGCACGGCGACCCTCCATGAATACGTGTCACGTTAACAAACGGCCCTTTGAGGGCTTCCAAAAGGGGACTCCAGCCTGCTCAGGTCTGAAGCACCCTGGGGGCGCCAACCTGGGGGGGGGGGAAGAGCAAGCTTTACCCCCCCCCCAGGGCGCTTCCTTGTTGGGCACAGAGAGGTCCTCATACTCTTCCCCTCCCCAGGGTGGCTGGGGACCGGTCCTGGGCGAGTGACCTGCGCTGAATGCCGAGGTTCAGTCCAGGGTGACAGCAGGTGACTGGAACTGCCCGGCGCGTGCCCAGGATGCTTGTGGGTCTGGGGTCCTCAGGGGGCTCAGCGCAGGGGGCCCGGGCCCCAGGAGGAGGGAGGAGGCCAGGAGGGGGAGGCAGGAAGTCACCTCCTGCCCCTGGGCCCCGCTGGCCTCAGACCCTGAGAGAACTGCAAACCTGGAGCCACCCAGCAACGGGCAGTGGCCACCTCCCGGCCACCCGGCCCCCTGACCTCCCCTCTGCTCCTGGGGCTGCGGGGGATGGGCCAGCCAGGCGTGTGCCGGGACCTCACCTCTCACTGTGAGTGTGCATGTGTGTGCTGGTGCGGGTGTGTAAGTGGGTGTGTGAGCGTGTGAGATCGTGTGCGTGTGTGACAGCTCAGGCTTCTGTGTCCCTGCCTCCTAGGCCGGGGCTTGGGGAGATGTGGTGGGTGTGTCTGGGTGTGCAAAGCCTGGCTCCCGCCCTCTGTGGTGAACCGCCCGCAGGGCAACCTGACCCGGAGCATGAACCCCAGACATGGTCACACACACAAGCCAAGGTTGCCTTCCAGACCCTTCTCTGGCCCCGCCCGGCCCTGGGCTTGGGGACACAGGACACAACAGCCCTCCTGCTCCAGCCCCAGGAAGGGGAGGAACCAGGTGGGACCGTGACCTCCGCCGGCCTCTGTGCTCTGTGCGGACAGCATCCCGCGGGCTGGTGGTGGAAGGGCCTTCTCTCTGCTCAGGGGGAAGCAGCCCCAGGTGACCCACACCTTGTCCAGAGTCACACCGATGGGCAGGGCCCAGCCAGGACCAAAGCCCGGGTGTCCCGGGTCCTGGCCCAGCTCTTCCCAAACCTCCAGGGCTCCTCATAGGGTCAGCCGAGGCCCAAGCCTCGCACAGCCCATCAGCCCCTAGTGACAGGGCAGGACCCTTGGGTGGGGACCCAGGACAGGCCCTTTCCAATGGAGCGGACAGCGGCTCCGGGCGGGAGCATGGGCCCAGCTCCCCTGGTCCCCACCAGGGCTGGGCGCTCACTGCGGTCACCTGGTCCCCAGCAGGCCGGGCACTCACTGTGCTCAGCCAGGATGAAGGTGCCGCACTCCCAGGAGGAGTTGCCGGTCGGGTCTGTCACGTTGACGCTGAAGACGTCATCGGGCATGAAGTGGAACACGTCCATGTGGCACGTGTACTTCGCGTGGGTGGCATTGTGGCCGGATCTGTGGAGGCTGCAGGAGGTGACCTCGTCCCCCAGTTCTCCGTACTGGTCTTGCCTTCGAGGAGACAGAGGCCGGTCATGGCTGGAGGCCTGGGGCCCAGTGCTCAGGGCCAGGTGCCCCGAGCTCCCGGGGAGGCTCCCCACCCCTGCGGCAGCCCTGGGGGGCTGTGTCCAGGCTGGGCTTTGGCACCCCCAGGGGACCCGCAGCACACACCCCATTCGGGGCCCATCTTAGAAATCTGGGCCACTCTCATTTGGATCAATCTAAATCTGTCCCTGTCTGTCCCAGCACTGGGTTGCAGTCCCGTGGGAGGGGACCGAATACCCAGGGAGGACTGTGTCCAGGACAAAGGGCATCTTTGAGCCTCATCCCCTGTCCTGGGTGGGCTTCTGGGGAAGCTGGTCGGGTGGGATTGGGAGGGATCTGGTGTTTTAACTCCCACTGGGCAGAAGCGATGGGTTCTGAGGGATGCATAGGAGTTCACCAGAGAGTTACATCCCCACCCACGTGCTCAGTGTCTGAACAGGACCGTCCTCTAGGACCATCTGCAAGGTGGGCGCTGGAATCCCAGCTTGCGGGGTCTTTCTTGGAGTGAGATGGCTGAGTGGCCCCCAGGACACGGCCACTGCTCTGGTCATCACGGACCTACCTGCTGAGCTGGGTCTGTGGTCTCCTTGGTCCAGACCCCTGAACCCTGCAGGAGCCCTGAGCAGCGTCCCCAGGGCCACTTACCAGGTGAGAGTGAGCGTGCCAGGGTGGAGACTCCACGTCTCCAGGACGCAGGTGACTGTCTCGAGGTAGTCAGTGTAGCACACGAGATCCCGGCAGCCCCAGCCTGCAGGGTCGGGGACACGGGCTGTAGGGGGACTGGCCGCTGGAGGATGAGGTGAGGCAGCCCCAGGGCCGGGACGAACATGGGGACCCAGGGACCCGGTGAAGTAGGCCCAGGACACAGGGATCTGTGTCACCGGGGATTCCTGGGTTCGTGCCGACGTCCTGAGGCTGGCGTGGTGACTCGGCTCTCCTGATGTGAAGTATCTGAGACTAAGCTGTCCCTGTCTTAGCACCTGTGTCTGGCCCCTGGTCACTGTCCCTCCTTTAGGACATGCCACTCAGGTCCTGAGCCCCAGATGCAGGGTGGGCTGAGCCAGCACAGACCCTGTCATCCCGCAGGAGGGTCAGGACCTCATGAAGTCACCCACAGCCTTGCAGACGAAGCCTCAAAGTCCCCGCCAGGAGGGGACCTCAGAGTTACAGCCGCGGAGCCCGCAGGACGTGACCCCTGGGTGATGTGGCCCTGCTCCCAGGGGGAGGAAACCCAGAGCACCTGGACCTTGGCGCAGAGATCTGCGTCCTCCCGCTGCCCGGGGACACGGCAGCAGGGCCAGGCGGTCCCAGCAGATCTGCCTGGAGATTCAGCATCCGCCCAGCAAAGTCACGACCCTCCCACCCTCGCTCGCACCCTCGCATCCAGGCCCCTCAGGGCGGAAACGCTGACGAGTCTGACCAGAGAAGCCCCATGGTCTCTAGTCTGTATGATGGGACGTCACTGCCAACGCGTCCTCCCCACAAGTGCTGAAGCTGCTTCCCCAGCCCACTAATGAGGACCCTGGAGGTGGGGGCATAGGCCGTCCCCTCCTGGTCAGAGAAAGGTCCTTCCTTCCTTCCTCACAAACCCACTCCCACTGTGGAGTTGAGGACGCAGGCTCCCAGGCTAGACCTCACCTCTGGGTCCCAGGCTAGACAGCACCTCTGGGTCTCAGGCTAGACAGCACCTCTGGGTCTCAGGTAGACAACACCTCTTGGTCTCAGGCTAGACAGCACCTCTGGATCCCAGGCTAGACAGCACCTCTGAATCTCAGGCTAGACAGCACCTCTGGGTCCCAGGCTAAACAGCACCTCTGGGTCCCAGGCTAGACCTCACTTCTGGGTCCAGACTAGACCTCACCTCTGGGTCCCAGGCTAGACAGCACCTCTGGGTCACTTCTGGGTCTCAGGGTATACAGCACTTCTGGGTCTCAGGCTAGACCCCACTTCTGGGTCCCAGGCTAGACACAGCACCTCTGGGTCCCAGGCTAGACAGCACCTCTGGGTC
>NW_026000185.1:19251836-19254402 GCF_001458135.2 Marmota marmota marmota | reverse complement strand
CCGGGCCAGCCTGGGCAGGGTCCTGCGAGGTCTGAGGGGTCCGCGGAGGCTGGCCCGGGCCTCCTGCCCCTTAGCCAAGGTCACTCCTCCCACAGCCCCCGCCCAGCTCCTTCTTCTCCCTCTTAGCACAGGAAAGGAGACCTCAAGGGGGGGACACTGGCTCTTCCTCTGTCCCTGCCAGGCCCACTGATGTGGCAAGAGTGGGATTAAAGGGGCGGGCACTTCTCTGCCCACCCGAGTCCTCTCCCCGTGCTGACAGTGGCCCTGGAAATTGGCTTCTCCCTCACCAGGAATCCAAGGCAGCCCGCCAAGGGGACCGCTGCCCCACACTCAGGTGAGGCCACCCGAGAATGAGGCTTCTTACCCCGTCCCACAGCCCAGGTCGGCCCACTGCGGGGCGCACTAAGAAATTCAGTCCCAACCAAGGAAGGGCCGCCTGGGCCCCCGATCCTGCCCGAGATGGAGACCAGACAGCTTGTCTGGGAAGAGCCGCCTTCCACGCCCCGGCAGGGAGTGACCCTCTGGGCTGGGGACGAGGCTCTTCTAGAACTTTGCCTGTTAAAGCGGCCAGCTCTGCTGGGGAGCACCAGCGGCCAGTGGGACCCAGCTCAGGAGCTCCATCCCAACCAGCCCCTGTCGAAGGGGCACAGCTGGACCTGGAGCCCAGAGAGATGACCCTGGGGTCCCATCCCAGAGATGACCCAGGAGTCCCATCAGGCACTGCTCTCCTCAGACACTGTCTCTGACCCCTCCATAGCAGTTCCTGATAGGAGTCCCCCAGACCCTACTCTGGCCCCATCGACAGCCCTGTGTGAATTTTTTTCCTAACAAAGTCAACAAGGAAGCCATCCTGGGGGACGCCAGCTGTGCAGCCAGAAACTTTCAGAGTACCTGCTGTGTGGCCACAGGACAGCCCCTCGCCCTCTCTGAGCCTCATAAAGTGGAGACTTCCAGGGATTCGTGAGCATTTAGGGAGGTCGATGGCAGAAAACTCTTGACAGTGCCCTCGGACACATAAAGACTCGGCTGAGATCCCTGTAAAACTCGGAGCATCAGAAACGGAAACTCCCAGAAGGATCCAGCCAAAAGTTTCCAAAATTCCTCCCCTTCAAAATTTCGGCCACTGGCTCACAGAGAGATACTGTTCATTATCTATATTTTCTTAAATGGATCCACGTAAAAATCAAAGTGCAACTTCATCCTAATAGATAACATCCATGTTCATGCATTTTTTTATAACAGGCTTTAAAATGAACTACGGTGCTGTCACCATAAGGGAATGTTCGCAGGAACTCCATCTCCACCTGCATCTGGGAGCAGTGCCCTGTGCGACCTGGGACCTTCAGCCTTGTGCTGTGACTTAGACCACGTCCCCCAAAGTTCAAGTGCTGGGACCTTATCCCCAAAGTCCCCTGTGGCTGGATGGTACTTGGTGGGGGGGGGGTCTTTGAGGGGTCTTAGGAATACATGAGGGGCATGAGGCTCTCCCCAGAGGCTAAGCAGATGTCAGAACCTCGCTCTCAGACTCCCTGCCTCCAGCATCATGAGCCAAATCCTAGTCACTAAAAATGACCAGAACTGTCAGGCACAGTGGCCCACGCCTGTCATCCCAACAGCCCGAGAGGCTGAGGTGGGGGGGGATCGCAAGTTCAAAGCCAGCCTAACATTTATAACATCCTTTTAGCGATACCCTGTCTCTAAATAAAATATAAAAAGGGCTGGGGATGGGGCTCAGTGGTTAAGCACCTCGGAGTTCAATCTCCAGTATTAAAAAAAAAAAAAAAGACCCAACCTCAGGTGTTTTGTTATAGCAGCAGAAAGTGAACTAAGACATTGTTGTTCCACCTTGAACAGGAGCGTCCGCGTCTGCTCTCCCACTAGTAAGTCCACAGCTCCGACCTCGACCGCAGCACAAGAATAGCCCTGTCCAGGTCCCTGCCCAATGGCTTCCTCTCAGCCACAGGAAAAAGTCTCCTTTCCAAGGATCAGGGCTCAGCCTCCAAACTCGTTGCCTTAGCTCTGCACAAGCCCGACTCCTGGGGGTGTCAAGGCGTGTTAGAGTCTGTAAACAAGTCAAAATAACACCTGGCATTTTGCCAGGGGAATGTTAGAGTTCGTAAACAAGTCTGGATGGTGCCTGGCAAAATGCCAGAGGGAGTGGTTTGAGAAGTAACAAAAACAAGCCATTAAGTGTGGAAATTCTTTATTGGTTGACTGATGTATCTAGTTTATGCTAATTAGATAAGCTGTGTGGAATGTATAAATACTGCTCCTGTCCTGCAATAAACGGCTTCCACTCCTGCTGTATCAATCTACACAAGTTCCTCGTCCCCCCCCCCCCGTTATTCTGCTGCAGCCATACTCCGGCAGATGGTGGCCCGTACGGGGAGCCCCGGGACACTCGGGGGTAAGTGACGAAAAAAAGCTGCCTGTCCATAGATAGGACGGGAGCAAATCTGCTCGTCCCTAGGCAGATAGGGCGAGAGGAAAAATGGCCATTTTGAGAAAATGGAGAAGATTGATACAGTATGTTTGTGTCTTGTTTTGTCTCAGTGTATTGTATTGT
>NW_026000185.1:19230907-19250979 GCF_001458135.2 Marmota marmota marmota | reverse complement strand
GAGCCATTAAGTGTGGAAATTCTTTATTGGTTGACTGATGTATCTAGATTTATGCTAATTAGATAAGCTGTGTGGAATGTATAAATACTGCTCCTGTCCTGCAACTAAACGGTTCCTACTCCCTGCTGTATCAATCTACACCAAGTTCCTCGTCCAACCCCCCCCCCCCCCCGTTATTCTGCTGCAGCCATACTCCGGCAAAGGCGCCCGCTGGCTGTGTGGCCCTTGTCATGAGGTGTCCCATAAACTGGAGCCCACCTACGCAGCACAGAGTGGGCACCTGACCCAGGCCTGGCCAATTTGAGGGCTCCACTTGTCACCAAGGGCTCCCGGCCACAGCGGCTGGATCAGGGATGGACCTAAAACCAGGCAACACCATTGACACAATCCTGGGGATTTTTCCCTAGAACTGCAGCAGGGGGACTTTTGGGGGTACCTGCTAGAAACTCGCAGCCATCTTGGTCACCTCCTAATGCCTGCCTGGAAAGGATGAAATTACTGTGAAGCACAGACTCAGAGTCCCCACGACAGCTTTGAGGTCCCGGATCCAGCCATACCTGACGGCCGCATCTGGACCATTCATTGACATGAGCCCCCAAGCCCTTGCTTTGCTCAGCTGTGCCAAAGGCTGTTTCTGTTGCTTACCACCAAGGACATCTGATAGAGAGGGAGGGAAAAGAGGGCCCAGATTTGAGGATCGTGGAGCAAAATCCTTCCCCTGGTCCTCAGTTACCGTCTCCGAGACGGGAGCAACCCCAGCCTCTGCTCCCAGCCTCTGCTCCCGGCCTCTGCTCCTGGCCTCTGATTTCGGGCTGTGAGCCTCGAAAAACTCCTCCAGAGGCCGGATCCCTCCTCCTGCATGCTCCAGAGGCAGCACCCCTCCCAGCACCCCGGGGCCCCGTCACGCCCCTGTGCACGGCCGAGTCCTCTCCCCCTGGCACTGTCCCTCTCCTGTCCTCCAGCCCAGCTCCCACGGCCCACCTCCTCCCTCCCGATGCCATGCCGGAATGTTCCAGAACTCTGCCACTCGCACCTTCCCTGGGGCTGTTATCTGCTTGCTATTTCTCATCCCCTTCCCCCATTTTTTACTCCAATCAACATGGCCCCAAAGAAAACCCTGCAGATGACCAGGATGCCCGGGCGGGCGCCACACCCGCTGGCCGAGATGCACCCTCCGCGCCGCCTGCCCGTCTGCCCCCAGCGCTGCCTCTGACAGGCCTGGGCTGGCGGGGACTTCACCTCCCTGGGACAGTCACGCAGTGCCGGGCTCCTGGTCCTGGGGTCCCCTCCGCCCTGCCTGCCAGGCGTCAGGGAGAGTGCCCGGCCTGGGATGGCCCCCCAAGTGTCCCCTAAAGTAAACAACGATTCACCACGACAGGGACACAGCGGAGAGTGACAGCTCTGCAGGAAAGCAGGACAGCGTGGAGCCTTGGGGTCACCTGTGACCGGCCCAGGGCTCCCCGATTCAGCTTGTCCCCGTTTAAAAGTGGGAGGAAGAGCACCGTGTTTGAGGCCTTGCAGAACCAAATGGCCGGGGCCAGGTTCTGGCTTCTGCCCAGACGGTGAGCAGAGAAGGCAGAGGCCCTGCCCAGACGGCCGCCCCCCAGCGCCACCTCCCTCTCTGCCCCGCGCCCAGCCCTTTAGGCATCTTCCCACTCAAGCCGACTCCTGAGGGCCGTGGTGACTTTCTCCCCGTGTGAACCAGGCCACTCCAGAAAGAAGCCCAGAGTGTCCTGAGCCTTCCCTCCGTGGCCTCCCTGCAGTGCCCACCTCCACGGCCTCCTCCAGGAGAGAGAAGAGTCCCTGAATTGGAGTCTACAGCATCCCAGCTGTGTGTCCTTGGGCAAGTCACCTAACCCCTCTGATTCTGTTTTCTCATGTATAAAATGGGGGGTCACGGATCTCTGCTGCCGGTTTCTTGTGAGCTTAGGCTGCACCCCACAGGAGGAGACTTGCAGAAGGGTTCACCCAGCAGGCTCTGGGGCAGAGACATGATTTTGGCCAGGTTTTGGGACATTCTGGGACAGCAGAGAGGCTCGGGGGTAGGAGACCAGGCTGGAGTCTGAGCTGTGGAGAACGTGAAGTGCTTAACTTTCCCATCAGCACAGAAATGCAAACGAAAGCCACAGTGACAAACCATTTAACTTTATCAGATTGGCAAAGAAGTAAAAGCTCAACCCACATCACGTGGAGCCCAGGATGTGCCCTCACGGGAACTCTCACCCGCCACCAGTGGGACATAGACTAATATTAACTACCAACATCCATCCTCCTGGGAATGCAGAAGGTCGTCCGTGTGACCCAGGGACATGAGCCAGTGTCCCCCGAGGCCCGGCAACGCCACCCTTCACACTCTCCCTGTGCGTCCAAGAAGGGTCCACGGCAGCCTCGCTTCTAAGAGGGACAAGTGAGGGGCAACCCAGACATTCACCATCAGGAGAATGGAAACAATACAGGGTGACATAATGGCTCGGTGTGACAGTGAGTCATTTGCCACGGCACACGACGGAGCTTGTGACTCACAAAGAAAACAGGGAGAGACAGAACCCAGGCGCCACCCGCCATGGTGCCCGCTTCAAACCACATAAGACGATAGTTTAAGCAATCACACAGGTGTCCTGAAGGCAGGAAGGACCCACGGAGGTGACAAATGTCAAATCTGAATAGTGTAGAAAAGGGGTCTCAACAGTTTGGAAAAACTGGGTGAAACTACACTGGGTGTTGGTTATATGACTATTTACACCCTTTGACGTGTCCAAACTATCTCACAGGCTGGGTGCAGTGGTGAATGTCTCTAATTCAGCAGCTCGGGAGGCTGAGACAGGAGGATCACAAGTTGGAGGCCAGCCTCAGCAACTTGTCGAGGTCCTGAGCAACTTAGTGAGACCCTGTCTAAAATAAAACATAAAAAGGGTTGGGGGATGTGGCTCAGTGGTGAATTGCCCCTGGGTTCAATCCCCAGTACCAAAACTAAATAAAACAAATAAGTATTAAAAAAACCCAAAAGTATCTCACCACATTTAAAATGGAAACGAACCTCAGTTTTGTAAAATTACATATGGAGAGAGGCTGTGATGGACTAGTGTTCTACGGAGAACAGCCTCTAAGCAGGGGAAATGCTACATGAGCAACCAACCACGTTATTCAGTACTTGGGAAAAGGAAAAGCCACTGAGATTTTGCCAGTTCCCCTCAAATCGTTGAAAATGAGAAGCACGTCAAGAAATCCAGCATAAATTAATCTCCTGATAAGCTACAAAACTAAGAGGAGATCTTGGCAATTTCACAATACCCAGGCAAGAATCAGGGTTCAGAGCCGAAGGGGAGAGACAGGGCCTGGTGAGCACCCAGTCGGTCAGAGAGGGCTGTGCCTGGGGTAAGGGAGAATGGGGAGCAGTTCACGTCTGCTGGAAGAAGATGAAATATGTCTGGAAAAAGTGAGCTTCATCCAAAGCCAGCATCTGTACCAGTATCTACATCTGTTTCCCTCCCTCCCTCCCTCTCTCTCTCTCTCTCTCTCTCTATCTCTCTCTCCCCCCTCCCTACCCCCTCTTTCTGTACTAGGGATTGAACACAGGGGTCTCTACCACAGAGCCACGCCCTGAGCCCTGTTACTTTGTATTTTGAGACCAAGTCTCCCTAAATCGCCCAAGCTGGCCTTGAATTTGTGATCCTCCTGCCTCAGCCTCCTGAGTTGCTGGGATATAGGCGTGCACCACCGTGCCCAGCCAAAGCCTCTATATGTTTCAGACACCATGTCCAACATTGAACTAAAACTACAAGACAAACTAGGAAGGAAACAGAATCAAAGGATAGACAAGAGGAAAAAAAGACAATAGAAGTAAGCATATAGGTGACTCCGAAAAATGACATTATCAAATGTGATCCCAAATAGCCTTGATGAGTGTGCTCAAGAATTCTACCCGAAATAGGGAATCGAAAGAGAAGGAATCCTTGGTACCAAAAAAATTTGAAAAAAAAAGAAGAGTAAGAATCCTAGAAATGAAAGAGACAATAACTGAAATTTGTAAGTACTGAAGAAATGGATCTGTGAAATGCAAGGCCGATCGACGGGGAATACCCATATTGAATTATTCAGAGAAAAAAAGCTCAAAAATCCAGAAAAGAGCAAAAGAGACAGAGGAGACATCAGGTAAGGGTCGAGCACATGTGTGACCAGAGTTAAGAAGGAGAGAAAAGCAGAAATGAGATATAGATACTCGTTAAACTCCCCGACTAATAGAAGACATCAATCACAGATTCCACAAAGCTCTACAAATCCCCCAAAGGATAAATACAAAGAAAACCACATCGAGGCCCATCACAGAAAAACTTTTTAAAAAATTAAAACCAAAGCTATAGTAGAAGTACTACAGGGAAAAAAGACATTTTGCCTTCAAAAAAGAAATAAGACTATCACTGATTTTTCTTTTTTCCTTTTTTTTTGGGGGGGGGAGGGTACCAGGGATTGAACTCAGGGGCACTCGACCTTTGAGCCCCATCCCCAGCCCTATTTTGTATTTTACATAGAGACAGGGTCTCCCTGAGTTGCTTAGGGCCTCGCTGTTGCTGAGGATGGCTTTGAACTCGAGATCCTCCTGCCTCAGCCTCCCGAGCTGCTGAGATTACAGGTGTGCACCAATGCAGCCAGAGTTAATATGGTCTTATCCATACAAAATCTAAAGGAATCCACACATCCACGCGCACACTCACCTATTCAGGTAATAAATGAATTGATCAAGGTTGTATATGCAGTATACAAAAGTCAATTATATTTTATATACACTGTCAATGAATAATCTGAAATAAAATTAAGAAAGTAATTTTATTTAAATATCAAAAAGGAATGACAATAAGAGTCAACAAAATTTATTGGTTCCACTAGTACATGATTATTTAGCTTATAGAGTGAGTCTTGTACACTAAAAATGACAAGCATTGTTGAAAGAGACTACAGAGAGTTTAAATAAATGGAGGACACCCTGCATTCCTGGATTGGAAGAATATTATTAAGATGACTCTCCAAACTGATCTATGGATTCAAAATCATCCCTGTAAAAATGCCAGCTTGATTGACAAGCTGATCCTAAAATCCATAAATGGAAGGGCCCAAACTAGTCAAAAACATCTTACAAAAGAACCCAGTTGGAGGATTCATACTTCCCAATTTCAAAGCTACTGCAAAGCTCTACCAATCAGCCCAGAGCGGTGGACATAGAGACATAGGTACAGATCAAAGAAATTGAATTGAGTCTAGAAATAAGTCCGTGCTTTTTTTTTTTTTTGGTGGGGGGTGGGGGCGTGGAGTACTGGGTATTGAATCCAGGACCACTTAACCACTGAGCAATATCCCCAGCCCTTTTTATTTTTTATTTTGAGACAGGGTCTTGCAAAGTGACTGAGTCTAGCCTCCATCTTGCAATCCTCCAGCCTCAGCCTCCTAAGTCTGATTACAGGTATGCACCAGCTTGTGTGGCTTTTCAATTGATTTTAACAAGGTACTAAGACAATGGTTAAAAGAATAGTCTTTAGCCAGACATGGTGGTGCACGCCTGTAATCCCGGTGGCTCAGGGGGCTGAGGCAAGAGGATGGCGAGTTCATGGCCAGCCTCAGCACAAGCGAGGCCCTAAGCACCTCAGTGAGACCCTGTCTCTCAGTAAAATACAAAATAGGGCTGGGGATGGGGCTCAGTGGTTGAGTGCTCCTGAGTTCAATCCCTGGTACCCCCAAAAACTAAAAATAAAAAATAAGTCTTTAAAGCATAGGGTGCTGCTGAAACTGGATATCAACATAAAACTAAAAAAAAATTCAAAATGGATAAAAGATCCATATGTAAAAGGTAAATTTATTGCTAAAGTCTTAAAATAAAACACAGGTGTAAATCTTCGTGACCTTGTAGCAGGCAAGAGTTTTTCTTAAATATGACACTAAAAGCACAAATAAAGAAAAATAGATAGATTGAACTAAATCAAAATTCAAAATGTTCGTGCTTTAAAAATAATATTAAGAAAGTTGGGGGGCTGGGGCTGGGGCTCAGCAGTGGAGCGCTCGCCTCGCACGTATGTGGGGCCCTGGGTTGGATCCTCAGCACCACATAAAAATAAATAAATAAAATAAAGATTGTGTCCATCTACAACTAAAAAATAAATATTAAAAAAGAAAGTGTCAAGGTGAGGGCGGGGTGGTGAGAAGTATCTGCAGATGGCCCAGATGAAGGGCCTCGGGTGCCAAGGGCCTGGGGTGCGAAGGGCCTGGTGCTCAGAAGAGGTGAGACCAGACTCCAGAAGACAGAGAATCCAATTTAAAAATGGGCAAGAGATTTGAAGAGATGTTTTTTTTTTTTCCCCCAAAGAAACACAAATAAACACATGAAAAGCGGCTGATCCTCCTGAGTCATAAAGGCACAGCGACATCCCACTCCGCCTCCCAGGAGGGTGACATCACCACTGTCGCTGTCAAAAGCCAGCTGGGAGCTGGAGAAATGGGAACCCTAGATAGACGTGGTTGTCCCGCGTGGAAACGGTGGAAGCCGTTTCAGTCTCTCCAAAAATCACACACAGGGTGACCAGGGGACCGAGCAACGTCACCCCCAGGTATTAGTGAAAGGAATGGAGCCACGTGGAAGAAAATCACCCTAAAGCCCTGGACACGGACCGTCACAGCAGCGTTCACAGTGGCCACGTGGGAGGCACCGAAATGTCTGTCAGCCCCAACAAACAACGTGGGACATTCATTCGCGGGAAGGTCATGGAGCCATGACTAGGAACAGTGTCAGTGGTGCCGCTTCACCATGAAAACCTTGAAAATTCATGCTGCAGAGGTCAGACACAAGGTCACATCTACATGCAATGTCACCAAGGGGCAAATGCACAGAGGCAGGAGGAGGGTCCCAGGGGCGGAGGCTGTGGGGACCTGGGGGCCCCTTCTGGAGTGGTGAGCTGTTTGGGACTTGGGACAGCCACCCAGCTTGGAAGGCAGACGAAGCCATTGAATTGTCTGCCTAATTGTCTGGTGGGTTTTAAAGTCTGTGAGATGTATCTTAACTATAAGTTTTTCAAAAAGTAAGATTTATTCAGTCAAAAGAGACCAAAACCAGCAGAATAGAGAATTTGTCATTGGTGGACCTGAACCAAAAGAAGGACCAGAGTGAGATTTTTAGCTAAAAGAAAATGACTCCTGATTGGAGTCAGGGTACTGAAGGACAGACGGACAAGCAACCAAGAGATTTGTTAAATAAAAATAGATATTAATTGCTAAAATACTAAGACGATGTCTGAAAGTTTAAATTAGGTGAGAATCCATCCACAAGAATGGGGTCCAAATAGACAAACTCTAGATCGGGCAGAGGGGTGGGGGGGAAGGGAGGGGACAGGGGATCAGCAAGGACGGTGGAATGTGAGGGACATCATCATCCAAAGTACAGGTATGAAGACTCGAATTGGGTGTCAACATACTTCATATACAAACAGAGACAGGAAAAACTGTGCTCTATATGTGTAATAAGAATTGTAATGCATTCCACTGTCATGTATTTAAAAAATAAAACCGATTAAATGTTAAAAGAATGGGGTCCTAACTAAAATAAGATCTATTTCACACTTCTATAATTATATCAAAATGGAAAAGATAAAGTACTAATTTGAGGTAGGTCCTTTAAAAAATTAAGTATGCATGTTCTACTCTGTAAGATAACCACAAAAAGAACTATCAAAGAAATAAAAAACTAAAAAGAACATAGAGCAATAATTTTAAAGTTAACTATTCAAAAAAATGGACAAAGGAGAAAAAAGAGAATCGATCAAATAAAAAATGAAATAAGATAAATAGCAAGATGGTAGGCTTCATCCCAAACACAGTAGTACATTCCTTAAGGGTAAATGAACCAAACGTTGGAATTAAAAACAACCTCGGTAACAAAAGTTGACACTAAAAGAAAGTGAAATGATTGGTCAATCCTTATCATGAATAAAATGGAAAACTCCTAAAAAAAATACTGACAAATCTAGTGATATATACAAAAACACCATATCAGTATCACATTGGTTTATTTCAGGAATTTAAGATCAGTTTGACATTCAAAAATCAGTAATCTATTTTACAACGTTAAAAGAATAAAGAAGATATTTGCTCTGATCATTAAATGCATTCAGAAAACATTTAATGGATTGCAAAACCCTTTTGTGATTTCTAAAACTTGCTAGAAAATATGATTCCTCTGAATAGGAATATGATCCTGTAATTTGATAAAAGTCACACACACACACACACACACACACACAACATGCATAGCTAACGGTATCCTCAATTGAGAAATATTGAATATTTTCTCCCTGAGGGTAGGAAAAAATCAAGAATGTCTTGTATCAGAAGCCCACATCAACACAAGATGGGAAAAAGAAACAAATTGATAAAGAGAAAGGAAAGATAAGTATTTGGAATGGCACCTAGAAATATCCAAGATACCCAACAGATGAACTATTAGAATAATAATTCATAATCAAGGAAACTAAAGATGAGATCAATATAAAAATTTTATTGAATTTCTATAGATCAGCAAAATTGACACACTCTTAGACAAAGAAGAGAGAAGGCTCAAGTACTAAAATTGGAAATGAAAGAGGAGACGTTACAACCAGTGTCACAGAAATAAAAGGGTTACAGGAGAATACTCTGAATGATTATGTGCCAACAGATTGGGTAAACTGTTTTGAAGGAACTGACAAATTCCTAGAACATATGATGTACCAAGACAGAATCATGAAAAAACAGAATATCTGAATAGACCTGTAAGTGGTAAAGAAACTAATCAGTAATAAAAAAAATTTCTCAATAAGGGAAAATGCAGGATCGGATCTGATGGCTTCACTAGAAAATTCTACCAAATATTTAAAGAAGGATTAACACCAAGTCCTGTCAAACTCTTTCCAAAAATCGAAAGGAGGAAACACTTCCAAATTCATTCTATGAGACTCCAACACCAAAGCCAGAAAGAGACAAGAAAACTACAGACCAATGACCCTGCTGAATATTTATGCAAAATCCTCAACAAAACCTAGCCAACCAAATTCCACAGTGCATCAAAAGAACTAGACACCAAGATGAAGCAGGATTTATTCCCGGAATTCAAGGATGGTTCAATTTTTGAAAATCAATAAATATCACATACTGCATTAACAGAATAAAGGACAAAAATCACACGGTCATCTCGACTGATGCAGAAGAAGCATTTGACAAAATTCAATGCCATTTAACAATGATTTTTCAAAAACTCAACAAATGAGAAATGGTTAACATACTCAATGTTGAGAGACTGAAATCTTTTCCTCTAAGATCAGGAACCTAAAAATTCTACAAACACTTATGAACTATGAAATGAATTC
The DNA here is from genome assembly GCF_001458135.2 of Marmota marmota marmota. Classification (NCBI taxonomy): domain Eukaryota; kingdom Metazoa; phylum Chordata; class Mammalia; order Rodentia; family Sciuridae; genus Marmota; species Marmota marmota. The sequence continues at coordinate 19,241,599 of NW_026000185.1, read as the reverse complement.
AGCAAGGTTGAAGAACACAGAACACGCACTCAAATGTGACTTGCATTTCTATCCACAAACAATGAATAATCCCAAAAGGTGATTCAGAAAACAGTCCCATTTACAATAGAATCAAAAAGAATAAAATGCTTAGGAATAAATTTAATCAAGGAGGAGAAAGACTGGTATACAACATTGTTAAAAGAAAATAGACACAAATTAATAGAAAGACATCCCATCTTCATGGATTGAAGACTTAATATTGTTAATCGGTCAATATTACCTAAAGCAAATTTTGGGTTTAAAGCAATCCCTACAAAATCCCACTGTTTCTTTTTCTTTTCCGTGAATACAAAGGTGCATTGGTGCATTCCTATAATCCTAGTGACTAGGAGGCTGAGGCAGGTGGATTGCAAGTTCAAGGTCAGCCTCAGTGACTTAGCAAGGCTCCAAGCAACTTAGTGAGATCCTGTCTCTACATAAAAATATTTTAAAAAGGCTGGGGATGTAGCTCAGTGGTTAAGTGTCCCTGGGTTCAATCCCCTGTACCAAATAATAATAATAATAATAATAATAATAATAATAATAATAATAATTTAAAAATTGACAAAGAACCTGAATAAACATTTTTCCAAAGAAATAAAAAAATGTGTAATAAGCATATGAGAAGATGCTCGAACTCACTACTTATCAGAGAAATGCAGATCAAAACCACAACCAGATATCACTTCACACTTGTTAGGATGGCCATTATTAGGGACAGAAAAGGGAAATGACAAACATTGGTAAGAATGAAGAGAAATTAGAACAACAATTCTGCACTTTTCTGTTAATATTTTGAAAATTAAAGGTAGAAATGCCAGGTACATAGTCAGAAGAAGAAAAAGTGGCATCTCAAAGAAACATTTACAATAGCCAAGCCACGTAAGCGATCTAAATTCATTGAGAAGATAAATGAGTAGAGAAAATGGGCTACATAATACCAACCATGGAATATTATTCAGCTCTTAAAAAGCAGGAAATATGCTACCCATGGGTGAAAACTGGGGGCAGTATGTGGGGTGAAATAAGCCAACGACAAGACAAAGATCGCAGGATTCCACTCTCATGGATGTACTTTGAGAAATCAAACTCATAGAAACGGAATGTAGAAGGGCAGTTGCCAGAAACAAGAGGGAGGGAGAATGGGGAGTTTGTTTCTTGACAGCTGTAGAGTTTCACTCATGCAAGATGAATACGATCTGTTGTTTGATAATATGTATACAGTCAACACTCCTGGGCTGCACACCTGAAAATAGCTGAGGGCAAAAAAAAAAAAAATCTTCCTTATGAATGAAATCCAAGTCTGGGACACTCCTCTTTGGACCATAGTAACTTCTCTCACAGGATTAGCAGAGGAAGATGAGGGAAAACTTACAAAAGTAAAGGCAAGAGCCCTCCATCATGGCCCGTCGCCATGACATCCACTAGCTGCTCAGGAGGCTGAGACAGGAGGGCCACTTGATACTAGGAGTTTGAGGCCAGATTGGGCAATAGAGTGAGAACCTATCCACCCGCCCCCCAAAAAAATCAAAACAAAGACAAAGCAAAACAACCCAACAATAACCCAACGACAATAACAAAGCCCCTTCACCAGGTGGCCAGCTGAAGTAAGCCATGTTTGGGTTGTTTTTTAAGTATTCCCTCATACATCTGGAATCCCAGCTTGAAACATGCATTTATTAGTTATAAAATATGAAAATAAATCATTATATTTTGTACACCAAGAACAGATGAAATTTTAAAGATATGCAAGTGACATTAACATTAAAAACTAAATACCCAGGAATGACTATCGTTAAAGATAGGCAAGACTTCTACACAGTAACCTACAAAATGTTACTCAGATAAATTGAAGGAGATAGAAAGAAGCGGAGGTGCATACTATGTTCATGGATTGGAAGATTTAAAGACGGAAGATGTCTGTTCTTCTAGAGTTGAACTAAAGTTTCAATAAAAATCTCAAGGCTCCAAAAAAAAAAAAAAAGTCTCCCGCGGGATTTTCTTTGGTGAAAATTCACAAAAGTATTATAAAATTTATATGGAAATACAGAAAGTTGAAAATAGCTTGGACAATTTTAAAAGAAGCATGTCAAGACTTAGAAATCAGTGATTAAGAAAATATGTCATTGTCGGCCCCTGGAAACAAAAAGCTCTAAAAACAGATTCGTATAGGACCACTTGATTCTCAGAAAAGGCATCGTTAAAAAGCTGTGGGGAAGCTGGGCACGGTGGTGCTCGCCGGTAATCCCAGCAGTTTGGGAGGCTGAGGTGGGAGGATCATAAGTTCAAAGCCAGCCTCAGCAACTTAGCAATATCATAAGCAACATAGCAAGACTCTGTCTCAAAATAAAAAATAAAATAGGCTGGGGATGTGGCTCAGTGGATAAGGGCCCCTGAGTTCAATCTCTAGTGGCAAAAAAAAAAAAAAAAAAAATGAAAGCAGTAGGGAAAGAACATTAAAACACCATGACATATTATCTGAATATTCATATGGAAAAAGAAACCTGGACTGCCCACCTCACACACCATAGTAAAAACAAATTCCAGAAATATTGTAGACCCAAATGTGAAACTAAAACACAACAAAATCATCTAGAAGGAAACATCATGTTTTAATGAACCCAGTGCAGAAAGCTCTGGGCATAAAGGAAAAGACTGATAAGTTTAGTTAAAAGGAAGAATTTTTGTTCATCCAGATTTCCGGGGCTGGGGTTGTGGCTCAGTGGTAGAGCGCTCGCCGAGCAGGTGTGAGGCACTGGGTTCGATCCTCAGCACCACAAAAAAAAAAATAAATAAATAAATGAAAATAAAAAATGGCCACTGACAACTAAGAAATTTTTTAAAAAAGAGACAATTTTTTTTCCAATAAGAAAATGTAAAAGAAATCAAAATTGGAACAAGAGAAGTATCTACATGGTATCACATATATGCACATTTAGGAATCTTTTCCGATTCATAGACCTCTAGTTCAAGTGCTGAAAACCATCTGGAGTGAGTACATTGTCGCTCAGTGTCCTCCACGATCCGCTCCCTGCGCCAGGGCTGCGGATCGAGCCCTGGAGCCCTCTGCGCCTGGGCGGGCAGGTGGCCCTCTGCGCTCCCCAGGGCTCCTCCGTGCGCTTCCTAACCTGGAAGGAACCGCTTCCCGCGTCTCCCGCTCTCCCCGGGCCGCGGGACGGCCACTTCCTGGGTCAGTCAATCCGTGTGGCCCAGGTGGGGGCCGCAGGGTGGAAAGTGAAAGGGATGGGGGTTAAAAGTAAAATGGCCCGTTTCCCAAAGGAACCAAGAAGAAACCAAGAGGCGGGGGGAGGGACTCCCCAGAGGGGCCATAAACCAGGGCGACAGTGGCTGGAAGCAGAAGTGTCACTTCGGGACTTCCCAAGAGGGAACACAGAACCAAGGCTGCGAGGTCCCGCTGGGTCTTCCAGGGCCTCTTCTGCCCTGCCCTGGGGCTGCTCAGTTCTGGGCCTGGCTCCACCTTTCTGTCCCCTCTACCCGCTGCGCACCAGGTGCCAACAGCTTGGTCAGCACGCGGCTCACCTGGTGCTGACACCTGGCATGTGCCCTCTCGGCCACAGAACCCTCTGCTCTGCTGGGCCTGGCAGCCTCCCATGCAGTCCTCCAAATTCAGTCCAAATGTCGCCTCCTCCGTTGGTCTCTGCCCCCCACGGAGTGAGAGTCGCCCCTTCCTCTGGAGTGCACCCCTCCGCCAAAGCCCAGAGCTGGGGTGTTTCCCTCTCAGCATCCGCGCCTTGAATTCAGTGCCCTGCCTGTGGATCTTATGTACTTGAGGAGGATAAAAATCTCCAATGCTCCACCTTTCCCTCACCTCAGGACCTTTGCACGCACCACCCCCTCTGCTGAGGACGCTTTCCCCCCAGCTTCTTGGCATTTCCATCCTCAGATTTCAACTTCAGTGACGCCTCTTCCAAGAGGCCATTCACTCTGTTGGAAATGGATCTTCTCTGCAGTCCCCAGCCCACACATCCCGGTGGCTCTCCTTCGTCTTAGGCTCAGTTTAGTGGACGTCTCTGGGCTGAAGCCCAAGCGCCCAGAGGTTGGGCGGTTGACCTCTCTGTTCCCGCAGCATTCCTCGTGCCTGGCGCGGGGTCTGGAATGGAGCCCAGGCTCCACCAGCAGAGACAAAGATGGAGAACGGATTCAAGAAAGCGAGGTGGGTAGGTGCAGGTAAGAAGGAGTAGCCTGAGAGGTCGCACTTTCCACATCAGCTTCGTCCCTGTCCCCAGAGTCACCCTCTCTCTCCTCCCTCAGCTCCCGGAGTCTGAGTGCTGGTGACGGCTGTCATCAGATTAGTGTCAAGGAGCTTCCAGAGGAGGGCGGCGGACGGCCGTGCTCACCTGAGCAGGTTCTCACGCGGCCCTGGGCCAGAAAGGGGCCTCTGCTGCGAACCCAGGATGGGCCTCGTCCTCCTCCCAGGCTCTCCTGGGCCTCGGCCTCCCATCTGTCTAATGGAGCGGGGAGCCTGGGGGGCGCCCGTGGCGTTGGCCGGCTGGGTCATGCCCTCTGGGGACTGGTGTGCAAGGGTCTCGCCCTGAGCGCTCGGTGCATGGGGAAGGGCCTCCCCCTGCAGCCTCCCGGCCTCCCCCCTGAGCACCTGCTGCGCTCCCCTGGCCCAGGAGCTTGCGAGCACCCCGGGGCGCACCCTCCCCTGCCTGAGTCCTGCGTCCCAGAAGCCTCCGCGCCCAGGCTGCGCCCTCTCCCAGCTCCTGCAGCCCTGCAGCCCCGGGGAGGCGTGAGGCAGCTGCAGGATGCTCTCAACCGCAGCTGCTGGGGCTGGAGGCGGGAAGGCGGGGCCCGGCGAGCAACCTCCCCTCCATCCCTGGCCAACCAGGGCAGGACCAGGTGCTCCTGGGCAGGGTGTCACTAATTCACCCTGGAGAGAGCCGGCAGCCGCTTGGCCGATGAGGAAACTGAAGCCCAGAGAGGCCCAGAGCCTCTGCTGTGGTCACACAGCAAGGAAGGGCTGGTGCATCTGCCTCCCTGGGGACCACTGGGGTGGCTGGACCCTTCTTGAGGGCTGCAGGGACCAGCAGCCTGGTCCCCATTGAGGGCCCCTGCTGCGACCTGGGGAATATTCTCAGGTTGTCTCAGAAGTTCCAAGTTGACTCAGCACTCTCCTCGGAGCTGTCGTGAAAAGTCCCTTTGGCAGAGGGCCAGGGCAGGGAGTGGGGGTGGTGGCACCTAGGAGCCGTGGGGGAGTGTGCTCCTCCCACTCCTTCCCCTCCCCCTCGGGTTTCTGGGGCCCTGGAGAGCCCCTGAGGAAGGGGGCGTGGAGCAGAAGGACCCTCTTCCTCAGGAAGGTGTGAGTCCCCCCCCCCACACTCAAGATGGCTCCCTGGGTGGCGCGAAACCCCTCCTCCCTCTCTGGGCCTCAGCTCCCCCATCTGTGCAGTGGAGGCACAATCACCAAAAGAGCTGTCACTGGTTGAACTCAGAGCATGTCAGGCTCTATGCCAGGTAACAGTCGCAGATATTATTATCAATAGTATTTAAAGTAAAACCACCCAGTGTGACTCAGGAGGCCAAGGCAGGAGGATCGCAAGTTTGAGGCCAGCCTCAGCAACTAAGTCTGACCCTACACAATGTTGTGAGACCTGCCTCAAAAAAAAAAAAATTAAAAAAGGGCTGGGGATGTGGCTCAGTGGTAAAGCACCTCTGGGTTCAATCCCCAGGACCCCTCTGCCCCCCAACAAAAAAGAGTAAAACCTACTGGTCCTGAGCACATGCTCCTCATCAGAGCCTGTGTGCTCCACTGGCTTTGGCTGTGTGAGTAACCAAGCCCAGGACCTGGGAGGTGTCTGACCCCATAGTATGTGCTCAATAAAAACCCTCTGAACAAATTCTCACGACCAAGCTGAGCTGGGTGCTCCGGTTCCTGTTCTTATAGAGCCCCGATTCTTGTTCTTACAGACATTTCCTCCTATCACAGACAAGCACCTGGGGTTCAGAGAGGTCACAGGAACACTCACTCAGGTCACACGAGCACTAAGTGGGAGAGCTGGGATTTGAACCCGGTTCCGTCAGATTCCAAAATCACGGTCAGCCGCGTACCCGTGAGTCAGCTCAGCGCCCCCAGTGACCACAGGGGACCCCGCTCAGCCTCCCGAGGCTGCTCTCCTCTCCTGCAGGTCTCCCCAGCATGGCGCCGCCACCGTCCCCTCCCCTGGTCACCCTCAAGGCTGTGGCCCGCCCTCCCTCTCTCCTCCTGGGGACTCCGGTCGACCTTGCTGGGGAGGTGGGAGCCGTGGGCTCGGGCTCAGCCTGGGTCTTGCTCTCCTGAGCCTCCTCTGTGGGGCCGACAAAGACCCAGACACCCCCAGGGCGGGGCAGGCCAGGCTCCCGCAGGACCTACAGAGGCGGGACCCCACAACCAGGGTCCCCACCTGGCCACGGCCCACTCCCCTGGAATGGATGCCCAGCGGTCCTGATGGGGTGGCCCTTCTCAGAAGGTGCCCTGTGACGTGAATCTTCTTTGCCTGTCACCTTGTCCCACAGGTGGTGACCTTGCCGTTGTGTACTCTGAGCTGGGTATTTCCTGATCACAGTGAACCCGGGCAAAGACCCGCAGAGCCTCAGTCTTGCCATCTGTGAAATGGGCTGGGTCCTCTGAGGGTCGTGGGAGGTCCTCAAGTCCTGGGATATGTGAGCCCTGGGGCCGGGAGGGCCAGGCAGGCAGGGCTGCTGTGCCCCGGGAATGTCCCCACACCCTCTGCCACTCTTGGGGTCTGGCTCCTCCCCCCATGGCTCAAGGTTCCTCATGATACAAACTCCGTGTCTAAAAGGATACTTGGGACTGCATTATCACCTTGCTATGACCTTGAGTCCTGACAGACAGCCCCCCCTTGTCCCCGTGTTACACATGTGACAAACGAGGACACGAGGCGAGACCAAGCGGAGATTTGCCTGAGCTCACCAGCCTGGGAAGGCACATGGCCAGACTCTCCGGCCAGGTTTTCCCCAGTCACCACGTGCTCTGAACCCCCCAGGGGAGCCACAGCTGTCCCAGGAGCTGCACTGCGAACTGGGCTCCTGCTGGGCAGAAACTGCCACCCCTCCAGAGTGTCCTGAGTCCTTTCCCCACACGTTGGCTCCCCTGTGGCTCTCCACCGGGTCACTAAGCTCCTCACTCCTCCTCCTCCACACACAAGAGGAGTGGCCTCTTATCATCTGACCCACCCCCGGGGTTCATGATAAAGACCAGGAGACGGCTGCGGGGTCACCTGGTTTGACTGCCCACCCTGCCGTATCCTAGTTGAGGCGCCAAAGGAAAATCGTCCTCCGTCTCCAGGCTTCATTTCCTGTGAAATGGGTGCCCAGCCGGGTTTTGAAGAATGAGATAAAATACAGGTGACAAAACACAGACGCCCTGGCCTAGCTGACATCTCTGCCCGCCAAAACGGCCTGGGAGGCTGCAGTCTCCGCCCCTGTGCCCACTGCAGCCTGACACACTTGCCCAGGACCCAGGCGATGGAGCCCCTGATTCTTGGAGGCTGGTTTCTATGGATGGGTCATCTCAGCCATGCCCCTGCCTCGGGGCCCTGAGCTTCCTGCAGAGCCACATCAAAGACCTCCAGTCATTCAGAGCCCGCCAAGCGGGGACTCCAGCCCCACTCTGCCCACTGGCATGAAGCTTCTGAGACTCAGTGTCCCCAGGTGTCACCTGCCCACAGGCTCCGAGCCCTCCTGTTAGGCACTGAGGCAGGTCCTCCTGGGGGAGAAGTTGTCCTGCCCGGGGACAGCGACAGGACCTAGTTACCTGCTCCTGCAGTGTCTTCCTCAGAAACCCATTCCGTGGTCCCGATCGGGCGGCCTCCGGGGTGGAGGCGGGTGGCCTCGCGGAGGACGGGAGACGAGGTGAGAGAGGCGGGCAGGGTCCAGCCGGGTGGCGATCCACACCCTGCCCCGCGTCGGCCACCGCACGGGTCACCCAGGCCGAGGGACGGCGGGACTCTGGTGGGGTGGGACGCAGGCAGGGCCGGGAGCAGGCGACAGGAGCGCGGGGCAGGGACCNGCCTGGGTCTTGCTCTCCTGAGCCTCCTCTGTGGGGCCGACAAAGACCCAGACACCCCCAGGGCGGGGCAGGCCAGGCTCCCGCAGGACCTACAGAGGCGGGACCCCACAACCAGGGTCCCCACCTGGCCACGGCCCACTCCCCTGGAATGGATGCCCAGCGGTCCTGATGGGGTGGCCCTTCTCAGAAGGTGCCCTGTGACGTGAATCTTCTTTGCCTGTCACCTTGTCCCACAGGTGGTGACCTTGCCGTTGTGTACTCTGAGCTGGGTATTTCCTGATCACAGTGAACCCGGGCAAAGACCCGCAGAGCGAGGTGGGGACCGGCCAGGCGGCGCCCTGTGCTCGCCAAAGGTCACCCAGCAAGCCGTGGGGGCCGCCAGGACGACATGTGCCTCCGGGGGACAGGTGACATCATCCCCACAAGCCTCTCAGTGACCACGAGGGAGCCACTTCCCACAGATGTGCAAACCGAGGCTCCAGGCTGAAGGGGTATGGGGACCGCTCAGTGGCCCCACCTCTGGGACACAGAGAAGGCTGAGCCCTGGGGACAGAGCCTGTCCAGGCGTCCTGGAGACCCCCCTGTCCCACCTGCAAACTGGCCTGTCCCATCAGCCACACAACTGCCTGCCCACTGGGTCTGAGCAGCCCCGGTGACCCCGACTCTCCCCACCTCTGTCTCCTGCACTAGGACCCTGGGGGAGCCCAGTCCCCATGTCCTTGAAGGCAGAACCCCCAGGGCCCCTGTGGCGTGGCCTGCTTTGCCCTTCTTTCAAATAGAGACACCCAAAGGCTGGCCACAGGGACCATGGGGACACGGGGACTCAAAAAGACACTAGAGAGAAGACATTCACCAGACAGAGAGAGGTTCTGTCTCCTAACAAGCCAGAGGCGCAGGACAGGTTCAAATGTCTCTGGTTGACATTTAAGAGACCAGGGGACAAAACCAGCTTACGCCCAGCAGCCTCAAGAGAGGAACTCGATCATCACCATGACCACCGCAAGACCGCCTGGCACCGGGTGGCATCGCCATCTGGGCTCATCCTGCCAACCCTGGGGGCAGGGGGGACTCCTCCACTTTGCGGATGGAGAGAGGCTCAGAGAGACCGTCCCACAAGCTGAGGGCGGGAGCTGGGATTTGAACCCATCCCTAACCTTGCTCCTAAGTGTGCAAAGGAAATGTGTCCAGAGGGGGGGACGCTCTGGGTCCGCACGGATGCCTGTCCAGCCCCCCATCCCGCCATGGACTCAGTTTTGGGGAGCAACTTACAGATGCTCTGCAAGGCCAGTCCAGGGGGAAAGAGAACGCCTCTTGCACTTTATTTCTTGATATATGTGCCTTTTTCTTTTTCTAGCCATGTTTTGAGGAACTTGGGACACATTCCCCTGTGGTCACTCTGCAGGCTCTGGGTCCTGTACACAGCCCCAAAGACAGGCTTTGCCCTGACAACAGGAATATATCTCCCGAGCTCTGAAGAGCAAATCTTGGGAAGGAAACCAGCTTGCTCTTTCTTGTTCTCTTGATCTTCAAAGTGAATCTCCTGATACCGTGTCCTGCAAATTGGTAGCCATTGAAAGATCATAAGGAGGAGTAAGAGATGACTAATTTGTGAAGGGCTTGCTTTGTACTAGGGGGTGAAGGACTTTAAAGATTTTTAAAGACTTTAAAAATCACTGGAGAGCACAGCTACCATCCTCGTCCATTGTTTCCCCTTGTGCGACAGATGAGGAAACAGAGGTTCAGAGAGGTTAATGATTTGTCTAAGGTCACACAGCTGGTGAGTTAGAAATTGAATACAGTCATTTGGACTCCAGAGCCCACACTTGAGATAACTCACTTCACTTCAAGATAAAAAAAAAAAAAAGTGGGAGGGTGGACAGCGAAGTGGGCAAGGTTTTAGGCAGTGCAAAGGTACTGAGGCAGAACCCATGTGGCTTGCTCCAAGAGTACAGGGACAGAGTGGCAGCAGAGACCAATGGGGGGGGGGGAAGGTCACACTCACTGCATGCCACCTGGGAGGAAAGCAGATTTTGTTCCAGTGGAAATGGGGAGTCATCTCTGGCTTTCAAGGGGTGGCTTAGTCTAATTTGCATTTTCAAGAGTGCTCAGGGCACAGCACAGGCTGTGTGTGGGACACAGCAGGGGCCACTTAGTCCCTTAGTACCTAAAAAGAAGATGGTTTGGGGATTGGAAATTTAACAGCTGCCAGGGCCACATCCCAACCCCCACCCCCTGAAATGGACGTGAAGTGTCCTCTGGGGCGGTGCCTCTGGGTCTCGGGAGTGTGGCCCGCGGAAGGGAGGTGTGGTGGGACCTCTGGGGCCCTCGCAACCCCGGAGGACTCAGAGCTGGTCACCGAGAGGAAGTGGTCTCTCTGCCTTTCAGTCAAGTGGTCTCCTGGGGGAAAAATAATTGCGACAGCCCCTCCCTCCGCCATTTCCTCTTTTTTATTTTTATTTCCACAGCTCCTTTGAGGTATTATTTATATAACATCAAATGCAGCCACTGAATTCAGTTCAATTAGTTCTAGAAAATGTGTCGAATTGTGCAACTCACCATGATCTAATGTTGGGAAATTTCCATCATCACACACACACACACACACACACACAAAAAAAAAAAAAAAAAAAAAAAAAAAA
>NW_026000185.1:19222655-19228723 GCF_001458135.2 Marmota marmota marmota | reverse complement strand
AAAAAAAAAAAAAAAAAAAAAAAAAGTACAAAGGGCCAGGGATGGGGATGTAGCTCAGCCCAGCACCCAAAATAAATAAATAATTTTAATTAATTAAAAGAAAGAACATTGGGATTTTTATAGGGATTGCATTAAATTCACAGAGTGCTGTAAACCTGAAGATCGCCATCTCAATGATGTTACGCCTTCCACTTCACCAAAAATTTACTTGGGTCTTTCTTCTTTGATTTTTTTTCAGTAACGTTTCTTGCAACTCCTTAGTTCTATCTGTCCCCAGGGGTTTTATTGCTCTTGATGCTGTTGTGATGGAAAGTTCTTCCTTGCCTCCTGGGGCCGGGCTGCTCCTCGCTGGTGCCTTGAGACCCCGTGCGTTTCTGCAGGTTAATTTCTATCCTTCCACTTGGCCCAAGTTGTGTTTTGGTTCTAGTCATTTCTTTGCCGATTCTTGAGGATCTTCTCTATTTAGGATCACATCGTCTGTCAATTGAGGTCGTGTTTCTTCTTCCTTTCTACTTGGAAGCTTTTTATAGCTGCCTCTTGCTGATCTGTTGGGGTTTGAACTCTGGGTATCATGTTGAGGAGCGTTGGCCAAGAGGGCACCATTCTCGTTCCCAGTCTTAGGGGAACATCTTCCATTTTTCATCCGCTGTGAGGTTTCATATCTGACCCTTGTCGAATTGAAGGAATTCCCTTGGATTCCTATTTTGCTGAGGGTTTCAGTCCTGCAAGGGCATTGAATTTTGTCAGATGCTTTTCTGCATCAATATAAATGATCACGTGGTGTTTGTCCCTTTATTCTGTGAATATGGGGTACCGTGTGGCTTCACCTTATATTGAACTATCCTTGCATTCCTGAGGTTTGGTCCTGCTATATAAACTCTTCAAGGGGCCGTAGGACTCTGTTTTCTGGTATTTTGTTGAGGAATTTTTTGCATCTATGTTCCCAAGGGATGCTCATCTGTGACGTCCTTGTCTGGATTTGGTATCATAGAATGACTTAGGTAATATTTCCTCCTCTTGTGTTTTGTGGAAGAAATTAAAAAGGAATGAGGTTAATTCTTCTTGAAACGTTCCATAGAATTCATCCACGGACTTTTCTTGCCTGGGAGGTTTCGGGTTGGTAATTCAACTCTTATTTTGTGATATGTCTATTGGGGTTTTCTATTTCTTCATGAGTCAATTTTGGTAATTGGTTTTGGTGAGACTTTTAAAGTCTCCAGTGATTCCGTACTGTTTCTAGAAATTTGTCTGGTTCACTGAATTTGTTGGCATACGATTGTTCATCATCAGAGGATCCTTTTTGCTTCTGTAGAGTTGGTAGTAATGTCCCCACTTCTGTTTCTGATTACATGAAAGAAATCTTGCTTGTATTGAAGCTACCATCAATTTGTATTTCTGTTATATGCGGTTGAACCTATATTTGGTTGAACAGTCACAGATTCAGATTTAGGTATGGACGCAGATGCAGACATAGATCTGAATATATTCCTGACCCAAGAATAGATATAAATATATTTCTTCTCCTAAGGGGAAAGATCAAGCAGGGCAGACAAGTAACAATCTCTGTTGAATCCCAGAAAATAAAACATAACACATTTTATCGCTCAGGGATTTTTGTTTTGTTTCGTTTTTCTTCTGGTGCTGGGGACTGAACCCAGGGGTGCTTTCCCACTGACCCACATCCCCAGCCCTTTTTTTCTTTTTATTTAGAGACAGGGTCTCACTACTTTGTTGAGGCTGGCCTTGAGTTTGCAATCCTCCTGCCTCCGCCTCCTGAGCTGCTGGGATTACAAGCGTGTGCCCCTCAGGAACATTTAGCAACATTATTATTTCATTTGTGAATGTTAAAACCAAATCAAACAAGCTTGGCCCAAACGGCCATGTGCTGCGACAGAAATTGTTGGCCATAAATTTGACAGAAAAAAAAAAAAGTTAAGAGCCCAGGGAATGATTGCGACAAGCCAACGTGTCCATCAGGCTGAGGTCACGGCCGGCTCAGCCTGGGCAACCTGGAAATCCCTGGACAAGGGAAGGTGCTGATTGGCACATCTGCCAGGCTTCCTCCAGGGGTCCTGGGGCTGAGCCAGCTTGAGGTGCCAGTCTCTGGGGTTGGGGGAGGGAGTGAGGACTGGGGGACTGATCAGGGTCTTTGGGTTGGGAAAAAGAACCGCCAATCTTCTCCCGCCCCCTGCTGCTCACCAAGTTCGTCTCAGCTGACAGACAGACCTGCTTTTCCTTGTCAAGAGCTCAAATGCAGTGGTCAGGGAGACCCACCAAGCCTGGAGGTTCTAGTATTGTGATTAATAGCAGCATTTCAGGGGGTTCTGGTTTAGATATGGGGTGTCCTCCAAAAGCTCATGTGTGAGACAATGCAAGAAGGTTCAGAGGTGACGTGATTGGGTTGTGAGAGTCTTAACCTAAGCAGCATTAATCCCCTGGTAGGGATTAACTGGGTTGGTAACTGCAGGCAGAGAGCGTGTGGCTGGAGGAGGTGGGTCACTTGGGGTGATCTTGGGGGTCCGTGTTTTGTCCTTGGTGAAAGGACCAAGGTGGCCATGTCCTGAGCTTCCTCCCTCCACCACATGGGTACGCCATGATGTTCTGCCACATCTTGGACCCAGAGCAGTGGGATCAGCCATCTGGGGACGGAGACCTCTGAAACCGTGAGCCCCCCCCCCCCAATAAACTTCTCCTCCTCTAAAATTGTTCTTCTCAAGTTTTTTCGGTCACAGCAGTCACAAATCTAACTAAAACAGAAATTGGTATGGAGACGTTGTTGCTTTACCTGAACCTGACCCTGCGGTGTGGAAGCTCAGGGAGTTTTTGGGAATTTGTCCGAGGAAGTTTGAAAAGTTTAGAGATGAAAACTGGAAAGGCTCTCGGGTGTTGTAAGTGGAGCTTAGCGGGAAATTCAGCCGAGAGTCAAAGACCAGAACCTGATAGGACAGCAGACAATAAAGACTGTGCTCACGAGGTTTTAGAGGAGAAAGATCACTGTTGAAACTGGACCTCAGGGGATTCCACCTCTTGGGTCCCCTTCTTCCTCCGGGAGAAGTCTTTTCTGCTGTCCTTTAATAAACTTCTAATTTCTACTCTGAAAAAAAAAAAGAAAAGAAACTGGACCTCAGGCCGTCCACATTAGGTTCAGGCTAAGAACTTGCCTAAATATTGCCCAGGTCCTAAGACTTTGCACAAGGCTCAATGTAAAGGCGATGGGCTAATTGATCTGGCTGAGGAAATTTCAAGGCAACGCAGTCTTGGGGAGGCGGCATGGGTATTGCTGGTGGCTTTTAGCCAAGTTGATTGTGATCATCAGGAGCAGAAAGCAGAGCAGAAAAATTCGAAACACTTGGACTTGAAACATGGGAGTAAAACTGTGGCTAAAATTGTGGTTGTTAAAGACATTTTAGCCACGAAAGAGAAGCTGCTGAGTGCTTTACCCAGAAACAGTAGGGAAGATGGCTTGAGGGTACCTCATGTATTGGCCAGACCACACCTGTTTCAGACTCCAGGGTATGAAAGTTAAAATCCCTTTGAGAAGAGATCCTGAGGGCTCCCAGCTTACACAGTGGGCTTGGGCAGTTGCTTTGCCAGGTCCAGACCCCAGGTACTCCGAGACGTGGCTATTGCTGGAGGTGGAGGCAGAGTTTGGAGTCCACCAGGTGGGGTTGGTTCTGCAGAGTGCAGGACGCTGCAGAGTGAGGAGGTCAATGAGGCTTCCACCAAGATCCCAAAGGGAAGGCGGGGAAGGCAAAGTGCAGAATGGATGGAGTCCCTGTGGGCAGCCCCTGAGAGGTCCGTGCATGGAGACAAGAGGCTGAGAGAGGCCAAAAGAGACTAGAGCCAGCAAGATCCAGGGGCAAAGCTACACCAACCCTTGGGAGAGAACATGACCCTGTCCTGTGCCCCAGGTGCTGGATGTAGAGCTACAGGACCTGTTTGTCCAGCTGGATTTCAGTCCTTCTTTGGTCCCATCCCTTCTTTCTGTGTCTCCACCCCTCCATGGTGGAGTAGAAATAGTTACTTTGTACTTTTATATATTGGACATATGTAACTTCCTTTTTGATATTTTGTAGGGGCTCCCCTTGAGAGTTTGCCTTGAGTCTTGGGAGACTTTGGATTTGGACTTTTGGGCAATCCTATAACTGTTAGGACCCTGGGGACTCTTGGAAAGGGACTAAATGTACTTTGCTTTATGAGATGGGGATGAGCTTTTGGGGGGCCAGGGGAAGAATGCTATAGTTTAGATAGTAGATGCCCCCCCCCCAAAGCTGACGTGTGACACAAGGAGAGAAGGTTTAGAGGTGACGTGGTTGGGGTTATGACAGCCTTCACCTAATCGTGTATTAACTGGGTGGTGACAGCAGGCAGAGAGGGTGTGGCTGAGGAAGTGGGTCACTGGGTGTGCCCTTGGGGTATACACTTTGTCCTTGGTAAGAAGAGCTGTCTCCTCCTCTCTGCTTCCTGGTGGCCACGTCCTGAGCTACCTCCCTCCACCACGCTCTTCCACCATGATGCTCTGCCTCACCTTGGACCCAGAGCTGCGGAGTTGGCCATCTGGGGCCTGAGACCTCTGAAATGTTGAGCCCCCAAATAAACTTCTCCTCCTCTAAAATCGTTCTTGTCAGGTCTTTTGGTCAAAGCAGAAAAACCGGCTGGCGAAACCAATGAGCGTCCTTAATCCCCAAACCCCAAATCTGAAATGCTCCAGACTTGGGAACTTTTGGGGGGACCCCCATGATGGCCACCAAAGGAAAACTTCCTACCTGACCTCAGGGGAGGGGTCACAGTCAAAGTGCAGGGGCCCTAAAATACTGTATAGAATTACCTTCAGGTGAATATAGAACATAAATTAACTTTGTATTATGTCTCATTACCTACTTGCAAATATTCCACAATCCCATCCTTCCACCCTGATCTGAAATCTGGAACATCCCTGGTCTCAGGCAAATGAGACAAGGAGTTTCCTTTTGGCTTCAGCCAGTTTGGACCAGGTTGCTTTCCCTTATAGAAAACTGGTAGAAAAAGCAGACATTCCGCCATGTGGGTTGCAGCTATAGCAGTACTTAGAGGGCAATGCGTAGCCTTAAAACCCGGGTGTTAAGAAAGAAGAAAAGCTAAAAACAAAAAACAAAAAAACAAACAAAAAAGAAACCCACGTTTCAGACATCACTAAGTTAGAAAAGGACAGAAAAATAAACCCGGAGAAAGAAAGAGAAGGGAAATAATAAAGATTAGAGCCAAGAGAAAGAGGAAGGAAACCGACCACAGAGACGCTCCACCAAGCCCAGAGTCGGGTCTTTGGTGAGCCAGAATGGCGGGGGCGGGAGGGAACCGCCTCTTCGGGGAATGAGGAGGCCCCCTGTGGGTGGCAGGGAAAGAGGCATGAGACCCAGGAGGAAGCCAGAGCCGGGAGGGAAAGGCAGTGTCCAGAGCAAGGAGCCGGACCAACCTTGTCCCACGGCTGCTGGGAGCCACAGAAGGCTCTCAGGCGGGGAAGGGAGAGGCGGAGCCACAGGCCATCAGAAAGGACCGGGCACTTGCAGGGCCTGGGGATCAGCTGCAAAGAGGGACCAGGGCTAATTGAAAAGGGGACGCCAAGGAGCGTGCCCCCTTTGGTTTCCGGGAACTGGCAGCTGGCACAGGAGGAAACTGGCTGCATGTCACCTGCCACCTGCAGCTCCCCCAGCACAAGCTTGCTTTCCTGAGGGGCCTTGGACCCCCAGGTGATGTCTATGAGGCCTGGGGGCTGGGGGTGTAGTGTCCCCCTGTGCTGGACAGCCCGTGAATGGAGCGTGTCCACGGGAACCTGGGCACAGCTGGGCGGGGTCATTCTGGGGCGGGCAGCCGTCCTGTGCATGGCAGGTGGCTTCAGCGTCCCCTGGCATCTACTCCCAGATGTCTTTTCCCACCAAGCATGATCCTCAAGAGCCTCTCCTCACATTGCCTCATGTCCCTTGGGAGACAAAACCGTGCCAGGCTGTGGACCACAGAGGGGACATCTGAAGTGCTGTCCCCACCCCTTGGGGACATGTGAGGCCCTTCCTATTTTTGAGCCTCTGCACCCC
>NW_026000185.1:19217040-19221054 GCF_001458135.2 Marmota marmota marmota | reverse complement strand
ATGAAGAAGTTGATCCTAAAGCTCATGTGGAATTGCAAGAGAAGAGCCCAAACAGCTGTTAGAACAACAAGATCAAGACTCACTACAGAGCCGCTGTGTTCAGGGACCTCGGGCTGTTGGCCCAGGGACAACACATTTGACCAAGGACGTCGTCGGTCTGTTGACATCCAGGTCAGGAGTCTAGAAATAAACGGCATGGGTCAGGTGATTTCCAATAAGGATGCCAGGACAATTCAATGGGGGAAAGAATGGCCTCTTAGTTAATTAATTCAATATTTATATTTGGTGATTTATATTTAATCAAGAAATATTCCTTGTTTATTTATTTATTTAATGGTGCTGGGGCAACTGGATAGATGTATATGTGAAACGACAAAGTTTGACCCTTATCTCACACCATACACCAAAATGAATATAAAATGGGTCAGAGACCTAAATAGAAGAAGTAACAGAACAATAAAAATCTCAGGAAAAAAAAAAAAACACTGGAAGAAATCTTTATGACCTTCGATTTGGTAACGGATCCTTCTTAGATGTGCTTCAAAAGCACAAACAAAGAAAGAGAGAAACTGTGCTTTATAACCATTAAAAGCTCTTGCTGGGTGCAGTGGTGCACGCCTGTAATCCCAGCAACTTGGGAGGCTGAGGCAGGAGAATGGCAGGTTCGAAGCCAGGGGGCCCTGCCTCTGGACTCCACCCTTTTTATCTTCCATTTTGAGACAGGGTCTCACTAAGTTGCCAAGGCTGGCCTCAAACTTGCGATCCTCCAGCCTCAGCCTCCCGAGTCCCCGGGATTACAGGTGTGCACCACGAGAGCCTACACTCAGGGCATCTGCCCTGTGCCGGGCTCGGGGCACCTGGGGGTATCTGAGACTGTCCCTGCTGGTGCGGATGGGACACATGGGCACTAAGAAGCCCAAAGAGCAGTACCTACCCAAGGTCTGCGGAGCCGGAGGACTTCCTGGAGGAGGCAGCGCCTAACCTGAGATGCAGTGGAGCCAGGCGGTGGGTAAGCCCCGGGGGCCGTGGCTGGGTGGCCTCGTGCAGCGCTGGGAGAACGCAGCTAAGCACCCTGGGCAGCAGACTTCCTCAAGGACCAGCCGTGTTCTGAGGACAGCAGGGGTTCACTCAGCCAATCCCCCGTGACCCCACAGGGTATTCAGCGTCATCAGCACAGATGGGACAACACAGAGACAGAGAAGCCACGGGCCCTGCGTCCCTGATCTGCTCAGCCTCCCCACTATTCTACCTGTAAGCCTCTGAAGTGGGGGAATTTTGGGGGGTACCCAGCTATGGTAAACAACTGTCAGTTTAGTTCTGGGTTTAATTAAATGTCAGAGTGTGGGAAGTGATCGGCTCAGATAAAGTCCCTCCTGCCCAGCCCCACCACAGCCCTGCACACACAGGCAGGAGGAGGGTCCTGACGTTTACTAAGGAGGTCAACCAGCCAATCAACAAATGTTGGCAGAATCTTTAAGCTCTGGTTCAGCCCAGGGCTGAGACGGTGGGGGTGGGCCCGGGTTGGCTTTTTGTTTTGCTTGACTGAACACCTTGTCTGGTGCAGACCCTGTGCTGGGAAATGGGGACACAAGAAGAAATCAAGTCCCAGTTCCCGACATCAAAAATGTAGTAGGAGATACACACAGGGATTGACTTTCTGTCTGTTTGAAATGTTTCATGATTAAAAATAAATAAGATTTAAAAATCACGGGGAGTGTGCACAGAGGGGAGAACAACCCGGCCCTGTATTGAGGGGGTGCTCAGAGAAATGCCTGAGATATTTCAGGTGGTGGACATGCACTGGGGGAGGGCATTTGGGAGTGGGTGAGAAGGATCATGGTTTTTATTTTTGTTTCTGGAGATGGTGGTTGTGTTGTGAGATTCTGGAATCACACAGTGGTGACATGGGTACAACACTGTGACTCTACTAGAACCCAGTGTGTTATGGATCATGCATTTTTAAATGGTTGAAAGGGTGACTTATATGCTATATGAATTTTATGTCAATAAAGCTTAAACTCATTCTTTGACCAGGAGCCTTGTAGTTGCAAGTGATTAAAAAAAAAAATTAGAGTGTAGTTTCAGGCATGGATGGATCAAGGTGCTCAAATTTTTTTCTGCAGGTTGGAAGCCTCCGCCTCTGGAATCTGCTTGCTTCTCAACCCCAAGTAGGATAAGGGAGCCTCAATGGTAGTAAAAAAGTGTGTGCGGTGGGGTGGGGACTCCCAGAGGTGGAGCCTTATCAGCTATCAGCTACGAATCGCGAAAGAAAGTGACAGTTCCCGGGATGGATCAGGGAACGGCTCTCATTGGTCAGATTTAATCACATGAGCGCCTGGGAGCCAATCCCTACACGGATTGGGGAAGGAGCACTCTGATTGGCCGCGCCTGAGTCGCGCGCTGTGGGAGCGCAGAGTGACATCAGGTCCGCGGAAGCCACGTGCGGGGCTGGGAGTGGCGAGGGTCCTTCCCCAGGGAGGACCGTGCTGGGCGACAGGGGCACAGAGTGGTCCCGGAGGAGCGTGAGGGACAGGCCAGAGTGAAGAGACAGGCCTGGGGTCGAAACTGCACGAGGTGCCCTGAGAATGGGGCCAGGGCCGTGTCCCAGCGCGGCTGCAGGTGTCACAGGTATCACACTGAGGGGCAGCCCGGCACCGGGACCTGGTTGCCAGGAGCTCTGGACACTTCCCGGGCCCATCCCGCTGCACGACAGGTCACTTGGGCCATACTTGCATTTCCCCTCCACCCTGATTCCTGAGCCCTTCGTGTTGGTTGACCTATTTCGCTTTCTTTTCAGAGGAGACCTTGTCCCTTCACAAATGGAGCGCCAGCCTCCTTGACCATAAACAGACGGAACTGCAGAGCCCACAGTGAAACCAAAACCGAGTCATTTCAATTCGGGTGACTTGCTGGCAGCCTGCGGAAGGCCCGAGGGAGAGAGAGGCTGAAAAAGGAACAAGTTTCCCGAACTGATGCCCAAGGCCACCTCACATCACCTTCAGGACCTCCGGGACCTGTGTCCCCTTAGGAGCAGGAGGGAGACTCCGTCACCACCTGGTCCTGGTGCAGTGTTAGGATCAGCCCAGGGGCTGCAAGCAGGAGACGGTGTGGTGCATGTGGTGCATGGAGGAGCCAGGGCGAAGGGTCACAGGGACAGACAGTCGGTGCCAGAATCTGCAGATGAGGAAGGAAGGCACGGGCCTGGTGATGCCTGCTGGGTAGGTTTAGCAATCAAGACCAGGAACCAAAAGGAGGATGTCCCCAGAGGAGGACAAAGGGCTATTTTGGATACACTGAGTCTGAGATCTGTGGGTTTGTCCGTGGTGAGATCCGCTCATCGGTTCAAGATGTGTTTATTGAGCACTTACTATGTGTTGGGCCCCAGGTGGGCCCTGGAATTCAACAGTGAAGCAAACGAAAATCTCTGCTCCCTGGAGGCTCCTTCCAGAGGGAAGACTGCGAACTGATCAAAATGAAAAGAGTCAATAACATACACCAATAGAATGATGCTCATCACGTCACATGGTGGGGTGTACCGGCTAGGCTGCAGGACGTGTCCCCGGGGAAGCTGTGGTCACTGGGATGTGCCCCACCATAGCTGGGGACATGGTTCTGGGGTTGAGGTGAGAGGGCTGGGCTGATGGTTTAGAACATGTCTTTCTTTCACTCATCCATCAGTCCATCCAAGGAAGCCTCCTGAGTGCATTCTTGGTTGGTCCTGGGGATTGAACCCAGGGTGCTCCAGCCCTGAGCCCCACGCCAGCCCTTTGTATTTTGAAATTGGGCCTCACAAAGTTGCTGAGGCTGGCCTTGCAATCCTCCTCCCTCAGCCTCCGAAGCTGCTGGGATTACAGGAGTGCACCACAGTGCCCAATGGTGTCTGTGATCCCCTCTGTGCCAGGGGCGCTGGGTCCTGGGCTGCACAATCGCTGCCCCGTGAAACTGCAGTCAGTTTAGCGAAGGCTGCAGTTAACTCCAGGGAGAGAATGTGAGAGGAGGGGGGAGGGGGCTGTC
>NW_026000185.1:19193056-19214898 GCF_001458135.2 Marmota marmota marmota | reverse complement strand
AGAGGAGAGGAGGGAGGGGAGGGGGAGGGCTACGAGGCAGGCGGCAGGCGGAGGGGGCCTGGCCTGCACTGGGACTTGTGCAATGGTGAGGGCAGAAGCCCGCGGAGGAGGCCGGGAGAGCCCAGGAGCAGGGTGGGGAGGAGGCTCGGCCTTGGCAGTGCAGGTAGAGAAAGGGTTAAGAATTCAGGATGGGGACTCTGGGCTCCTGGGGCAGGCGTGATGCTGGTCTTGCAACTGTCATCCCCGCTCTGGAGGCTGAGGCAGGAGGATGGAGAGTTGGAGGCCAGTCTCAGCAACTTAGTGAGACCCCAAGCACTGAGCAGACCCCCTTTCAAAATGAGACATAAAAAGGGCTGGGATGTGGCTCAGTGGGCAAGCGGGCCCCCGCTCAATCCCCAGGACCAACAAAAGGAAGGCTTGTCCTGTCTGGGCAGACACACCAGGACAGGGACGCTGTCACCACCCCCAGCCCAAGGTGTCATGAGGTGAGCCACGGCCCTGCCCTCCATGGCCCCCAGGTCCCCGCAGAGGGCAGAGGGCAGCAGCGGCCATGGGAGGTGGAGGGGGGTGGAGGGCTGGGGGCGTGCGGCAGGTGGCCAGGACCCTGCCCAGGAGCAGCAGTGGCAGGAGGTGACAGCCGTCAGATGCAGCTGCAAGCCCTCGGTGTGCGGCTGCGACTTGAAGACAGAACTAGTAAGAATTTCAAGGTGGGGGCTTCAGAATGCCGCATTCCAGGGTGGTCCCCCTGAGCGTGGGACTGCGGGGTGACAGGGGCGCGGAGCTGGCCTCCCCACAGCTGGCCCTGTCCAGAAGCCAAGGTCGGACCACTCCCACAGATTTATCATGTGACACTTCTGCAGGTCAGAAGCTCAGTGTCGTCCCCAGGGTTGCCATCCTTCGGGGGACTCTGGGGAGAGTCCCACCTGTGACCTTGTGTGTCTAGGAGGCGCCTGCGTTCCTTGGCTCGCGGCCACTGCCCCTGTCTTCAGGGCCAGCAGCATGGTACCGCCAAGCTTCTCTTGGCTCTGATTCCCCTGCGCCCCTCTCACCCACAAGGACCTGTGATTACAGTCGGTCCGACTGGATGGTCCAGGATGACGTGCCCGTCTCCAGGCCAGGCCGTGAGGAGCTCTGATTCCATCTGCAACCTTCATTCCTTCTTGCCACATAACACAGCCTGTTCCCAGCCTCTGGGGATTCAGACAGGACGTCTTTGTGTGTCTATTATTCTAATTACTACAATTGTTAAAGCTGCCAAAGGAACTCCATGGGTTTATTTTTTTTTAAAGCATGCTATGGCTTATTTAAGAATCCAAGGGTTGCTTTGATCATTCAATGATGTCTCCAAGGACACAGACCCTGCCGTATTCAGAACACTATCTTTCCTCTCCAAGCATGTCCTCTCATGATCACATGATGGCTGCCAGAGCACCAGACATCGCATACAAAGCAGAAGAAAAGTGGTAAAGGGGCCTTCTCACGCTGCTCTCAGGTTGGAAAGGAGAACTGGGAGCCTGCCCTGTGGTCCCAGGGTAGAGAGGAAGGACAGACAGTTCAGCTTTGTTGACCAATTAATTCAAGCTGAATTGGCAGCAGGAATTCGGCAAATGCCAGTTCCTGGGTGGGGTCTTGTGAGACAGTTATAAAGGATGAGGGGCCAGGGCGGCAGAACCAGAAGCTGACCGCGGCTGGGGTGGAAGGTCAGCCTGCGGCCAGGCTCGAGGGCAGCCTGTGGCTGGGATCCTGAACAGGTCAATAGCTTGGGTCAGAAACCAGTCTTGTTGGGGTCAGAGGCCCCTCGCTGGCCGGGGACAGGAGCTGGACTCTGGCCAGGATCAGAACGTCGCCTGTGGCTGACACTGAGGTCACCCTGTGGTTGGAGGTCCTGAGGGAGCTGGTCAGGCCAGTGTCCTTCTCTGTCTCTGCCAATCCCTGCGTCCTTGCTTCGTGTCCTCCTCGGACAGACCGGTGGACGCTCAGCCTCGGGTCCCCAGGGGGGACAGAAGCACGGTCTGGGCCAGGTCCTCTGAGGCTGGCGAGGGTGGGCATGAGGGAGGGGACAGCGTGGCAGCGTGGTGGCAGGAGGGTGCAGGTCTAGGTGTCCTCGCCTCTGCACCCGTGGGCTCCGTGCCCTTGAACCCAACCAACTGCTGACTGAAAACTATTTTTTTTTTAAAATTGCGTCTGTTTAGAACATGTGCAGACTGTCCTCGTCACTGCAGAGTGACAGGGACCTCCATGCACAGTGAGAGCGCTCACAGGGTATCTCTTGTGATCTGGAGAGGACTTACCGGGGACGGAGGGTGTGGGCAGGTCACCGGGACCCCCATGCCATTCCATACAAGGGGCTTGCGCATCCGTGGACGACGGTGTCTCTGGGGCACCAGGTGGGGTCAGGCACATCTGCAATCCCAGTGCTTGAGAGGCCGAGGCAGGAAGATCACAAGTTTGAGGCCAACCTTGGAAACTTAGGGAGGCCCTGTCTCTAAATAAAAGATAAAAAGGGCTGGGGACGTGGCTCAGTTGAGTGATCCTGGGTCCAAAGAAAAGAAAAGAAGAAACACAAGCCCAGCCCTAGCCAACTGGAACTGCGCATGCGCAATATACCGAATCGTGTGGGCGGGGCGATTTTTTTCCCTCTTGGATTTCTGTGGTTCTGTCTTTTTAAAAAAATCATTATTATCATCATCTTTTTCTTTTTTAGTTTTTGGTACCAGGGATTGAACTCAGGAGCACTCAACCCCTGAGCCCCATCCCCAGCCCTATTTTGTATTTTATTTAGAGACAGGGTCTCCCTGAGTTGCTGAGGACCTCGCTTTTGCTGAGGCTGGCTTTGAACTTGCGATCCTCCTGCCTCAGCCTCCTGAGCCGCTGGGATGACAGGCGTGGGCCACCGTGTCCAGCTTGTTCTGTCCTTTTTATTGGAAGGTGACATTAAATTGAGAACGTCACTATTTCTCTGACCATGATTTATACCCTCCCCTCCCCCGTCCACAGAGCCTTCGGTATTCCATCCAGAACAAGGGCAGCCGCCCAGTTAAGGCACTGGCGTGGGCAGGCATGCTCCTGAGGGCCTCGCCTGCAGGAACGTACTCCACTCCCCCCACAACGCCTCCATGGAGATACTATTATTTTCCCCACTTTACAGATGAAGCAAGCACAGAGAGGTCGCCTACTGGCCCGGTGCCACACAGCTGGCCCTTGGCGCTCCCTGATGCCTAGTATTCCTCAGGCTCTCCTTTGGGGGGCTGGCGGGGTTGTGGGAGAATGAAGGGAGGAGGAAGGTGGGGTTAGGTGGGTGGGGTCTCTGCGGCCGGGTTCCCCGCCCCCCCGCGGGACCTGGAGCAGCTGAGATGAAGACGGGCGTTGGGGCCACTGTGGGCCGCCAGGGGGCAGCAGGAGTCAAGCAGCCGAGCTTTGGGGCGCTTTTCCGGAGGCTTTTCTGTGGCCATCAGTGGAAGCCGGTGAGATCTGAGCCAAGGGCTGAGTGACCTGCTGGGAACACTGGGGCTAATCAAGATCACCTGGTGTCGCAATCTGTCGTGTGCTTCCCACGCCACCGCCGCGGGCCTCCCTCCTCTCCTATCTAGGAGGAAACTGAAGCCCAGAGAGGTTAAGTACTTTGCGCCTGGTCACACAGCACCGAACTGGAGGCGGCCGAGGGTCCAACGAGGCAGAGGGCGCGGCCCCGCCCCTACAGGCCGCACGGGAGAGAAAAGCTGGTGACTGTGTGACTTGCCCCTTACATCACGGGCAAGTCCCACGCGGGAACATGGGGCCCTGACGGCACCGGGTGAGGTCAGGCCGCCCCTGCAGCGGGGGCTCGAGAACGCGCTGGGGTTTTTTCTCTCTTTTTTTGGTTTTTAATTAATAACCTCCGTGGGAAAATAATGCCAGAGGGTTGTGAACAGGATGTCAGGGAGGGACTTCTCCAAACCCAGCCGCCCACGGGTGCCAGGTGCCCGGGGCACGGGGTTTCCGGTGGCTTCTCACTTGGAGAAGGCTGGCACCTGCTACCAGTGATCCGAAACGGGCATTGAAGAGAAATCCAAGCAGATGCACTCAGGACCCCCTGGGACCCCATCTTTGTCAAAGCAGGAGTGGGGTGTGGTATTGGGAGGGACCCCCCAAGGGGGCAGCTAGAGGCCCCCCAGAGCCATCTGGGCCCTTCCAGAGGGGACCAGGCCATCCCCAGCCGGCTCTGATGGTGCCACCAGCACCCTGCCCAGTCCCCACCCTGCTGACTGCCAGGAGAGGGGCTCCTACCTGCCACCCCCTCCCCGTGGCCCTTGGGGTGCCACGTGGGTGCAGTCTGTTCCCCCTGGTTTTCCTCCCTTCTAGATCTTTCTCTCTTGCCTTCTAGGCCAAGGTGAAGGAATAAATGTCGTAGGAATCAAGTTTAAATGTTAGTAAACAATTTAGAGCAAAGGTAATCGCTGACGGATGGCCATGGAGTGAGATCATAAGGTCCTCGGTCGTACTGGCTGCCCGTCCGGGCGAGAGGCCACCTCAGAACAAGCCGGGAGATCTTTCTGCTGCGATTTAAACACAGCGGGACCCCCAGAGCTGGGCTGCGTGGGGTCCCCAGGGGGAGCACGGAGAGGCAGAAATGGAACCCAGCTCTGGGGACGGAGGGACAGGGGGGCCTCCCGGTGGAGGTCAGGACTGGATGAGGCCAGCAGGGTGGAGCCCCAGGATGTTACCTGGTAGAGACCAGGGGACACTGGCGAGGTCCTGAACCACCTGCGGACTCTGCCAGCAAGGAGGCTGTCACCAGGGGTGGCACCTCAGCCTCGGGCCTCTTTTGTTTATAACTCACCAAGTGTATGGTGTCCTGTCCTTGGGAACAGGAAGTGGACTGGGGTCATTCCCCTCTAGCCACAGCTCTGTGGGGTTCATGGGACTCTAAAACCCCTCCCTAAGATGACCCTAAGAGGAGCCAGAGTCCCCGCTCCTCCCTCTCCCCAGCCTCCCTTCCTGCAGACTTGAACTAACATTTGGCCCTGGCTGGGGATCTCGGCTTTTGTTAGCTTCAACAGTCATCCCTCAAGGAGGAGCTGTCCCTAGGTCCCAGTCACCAGGGAGCACCGCCAAGGGGTGGGCATGAGCCAGGGAGCCGTGAGGGCCAGGGAGGTGCAGGCTGGGGAGGCGCAGGCCAGGGAGGCGCAGGCTGGGGAGCCTGGGGTCATCAGGAGACCCTGCATGGAGGCCCGGAGGAGGCCCAGGGGACCGAGAAGCTTTGGTTTCCAAGCCATCTGCACCTTCTTGTATCGCCACCTGTGTGGCCAGGCTGGGTGGGGGGACCCACAGATTCTATCACCTTTTCTACTTTACAGATGAGAAAACTGAGGCCCAGGCGGGATTAAGGGACAGAGGAGTGAGTAGCCAGGCTTCACGCCCACGGCCCTGGGGCTTCCTTGACTTAATGGGAGATCAGGGGCCAGGTTTTAAGGACATTTTTAAAAGATCCTTCCTTGATCAAGGAAATTCTGGGAGGCCTGGCAGCGGGTCCCCTGATGTGAGTCGGCTCATTCTGATGGGGATCTTTTTGTCCTAGGGCAAAAATATTAATGAGGAGGATTTCGACCATCCCAGTTAGTGCTGTCAGGAGGAACGTTCGTTCTCTGCTTCTGCAAGGTGGAAGGGAGCCTTATTGGGGAAACACTTTCAGTAGTTCCTCTTCTTCTCCTTGGCTCCAGATTCTGGGGTACCTTAAGTTCGTGTGGGATTGGGGGAATTGACAGGAGGCTGCTTTCTATTGCACCGGGTTTCTTAGTGCGTAGGGCTCACATGTGTTTATGCTAAAATACAAACTCCTCACTCTGGCCCCATCATGCCCTGGCCATGGTCCCTGGCTCACTTCTCCACACTTCTCGTGCCTCAGTGACTTTGCACGTGCTTGACCCTCCTCCAGCATGTTCTCCCTCCAGTTCATCCTGGCTTCTTCTGGTCACTGCGGGCTCAGGTCAA
Organism: Marmota marmota marmota; assembly: GCF_001458135.2. NCBI lineage: Eukaryota > Metazoa > Chordata > Mammalia > Rodentia > Sciuridae > Marmota > Marmota marmota. The sequence goes on along the minus strand of NW_026000185.1, from coordinate 19,208,928 downwards.
ATGTCACCTCCTTGACAGCCTCCCTAAGCACCATCAGCACCCTGTATCCGAGCTCTATTTGCTTTCTTTGCAGCTCCTGCTGGTGTTTGCAACATAGGAGCTCAAGATCCCCTGCCCGCCTCCCTGGGACCCACCCCATCGCTCCATCTGCTTGGAATGTTGATCACCTACAGGATGATGAAGATCCAGCCGCAGGCCCACCACGAACCCTTTCTGTGGTCTTCGCAAAGTGTAGCACAGGGGCTGGGGTTGCGGCTCAGCGGTGGAGCGCTCGCCTAGCACGTTCGAGGACCTGGGTTCGATCCTCAGCACCAAATAAAAATAAATAAAATAAAAGTATTGTGTCCAGCTGCAACGAAAAAATAAATATTAAAAAAAAAAAGGTGTAGCAACCAGGGTTGCCATCTGCCATGAGCGCCTCAAACATGGCCAGCGCTGTCTGAAGTTCCCTCCCGCCTCCAGAGCAGCTGGTATTGCTGGAGAACTGGCGCCTGGAGACAGTCCTCTGCTAGCCCGCCCTCCACCATTGACAGACGGCCCTGCCTCCACCAATGACGGAGGCCCTGCCTCCACCAATGAGGGTCGGCCTTCCCTCCCTTGGATGACAGACGGCCCTCCCTCCACCGATGACGGACAGTGCGCTGGGCATGCGCCATGAGGCGCTCGTGGCCCAGGCTGGGCGTCCACTGGGTCACGTCCCGCGTCGCCTCTGGCCCTCCCCAACACCCCCGTAACTGGGTTTCCGGGATCACTTGTTAAGTCCGCTGACTGCTCTCGGGTCCCGCCCCGGGGAACCCAAACAAAGGCCACCGGGCACTTAGCCCCGAGCCCCGCTCCGCCCGGGGAGGGCCCGTGTGCTCAGAGCCAAAGTCCCCACCGCGGTGCCACAGTCTGTTTATTCAATAAACAAAAAACAGAGATAAAGGACCTTTATTTATACAAAACTCCCGCCCTGTCCTGTTCCACTGTCCCCAGCAGAGACCAGGTGGTAAGGCGACCTTGAAGGCATGCACACTGCCCAGCCCCGGTGCCGGCGGCCCGGCGGCCGTGGAGACTAGCTGCAGGGCGGTCCAGCTGCAGGGCGCCCGGCTTGTGTACCTGGGACCCCCTTGCCCCAGGCTTGCAGCCGGCACAGCAACTGGCGGCGACTGTCACTACTGGTGATGACCGTGTTTCTGGCCTTGTCTGGTGCAGCTGAGCTGCTGCACCTCGGATTATGGACCCAGAGCAGCTGTGTTGAGGGGCCCCCACCCCGCGCCCTGCAGCTCCTTTCCCACCGTTGCCAAGGCCTCCCAAGCTTTCCCTCCTTGGTTTGCCGGATTCTGGCCTTGGCTTCCAGTTCAGGGAGCTGGGGCAGCACAGGGTGGGGGACAGAGTGCCCTGGGTAGGCCAGGGCGGGCCAGGCTGCTGGGGAAGCTCGGACAGGCAGCCAGCTCCTGGGAACTCTCAGTCCCTGTAAGCGCTGCCCTGGGACAGCTGCCCCGGGCCTTCCACTCAGTGCATGAGCTGAGTCCAGACGGTGCCAGGGGAAGGAAGGGTCCGTCTCTACAGCCTCAGTTAGGCCAAGTTCACGGCTTCCTTCCACAGATCTCTGGTAGGAAGCTCTGGTAATCTGCCCGCTGGGCTGCCCCCGGGCAGCATTTCCCAGGCAGGGGTCAGCCCAGATCCAACCCACAGACTACATCCAGAGGGCAGAGACCCAGGAAAGCCTCAGGAGGAGGGGCCCGTGGAGACCAGGGCCACTCTGGAGGTCTCACTTGAGCTTGGAGCACTGCAGGGGGCCGGGCATGGGGACTGGAAGGACAGTGAGGACTTGCTCTCCTCTAAGGCACCCAAGGGTCCCTGGGGTGCTGGAGCGAGGTGGGCCTCCAGAGGGATCCCACCTGGCCTGGGGTCCAAGGCCCCCATGGGGCTCCCTGGGGGTGACGACCTGTCTCCACAATGGCAGCCACAGCAGGGGCCGGCCACCACGTGGGCCTGGCCACCCCCCTCCTGGCCTTGGTGCTGCTTCAGGTGGCCACACAGGTGGCAGGTGAGGGCTGAGTAGACAATGCCACTGCCCAGGTCATCCCTGAGGGGGTCTGGGGCCTGCTCTGGGGGTAGCAGGGGCTTCTGCCCGTCCTCTCCCTTGACCTCCGGCTCGAGGCCCAGCTGCCCGAAGAGGGGGCTTGGGAGGAGTGAGTTTTGGGGGCCGTGCGGTGGCTCCATGTCCAGTCCAAAGGTGAACAGGGGCACGGTTAGCGGAGCCAGGTCCCCGGGGAAGCCGGGAACGAGGTTCTGGAAGGGCTTGTAGCCCCCGTTCCCGCTGCCAGCCCCAAGTCCTGCTGTCCCCGTGCAGGGGGCACTGGGAGTGAGCAGGCTGGAGAAGGCCCTGTACCCGGCTTCTCCAGAGGGGCCGGAGCCCGCCGCCCCGCTGTCCTGGGCGCCGCCCTGCCCCACCGCCTGCGCGAACTCCCGGTAGCCGCTGCTGGGGGCCGAGGTGGGCACCGCGGCCGCCCGGTGCTGCAGGACGCTCTGGCGAAGGATCTGCTCCCAGGTTTCCGGCTTGGGCTGGAGCTCGGTGGGGGGCTCTGGGGGCCGGGGGACACGGGGCCCCTGGGAGGCAGGGCACCCAGCCAGCTGTGCGTCTGGGTCCAGCGCCGCGGGGCCCAGGGCCTGGCTCTGCAGGCTGCGGTAGGCAGGGTTGTCTGCGATGACCAGGGTCCCCTCGGAGCAGCCCGGGCTGGCCGGGNCACACTGGGGAGGGCACTGTCCCCTCCTGGAGGTGGGAGGCAGCACAAGTCCCCCGAGCCCCGCTGGTGACAGCCGCCATCCTGTGCTCCCAGAAGGTCCAGAAACAGGCTCTCTGTCAGCCTGACCATGATGCCCTCGCAGCCCCCCTGGAAGCCCCCGCTGTGCTCGGGTGACGGGCAGACGCTGGCCTTCTCCTCCTCCTCCGCCTCCTCCCCACGCTCCACCGGGGCCTCCAGCAGCTCCACGCACGGGGCCACGCTGATGTTCTCCGGCCAGAGGACCACGGGGCGCCACGTGGGTTTCTCAGGGCCTGGGAGAGGCCCGCCCGCTGCAGCCTTGGGCTCCTCGTCCCTCTTCACGTCATGCTCCAGCAAACAGGGCAGCAGCTTGGCCAGGCACGTCTTCCAGTGTCTGCAAGGGAGCAGCTGGGTCAGGGTCAGTTGCCCTTGGCCAACTCCTATTCATCCTTCAAAGCCCAGCGGAAATCATCCCTGACTGACCCCGGTGTGCCTCCCGGCTTAGCAGTCAGGCTCCACGGCTAGACTGGGAACCCCTGAGGGCAGGGCCTGTCTTACTGCGGGATCCCTGGGGCCCAGTTAGAGCCCAGCACCTGATACACACTTGGTCTATTGACTCAGGCAAAGTTCCTAAGGGGGACGGTGACATTTAGAAGGCAGACCACAGCCTAAGCCACCACAGTGAGAACGCTCGTGGGGTCCACGGGCTGGAGCAGGGTCCAGGAGCTCCCACGAGGCCCTGCGGGGACAGCTAACAAGGACAGGGAGGTGTGTCCTATCTGAAGGCTCCAGAGAGTGGCGATTTGAAAAGAAGTGAACAATCAGTGGGTTTTTAACAATGATGGCAGCCTCCCGAGCTGCTGACCGCCTCCTTGCTCAGGCCAGACTGGGCACTCCCAGGGGCGTCCAGCATGTGCCCGTCCTGCCTGTGAGACTTGGGGGTCCTAGCTGGCAAGCAGCCCACTCCCCCAAACACCCCTGCTCGGCCCCCTGTCCACACCAGGAAGAGAAAGCCAAGGTGAGGAGGGGCATGGGACTCTGTCCTCAAGGTGGGGTCACTGTCCCGAATCTAACCCTGCCAATCCGCACAGGCCGTGACCCAAGGGCAGGTACATACGGGCACTTGGTTGGTTCCTGGGCCGGGGGCCGCCTCTCCCACAGCGACACCTGAAACAGAGACAGACCATCAATAGCGCTCCCCGCCCGCCTGGTGACGGCTGTGTCCAGGGGGTCTGCGGTGCAGAGGTCTGGACGTCGGACCGGGCGGGGGGCAAGCATGGGTGGTCAGAGTCACCTGCATTCTCAGCCTCGGTCTCCTGGGAACCACTGAGATTGTCCTAATAATAACGGTGACTCTGGCGGGTGACAGAAGTGGCCGCGGAGCTCTGCCACTGCCACAGCCGTGGGTCCAGCCTGCCCTGGGATGAGCTTCAGTGACTGGAGGCAGAGGACGATGCTAGGCCAGCTCTGGGCAGAGGCCCCAGGACGCCCTGTGACCTCCCACCCTTGAAAGCTGGGCCACTGTGCTGGAGGGTGAGTGGCCCATGGCATAGTTACTCCCACTCTGCGAGTGATGGTCACCAGCCACTGGATCCCCGAAGGAGGCCCAGCCCAGCCCCAACCGCCAACCTGCGGAGGCAGGAGTATGTAAATGGTGGCCATTGCAACCTCTGGGTCTGGGGGTCATTTGTTATGCAGCAACAGCTGACTGATACACCAACGGTATTTGTAACGGGCACCTCGTGTGGGCTTCTCAGTGGATCCCCCACCAGCCAAAGAGGTGAACACGTCACAGCCCTCGAGGGAACCTGAGGCTCAAGTTCAGCAACCTGCTCCTCCTATGCTGCAGCTGAGTGGCAGGACCAGGACCCAAGCCAGCGCCAGTGGACTCAAGTCCAGTAGGGTCTCTGAAGAATCTAGAGAGGCCTCGTCCCCCCTCCATCCTAGGGAACCTGATACCACTCAGCCAAATCCATGATGGGGAGCTGCCCCTGCCCTGCCCTGCGGGGCTCAGGCTCTCCACTGCTTCCTGGGGACCGAGTGAGGAAAGGGCAGGGCTTCGGGCCAAGGAGAACTGAGATGTGCTGAGGCTTTGGGCGGCTTCCTGGTCTTAAGAGGAAGGCACAGAAAGTCTGCCACCTTCCGTTCCCCACCTCTGAGAGGGGTGCTTAACCACTGAGCCACACCCCCAGTCCTTTTTATTTTTTTAAATTCAAGACAGGGTTTCACTAAGTTGCTTAGGACTAAGTTGCTGAGGCTGGCCTCAAACTTGCGATCCTCCTGCCTCAGCCTCCTGAGCTGCTGGGTTACAGGTGTGCACCACTGTGTCCAGCTCTGCCCTCTCCTGTTTTGTACCGGCCCTGGCCTGGGCAGTGATATAGAAATGACCCAGGCTAAGAGACCAACCCCAGAAGGGCCACCCCAAACTGGAACAGTAGCCCCGGGAGCCAAGGGGAGGGGACAGGAAGTCTCTGGACTGCATTAAGTCCTCCATCACCCTGCCCTGCAGCGGCTGCTGACCTGTCCCCTTGCCTTCCCCAAAGCCAGGGCATATCCTTGGCCTCGCAGGCGAGTGGAGCCATGTTCCCAGCCACCCAGCTCCGAAGCCCCCCACGCTCGGCTACCTGGGAGTCCTGGATGACGATGGCCATGAGGGGGCTGCGGGCCGGGTTGGGGATCTGGTCCCACCACTCTTTCTTGATCCTGAGAGACAAGAGGAAGAGCTGTTGGTCTCTGATCACGGGCCGGTTAACGCTCCGCTCACGACAACTGGCCCGTCCTCCGATCCTGAGGACGCCTCGGGGACCGTGCCGACAGGTGTTGCTCCGCGGGATCCTCCCGGTGACCCCGTGGGACAGATCCTGCTGCTCACCCCTTCCCCAGACAAGGAGACGAGGCCCAGAGAATCAGGATAGACTCAAGCTGCAGAGAGACGGTTGTGGGCTTCCTGCGAGGGCAAGCTGCAGGGGGAGGTGTGAAGTGGCCTGAGAAGCTGGGGGCCCAGGAGACAGCGTCTCCCCCTCTTCCTGCCTCTGTCTGGAGTCCCAGTGCACTGTCACGGGGAAGGACGGTCCACGTCTTGAGCCAGCGTGTGTTTATTGAGCATCTACTACGTACCCCTCACCTAGCCAGGTGCCCTGGGACGTCTGGGAGGAGCCCTGGTGACGTCTGGGCAACTGGCTTTCTAGGTGGGGGCACGGAGGGTGCAAAGGCTCAGGTGGAAAACATGCCCCGTGCCTTCAAAGCACTGCCCAGAGCCTGGAGGGGGACGGCGAGTGGGGACTGGGAGGGACATGGGCATTGGGGACACTGAGGCTCAGACAGCAGAGGCCAGCCTTGGGCCACTTGGAGGCATCAGTGATAAGACATGGAGGGGACTTGGATGTCCCGCCCACCCATGTGCCCAGCCAAGGGTGGGCCCCTCTCAGCCACCTGGAATCCCGTGGGGGGACGGCTTGCTAGTTCCATTTCAGAGCAGGGAGGACTGAGGCTCAGAGGCTCCGTGACCCACGGAGAGAACTCACTGCAAACAGGCTCCCCCGCTTTCCTCCCAGCCCCCTCCGAGGCGAGGGTGGGCTTCCCAGGTGGGTGCCTACGCCCTCAGACTCACTGTCACCCTGCAGAGGAGGAGCCCAGCGTGTCCGTCACCCGCCACCGGGTGCCAGGCTGGGATTCCGACCTGAGTCCCTGACTCCACCAGGACAACTGTCTCCGCTCTCCTGGCTCCTGCCACGTGCCCCAGTGGCTGGACCAGAGCCCAGGCACCCAGCGGAATAAGGGGGCAGGGGACGGCTCCATCTCCCTGGTGCCACCCCCGTCCCCCGCTGCCCGAGACGCCTCCTTCTCCCCAGTCAGGTGCAGCTCAAGTGCCCCATCCCAGGAGCACGCGGAACATCTCTCCGTCCCCCTCCGTCTATTTCCTTCAGGGTCCCTGTACCGTGGACAGAGACGGCTGCATGAAAGGGCCAGGCGAACAGAAGGGCCATCCCCACCCCCTGGCTGGCCGGTGGCATCGTGGCTGAAGCGTGGCACTCACTTGGTGACGCTGTAATAGCAGGACAGGCAGATGGCCATGATGACCAGGCAGGAGATGCCCACGCCCATCGGCAGGCGCTGCACCAGAGGCGGCTGGTAATCTGCAAGTGGGGAGCACAGCGGTGAGCCCGCGTCGTGCCGGGGCCAGCCTGGGGACCCTCCTCCCAGGCCCTCTATGATCTGGCTGCCCAAAGCCCCTCCTGTCTCACTGCCAGCTACTGTCCCCCGGAGCCCACGGTCACATTTGCATCCCCACCCTCTCTGCTCCACCAAAGCTCAGCGCCACCTCGTGACCTTGAACTTGCCCCTCTCTGGAAGTAGAGCTGAGTGCACCAACTGGAGCAGGGATGCCTGAGCTCAAAGCTCACGTTCATGTCATCTTCACCTTCTCCCGGCTCCCTCTCTACCACTGTCCCCTCCCCTGACAGTGTATCAGTCAGGATAGGTAGGTCCAGCTGCAGTAACAAATAAGCCCACGGTTTCCATAGCCGAGCACCACAGACACATACTTGCTCCCATTACAGTCCAGTGCAAAAGTTGCTGTTTTATGTCTTCTTGTCATCTGACTCTAAACTTATTTCTTTGTTTACTTTTCGTCTCCACCTCCAAAAACACTCCTCAAGAGCAGGAACTTCCCTCTGCTTTGTCATTACCATGTTACCCCCGGCATCTAGCCCGGGGCTGGCCACACAGCAGGAGCTCAGTAAATATTTGTTGAAATAATTAAAGAGTGTCCAGAACTTTGTATATTTGCTCTATATTTCCCTTTCCCTCCCCAGATCAATAGGAGAATCCAAACAACCCAACAGCCAAGCCCCAGCTATGTGGCTGACCCTGGGTTGGTCACTGGAGACAGATGCGAAGCCAGTTCTGCCTACAGAGCTCAGAAAACAGCAACTTTTGCATTGGACTGTAATGGGAGCAAGTGTGTGTCTATGGTGTTTGGCTATGGAAACCGTGGGCTTATTTGTTACTGCAGCTGGACCTACCTATCCTGACTGATACACTGTCCGTGGGCGATTTCGTTGCATGCAGTTAGACGCACCCCAGGATATGAAGAGCCAGGGGGAGTTTCTGGCCACAGAGTAAAAGCGGGGTGTGGAGATTCCAGCTGCTCCGGACCCCCATACTCACAGTTGTGCCACTGAGCGCTGGGGCTCCAATCGCTCCAGGTGCCGTTGTAGCTCTCGGTCCAGGCTCTCACCCGCACCTTGTAGGAGACCCCGGACTTCAGGGTGCTGGCTGCGAGGCGGAGAGTGGGTTCCATGTAGGTCACATTGTAGATGATGAACTGGTAGAGGAAAGGGAGATGTCAGTGCGCCACCAAGGCGGGGAGGGGCGCCGTCCTTCCCTGCTGACCTGAGCCCATCTGCTAGGTGGAAGAGCCCCTGGCCTGGGCATGGGGTGGTGGGTTGATAATGAAAACGTGCCTACTGCCCAGCTGCTGGGATTCAGTGGGTTCATGGGGACGAGCATCTGCATGGGGCCGGGAGCACAGGAAGCCACAGTGTCTGACGCACGGGGAGGGTCTGTGCACCCCCAACCATGGTCAAGGGCCTTGTCCAAACTAGCCCTGCTGGGAAGTGACCACCAAGACCTCCTGCAGAGTGAGCCAGGCACCTTTTCTTTTCTAACAAAGGGAGGGGGCCCAGGGACCATGACAGCCAGGCTCAAGATGCCCCTGGGGACCAGGAAGTCATTGTCTTGCGCAGCACCTGTGACATGAATCCGGAGAAGGGGACAGGATGTGGCTGCCCGTATGTGACAGTAACGTCCAGCTATAGGAACTCTCTCCGGCTCGATGGCTTTGGAAAGGCCACAAGGGCAGGGGCTCAGGGCTCCTCCGAACAACACCAAGCCTCTCTGGCCCACAGCCCTCAAGGAGCTGGACGCCACCGATGTCACAGGAGCTTGGGGGCTGTCCTTCCCCAGTCGAGCCTCGGCTGAAACCACAGCCACAGCCAATGCCCGAAAGCAGAGAACCCAGCTGAGCCGTGCCCACCTCCTGCCCCACAAAAATGGACCTCACAAACCATTAGCCCATTAACCATCATCCCAGATGTGGGGCACGTAGGAAAGCCTAAACCCAGGGGCTGGGGGTGTGGCTCCGAGGCACAGCACTTGCCTAGCACACCTGAGGCCCCAGGTTCAATCCCCCACACCACCCAGAAAACCAAAACCCCAAACAAACTTGAAACAAATATCATCTTTTTTGAGTTCTGACCTTTTGAGAAGCCCTTTCCCCAAATAACAGGTGAATAATTGGAGCATTTGAAAAAACAGACATATGTATTGCACATGCATACAAAAATTACAGAGGGAGGATCTATAAGTTCTAGATCCTTTTATTTATTTGCTTTTGCTACTGGGCATTGAATCCAGGGGTGCTCTACCACGGAGCCACATCTCCAGCCCTTTCTGTTTTTCATTTGGGGATGGGGTCTTGCTGTGTGGCTGAGGCTGGCCTTGAACTTGTAATCCTCCTGCCTCAGCCTCCGAGTCACTGGGACTACAGGTGTGCGCCACCACGCCCGGCGATCGCCAGCCTAGTCTAAGGCACCTGTGTCAATTCCATTAAAATATTTGCAGAATTGAAAATGTGGGGGCTCATGCGTGAGACCCACTACCCTGATAGGGACGCGGTACCGCAGCATATGGAACCCAAGAAACCCAAGAGCCAATGTGCGCGCCTCCACCTTTCCTTTCCAGAAAGACTCTCCGCCTGTTGGCCCCGTCCTGCAGTCCCCTCCCCTCCCCGGCCAGACAACAGCGGCCAAGAGGCTGGGGTGGGCGAGACCCGTATTCCATTCCAAGTTTTTTCGTGCCAGGTGAATTTTCACTTTATGTAAATATTACTTTTAGCCCTGCCCCCCTAAAAAGCTTCAAACGTGGGGAGCAAAATTAAAGAGTGTTCACGATCCGTTCTAAAGGAAGGGGGCTGCCCAGAACTCGCTTCCCTGCAGGACCCAGACCCACGCGCCCTCTCCCCCCTCAGGTCCCAGGTCCTGGAGGCTTGGTCTCTGTTTGTGAGTTTGGGGAGACCCCCGGACGCAGGGTGAGCCATGGGGGGATTTCACAACAAGCCGGGCTCAGGGCTGCTGGAGAGGCTGGGGGGCAGAGCTGGGGGGGCAGAGCTGGGGGGCAGGGCTGGGGGGGAGAGGAGGGGGCAGGGGAGGATGCTCTTTCCTTTCTCCCTCTTTTTGGAGTAAGCAAGAAGCCACCGCCAGGTTATGTCACCAAAAGAGTCCCACAGCCTGGAGAGGAGCAGGGCACTGAGAAGTGTTTTACCAAGACACCAAACAGATGCCAGGGCTTCCAAAGAACTGCTTGTGGTTTGTTTGTCTTTGAATGAAAAGGTCAGAAACATCCGGGGCGGGACAAAGACCAGGGGCTCTGGGGGTCACGTCCTTGCTCTGCCGTGTCCAGGGGGGACCCCAGGCGAGGTGCTTCACCCCCCCCCACCTTGGTTTCCCTCATGTCTGGGGGTAAGGCCGTACCTGCCCACCGACGGGCGTTCACAGCATAACATGTGCCACCTGCCGCTGGGGACACAGAGTACGTGAACCATTGTTTTCAAAGCTGCAAACAGACGGGTGGCCTAATCTGCTTGCTCACTGCAAACCCCTGACCCCAGACTCTGCAGCCCCGGGGCTCATCCCACAGATGCCATGAGTTTTCATGGCCCCAAATCTCTCCTGCAGGCCCCTCGACCTAAGCTTCTTTCCCTCTCTCTAGGACACTCCTGCGCGTCCCTCAGTGCCCAGGTCCCATTCCGTCCCCGTACACAGCCTTGGCTGGATCCCCGGGATGACGGACTAACTCCATCCTGCAAAGTCCACGGCGGAGTTCTAGCATCTCGGTCTTCATCCCACCTGTCCGGAGCCGCAGTGCGGCAGACACAGCTGGACACCTGCCGGGAATCTGTGCCATTGGGTTTAGGCACCCAGTGATCCAGGAAGGTAAACTGTCCCCAGCTCCAGGGTTGACCCCAATCCATGGCCTGTGGTTGGTTAGAGGGGAGCACGTGACCAGCTCTAGCCAGCAACCCAAGTCTTTAGGTGCGGCTCTGTCCTTGGGAAGAGGATGGGGGATGGGGCGGCTCTATAGCGTCTGCCCCCGCCAACAGCAGAAGCTGGACTTCATCTTTCTGTCTCTGCCCTGGCCAATCAGAGCCCTCGGCCTGCACCTCCCTCCTCTCACGTACAGTGATTGGTTTAGAGCCTGACACAAGATGCAAGCCAGACCAGTGAACATCATCCCTAAGATTTTCCTGGGACTCCTGGAGGGGGGCAATCCAGAAGCACTTTTCCCACCATATGGCTTCTGGCTATAGACCTTGGGACACTCCACAATGGAAGAGCCTGCCTAAAGACAAAGTCAACACAGAATAAAGAAGGGTCCTGGATCCAGCTGTGCCTGAAGGTGGCCCTAGAAATAAGCCAATTGGTAGCATTTCTTTGTCCTCCATAGGTCAAACTTCCCTCCCTGTCCAGCAGCCCCCCTAGCCCATTCCCTGGACTCTCAGTGAACCTTGCACAGGTCTAGACATGGGAGGACACTTTACTGACCAAACCCAACCTGTCCCTTCTGAGCATCGGCACATCCCCTGCTCTCCGAGCCTCTGCTGTGTGGCCCAGCTGCCCCCTCCTGCTCCTCCCCCACATCCTGGCCCAGTGCCAAGTGCCCAGACCCAAGACACAGAATCAGTCCCCAGCTACCCCCTGACTTGGCCAGAGGGAGGAGCCAGTGACAGGAGCTGACCTGGGGTCCTAGGATGGCTGGTGCCTGCTCCCTGCCTGCTAAGGCCACCAGCCTGGGACCCCGGCATGTCGCACAACAGACCTGGCGAAGGCTGCTGTCTTATAATTATAGACGGTGTGTGATCCAGCCCAAGGTCCTGCACCAGCCACACAAGTGCTCTGCCACTGAACTTCATCCCCAGCCCTCGGTATGTTTTTCGTTTTGTTTTGGTTTTGCGGAGCTGGGGATTGAACCCACAACCTTGTGCATTCGAGGCAAGCACCCTAGCAACCGAGCTAGAGCCCAGCTCAATGCGTGGGTTTTAACAGGATCCGCTCTCCAGCGCTGTGCTGGGGGCCAGGCTCACTCACGATGAGAAGCACATGGACACTGATCTGGCTGTCTGGTCTTCTGGGGGCAGAGTCTAAGCCTGCAGCCTCCTCCTTTTGACAAAAGGGAAGCTGATGACCAAAGCCGCTCCAGAGAGACTTGTTCCTCTGCGTGACATGAGCCCAGGTCATGGAGTGACCCTCTCGCTCAGGGACTCAGGCTATTGAAGAGTGTGGCGATGACCACCTGCAATCTCCTGCATCCCTCTGCTACTGGGAGACACAGATGAGGCCCTTCTGTGACAGCTGAGGGGCAGAGAGCCGCGATAAGGCCCCCTTTCTGTCCCTTGCGGGTCAGGGACCAGGAAGAACAGGGCAGAGCTGGGTCTCTAGGTCCTGGGATTGGGGTCCAGTTCCAGGCCTCGTCTCCAGCTCCCAGCTCCAGAGCCCGGGTCTCTGACACCCCCTAGGGTTCCCAAGAGGCCGCTAGAACCCCATCGCGAGCTCACTCACCTCCGCAGGGTCGTTTTCATTCGAAATGTTGACCAGGTAGGTGAGCTCCTTGTACAGGGTGCTCCCTGGAGGGTACGGATTGCTCCACGTCAGCAGCTTCGTGTCGTGGTCGCTGGTGTGAACCGTGAGGTTCTCGGGCGCCCTGGGTTTCACTGCGGGAGAAGCGGTACCCGCATGAGGGGCGTGTCCGGGGATGCGAGTCCCCGCCCCCGCCCGGCCGCTGGCCAATGAGAGCTTTCGGCGGCTGCATCTCTGCGGCTGGACGGCAGGTGCCACACAGAGGAAGCCATACAGAGAAGGGTCATCGGAATAGCAGCGACCACGCTGCTAAAACTCCACGTGGCGCTTTAGTGGTTATTAACTACCTTTCCACCGACGGGGCAAAACCTAGGAGCAAAGGGACCCTGATGGCTCTGCCACTTTGATCCTGCACAGCGTGGCCACATCTGTACTATTATTTATTGGGGTAGGTGGCTTCATCCTGAGTCGTCTGTTTGAAAACGGCCTCCTCTTGGGTGATCCCATCCATGAGGTCGTAGGTGTAGATATGCATAAAGACCAACAATCCAATCTGCACATGCTCATCATGATTCTGGCGACCAGGATGGGGAATCCGGGCCTCGTGCATGCGAGGTAAGTGCTCTACCACAGAGCCTCAGCCCCAGTTTCTTTTCTTTCTTTCTTTTTTTTTTAATATATATATATTTATTAAAATACTTAAAATAATTATATTTATTTTGCATTTTTTTCTTTTCATATTTTTGTTGGTGCATTATCCTAGTAGTGAGTTTGGTTGCCATATATTCCTACATGAACGCAATCTGACAATCTACCTCGGCCAACACTATTCCCTCTCCTCTCCCCGTCTCTCCTCCCCTCTGCTGATCTCCCTCCCATGGCCACCAGAGCCCCCATCTTCCTTTTTCATTTTCCACTCTTGAGAACACACACGATCCTTGATTTTTTTTTAGTTTGGCTGATTTCGTTAAGGTTCTCAAATTCCACCTATTTTCCCCACAAATTCCGTGGTTTCATTTTTATTTAGGGCTGAATAAAACCCCACTGTGGATGTAGACCACGTTGTCTTTATCCCTTCACCCACTAAGGGACACCTGGGCTGTTCCATCATTGGGCTTTTGGGAACGGTGCTGCTGTCAACACGAGTCGAGTGCCTCACTGAGGTGCGATGGCTTTAATTCTTTAGGGTAAACACCAAGGAGTGGTGTAGCCCCATCAGATGTTCACCCCCAGGTTCTAAGATTGACTTTAGAGTTCCTGCATGAGGCAATCCCAATAACCTGGGGGCCACCACCCATGAGCAGGACTTCAGGAAGCACAGATGGACAATGAAAGCCACTATTATGCATAATTATAATGTTCCCATAAAAAATAAAGGGTATAATTTAAAAAACCCAAAGAACAAAAGCAAAAGCCTTTAAATTGATTAATTAAAAAAAAAAACAAAAAAAACAAGACTCATTGATGGAAAAGATCAAGTCTTTTGAGAGACCTGGCCTTGAGTACTCTCTCTACTGCTGAGAAGCTGTGCGATTTAAGGAGGGTCGCTCACCTTCTCTGAACTACAGTTTATTCACCTGCAAAAGGGGATAATAAATCTTTTTTGGAAACTGAGACTCGGAGAGGTAATGTGACTTGCCCCAGGTCACACAGCAATAAATTCCTGCTTTAAAATCCTCTTTAAACAACACAGGAACAAACTCCTGGGAGAATTGCTGCGGGGACTCTGGGGACGGGGTAAGATCGGCTTTCCACGAACACTCTACAGAGAGGGGAAGCGCTGTTCCCAGCTCCTTTTGTGATCTGCAGCGGGCGTGTGCTCAGTGGCTGGGCCTGGTGTCAAGACGCCTTCCTGGGCCCTTAAATGCAAGGGGACTGGCTTGTCACTGAGCCCAGCCCCATTTCCAAGACGGGAGGACCGAGGTCCAGGAAGGGGCAGGAACCCCACCAGGGTTGGAGGGACACAGGAACCTCTTGGGTCACCTTCTGCCCTGGAGCCGGCCAGCGCAGGACACCCGCGCCTTCCCCTCCCGGCCCCTCACCGTGGTCGCTGGGCTTGAAGAGGCCATGCCACACCTGCTGCCTCCCGGCCCACAGGACCAGCTGGTAGGTGTCGACTTTGACCAGGTCGTCCATGGGCATGATGCACACGCACGTTGCGCCTGCGCTGTTCTCGGGGATGCACGTGCGGTTCCTGCAGACGCAGGTGCTGAGTGAGGCTGGCTGGGACCCGAAGATGTCCCCAGGACGTCAAGGAAACAGGTGCTCCTCCAGCTTCCCCCCACCCTGGCTCGAGGACTGGGTCCGGGGGCTCTCGAGCAGCCAGGGTGCGGTGGGAGCAGGGGACCAGAGTGGCCTTGCGGTGCTGCCTCCAGCCCTCCGCCCCCCACCACGGCCAGCCCTCTGGGCACCTCCTGGTCCCCAGCCCCAGCCCCAGCCCCGCCAGGGCTTACTCGGAGAATTCGAAATCCAGCCAGTAGGACAGATGGAGCTCCGCACTGCAATTGAGGGGACCGTCCAGCTGCCACTCGCAGGTGGAGACGCTGATGTAATCCGAGAAGCAGGTGGGCTCACGCAGGACCCTCATGCTCCCTGTGGGGACACAGCATTGCCTGAGATGCTCGGAGCCCAACAGCCGGGGGGCCCGCACCCAGAAGGAGGGAACCAGCCCAATGCGGGCAAAGCAGAGGGTCAAGTCCCCAGAGCCGGGCCAGGACCAGGACACTGGGGCTTCCAGGTAGCTGTGGGGCCCGTGGAGGAGAAGGAATCCCATGCCTTTGTACCCGGTGGGAACCCAACCGGGTACAACTTGGTCGAATGAAAGGAAAAAAAAAACTGGGCGCGGGGGTGCACGCCTGCGATCCCAGCAGCTCAGGAGGCAGCGAGTTCAAGGCCAGCCTCAGCAAACTTAGTGAGGCCCTGAGCAACTCGGCCAGACCCGGTCACTACGCAAAAAGGAAAAAGGGCTAGGGGTGCAGCTCAGTGGGTCAGCACCCAGGGTTCAATCCCCGACACCAAAACAAAACAAAAAGAAAAGAAAGAAAAAAGAAACGAGTGCGAGCCAGGGGCCACTATCCATCTGCCTCCTCCCTGTCCCCTTCAATTCCCATCCCCTCTGCCTGCTCTGTGCTCAGGAGGCTACCTGACCCCCATGGTCGTCTCTGCCCAGGTCCCTTGTCCTCTGGCTTCTAGTAGGTTCGGCCACAGGAGAGGAGAAAGGGAAGGGTGGGCAGAGGCTGGAGGGCCGCATCAGGCAGGGGGCACGGGGTCCGCTAAGTTGTCCCAGAGCTCTGGGCCACCCGGCTCCAGCCTTGAGCTTCAGGCTCAGCACTGTCCCCTCCCGGTCCACACCGATGTGCTCTTGTCAGGGCTTGCGACGTTAGGGGGAGGGCCCCGTGAGAGGCTTGGGCGCCCAGGAACCATCTCCAGCTCATCTCAGGCCCAACTCCGGCCCCGCCCAACCCCAAGTCCCGCCCACCCAACACCA
>NW_026000185.1:19188501-19192431 GCF_001458135.2 Marmota marmota marmota | reverse complement strand
CCACCCATACAAGCCCCACCCGTCTATCCCCAAGCCCCGCCCCTATATCCCTAAGCCTCTCCCCTCCCGAAGCCCCGCCCTGTCTCAAGCCCCGCCCCTCCGGCCGCCTTCTGAAGCGCACGCCCTCCCCTGGGGCTTGGGTGGGAGCTTTCCGAGGCATCCTGGACCCCCCTCTCTCCTGTGCCCCCCTTCCAGCCTGTCCCCAAATCTACCTGCCAGGTGGACCCAGAAGCCCTGTGTCTCCTTCTGACCTGGGTCCTGGCCCCTCCTGTCCTTTCCCGCGGCACCCGGGACCCTCCCTGGCCTCACCCCTCCTGCCCCTCTGCGCAGACCCGCCCGCGCTGCCCCCCAGGCCCCTCTCCTCCTGCTCCTGTCCCTCCACAGTGGTCCCCCTCGGGTCCTCCACGTCCCGAGCCAGGGGGCTCCCCCAGGACCACTATCCGGCCCCCACCCCAACTGCCCCCTCATCCCCCACCTTGCCCGCCGCCCGCCGCCCGACCCTGTTCCACGTTCTCCTTTTCCACCTCTGATGACCTTTAGCGACAACCTTGAGTTATTTCTTTGCCCTTCGAGGACAGCCGTGAACTTCCACATGAATTACTATCAACGAAAATAACTGCACTCAGGACCATTTGTCACTGGCTGTCCCCTCCCCCTGCCACATAAGGGGATCTCTGTTCTGTCCGCTGATGTGCCCCGGGACCTTGGCACACCGTTAAGAGTCAATAAGTGGACGGTAGTGAGATGGTGACTTACCAACGACTGTCACCCACACCAGGATCAAGCAGCTCACAGGGGACAGGGGGTGGGAGCAAAGCCACCCCATGGGGAGATGCCAGGGCGCCTGTGGAGAGAAAGTGGCGTTAGTGCTGACTGGGGTTCTGGCTCGCTCGCCCCACACAGTTTTCCCAGCCCTGGGCACTTGTGCCTCTGTCCTGAGGTCCCCAAGTTCACTGCACTCTATAGACACCAGATGCCACCCAGATTCACAGGGCAGAGGCTCAGCCACCGGTCCCCTGTTCCAGGGGAGTTTCTTCATGGGGCACCCTTGGAGAGCCGTCCCCACACATGCACGATGACTTCAAGTGTAAGCACCAGCTCTGTCACTTACTGGCTGTCACCCTTAGGCCACCTGTGTTTCAGGGCCTGGTCTCCCTCATCTGCCAAGTACTCTCCAGGAGAGCCCCGTCTCGCTGGGGTGTGGCGGGGGTCACATGCTTGGAAATGTGTGGAGCCCTTACGCGGTGACGGGGACACAGCACAGGGACACAGCGCAGGCTGGAGAAGTGTCCTCAGCCACCTGAGCGCATCCCTGCCCCGTCCAGGCAGTCTGTGAAGAGGGGTGTGGTGCCCACTAGAAAGTCCAAGACCAGGCGCAGGCCCTGTGGGGGCAGGCGACGGCTTCGTCTCCCCTCTCTGTCTGTCCCCTGTGGCTGTCCCCTGTGGCTGTCCCCGTGGCAGAGGAGCAGGAAGCTCCCGGGCCTCCTCCTAAGGCCCTCACCTCTCTTATGAGACACTCGGTCACTTCCCTCGGGCCTCCTCGGTGTATGTCCCTGAGGATGCAGTTCCAATACACGGACTTGGGGACACATTTAGACCATGGCCCCCTGTTCTTGTCCTTCAGAAAACGGCCCCGAGGCGGAACCCCAGGAGCAAGACGTCAACTCTAACTCCTTGTAAATGTGACGTGCTGGCTTAGCGCCGCCCCCCCGCCAGCCATGTACCCCCAGGCCCAGTGTCCCCTCCCCACTTGGGTCTCTGCGTTGGGGTCTCTAGGTTGGCAGCTCGGGTTGGGGGACCTGTGTCTTGAGCTCTTTGGGACCCTCGGGCTTCTTTTCCTGTCGCCCAGGATGGCCCCGGACGCCCCCCAAGGTGCGCAGCATCGGGCTCGGCCACAGGGACTACTTCCTGCCCCCCCAGATCCCTAACCCCTGCGGGAAGCGCCCCGCGACTCCGCCCCTCAGGAGAGGCCACCTAGTGGGCCCCCAGCCCTCCCACCTGGCCATGGGCCCTCCCAGCTCCAGGAATGAACTGCGCCCACCACACTCAGGGCGCCTCCCCCCACACCACCTGCCTCCCGCTGTCCCCTCCCGGCTCTTCCTGTCCTCTCAGAGCCCCCAGCCCTCACATCTGAAGGGCACAGTGACACACGCACCTCCCTAAGGAGTGATTGGCACCTGGGATGGAACCCAGGGCTGCTCCACCACTGAGCCATCCCCAGACCTTTTAAGATATCTCATTCAGAGTCGGGGTCTCGCTGAGCTGCTTAGGGCCTCACTAACTGGCTGAGGCTGGCCTTGACCTTGCGATCCTCCTGCCTCAGCCTCCGGAGCTGCTGGATTGCAGACGCCTGGCTGAACCGTCCCTTATAACTCTCCATTCATTGCAGTTGATGGTCACTCAGGCCCCCGGGCACCTCCTAAGTACAGCCCATGGCGTTTGACGACGGGCCACATCCTGAGGACTTCACCGTGTGAACCACACAAACCTAGGTGGCTAGGTTCCTCCTGGTGGCCTCTTGATGCCACCAAGAGATGACGTGAACTGAGATGTCTGAGGCCCTGCTGGCGGCACGTGACAATCTGTTATGCGATAATTTCTTTAAAAATCCGTCGCAGGCGAGCCCTCTGCCACAGTGACAGACAGGAACAGAGGCGCTCCACTGCCACTCCTCAAACACCGCTCGGCCTCTGGGGGACCGGAGGTGTTGACACCCGTGTCACCGCAAGCAGGGGAGGAGCACCGTCCTGGGCCAGCTGCGATGGTGACAACGGTGTTCTGCATAGAGGGGACTCCGAGCTCCTTGGGGAAAGTGCCAGGGGACTCTGGGGACCGTCCTCGAGGGACGATGGGACCTGCCACCAAGACCAGGAATCAGGCTGGACCGGCCAAGGTGGGCCAGTGGAGGACAGCGAGGAACTGCAGCCCTGGGCCAGGGACAGCCAGAGAGACCCTGCAGACCCCAAGAGCCACGGGTGGATGGCGGAGGCAACGGACAGCAGCACTGACCTCACCGAAGCCCACAGGCACTGCTCAGCCCGCGGTCAGAGTGGCCACACTAACGTGGCCACCTGTGCTGTCCTGCTGAAGGCGCGACGACAGCAAGCACAGACACCAGACAAACTGGGACAGGGGACAGCAGGGGAAGGAGCGAGCGCACGGCCTCGGGGACAAGGAACCCCGGGGAGCCCCCCCCACCAGTCTGCAGCCATCTGTCATCCCCAGAGCCAGGGCAGCTGGGTGCAGGGGCCTGTCACACGCTGTGCCTGAAACTTATCATTTTTACCTCTTGGTGCCAGGGAGGCTTCACCACTGAGCCACGTCCCCAGCCCTTAGGTATGTATTTATTTATTTATTTGAACAGGGTCTTGCTAAACTGCTGAGGCTGGCCTTGAACCTGTGATCCTCCTGCCTCAGCCTCCTGAGCCGCTGGGACTACAGACATGTAGGTCCCTCTGTGCCTGGCTCTGTAACTGTTTCTAGAACAAATTCACGTTGGATGGGATGTGGGGTCAGCCAGGGGTGGGAGGAGGTGTGACATCTTCCCAAAACCCCGATTTGCCCTTCTTGCTGAAGGTCACACTGAGGATCAAGGAAAGGGGTGTGAGCAGGGTGTGTGCCGCGGGGTCCCCGATGCCTGTGTCCTCCACGTGGCCCCAGTGACTTTCATGCTCACAAGTTCACCCATGCTCACAGTATCCTGCGGCAGAAGACACAGAGGCGTCCCGTCAGCCCTCATTCTGGATGACAAGAAACAGAGAAGTTGGGATGCACTTCAAGGTCACACAGCAGGACCAGCACAGTCAAGTGCCCCCCTCAAGGCGGAGGGAAACGTCACCCCGTGGCAGTCAGGGCGGCTACCTTTGATCTACTGCCAAGGACACACCCCGACACTCAAGCGCACGTGAGCGCACACACGGGCTCGCCTGC
>NW_026000185.1:19180179-19185922 GCF_001458135.2 Marmota marmota marmota | reverse complement strand
CCCAGGGCCAGCTCCTGCCCGCCTGCTCCCTGTGCCCGGCTCACCGCGGCCTGCTGGGCACCGCGTCCCTTACGCTCAAATCGCCACAACCTCAGGGACCCCACTGTCCTGGGCTCCGGCGCGCAGTGGGGCGCCTCCCCGGCGCTGTCCCCCAAAGTGGCTCCCCCCACCCCCACCCCCTCCAGGCACTGTCCCCAGGGCTGGAATTTTCCGCCTCGCAGCTGCATAAACACTGCCCGATTCTGGCCGGGAGTCCCCTGCAGCAGGCACATAGCTGGGCTCCCCTCCAGGCAGCCGGACGGCATCTCCCCGGGCGTCCTGCACAGCCCAGGGGCAGGGACCAGGAGGCTGGCGCCAGGAGCTGATTGCAGAGTGGCCAAGTGACGTCCGGCTCCTGGTGGACAAGCCCCCCCGTGTGTTCCCGGTCCCACTGGCCATTAGTGGCGATGCCCTGAGCCCCTCTGAGCACGGGTTCCCCCGCCCCCCGCCCCAAAGAGCAACAGCTTCTCTCACCAGGCTGCTTAGGAGCCCTGGACCCTCACTTAACCACCCGACCCGACCAGAGGAGCACAGCAGGTGGGTTAATAGCATCCTCATTGTAAAGATGGGAAATGGAGGCCCAGAGAGGTCCAGGAACCTGCCTAAGGATGCACAGCCCGTAAATAGTGGGGCTGGGATTCGAACCTAGACTTTCTAATTCTGGAGTCCTTGGTACTGTGCCCAGCACCCAGGAAGCATTCACAGACTCGATCCTCTACTACCTGCCTCAGTTTGCCCCTCTCAGTAAGCCCAGTGTGGAAGATGGGGCCCCACATTCCCCGGGCACAGAAGAAGAGACTGAGGTTCAGTGGGGTCAGAAATTTCCTGCGATGATGAAGCAGGAAACTGTCAGTCAGGACTGGAGCTCTGTCACTGCTGCCCAGCCCTCGCCCGGAGAGCATCTGTCTCAACATGAGCAGGACTTTGCCCCTGGCCAGCCCAGAGCCAGGGACGTGTGGCCACAGATTAGAGTTCCCTGTTTGCATCCTGTCTGGGGAGGGGGAGGTGCTGTCTCTGGGTTCTTCCTGTTATCTCACCCACAGTGCTCCTAGCCTGGGAGGGGACACCCAGACACGGAAGGCCTCCACGTGGGCAGGGACCCCAGAGCATCTACGACCCAGAAGCATGCCCCGGGGACTAGGTGCAAGCTCCACTCTGATTGGCTGAGAGATCCTACAAGCTGGGGTCCACTCAGAGCCTCAATCTCCTCATCTGGGTGATGGGGACAGGACCATTTGCTTCACTGGGTGATTGCAAGGAGGCAAAGAGACCATGGCGTGGTGGGGGAGGCCTAGGACAGCGTTGGTGGAGTGGGTGGCAGAGGCTCTACCCTGAGGTCGACATTCGCCATCACAGCCCAGGCTGACGGGTCTCAGGGACACAAGTGTCTTCCTGGGAAGCAGGCCAGGCTCAAAAGAGCACGTGGCTCCATTTATATGCAGCTTAAAAGGAGAGGACCTTTCCTGGGGTTAGAAGTCAGGGGGGTGTCCTGGGGGAGGGGGTGCAGCCAGAGGTGGCAGCAGGGGACCTTTGCAGGGGCTGTTAAGCTACTAATTCGTACAAATGCCTAGACCTTTACCCCCTCTGTGCTCTGCACACACAGGTTGCAAGAGAAAGGCAAAGAGCCAGGCAGAGGCTGGTGCCATGGCACACGCTGTAATCCCAGCAGCTTGGGAGGCTAAGGTAGGGGGATTGCAGGTTCGAGGCCAGCCTCAGCAACTTGGTGAGGCCCGGTCTCAAATTAAAAAAAAAAAAAAATTAAAGGATGTAGCTCAGTGGTAAGGCTCCCTTGGGTTAGATCCCCAGTACCCAAAATATGTAAATAAATAAATAAAAATATTTTTGAAAAGCCTGGCAGAGACATTGCTTGCAATCTCAGCCACTCAGGAGGCTGAGGTGGGAGGCTGAGGTGGGAGGCTGAGGCGGGAGGCTGAGGCGGGAGGATGGCGTGAGCCCAGGAGTTCTGGGACAGCCTGGGCCACACAGTCTCTTAAGAAAAAGAAAAAAATCAAAAAAAAACTAAACTTAAAGAAAAACAGCTCCGCGGGAAGGAAGCCGCGGGGCCTGCGGTCCAGGGTGTGGGGTCGTCAGCAAGGACCTGGGGACCTTGAGTCCTTTAACCCTCTGCATGACTCTGGGGTCCCCAGGCCTCCCTGACGGGCCTCCTTCCCTCCTCTCACCTGTCCCCAGCAGTAGGGGTGGCCGCCTGGGGCAGCTCCACGCAGGTCGCCCCCCCTGGAGGGAACTGACGCCCCAGGAGGACCCGGATGGAGACCTAGCAGTGGACAGTGGGCGGGCTGCAGACCTGCGCCTGACCCTGAAGCCCGGCGCCCACTCTCCTCCTGGGCACAGGTCCCGGGGCTGCCAGGTCTCTTGGTTTTTGAAAAGCAGCTGGACTCCGCCTGCTTACGTGTGTTGTCCTTTTATTTTATTTTTCGGGTCCTGGGGATTGAACTCAGGGACATTCGACCCCTGAGTCCCCCCCAGTCCTGTTTTGCATTTTATTTAGAGACAGGGTCTCCCTGAGTTGCTTAGCGCCTCGCTTTGGCGGAGGCTGACTTTGAACTCTCGATCCTCCTGCCTCAGCCTCCCTAGCTGGGATGACAGGAGTGCCCCACGGTGCCCATTTACATGAGTCATCTTGATGGCCCTGAAGTCCCACCGTGTGGCCCCTGTGTGGCTACAGTCACCAGCTGGTGCCCTCTGGGGTGGGGGTTGACTGTCCCGAGATGCTAGAGGCCCTCGCACGGGGGAAAGGGCAGGGACGGACCCCACTGCAGCCCAAGCCCTGGCACCTGCAAACATTGGAGGCCGCCCTCCCCTCCCCCTGCTCTGCTCACTGGTTGCCATGGTGATGAGGGTCCCCATGCCCTGCCCGGTGTCCCTGAGCTGCGCCCCGTGTCCGAGGGGATTCCTAAACCTCTGGAAGCCCCACGGCCCCCTCCCCACTGGGGAGCCCCTTCCTGCCCCGCCTGGCGGTCCCCAGACCTGCCCCAGGCTGCCCTCTCCCCACTCAGGTGGCTTCCTCCTGAGGACGTTCCCCAGGGCCTCGGTCACCTTCCTCCTGCCCGGGGCTCTGCCGCCCACCCTCTCCCTTTCCAGGGCAGGGCTGGGTCTCGCTCGCGCCTCCTGGTAAGGGGCAGAGGCACCCACCTACGGTGGCCAAGCCAAGGTCACCCATGGCCTTGTGACGCGCTCACCCATGACTTACTGCACCTGTGACCGGTCTGCACGGGGCTGTTCCCAATGCCTTTTGTATTCCTTCTCATGTTTATATGTGTTTTTATTTTATTTGGCTGAGCTGGGATCAAACCCGGATTGAACTCGTGACCGTTTTAGCTGATAAGCCCAACAGGAGCCCGAGTGAGATGTGGCCACCAGGTAGGAATGTGGGTTGCATCAACAAAGGTCTGTACTCCAAGTCCAAGGAGGCCAGTGCTCTATCACTGAGCCCCACCCCCAGCCCCGCCTACCTTATTGATTTTCAGGAAAACCTGGAGAGAAAGGCAGGTCGGGTTACACCCCCCTTCAAGGATGAAGAAACGAGATCCCAACAGGAAGATGATCTGCTGGAGATTATGGTCATGCACAGAGACTAAAATGCGAGCCTTGTTTCTATAAAACTAATCTGATGCCCCGGGCTGTGGACATGGGAGGCTGAGGCAGGAAGGTCACTAGTTCACGGCCAGCCTCGGTGACTTAGTGAGGCCCTGAGCGGCTCAGCGAGGCCCTGTCTCAAAATGAAAAAATTAAAAAGGGTTGGAGAGGGGGCTTAGGGGGTCAGCACCCCTGGGTTCAATGCCCAGGACCAAAAAGAAAGCCAATCTGGACAGACTGGGGGCAAAGCAAATTCCTACCACTTTAGGGCTGAACCAAAGAAAGTAAAGAACTGAGAAATTAAACAAGAAAAATGCAAATCAGGATAACACAAAGGGGCTGGGCAGGGGCTCAGCGGCAGAGCTCGCCTGGCATGTGCGAGGCCCCGGGTTTGATCCTCAGCACCACGTAAAAATGAACAATAAAATAAAGGCATAAAAAGTGTCACATCTGTTAGAAAATTAAAAAAGAAAAATAACACGGAGAAGAGTAATGTTGATATTAAATAAGATGGGATTCAGCCAGGCGCGGTGGCACACACCTGTGATCCTAGCAGCTCAGGAGGCTGAGGCAGGAGGATCGTGAGTTCAAAGCCAGCCTCGCCAAAGTGAGGCCCTAAGCAATTCCGTGAGACCCTGACTCTAAATAAAATGCAAAATAGGGCTGGGATGGGGCTCAGGGGTCAAGGGCCCCTGAGTTCAATCCCCAGAAACCTAACCCACCACCCCCCCAAAAAAGAAAAAAGATGGAATTCAAGATATTGAGGCAGAAAAGGGAGAACGTGGAGGTTTGTAGTGATAAGAGGAGCAATTCTCCAAAGAGGTGTGAGAGTCACGCAGCTTGCTCCACCCCAGGGCTATGTGCCCACAGCACCGCTCCAAAATGAAAGCAGAAAATCATCAGAAGCCCGAGGAGCCGGGTTCAGATCCTCCAGTGCAGAAAGACACAGAGGAACCCAGAAGACAGAACAACGCGATTAGCGCCCCTGAGCTCATGGACGCGCTTCTAGAACTTTACACACCACAGAAAAATGCATCCTTTAAAAGTACAGGAGGAACATGCAGGAAAAAAATGACCTGAAAACCCTACAAAGACCTCAGCAAATTCTCTGTCGTGGGGAGGGAAGTCACGTATCTTGATCTCAATGATCATCATGACCCAATTTCAAAGTCAACAAAATGACTTAGAAAACAACCCCAAATATTTTAAAAGCCCATGACACTTTCAATAACTCTTCAAAAGGAAATTGAAAGGGACATTATAAACTATTTGGATGGTGGAGGTCGGTGGGACCAGAGTTATCGAAGGAAGCCAAAGCAGCATTTCAAGTCAAAATCATAGCCATTCAGCCCAAAATGGAGTTAACTGGAAAACAAGAAACCCTGAGAGCAATGGTTAGCCTCCAACAAGGAATCTCAGCAAAGAAGGATCTCTGACGGGCAGACACTCATGTAGAAGAAAAAGATGAAGGATTTAGCTGACGAGCCCAAGTGGGACATAGCTGCTACAAAGCATGACTGCAGGTCGCTTCAACAAAGATATATACTCTAGCTCCAAGGAGGTCATAGTCTTCTCTTGTTTGACTGGGAAGGCTTTGGAAGAGGCTACGGATGGCTGAATTGAATTATGTCCCAAGCCAGACTGTGATCATCTCTTCAGGAGGGTGGCAAGTTCAAAGCCAGCCTCAGCAACATCGGGGCCCTAAGCAACTCGGTGAGACCCTGCTAATTAAAGGAAGACTTATAGGAAGCGTAGTTCTGCACGAGCCACGGGTGTGTGTTCTGAGAGAGAGAGAAATCCAGGGCTGAGGGGGAAAGAGGGAGTCACTACGCCTCAGGGGCAAGAACTAGACAGAGCCAGAAACTGGAAGCTCCCAAAAGCTCGTTTGGCTCAATCTCAGGAAAGATGCCTCTGCGGGATGGAGGGGAGGCCCAGCCAGGATGGGCACCCCTCCCCCGCCAGTTTCACTTCCTCTTTCCGGGAGCCGGAGCCCTTCCCTGGCTACTCCAGGAAAACCTCAGGGCTCACCAAGTTCTCTAAAACAGATGAGGCCCCCCCTTATTTCCAACCACGAAACTGGTCAGGGCTGCTCCCGGGGCTGGCGGGA
>NW_026000185.1:19173031-19178535 GCF_001458135.2 Marmota marmota marmota | reverse complement strand
CTCACAGTGCCCTCTTTTGATGCTCCTTTGGTCCAGCTCCCTCTCTGAGGATCTACTCACCTGGCCAGAGGAGCCAAATTGGCTGGCCTCTGCACCCTTAAGGCTCCCTATGGGAAATAAAAACCTGCCTCTTGCCTGCGTCCCCTTTGCTGCCTGAACCTTGAGGCCTGGCAGTTAACATGCACTTGCTTAATCCAACCCCGAGAGATCCATTCCCTTCTGTCCCCTGCTCTCTTGCTTGGCATGATGCCCCTACCCCAACCCAGCCCTCTCTAACCCTGACATTTTTGCTTCAGTCCCCGGTCCTGGCTCTCACATGAACCCCTGACGGTGTTCCTCATGTTACTTGGCATAGCATGGAGTCTCTTCCTGTTGGGTCTGACCTGGGGACCCCTTGCTTGGGACTGCCAGCATGCTCGTTTTGGTGCCTGTTGCACTTTTCTCTGTCTCCTTTTCCTTGTGCAGCCCTTCCTCCCCTTCCCCTGGTGTTTACCCCTCATGCTTGCAGGTCTCCTGCTCCTTGGGTCACTCATCCATGGTCAGTTAGGTGGGTCCTTTGCCTAGGCAGCTGGCTGGGATCCAGAATCTTGCCCACCCATGAACCCACCAAGACCCCCTGCCGTGCCCTTCCATTGCCCTCCACCTGGCTGCCTTCACTTGCCAGTCCTCCTTTGCCAGGCCCCTGTCCCTGGATTCTCATCTGGGCCAGGGCACCTTATAGGAAACGAAGCTCTGCCCCTTGCCTGGGCCCCTTGCTGTCTCTGTCTTGCACCCAGAACTCTGACACCTGGCAGGAGCCTGCCTGCCCCTTTCCAAATACCCTGCCATCCCTCAAAAGTCTTGTCCCCTGTCCTGAGCCCCTGCCCAAGCCCTGGACCTTGGATCTCCATTCCCTGGCCTGCCTCCTTGCTTGAGCCTCTGGGTGCCCCTCATGCACCTTGCTTTCATGGGCTTGGACTGTGGGCCTCACTAGGGCCAGTACCGTACTCCTCTTATATTCCTTGAACCTCAGAACCCTATTTCTCCCATCTGCCCCTTCATCACCCTTCCCTGCCCTTTCTTGGCCGGGGGCTTCTGGATCAGCGGCCCCGGCTCTGAACCAGACTCTGCCTGTGACTGTGGCAGCCAGTGAGTGTCCACCCGGGCCCCGGGTTCCCCCTAGGGAACCGGGGGCCATGCCCTGCTCACCCCCAGGACTCCTCCCTGCCTGGTCCCTGACCTGGAGCCCAACTTCCGCTCTCCTTGGCACCCTCTGCCCTCTGCTTTCGAGCGTGGGGTGTTGCTCAGCTCAATTACCACCTGTAAGACTACTGGGGGACCCAGTGCCACGGATCGGCAGGTCCAGCCAGCAACTGTGACAGCCACTAACCTATCCTTCTCCTGTGCACTCACTTCCACCCCACCCCACCCACTTCTTGGTCTGGAACAAACCCACCAAGCCCGTTTCACCTCAGGACCTTTGCACATGCCGTTCCCGCTGCTGCCTGGTTCCCCCCTCTGTCCACAGAGCCACGTGTCTTGGGACTTCAAGTCTCAGCTCCCTCCTGGGTGTCACCTTCCCCACTAGACTGTCAATCCCACGAGGGCCCTTGCTACTGGGTAACTCTCGAAGGTGTCCCCAGTCCCTGGTCTGTCTGTGGCGTGAGCATGAGCCCCCAGCCTGCTGCGGCTGCCACCCAGGACACGTAAGAGCTGGTTATCGTCACTCTGTCCACGGGCTGTGCCGGCTGCAGGCTGCAGACTCCTTAGACGGAGCCCCAGGCCCGCCCCCCAAGCCCTTGCCAGGCTTCCCGGCCTCTGCCAGCACCCACTTCCTCCCTGTCCAGATGTGGGCCCAGCTGGAGATGGCCTGGGCGGGAGGTCATGGCTCTGGATCTCTGAAGCAGCCCGGAGAAGGTCAGGAGGCCCGCGGGGGCCCAGGGGGAGGATGAGTCAGTCTGAGCCGAACCTGAAACCTCAGGGCTTCCTCCACTCTTCCTGGAAAGGCGAGAACTGGCACCTCAGACGCAGCTGTGCCCGCAGCCCGGGTGGCCCACGCCAGCCGGAAGTGGGGTCCCTGGCACTCCTGGGTCCCTCCCCGGGGTCCCCTCTTCCCCAGGCCTCGTCCCTTGTCTCTCAAATGCCACCTCCTCCCAGAGGTTCTCCCCGATGCCACCTGTGCCCGGCTTGACATCGGTCCCCGGCACAGGATGATGGGGGTCCCCGACCCTCATGGGGAATCCAGGATCAGAATCAGGTGGCAGAAGACCCTCGGGGTAAAATACCAGGAGCTGTGCCGGCCCAGGGCTCTGCAGCAGCACCCTGCACCCTCCCGTGAGCACCAAGACATGGGTGTCGCGCCAGGGGCGAGGCCAAGGCCCTCAGAGCCGCACGGTTGGTTCAGGACACGATTTGCTTCCAAATACGTTTACGACAAACTCAATTTTCCGAGCTCCTGGGCTTCAGAAGGACAGATTAAGGTCGTGGATCCGTATACATTTACTTTTTTTGCTTAATGCCCGTCTGAACTGCAGGGCACCAAGGGCCTGGTCTAATGCTCTGTCACCAGCACCTGGCACATCCAGGTGCTCAGTAAACCCTCGAAGAAGAAATGAATGAGGCAACCGGGTGCTGGACCCGGAGCTGTGACTCCATCCCAAAAGGGGAGAGAGAGAGAGCAATCGCCGAGCCCCTTCCACAGGCAAGGTGTCTGTAAACACTAGATAGTTTTTATGGCCGGACGCGGTGACGCTCATCTGTCATCCCAGCAGCTCAGGAGGCTGAGGCAGGAGGATAGCAAGTTCAAAGCCAGCCTCAGCCTCAGTGAGGTGCTAAGCAACTCAGTGAGACCCTGACTCTAAATAAAATACAAAATAGGGCTGGGGATGTGGCTCGGTGGTCGAGTGTCCCTGAGTTCAATCCTCAGTACCAACCAACCAACCAACCAACAAAAAAACCTATGTCATGAACATTCTCATTCCAAATACCCATGACAAACAAAGGGAGGCTCAGAGAGGTCGAGCAACTTCCTCAGGACGGCACAGCTACGAAGCAGCAAGCTAGGGCCCCTATCTTTGAACCTGTGCCCTTCTTTCTGCCTCAGAGACCCAGAACTATCTGCTGGGAAACCCAGCCAGTCCTGAGGGATGCAGCTGGCCCGTCGCCTCTGCAGGACCTCACCCCTCCTCTGGGTGCCCTGCTCCTTCTCGAGGCAGGTCAAGTCTGCGCAGCGTCCCAGCAAGCCCCAGCCTCCGCCCTTCCCTGCCCAGCAGAGTCTGGCCAAGCGTGCCTGGGCAGGTCTCCACCGTGCCACCGAGTCCCTGGTGGCACCAGCAAACTGGCGACCAAATGGGAAAGATCGGGGGCTGGGAGGGAAGGTCGGGGTGAATCCTCCGTCATTCTCAGATGTGGGAACCTGGGCGAGGCCCATATGTCTCTGGACCTCAGTGTCCTCATCTGCCAAATGGGTCAACTCAGCCGCCACCCCCCCCCCCGCCGGGGTTCCTAGGAGGCGCAGACGCCGCCGATGCGTCTGTTTAACAAGCACACAGTGCTGGCTGGGCACCAGGCTCTGTTCTGTATGTTGGCCACAGTGGGACTCACGGGATCCTCATTGACGGGGCATAAGCCGCGTCTGTCTCCGGGTCCCCAGTGTTCCCAGAAGCAAGCTACATGGTAAGTAGCAAAGCCAGTCTTAGAACCTGGGGACCAGGCTCCTAACCTCTGAGCTCTACTTTCGGGCAGACAGAAACACTCACTGTGGACCTACTGTGTGATGGGAATTGCATTGCATATGTTTGAATATCTTTTTTTTTTTTTTTTTTTTTTTGCAGAACTGGGGATGGAGCTGGGGCCTCCCACATACCAAGCAGGTGCTCCACCGCTGAGCCGTCCCCAGCCCCGTGTTAAGAATCGGGGTGTCCTGCACCTCCATGAAAACCCTATTCCTACTCATGTGAGGAAGCTCTGCCCCAGATGCAGTAGGGGCTGGCGGCCAGCTAGTCCCAAAGCCATCAGGTCCCCATTCCCCCAGGGGTGGTGAGGGCTGGGCAGGAGGGGGACTTGGGAAGCAGCTCTCTTCTCCCTCCCTGGACACTTAATGTCCTCTCCCCTGCAAACTCAGGAGGCCGCGTGCCTTAGCTGTGGCCACGCCTGGGCTTTCTGCGACTTGGTGACTGCTGTCTGAGGCCTATCACCCACTGAGTCACTGTGCAGACACTGGAAGGCCTTGGGTCCCCAGACCTGCCAATAACTGGGCATGTGGAACTGGGGCAGCTCTCTAGGGGTTTGTCCTCCCCACGGCCCCCCTCCAGACCCGGAGCAGGGCGGGGCCCAGGAATCTGCAGGGACTCTGATGGCTAGTGCACAGGTCACAGCACTGACCCGGCTGCTGGGCCTGCCCCTCCTGCTTCCCAGAGCAGACTCAGGAGTGCCCTGTGAAGAAAGCCTGTCCGCCTGCCTGGGAGAGTTGGGCACACCTGCTGGGGTCCCTCTGCCCAGGAAGCCCTCCTCAGCACTCCCCATGGCCACATCCACAGGGGGGAGCTGCTTCACAGCCAGCAGGTGCCCAGGCCCGGTGAGCCAGGCAGGGGCTTGGGGATGCTGGCCAGCGCCACCCCCACCCCATGCTGGGCCCCTGTGCCCTCATCTGTGTCATGGGCTGTGGCTGTCTGGAAGCCCCTGGCTGCTTGGGGCACCCTGGGCAGACTTGCCTCGGGGTTTCCCCTCTGCACTGTAGGAAGGGACTGATGTCCCTGCAAATGCCCAGGCTCCTTTAAAAGGCCACCTGCGGTGGGAGAAGCCAAAAACAGAGCCACAGATCCCAGAGTCCTGGGGAAGGGCAGGGAGTAAGAGTCCCCGGGCAGGGCCAGCGCTGGCCTGGGGCACTCTCTGAATCCCAGCATGAAATTGCGGGTCCTGGGTCGGGCCTGGTTCTGAGAAATGCCGACCTTACTAAAAGAGAAAGAGACGGCGCGGGGGCGGAGCGAGAACCCGGTTCCCGGGCACCGCGGATCTGAAGGCAGGGAAGGGACCCGGGAATCTCCATTTTACAAAATTCCCCGGGAGGATCCGCTCCTGCGGGCGGTTTCGTGCGCACAGGGAGAGCTGGGACGCCGTGGTGGCTGGCGTTGGGCCCCGGGGTCCGGTCCGATCGGGCTCCCGGACTCGGCGGTGGGCGGCACCTCGGGCAAGTTAGGCGAGCCCCGGAGCCTGCGCGTCCTCGTCGTCGGTTAAATGACCATGACAGATCGCCCCGACCGCAGAAACCTGCTTGCGGTTTCGCTCCGTGCCTTCAGCGCTCAGGACAGAACCCGAACCAAGTCCCCCAGGAGACGATCGCTGTGGCCAGGTCCGTGCGACACCGGAACCCTGGACCTGGCGCCCGACTCCGCGGTCCTCCCGGCTCTCCCCACCTCCGGCTGACCTCCCGAGCGCAGAGCAGGGCGACGGTCCGGGGCGCAGGGCTGCGTGGCCCCAGACCGCCCTAACCCCACGCTCGCGACATTGCCAAGTCCCCCACCGGG
>NW_026000185.1:19160495-19171907 GCF_001458135.2 Marmota marmota marmota | reverse complement strand
TCTCCCATGCAGCAGCCGAGATCGCCCCCCCGCGGACCCAGAGCCCCGCAGTGGTCCCCTTGCCCTGGGGACACAGTGCGAGCTGCAACCAGGCCTCCCAAGTTTAGCTGGGCCTGCCTCCTGCCCGGTCCCCTTCCCCGCCAGTCCCCTGGCCACATCTCTGCGGAGGGGGCCCTGGCGTTCGGGGCTGAGGGCTGCGCAGTCCGACCCCCTCCCCTTTCCCAGCAGCGCGCCTTCCAGGTGCCAATGTTTGCTCTTTCTCTGGGCGAATGTTTGCCGAGCGCCCGCGCTGGGAAAAATGCAAAGAGCAAAACAACCTTCAGTCCACGGTGGTCAGGGCAACCGTGGGCCCTGGGCCAGCCTCCGTGGACGCGCGCACTTCCCCCCTCCTCGGGGTCACCTGTGAGGATGGTCACCGCTGCCATCCATTTACAGTAGGGAAACTGAGGCACGGGGCTAGTAAAGACCTTTGCCCAGTGGAGCTGGGATCGGAACTCAGGCTTCACCGACGGCTAGGTCACTGGTGGCCATAGAAGCCCAGATGGAGCCAGATGGTAGGGAAGGCAAACAAACCTGAACAAAGCATTTCAGCTAATGAAAAGTTCTAAGAAGAAAAATAAAATAAAACAAAGAGGGATCTATCTATTAGGGTGATGAGGCCAGGGAAGGCCTCTCTGAGAAGGGTACAGAAAACCTGAAGAGGCCCTGGAGAGAGAGCATATCTTAGAAAGCAGGGACAGCAAGTGCAAAGGCCCTGGGGTAGGAACCAACTTAGTATGGTGGATGGTGGAGCTTCAATTGCTCGAAGCCAGGATGGCAGTGGAGCTTTGAGAGAGGTGAGAGGGAAAGAGAGATGAGGTAGACTCAGGCTGCGCAGGACAGGAAGGCCAGAGAGTAATTTGACCCCTGTCCTCAAGGAGCTTCTAGTCCGATGGTGGAGGTGAACTGCTCAGAGACAGGGAGGGCCCAGAGGGATCAAGCCACATGGGGGAGGGTGAGCTCAGGAAGCAGCGGAGCTGGGGTGGGTGAAGGTCATCTTCCTAGGGGACAGGTCACAGCACTTGGATTATTCTTTCAAGCACTCACTCTGACTTGGCCCTTCTGTGTGCCTCACCCTGTGACAAATGCAGATGAGGAACAGACCAAGGCCCTGCCTCTGGGACCTCACGACCACGTGGGCAAGACCCTAAGTGACGGTCCAGTGGACCCAGTATTGGGAGTCAAGGTTGGCTTCCTGGAGGAGGTGGCTTCTGGTTGGGGACCCCAAGCATCAGTGGGGATGAGGGAGGAGACAGAGGACAGGTGGAGTGGGCGGCAGGGCGAATAACAGGGGTGAGACGTGCTGTGGGGGCGTGGGGGACCCACCACCCTCCAGCCTTTATGTATGGACACCTCGGTGTGCCAGGCCCTGGGCTGGGGTTGGGGACAGTGAGAAAGACACGGCTGGGCTTCCTGGGCCCCGGGGGTCCGCTGGGCAGCCCCAGGTGACAGGCACCATCACACCACGGAGGGAGTGCAGTGACCCAGCTGAGTGGGACAGGCCTGGGGTGGGCCTTCCTTCCAAGAGGAGCAGGACCATCCAGTCCAGGGGTGACCCCCACTCCCGTCCCCACCCCCACACCCCGCCCGTTGCAGCCCTTCCCCTCACTGCCCTTCACATGCTCCAGCGCAGTGCACCTGGGGCCTCAGGCGGTCTAGACCGGACCCTGCAGGTCCTCTCCTTCAGATGGAATCTTCTGGGGCCCTGAGTTGGGGGTCTGAGTCGGAGCCCAGTCTCACTTGGAAGGCAGCAAAAGCCCCCCTTAGTCGTCCCTCGGGAGTGGGTGGCTCAGGCTCGCAGCCTGTTTTCTGAGTCTTTCAATCACCCTTCGCTGTCTTCTCGCCCGTCACCTGTGTCTGGGTGCCAGCTCTGCCCCACACTGGGCTGTGTGGCTTGGGCCGAGGGGGTCTCCCTCAGGGGGCCCCACCATCCTCTCTGTTCTGTGGAGACGGCGCTGGACCCATCTCCTGGGGCTCCCTCAGGGGGACTAGCGAGGTGCACGTGTCGGTGCTTAGAACAGCGCCCACTGTGCCTTGGGCCCTTGGTGAATATTTATTAGAGCAGGGATAAGAAACACTTAATCAGAGCCTCTCCTTGAGCCCGTGGCTGAGTTGTGAAATGACATTCCAAACAGCCCTTCCGAGATCGGAAAGGATTGCACAGACGTGGTCAGATAGGAAGACGTTGGGGAAGTCTGGGGGAAGAATTATGGGGATTCTCTGTGCTCTCCTTGCGACTTTACTGTAACTCCAAGGTTATGTCAAAATGCAAAGTCGGAGAAAGCAGGTCATTGTTCTGAGGCCCGAGGTTTATCTTCTCATAAACTGTTTCAGTCATCAGCCATCCAAGCTGCCTGTCAGGTCTGGAAGTGGGCCTGGGGCCTCAAAATAATAAAAACTGTCTCCCAATCCAGGGGGTTCCCAAGTTCTTGCCTCATCACAAGTTCAGCCCACATTACATCACTACACAGTTAATCGTGTTGGAACCTATCTTTCTGTTTAAAAAATAAAAATGAATAGACTCGCCAGGCGCAGTGGTGCACTCCTGTAATCCCAGCGGCTCGGGAGGCTGAGACAGGAGGATCACAAGTTTGAGGCCAGCCTCAGCAACTTAGCAAGAACTACAGCAACTTAGCAAGTCCCTGTCTTAAAATAAAAAATAAAATGGGCTGGGGATGTGGCTTAGTGGTTAAGCATCGCTAGGCTTAATATCCGGTACAAAAAATAATAATAATAGACTTTATTTTTGGGTACAGTTGCAGCTTGGTAGAATAATTGAGCAGATAGTCGAGAGCTCCCGCAGGTCCATCTCCCTGTGCGCAATTTCATTTATTATTAACATCTTGCATCGGTGAAGTGCAATGAGGTGCAATGTTGGCATTTTATTATTAAAGTCTAGAGTTGACGTTAAGTTTCAGTCTCTCTCTCTCGTCCAGTTCTGTATTGACAAATGCACTATGTCACATATCTACTGACAAAGTGACATAAAGAATAGTTTCTCCTTCTTAAAAATTCCCTTTGCCAGGGCTGGGGATGCCCGTGGGTGGTGGAGCACTTGATCATCACGCACGAGGCCCTGGGTGCCAGCCCCAGCTCCAGAAACCAAGAAAATAGCCCTCATGATCCATTATGCACCTCAAGCCCTGAAACCACTAAACATTTTCCTGTCTCCATAGTTTTGCCCTCATTCAAGATGACACAGGGTTGGAACTAGTCTGTAGCCTCTTAAGACTGGCTTCTTTCACGAGCTTTTAAGATTCCTTCATGTCTTTTCCTGAGCTGTTTCACTAGCCCTGCCATTCTGAATACTGTAGTTTTACAGTAAGTTTAAACTTACTTAAAAGATTAAAAAAACTTTTAAGTTTGTTCTTCCCCTCATGACTACTCCAGGTCTTTTGATTTTCTACCTGATATTTAGAATCAATCTGTTGACACAAAATAACTTTCACAATTTGACTTTCTGGGGTTCTGATCCAGGTTGTGAGAATAAACTTGGGAAGAAATATCAGCTGAACAATATGGAGTCTTTGTATCCATGAACATAGACTACCTTTCCATTTGTTGAGCTCTTTGGTTTCTTTCATCAGAGTTTTATAGTTTGCCTCAAACATATCCTATACATATTTGCTAGGTTTATACTTATGTGTTTTTCATTTTTTTTTGTATGTATGTTTATGTGACTGGCATTAAGTTTTAATTCAAATTCCAATTTTTTTGTCGCTGGTATATGGGAAAGCAATTGACTTTTGTCTATTACTCTTGTAGCCTGAACTTGTGCTACAATGATTAATTCTAGGAGGTTTCTGGTTGACTCTTTGGGATTTTAGCATAAAGATAATAATATCATCCACAAAATGTGTTAGTCAGCTTTCTCTCACTGTGACAAAACACCTGAGAAAAACAGCTTAAAAAGAAGAAAGGTTTATTTTGGCTGGTAGTATCAAAGGCTTTAGTCCACGGTCACTTGTTTTGTTGCTTTGGGGCCTATGGCAAGAAGAGTGCTCACCCCATGGCAAAGAGAAAGAGGAAGGAGCTGGGCCCCCAAGCACACACCTAACACCCTCACTTCTCTCCACAAGGCCCGGCCTCCCAAGATGTCCACTACTTCCCAACAGTATCATGGGAGCCTTTGAAGGACATTTAAGATCCAAACCATAACACAAAGACACTTTGGCTTCTTCCTTCTCAGTCTACAGACTGATTCTTCTTTTCTTTGTCTTGTTGCATTAGGTCGAACTTCCAGTATGATGGTGAAGCGCTGGGGAGGGGACGTGGCTGCTTTGTCCTTGATGTTTAGGGGACAGCAATGGGGTTTCTCACCACCAAGCAATGTGTTAGCAGCAGGGTTTTAGC
Organism: Marmota marmota marmota; assembly: GCF_001458135.2. Classification (NCBI taxonomy): domain Eukaryota; kingdom Metazoa; phylum Chordata; class Mammalia; order Rodentia; family Sciuridae; genus Marmota; species Marmota marmota. The sequence goes on along the minus strand of NW_026000185.1, from coordinate 19,167,515 downwards.
AGATGGATTTTTTGGTCCAGGTCGAGTTTCTTCTTCTCCCTCCACTCTGCTCCTGGGTCCCTGAGGGTTCTTATCAGGATGGTGTTGGATGTCATTAAATGTCTCTTCTGCACCTATTGACATCGGTGACTTCTTTCTTCCTTAGCCTGTCGATGCGATGGGTTATATTAGTTGACATTTGGATGTCGAATCAGGCTTACGGGACTGGGATGAGTCTTGCAGGGTTGGAAGTCAGAGTTCAGTGCCCACGTTATTGCGTCTGACTCATGAATATCTTTGAGGACTTTGGCCTCTGAGTTCATGAGGGATAATGGTCTGTAGTTTTCCTTTCTTGTAGATACTGGTTTGGGGTTTCGGTAATAATGTACTGCTGGTCTCAGAATCAAGTCAGATTCTTTCTGCTTCTATTTTCTGGAAGGGATGGTAAAAAAAAAATGGTATTATTTCTTCCTTAAGTGTTTGGTAGATTTCATCAATGAAACCTTTCCTTTTTGACAAGTTATTACTTTTGGGGGGCTGGAGGTACCGGGGATTGAACTCAGGGGCACTGGACCACTGAGCCACACCCCCAGCCCTATTTTGTGTTTTCCTTAGAGACAGGGTCTCACCAAGTTGCTTAGGGCCTCGCTTTGGCTGAGGCTGGCTTTGAACTCACAATCCTTCTGCCTCAGCCTCCCTAGCCACTGGAATTACCATGCCACCGTGCCTGGCATGATTTCGTTGATTTCTGCTCTAATATTTTTTTAGCTCTTCTTTTTCTAGTCTCCTCGATGGAAATTTGGATCTTCGATTCTAGCACTTTCTCCTTTTATTGTATATGCATTCCACACTACAAATTTTACCTATGCACCATTTTTGCTAGATCTCCCAAATTTGGAGAGGCTATATTTTCATTCAGTTAAAATGTTTTAACATTTTTATTTCGTCTCTGCTTCGTGTGTTATTACTTAGAAATAGGTTTTTAATCTCCAAATATTTAGGGACTTTCCAGCTATCTTTCTGTGATTGATTTGTAGTTTATTATCATTGTGGCCTGAGAGCATTCTTGGTATGGTTTCTAATATTTTAAATTTGTTAAGTTTTTTTTTTTTTTTTTGACACCAGAGCATGGTCTAGCTTGTCGAATGTTCCATGAGAACTTGAGAAGAAGGCATGCGCTGCTATTGTTGGATTCAGAATCTACAAATGTCAATTAGAACCTGTTGATTGACAGGTTGTTCAGCTCAACTGCATCCTTACTGATTTTCTGCCTTCAAGATCTGTCAGACTCAAAAGGAGGCGTCAAAGTCTCCAACTTCCAATTATTCGATAATATTCTTATCCAAATAATCATGGATTTGTCCATCTCCCCTTAAGGTCTATCCGGTTTTGCTTCATGTATTTAGACTCTCCTCTTTTAGTCAGCTATTTTGCTGCTGTGACAAAAAGACCCCGCAAGAACAATTTTAAGGAGGAGAAGTTTATTTGGGGGCTCAAGGTTTCAGAGGTCGCCATCCCCAGTCAGCAGGCTCCATTCCTGGGGCTCCAGGTGAGGCCGAACATGACGGTGGAAGAGGGTGGCAGAGGGAAGCAGCTCACAGGATGATCAGGGAGCGGAGAGAGTCCACACCCCAGACGCAGATATAGACCCCAAAGCCACGCCCCCAATGCCCACTCCTCCAGCCACACCCTACCCACCATCAGAGGATTAACTCGCTGATTGGGTTAAGCCTCTTATAACCCAATCTCTCCACCTCTGAATGTTCTTGCATTGTCTGTCACATGAGTTTTTAGGGGACCCTTCACACCTAAACCATGACACTCTCTGATTTTTTAGCTACATCTACATTGAAGACTTTTATTGGAGAAGCATTTGATTACTCTTAGTTTGGTATATCCCTCCTGGCACTTTTAATCCAACTGTGCCTTTATATTTACCCTTAGTTTCTTATTAACATTTAGTTGGGTCTTTTTTTTTTTTTTTTTAAATCCACTCTAGCAGTCTCTGACTTTTACTTGGTGTATTTAGACCATTTACATTTAAAGTGATTATTGACATAACTGAGCTAATATCTACTATGTTGGAAATTGTTTTCTATTCATTTCATTTTTTTGTTCTGTTTTTGAAAAACAATCTTCTCTTTTTCTGCCCCTTCTAGTTTTAATTGAACATTTGACCTGATTCAGTGTGCTCTCAACATTTCGGTTTCAGTTTACACAATTCTTGCTCTCTGATCATTCTCAGCATGGCATTACAGAAAGGCAAGAAGTCTAAGAGATCATTCTGAAATTTTAATTTGGACCTGAGTCATCCAGGAGAATTTTTTTTTTTTTTTCAGAGCTAGGGATTGAACTCAGGGCCTGGCACATGCTAGGCAAGTACTTTGCTAAATCCTCAGCCCTAAAAATGGAATTTTTGATTCTGGAAATTTGGGTACCTTCCCTAGTGAATAGTCAAGGTTTTATTTCCCAGTTTTGCATTTTCCTATTTTAAAATAGATTCCTATTTAAAACTCATATGGGAGAAGTTTGAAGGCAATAGAACCCCTGGAAATCTCAGGACTGTTATTCACGTTGAATGCTCCTAGATTAAAATCACAGCTGTTTCTGAGAAACAGTTCTCTTAAAGAGGTCTGAAATATCTTATCAAGAAACACTTTAAGAAGCTGGAGTTGTGGCTTGGGGCTGGGGTTGTGGCTCAGTGTACAGCACTTGCTTAGCACGTGTGAGGAGCTGGGTTCAATCCTCAGCACAACATAAAAATAAAGACATCTACAACTGTCTATCTACAACTAAAGAACATTTTAAAACTCAAAGAAATACTTTAAGAAGCATAGTCCTCATGATTGGCTTCATATGACCATATCAGATAAGGAGATTTATGAATTTTGTCACTTCCTCCTTAGTCAAGGCGAAGATGGCTCAGTGTCTGAGGACCGGGTAAAGTCTCCTGCTCTAGGGTTTTGCTTTTGAATACAACAAATGAAGTATACGTGACAAAGAAATATCTAAGATGGATTTTTAGTTTATCAGTGGATAAAACACATAGTACTGACAATTTTCAGTGGTTGTTGTAGAGTTTGCGATATTTGTTAACAACCTCGTCTGAAACCATTTTTCAAATAACGCTATCAGGTCACAGAGTGTACAAGAGCCTTATAACCAACTAGTTCCCATTCCTCCTTCCCATCCCTATCCCATTCATTTTATTCCATTCATTTCATTTATCCATCTGCTGTAACTGCCCAATGTATTGCTGTTATTATTATTATTTTGAATTAAAAGTGATTAGATTGATCAATTTTTTTAGAATTTTTTATTCCACATTATTTCATTGGTTCTCAGATCTTGCTCTTATGTAGACAGAAGTTTCTGACCCAGGTCCTTTTCCATCTCTCTAAAGCATTTCTTAGAAGGCGGACCTATTGGCAACAAATTCCCTTTGTTTTTATTTGTCTGGGAAAATCTTTATTTGTTCTTCACCTTTGAAGGACAATTTTGCTGGATATAAAATTTTAAGTTGGTGGGGTTTCTTTCAACACTTGAAATAATTCGCTCCTGGGGCTTAAACATGGACGTGCACCCGAGGAACTTCCGGATCCGGGGGCCTAAACATGGACGGGTCCCTGGAACTTCTGGGTCCTTGTGCCTGTAAAGGGAGGGCGTGACTCTCACAAGGGACGTGGCCCATGAAGGGGAGCTGAGCATGGGGCCTGTTGGGGGCAGACTGAGCTGTCGCACCCGAACTTGAATGTGACGGTGGCCTCACTTCCCGACTGTCCCCTGGGTGTCACTTCGTCCCCTTCCAGGCGGTGCCGGGGAGGAAGTGAGACCAGGCACAGGGACACTGTCTTTCTCCTCGCTTAACCAGGCGCCCGGCCTGGCTGGGGACGGGATCTCTCGTGACACTGGCTGCCTCCTGCATCCCTGCCCCAGGACCTCAGGGACCACAGGCGGGGACAGTCATTGACATGACTCTCCCCTGGCCGCTGACCCTCAGCCCCGGGGTCAGCCCAGGGAGAGCTCTGTCTCCCAGAGGGTCAGGGGGCCCCTGTGACCTGCTTGCTCCTTACCCACCGTCATCCTGGGCGAGCAAAGGTCAGGACACCAGACGCCACTGAGAGTGACATCTCCTGGATGGGCGGCTGGGGACTTTGCCTCTGTCCCCAGGCCTCGGACACCGCATGATCCCCCCCCCCTTCCCCAGAGACAGAAAATAACCCCACACTGCCCAAGACTTATTTTTAAGCTTTGGATTCTGAAATTTTCCTGCTGCCACCTTCTTTGTGAAGCCAGTTTTCCAACAGAGACAATATTCCAGGGGAGAAAAAAATAAAAAACCAACATGGAGTCAATCAAACCAAGCTGACACATCTGGTCCTCCCAGAGAAATCTGGATTGAGGGGAGAACAGCCATTCTCAACTGGCGAAATAGTGAAGTTCCCTTGTCCTTATTTTGTGTAAGCAAAACAAATAATCTGATGTTGACTCATCAAATTATTTTTGCTGAATGCTTGGCTCATAGGAAAACTGATTCTGTTTTATGGAATGAAGTGTTACCTGGTTTTAAAATGTAAAATGAAGCTAATTAGGATTGTTAAATTCCACTGTCATAATTCTGTTCTTTGATAGCAGAAATAAATAAACCTTTAAAAAAAAAAAAAGAAAAAAAAAGGAATAATTCGCTCCTGTTGACCTAGACAAGTGTTTCCTTTTTAAGAAAGCCGTTTTTAGGTGTGATTGAGTTTTATTTGCCAACTTTTTGATTTTCTGTAGCTTTAAACATGATATTTAGGGTGGAGACATTTTGGGTACTTTTCCTGCACGGTCTTCTTTGGGTTTCCTGGACCTCTGGATCGATGTTTGTCATTCATCTGGACAATTCTCAGCTGTTACCATTTCAATTATCAATGTTCTTTTCTTGTTTTCTTCTCCTTGAGATATTTTTATGACACATACACACCACTGCCGCCCCTGACCTGCTCGGGCAGCTGAACGAAGGTCCCTTGTGTAAATTTATGGTGACACAAATTAAAACACAGACACAATTTACTTTGACCCAAGCTTCAGGACAGCTCCCCCCACCCCCCAAGTCTGGGCCTGGTTGCAGTTTTCTCCGCAGACTATGTTTTCTGTCTTGCCTGTTAGCAGGTTTTATCTATTTTCTTTTTTTCTGAAATCCAGTTGTGGTGACTTGAGTAATAGGAACTGAGATAGTTAGGATTTTAGTGGGAGGTTTTAGGACCCTCTGGCTAGGAACTGGGCTGGGACCCCTGTTTGCTGGGGCCAGCGATGTCAGAGGCTACGGCTTGCTCCTTGTTTCTCCTCCCCTCCCCTCTCTGTTTGGGTTTCCTGAAGGACTCCTTCTTAAATAAAGTCCGTCTGTGGCTCTCGCACTCACCACCGGCTGGAAGTATTCCGGAGCCTGTCAATGAGGTGGTTGGGGGTTGGGGAGGGAAATACTCTGTGATATAATTAGGTCTCGCCATCTCAGTGGGCCTGAGTCCCAGGCCTATGACTTCAAGATCATTTCTTCGACCATTTTTTTTTTCTTGCCTCACTTGAGACAGGAAAGCTACGGATCGCTGGCTTTAACCTCATTTCCCTCCTCGGGTCAGATAAGGCTCTGATAGAGTACTTTCCTCTGGAGGGAAGGCCTTTGTTAGGAGAACGCTTTGGGTGTATTTCCTAATCTCATTTCCCGCCCCCTGAGGGTACTTAAAAGTGGTTATTCCCTCCCTTGTGTTTCCTGAAGCCTGAGGATATTTTTCTTTGATCTTTCAGAACGTGCTAGACACCTAGAAGTGAACCATGCAGGTGGGAGGCTCCTCCAAAGACTTGGTCCCCCAGAAGTTTCCAACTTTCCAAGCTGGTTCACACACTCAACCTCGTGCCATTTATCAAAATCGCCATTAAAGGGTTCCTACCAGTGATTTGGTTCTGATACTCTGTATTCATTTGCTTCTCTGGATTTTGGGGGGTGACCGTTTGCTTGGTCCTCGATTCTCCAATGGATCTAAGAAAAGTGTCAGGCTTTCCACGTCAGCGTTTCTCCTGGGAGCGGGGCGGTGAAGGGTGCCACCTCTGGACGTGTCGGAAGTGTAACGGGAGCCCCACCTTCCAGTTGTAAACTTACTTGTCTTAGTTTGGCTCCCACGGGGAGCAGACGCTGAGGTCAGGATTCTGATGCAAGCAGCCATCCTGGGAAGACCAGCAGAGACCTAGTGATCCTCGGGGAAGCCAGACGGGGAGGGCAAAGAGTCCCCCCAGGTTGGGGTATGGATCAGGGAATCACTCTTTTCCCCTGGGCTCAACTTTGCCAGAGAGAATGGGCACCTCAAACCTATTCCACCAAGCGGGGCGGGAGCTGGGGTATTGATACACCTACTTCTCTCAGTCATTGATTACTGGCTCAGATGATCAATGATGATCGATGACTGGTTGAGCATGGTTCTTGGCCCAGAGTTTCCAGAAAGACTACCGAGGAGCAGGACCAGTGGCGGGAGCAAGCCCTCAGGCCAGGAGCTGCTGGACTTGGAGAGTCCTGTGTGTGCCGGGAAATGGCAAAGTGGTGGAATGCAGCAAAGGAACATCGACAGCAAGGTTGCTCCGTCTCTCAAGTGAGGAATGACGTCCCAAGCGTCCCCCATCCCGAGAACCAGAGATGGACAGGCCGGAGAGAAGGAGAGGGAGAGGAGTAAGTGTGGGATCTGAAGAAAGAAGTATTTCCAAGCGTATTTAAAGCATCCCTCATTCTCCCCCGACACGATGCTGGGTATGTTGAATTCCCAGGTGTCAGTCAAGGGGAGAGTGGCAGGGCACAGTTAGCTGTTAAAATGTGTCCTGTCCTTTATCACCTCTCCCACAGAGAGGTACAGTCTGGTTCCCTCCTCTGCACTGTGGTATGGCCCCTGGGACTCTCCTAACGAAGAGGATACTTGGTGATCATGTGACTTCCAGGGCTGGAAAGAAGCTACACTTGTACCTGCAGTGCCCCTCCCCCTCCCCCTCCTCCCCCTCCCCCCTCTCCCACTTCCTCCC
>NW_026000185.1:19157360-19159001 GCF_001458135.2 Marmota marmota marmota | reverse complement strand
CCCCCAGCCTGTGAGAACTCAGCTCCCCTGGAGCCACCGTGCTGGACTGAGCACTTTGGAGGGATCGCCCAGGGCTGGAGAGAGAGGCCTGAGGAGTCCCAGCTGCTGGGGACAGCCCAGCCCAGGCCCAGAGACGTGAACAAGTTCCTCTTCCAGATGCTTCCAGCTGCCAGTTCTGGAATCATCCCAGCCGCCTCCGAGGGGCGTTGAGATGAGCGGAGCCCTTTGAACTCTGACCGAGTTGCAGAATCAGGAGTGAAATCAACCTTGCTGATGTTTCGAGGAGCAGAGCCCAGACAGGCTGTCTCCACTGGCCCCGCCAGGCTGCGCCCATACGCAATTAAGCGCGGCTGGGTTTGGGGGGAGCTTGTTGTGCAGCCGCCGAAGCTGGGTCAGCTGGGCTCCTAGGGCGGCTTCCCTCAGCCTGCCACAGACCCGGGGTGGCTGGAGGGCAGCGTGTCCTCCTGAGCCCGTGGACCAGGACTCTGGATCATGGGGACCCTGCTCCGGCTTCCTCAGCCTCCCTGGGGCCGGGGATGGCTGCTGACCTTGTCTGACTGAGAACACACAGAGATCTGTGTGTGTGGGGGGCTTCTTTGGGGGCGTTGTTGGCTTTCCTAACAGAAAAGGTCCTCACACAGTGTCTTATCATCATGAGGGAAGGCCAAGTGACTGCCAAGTGGGACCCAGCATCGTCCCACGCCTGTCATCCCAACAGCTCGGGAGGCTGAGGCAGGAGGATGGCAAGTTCAAGGCCAGCCTCAGCAACTTAGCAAGGTCCTAAGCCATGTAGCGAGACTCGGCCTCAAAATGAATAAATAAGGCTGGGGATGCAGCTCAGTGGCTAAACGCCCCTGGGCTCGATCCCAAAATAAGACAAACAAACAAACAAACAAAACCCCTGCAGGCTGGGAGCCCTGACATCCGGGCCACCTGAGTCCACTGCAGTCACAGCCAACATCTAGCCTTCTTGTAAGTCCTGGTGTCTCTGAGCAGCAGAACCACGCCAGTTAGGATGGACCTGTGGCCTCCACGTAACTGGAGAAAACGTAGATCTGTTTAGGCTTCTGTTCACGGAGCATTTTCAATTTTGCTTTGTAACAGAGCAGACGCGGGGACCTCCTGACGGTTGGAATCATTTGAGACCTCTCTGCTGACTCGGCTCAACGGGCACTGGTGGGTGACCTGCCAAGAACCCTGAGTCAGGCTCTGAGGACGTAGCCAGAGACTAGTCATAGGGGCCGAGGATTTGTCCCTTTTGCTGCTATCCTTGGGACAGAATGACAGTGGTTCCTATTTTATTATGTTAGGAAAGGCAGGTTCCACAAACGGGCTTTCTGTAAAGGAAATGGTGGTGGTGATGGTGGTGATGGTGATGGTGATGGTGATGGTGATGGTGATGGTGGTGATGGTGATGGTGGTGGTGGTGATGGTGGTGATGGTGGTGATGGTGATCGTGATGGTGATGGTGGTGATGGTGATGGTGGTGATGGTGATGGTGATGGTGATGGTGGTGGTGATGGTGGTGATGGTGATGGTGATGGTGATGGTGGTGGTGGTGATTGTGATGGTGGTGGTGGTGATGGTGGTGATGGTGGTGATGGTGATCGTGATGGTGATGGTGGTGATGGTGATGGTGGT